>NC_064633.1:482838349-483485902 GCF_023864275.1 Schistocerca cancellata
AACTTTGTCGCAGGTAACAGTTCCCACGTCCTTTACAAACCAGTGTTATGCAATTAACGTAATTGGTAAGCATAAATAACGACCACTACAATGCTATAAGCAAGACATGGGCAAGCTTTGGTGATTCGCGTGCCTGATTCGCTTACTTGTTTAAACATCTCTGCACATGACGAGACAGCAGCACTTCTAGCGCATACAGTCAGAGCTATAGCATCCGTGACGTAAATGTTTATCGTGTAACACATCCACGACACGCTGCGCCGACAAATTATGCCCCGAAACACTCGTTTCTGAGTGCACATTCATTTTATATCCACCCCATCGTCAGATGTTTATATTTATTTAAGCGTCGTGAACGTTGTTTCTTTACTTACGACGTTCTACGATAGCTGCCCTAAACACTTTCGTTGCAAAATTCTGCAATGCTATTAGTAAAGAAACAACTTTCCTTTTGATGGCTGTAATGCTCGTAATTTTTCCGTTGTGTTGAACACATCTACACCACGAACGGAAATTGCTGAGTCGTATCTGACAAATCAGCGCTTTCGACCAAGCCTATCGCAAATGCTTTGAATGTGGCGGATCACACAAACTGTTTTAAATGTTATCAGCTATCATAGTAATTCGGCAAACGACTGTTCGTCTCGCTAAGTTTATTAGCTTGAACTCATTTTCTTCTGTAGGGACGTAGAACATCTGCAATGTCCAAGAGGCACTCCTTTACGAAATTGTCGTCAGAAAAAGGCTGTAATCATACGTACTTCTACTCACAATAAAACTAACTTAAACCTAATTGTCGTACTGTATCCTCAGCTGGCAGACATATTCTGTTGTTTGCACAAATTTGAAATTAATATTTTAATTTTGTCTTTCTGCAATTTCCATGAAGTTTTTGTTGAGCGAAGTGTTTTGTAGAAAAGTGCTTTTCGTATTATATTTCTTCACAACAGATAGTGATTCACTACACAACAAGCAAACAGTACATGGTAAAGAAACAATCTTTCGTCCATTTCTCCTGGAATTGGTGGCGTTCAGCAGCTACTTTTCTCTTTTTAATGCGAGACTTTTAGCGATTAACGTCAGACAGAACACACAGCAACACTTGCACGAAATTAACAAACAACTAGCACAAAACATTACGTGTGAACTGATAACTAGTTTGTTCACTAAGTAACGGCTCTGCTGGCGCTGTTCAAATCGGTTAATTTTCGTGGCACTGTCATCTGCTGCCAGCGTTTTCGATCTGTCAAAGTGTAGCACAGACGTAGGCAGTAGGCAATAAATACCGTGTGTCTGTGTTGTTAGCACTGATTCTAGGTGATGAGCTGTTTCCTCCATACTCCATACCCACATGAGCTCAGGGACCATAACTTCGCTCTCAAACTGGAAACGTATTTCTCTTCATTGTTCAAATACAGTGGCGGCGAAATGGCAGGGCTCATGTGCAGATCAAGCAAAACTTTCAGTGGACTGTGTCGTGAGCTCCGAGCCCAGGCCCACAAGAAAGACAGCCCGTGGCGCGTTCCTCACCGCACGTCACACTGCAGGTCCGACGGAGAGCGAGTAACCATTTCGGACGAGTTTAATAATTCTTGACTGCTCATTTAAATGCATGCAAGCTACGACAAAGTGAAGACCTGCAGCGGGCACCTTTTCAATTACACATTTATATCCTGTGTGCCCTGAACGGAGCCGAGCGTTTGCGACTAGTGTGACGTCACAACCTATGTTTGGGAGGCCCGCATTTCTCGAGGGACCCGCTGTATAAAACCCGAGGCGAGCTGAGCATAAGCGGAAATATCGGCAAATGAGTACAATGCGAGCGCCTTAAGTAAAAATCTACCAACACAAAAGGCGAAATGTTGCAGCTGTTTCTGAAAAACTTAACTCATCACAGTCGCATTGTTCTGCATCCACTATGAATAAAAGATTTACTTGCAGATAATTTAGCATGTGTATTAAGTGCTGTGCTTGTTTTAAAATTGTGTTACTTGTATTACTCTTTTTCGTCTTGTCGGCTACTAGAATGCCGAGTAAATGATTTTCTACACACATGTGAAAATGATATTGAAGTATCAAAAGGACATCGAGGTATCGAAAGAGTCACGTGTTGCCATAACTACAACTAAAGCAAACAATATAATCCTGTCAGTCGAAAAATGCATTCTTTATCTTTGATAACAGAAAATATATCAGTTTATTTCTGTTTGTTTCTGTTACTTATTGTTGCTGTTGCTACTATACAGAGGGGTCCAAAAAAATGTATCCACTGTTCAAAAGTCCATAATTGGCAAACTAATTGACGGAGTTGTCTCATCTTTGGTAGTGTAATAGTTTGTAGTTTCGGCAATCGCCACACAAGCGTTGTATTGCGTTGTTTTGTTTTTTTATATGACAGTCGCCAGATAGTCAGTGTTTTGTTCTTAGTTGCACCTAGTTACTCAAGTAAACATGGCGGACGCATGGCTTACATTCGATGAAAGGAAGTCATTTTTGAAGAGGTATTTTAACTATGAAAACATTAATGAGGTTCAACGGCAATGGAGAAATGAGTATCAAACAGAGCCACCGACACGTTTAACAATTCGTCGCATTCGAGACAAATTTGAAGCCGAAGGCTGTGTTAAATATGTACAGAAACAACGATCTGGACGATCTGTAACAGTAACAGCTAACTGCCATCGTGTGTTGCAACAATTCACTCGCTCACCACAGAAGTCTGTGAGACAGTGTACCCGTGAAACTGGAATGAGTCGCTCAAGTGTTCGGCGAATTTTGAAGACAGCAAAGTGGAAGTGCTACATCCCACGATTGCTACAAGCAATGAAGGAGGTCGACCCAGATCGTAGAATGGAGTACTGCGGGTGGTTTACTAACATGGTGCCCAACGATGAAGAGTTTGCAGAGATGATTGTGTGGTCTGATGAGGCACTGTTCAAACTTGATGGTACAGTAAATCGCTACAATTGCATCTACTGCGCCGCCGAAAATCCGTACGTCCATGTAGACAAAGCCGTGAATTTGCCAGGAGTAAATGTGTGGTGTGGGTTGTCTTACCGGGGCTTGATTGGGCCATTTTTCTTTGACGGCACAGTTCCCGGATAGGTGTACCTTCAGAAGCTTCAGAAATCTATTTTACCTGCCATCCGAAACTTGTATGGAGATGGAAGAGTTTACTTTCAACAAGGTGGTGCTCCAGCCCACTACCAAAATCGTGTTAGGACGTATCTCGACGAAAATCTACCGGGAAGATGGATAGGCCGTAGAGGTGCTGTGGAGTATCCACCACGTTTCCCAGACCTAACCCCTCTGGACTTTTACCTTTGGGGATCACTAAAGGACGTCGCTCATCGACAAAAGCCATGCACATTGGATGAACTTCGAGAATCCATCGTACATACGTGTGCAAATATCCAACTGAACACGTTGCAGTCAGTAGTTCGTGCTGCAGTTCGGCGGCATCGTTTGTGTATGGATGTTATTGGTGCCCATTTCGAACACCTACAATGATATCTTTAAGTTGGACTTTAAGCTACACTTTCACCAAAAATGAGACCATTCCGTTAATTAGTTTGCAAGTTATGGACTTTTAAACAGTGGATACATTTTTTTGGACCCCTCTGTATATGAGAGAGGTTTCTTTACGTTTTGCAAGTTAAAGAGCTCTGCAATCTTCCACCTAAGTTCTTTCTGTAAGGTTACCTCCTAAGGATATGGCAGCACGCTTAAATAAATATATACTGCTTAACTAGCTTTCGTTCTACGGGGTGAATATCAATAAAACCGACAAATTGCAGGGACAGATTCCTGACAAGAAATGGAGGGAAAAAGGTCCTATGAACATGAGCCCGGAAATGGATCGTGAGCGTGCAACGACAACAATTCATCCCGGAACACAGTATAGAGCTGCATCGCTTCCACGTTACAACAGATGTTCACGGTAGCCTCCATGGGATGCAATGCACACGTTAACACGTCGCATCATGGATTGCCACACTCTTTCACATGCTCCAGCCTCTCTCCGAACCGCATCAAAGGCGTCGTGAACACGCTGTTGAAGGCTCTGCACATCAGGAACTGGTTCAGCATACACAACGCTTTTTAATGCCCCCAGAGGTAAAAATCCAGGGGGGTTTAAGTCCGGCGATCTAGCAAGTAATGCTGCTGGGTCTCCACGTCGTATCCAACCTCCGGGGAAAATGTTGAGGTGTCGGCGAACTGTAATGCGGATGTGGAGAAACTACATAACCTGTCGCATTGCCAGAGGCACATTCTCAAGCAGCCCAGGCAGAATATTCCGCAGGAAATCCAGGTACTTTCCTTCATCGGCGCTTTGTGGAATAATGACCGGTCCAGATATGTGGTCGCCAAGAATACCTGCCCACACATTGATGCTGAACCGATGCTGATGAGGCGCCTCAGCCAATCCCCGAGCATTGTTTGCAGCCCACAGATGACTATTACGCAGATTGACGATGCCAGTTCTGGTAAAGGCTGCTTCGTCGGTAAAGAGGACTGATGACAGAAGTCCCATAACTGTGATGGTCTGGTACAAAAACCATCGACAAACCCTTCGCGTTGAGGGAAACTCGCCGCAGATAATCTTTGCATTTCTTGTAGGTGATAGGGATAGCAGCGGTTGTCATGCAAGATACACAATCGTAATTTGGCTTACACCATGTTGGTGGGTCACTTGCTTGGATCATTTACAAGGGTTCGTCTCGACATCCTGTAGAAACCGATTCTCCAACTCTGGTGCAGACACAGTCCGCTGCCTACCTGCTCGTTCGTCTGTCTGAAAGGACCCATGATCACACAAAAGCCCAAAAAGAGCTTCTAATGTAGTGTGGTGCATTCCCGAAATGAATACCGGACCATTCTGCTTCTCAAAGTTCACTGCAACACACAAAGACCACACGCCAGGTGTTCAGAGAAAACTTTCATTCGTCAGTGCCATCTACGCTGGCAGCGACGAATTTCCGAACACATGTTCATAGCAGCTTTCTTCCTCCATTTGCAGTCAGGAATCCGTCGCTGCATTTTGTCGGTTTTATTAAAGTTCACTCAACATATTACTTCTTGGGTGGGATATCAGCCATATCTGTTCTCCCACCTGGAAACTACGTTTATTGCCTTCCTCGCCATGTGTGATATTCCGCTCCTTCCAATATTTCATCATGTCACTTTCCATCATACTGTGCACTGGCGCCATTATAGCTTTCCTAGCGAGATCTCTTCTGTTATTCGTAATCTTGTTAGTTGCAACGGCATCATGTTGGTGCTGAAATCGACGAAGCCTCTATACTGTTCTTGTGAAGAGGGGAGGAGGGAGGAGGGGGGGAGGGGCGAGATCCTTATGACCGAAGATCGAAGATAACAAAACAACTGCAGCTGTTATAACTGGAATAATATAGCCTTCTAACATCGATCGATAGTTCGTGTAATAGCAGCACAGTGATGTAATACATTTGAATGTTTACAAGCCAGTTTTTCAAAACAGGTTGGCAATTTGGGGCCGAAGTGCACCTTGCCTTAAGGGAACGGTTTTGTGGGCTCTGAGGCGCATTGCCGCCCTTAGTTGTTCTCTTTTACAGCTCGTCACGCACCGAGAACAGATTTTCCAGAATCGTGTCATTCACTTCCTGTGCCACTCATACAAACAGCCATTTAACAGTATCACACACACGTCGTGTTACTGTTCAGTATTGGCATTTCTGTGCTGATACATTCGTAAGTTCATCCATAAGTGTTCTAAGTTCATAAAAGATTTATTTCTTTGACGCTATGCTTTAATACACTAAAGAGCCAAAGAAACTGGTACACCTCCCTAAGATCGTGTAGGGCCCCGACGAGTACGCGGAAGTGCCGCAGCACGACGTGGAATGGACTCGACTAACGTCTGAAGTAGTGCTGGAGGGAATTGACATCATGAATCCTGCAGGGCTGTCCCTAAATCCGTAAGAGGGCGATTGGGTGGAGATCTCTTCTGAACAGCATATTGCAAGGCAGCCCAGATATGCTCAATAATGTTCAAGTCTGGGGAGTTTGGTGGCCAGCGCACGTGTTTAAATTCAGATGAGTGTTTCTGGAGCTACTCTGTAGCAATCCTGAACGTGTGGGGTGTCACACTGTCCTACTGGAATTGCCCAAGTTCGTCAGCAGCATAATGGAGACGAATGGATGATGGTGATCAGACAGGATGCTTAAGTACGTCTCACCTGTCAGAATCGTATCAAGACGCATGAGGGGTCCCTCCAACTGCACACGCCCCATACCATTACAGAGCCTCCATCACCTTGAACAATCCACTGCTGATATGCAGGCTCCATGGATTCATTAGGCTGTCTCCATACCCATACATGCACATCCGCTCGATACAAATTGAAACGAGGCTCGTCCGACCAGTTTTCTAGTCATTGTCGGTGTTGACAGGCCCAGGAGAGGCGTCAAGCTTTGTGTCAAGTTATCAAGGATACATGAGTGGGCCTTCTGCTCCGGAAGCCCATATCGATGATGTTTCGTTGAATGATTCGCACGCTGTTACTTGTTGATGGCCCAGCATTGCAATCTGCACCAATTTGCGCAAGAGTTGCACTTCTGTCACGGCTGAACGATTCTCTTCAGTCGTCTTTGGTGCCATTCTTGCAGGATCTTTTTCCGGCCCCAGCGATATCGGAAATTTGATGTTTTACCGGATACCTAATATTCACGATACACCCGTGAAATGGTCCTACTAGAAAATCCCGACTTCAACGCTACCTCGGAAATGCTATGTGCTATCGCTCATACGTCGACTATAATAACACGTTCAAACTCAATTAAATCTTGATAACCTGCCATTGTAGCAGCAGTAAGCGATCCTACACCTGCACCAGATACTTCATATAGGCACTGCCGACCGTAGCGCCGTATTCTGCCTGTTTACATACACTATGAGCTCAAAAGTATCCGGATACCACCAAAAACATACGTTTTTCATATTAGGTGCATTGTGTTGCCACATACTGCCAGGTACTGCATATCAGCAACTTCAGTAGTCATTAGACATCGTGAGAGATCGTTCTGTGGGACTCATGGACTGCGAATCTTGTCAGGTGGTTGAGTGTCACTTGTGTGATACGTCTGTACGCGAGATTTCCACAATCCTAAACATCCCTAGGTCCACTGTTTCCGATGTGATAGTGAAGTGGAAACGTGAAGGGACACGTACAGCACTGACAGAGACCGCCGACAGTTGAAGAGGGTCGCAGTGTGTACTAGGCAGACATCTATCCAGACAATCACACAGGAACTCCAAACTGCATCAGGATCTACTCTAAGTACTATGACAGTTACGCGGGAGATGAGAGAAAACTTCGAATTCATGGTCGAGCGGCCGGTAAATGCCAAACAACGCCTCCCTTGGTGTAAGGAGCGTAAACATTGGATGACTGAACAGTGGAAAAACGTTGCGTGAAGTGACGAATCACGGTACACAATGTGGCGACCCGATGGCAGGGTGTGGGTATTGTGAACGCCTGGCGAATGTCATCTGCCAGGCTGTGTACTGCCAACAGTAAAATTCGGAGGCGGTGGTGTTATGGTGTGATCGTGTTTTTCATGGAGGGGCTTGCACCCCTTGTTGTTTTGCGTGGCACTATCACAGCACAGACTTACACTGATGTTTTAAGCACCTTCTCGCTTCCCGCTGCTGGAGAACAATTCGGGAATAGCGATTGCATATTTCAACACGATCGACCACCTGTTCATAATTCACGGCCTATGGTAGAGTGGTTACACGACAATAACATCCCTGTAATGGTCTGGCCTGCACAGAGTCCTGTCCTGAATCCTATAGAACACGTTTGAGATGTTTCGGAACGCCCTCTTCGTGCCAGGCCTCACCGGCCGACATCGATACCTCTCCTCAGTGCAGCACTCCTTGAAGAATGAGCTGCCATTCCCCAAGAAAGCTTCCAGCACATGACTGAATGTGTGCTTGCGAGAGGGGAAGCTGTCTCAAGGCTAAGGGTGGGCGAACACCATACTGAATTCCAGCATTGCCGCCGGGATTAGCCGAGCGGTCTTAAGCGCTGCAGTCATGGACTGTGCGGCTGGTCCCGGCGGAGGTTCGAGTCCTCCCTCGGGCATGGGTGTGTGTGTTTGTCCTTAGGATAATTTAGGTTAAGTAGTGTGTAAGCTTAGGGACTGATGACCTTAGCAGTTAAGTCCCATAAGATTTCACACACATTTGAATTCCAGCATTAGCGGTGGAGGGCGCCAGAAACTTGTAAGTCATTTTCAATCTGGTGTCCGGATACTTTTGATCACATAGTATATCTCTGTATATGAATACGCATGCCTATCATGCCTATACCAGTTTCTTTGGTGCTTCGGTGTGTTTTGTCTATCCCATGAAGTGTTTTCTGCACTCTGTCTAAGGTCCATTACCATCTACACTTAATTTTTTTGCGTTATTGTAATTCGTGAATTTCGGAAATCAACGACTTATCTGTTTCACAACTTTTACCAGCAACTCGAGTGTATGCTGCAGCCTAACAGCATTCTATATATTCAACTACCTTTCCAGTATTATAAAATATGCCACTCGGGCGATTTAGTCTGTTAATACAGACAAAAGATATCAACTGCAGGCATTAGCAACATGTTCAGTGATAGACTTTTGATTAATTGAAACATTACAGCTCCTTTTTTTAGCTCTAGAAATATTATTCTGCTACAAACAGCACGCACAACATACACGTGGTTTTACTGCGTTAATTTAAATATTAAATCATAACCTTAGTGCGGGTGTCCACTGCATCGTAGCCGTCATTTAGGCCGTCACGTTATATCACTCCCCATAGTTACTTCAGAAGTGAGCACAGTAGCTGAACTAAGATTCCCAGTTGTGGTAATTATTATACTGAACACTTGCAATGTCCTACTTTTCTTTCTGTTCTGAAACTGCACGTTGTCACTATTAATGTCACTGACTCAGTCTTCCATTTGGCATCACTTATTTCATTTCTTTCCCTCAGAATGAGACTGCTCTACTTTTGCAACCTTAATACTGAATGCTGGGTGCTCGCGCTTCAGCTTCACATCCCTTTCGAATGGCCAGATTGAAAGGGAGCCTAATGCGAGTTTGCATTGAGTAAGCTTCGATCAGTTACTTTACGAACTGATTAATAATTGAATCAACTAGTTTTGCACTGAGTCACTGGCATTTTATCCCTCTGTCTAGCATTAAATTAGATTCAAATTGAAAGCTTCTTATCAACATCAAATGAAATATTTTTAAAAAAACTTACTTGTGCAACCCGTCCAAATTTTAGTCTGGTTCCTTATAGTCATCTGATTAAAATACCAGATGATTATTAGTGAGCCAGACTAAAATTTGGACGGGTTGCACAAATAACGTTGCAGGCACACCTTAGTATCCAGTTAACATGTATTTTACGAACTAAACCACATGAAAATATCAATTACGAACACTAAAGATCACTACAGGAATACTTGTACTGTGTGTATGATACAGTAACTTTTTCTGAACACACGGGAAAGACCTCGGATTGATATAACGATGAATTCATCTCATGTGCATGCACACTCACATTCGTTCACAGCAAACGCACAGAAAGAAAGAAGATAAATATCAATTTGTACACCAGATAGAAACTCGATAGATCAGATAGATTGGCTTTGTTGATAAGCTACATGGTCGGCAGCTTGCGTAGAAATTCTCCACCTCTCAGATGCAAAACATACAGAAATATATAGGATGAAACGAAATTCTCATTCGATACGAAATTCAATTTAAACAGCATGGATAGTAACGTTGAGCGGAAGACTCTCCACGTGGCGGAAAGGCACGAGGTCTAGATTAACGTGCCAACACAAAGAAATACCGAACTCACGAACTGACTGTAAAATTGAAACACGGGTAAAGAATTCGACACGTCAAATTTTGGTGGCAAACAGACAATACATTCACATTATGAAATTCACGCTAACTGAAACAAGACATGAGTTGAACGAAGCGCTCTCCCATCGCTAATTAGCGGTGGGACAAACAATCGCGCTAATTAACTGAAATATCAATAACTATCATCGCACTCCCTAACTGAAATAGATACTTCGGTATGATTTAACCGTCGTTATAGTTCTGAGAAACATATTAGTATCTCGACCTCAACAAAATCTTTGCACATTCCTACTACCTAAACTTATGCTATAAGAGATGGTGAGAGCAGACAACTTCACCTTTCGACTTCCCAGCGAAGAGTGCTGTTGCACGCTAGCGAGTAGAGGTCCCCATGTAGAAGTGGCAATAGCTGCTGACCAGTTCCTCTGATGTCTCTTTGACCCAACAGAAGCTATTTCGTCTACACACAAAAGCTGGCTAAAAAGTGCCACTACGACTCAAAGAATACCAGCACAAGAACCAAAATACATGGAAGTATCGCACAGATATTCACACACTCTCTCCCCCTACTGTTAAGCCCTAGCGTTTTGATTTGAAACAACGTGCCATTTCTGCTGTGACATTACCCCCTTTAATCTTATCTGTATAACCACATGCCTCATCCTACCTCTTCCCACATGTCCCCTCTGCGTCTCCTCTGTGCAGTGGTACTTGATACTGTCTGTCATGCAGGCATAAAGAACCATTTATTCACTTCCAAGAGAAGTAATGCGTCAGCTACACCCTTAGATCCCGACCCGACCTACTGCATCATTGTTTGTGTAGTGCTTTCATGATTCTCACTTGCCTGTCTTTAGAAATACAGCCCCTTAAAACTACAAAGCATACAGAGGCTCCCTAAACAGAGTATGACAGATAACTGTTTAAAAGTTCCCCGATGGTGTAGGCTAAGTCGAGACGAACAAATTGATACCGGACACCTGTGGTCATCCAGTTCTGGAAACAGCGTAAATTGGCCTACAAAAACGACCTAAACTACAGCTCTTGCCCGCCGCACGAAATTTTGGTTAAATTCGTCTTTTAACATTAAAAACATCATGCTGACGCATTTACAAAATGTAAAATCGACATTTGTGTAAATTTTGCCTCAAAATATTGTAAATTTTGTCAGCGTAATATTAACAGCTAGCTGAGTACCGAGTGTTGCCTGGGTACGCATTTGTTTCAGTTCTAGCAGTCCATCTTCTCCTTCCTCCTCTCTCTTATCTATCTCTTCTGCCCTTCTCTGTGTCCATCTCCTTATCCTTCTCCTCTCTGCCCACCTCCTCCACTCCTCACTCTCTGCCCATCTCCCCTTCCCACCCCTAACTGTGTCCATCTGCTACCCCCTTCTCTATTTATCCACCCCCTCCTCCACCTCTCTTCCCGAGTCATACAGTGATATTATTTTGTAGGTACATTCAATGTTATATGTGGATACTGTCTGATAAACGTGTAGCTAATAGAATTAGTGCCAAACAAATAATGAAATTAAATGACACGACGTCATGCCTAATGCAATAATTTTAGTGCATGAATAGCGCAAATTTTTCCTTTCATCGCCTTATGGCGACTGTCTGCGAGAAAGAGTTTCGTAAAAGTTTAAAATTATGTGTAAAGATTTGTTGCAAGTGACTAAGTGCTCTCATTCTCAAATACTGGATAGTACGCATACTAGCTGTACATTATGCAATGCGTACATTACGTACACTGAAGATAATATAAGCATTGTACTTACGACTTTGAATCGTATCACATGGCACATATCAGCCAATAAAACTATTTTCACAAATATATTAAAATTCAAAAGTCTATGAATAAATAGTGTTACTGTGTAAAGTCAGGCGCCGGCACTCCAGTCGGGAACGATAGAGCAGAGAAAGCTGTGAGAAGACGTCAGCCAATTGCACGCTGACCGACTCCTCTTCAGGACGACAACGCGACAGCAGCAGCTCCTATGCAAAAAGGACATTAGCGCCGCACCCGACTTGTCGCGGTCAGTTCTACATCAGCTTCAAGATTAGCAACTTGAATAGAAGCGTCAAATCTAATCACTTGTTTGTACCGTCTATGTAATGCGGACTTGGGAATTGTTATACTGAAGAGATTTCTTACTTTGTCTGTCGCCCTTTGCTAGCGACGCATCAGTGTAACCCAAAATTAAATATTGTAATTTTTCATTTTATAACTCTGTCCGAAGAGGCCTTGGAAGGCCCAACGCTACTGACCGGCCGCCGTGTCATACTCAGCCCACAGACGTCACTGGATGCAGATAATGAAGGGGCATATGGTCAGCACACCGCTCTCCCGGCTGTATGTCAGTTTACCAGACCGAAGCCGCTGCTTCTCAATCAAATAGTTCCTCAGTTTGCCTCACAAGGGCTGAGTGCACCCCGCTTGCCAACAGCGTTCGGCAGACCGGATGGTCACCCATCCAAGTGCTGGCCCAGCCCGACAGCTCTTAACTTCGGTGATCTGACGGGAACCGGTGTTACCACTGCAGCAAGGCCGTTGGCTCAGATTTATAATAAAACTCATTAATACGATTTGTTTGAATGTTGTCTAGCCATCTGAGGAAGCAGGTTTCCTAGACACCCCATAATTGACGACTAGGCTGGATTTAACATTTTGCGACGAGAAGGTTGAACGAATGCCAATGCGACAACACAGTGCCGACAGCCACCACAGATTCTCTGCTCTCTTTTCTCTTGGGCTTTTTTGTTTTGCTGGTGTCTTAATTCTACCTTGTCTTTTCTTTGTAGGGGTGTTTACATGTTTTAATAATGTCACAGTGTTTTTACTCAACAGTGTTTTCAGGTGGGAGTTGCAGAAATTGTTTTTGCTTGTGTGCTTATTTTTATTGCTCGCCTTGTCCGTTTATTGCATTTGTCTCTCACAAAATAACCAACCCAACCCTTTCCCACCCCCTGCTCAGACGCCTCAGCTGCAAGCAATAGATGCAACGCAGCTAACACAGATGTTTCAGTTTCAGACGCAACAGATTGCGTCGCTGCTAAACACGGTACAGCGGCTCCTGGCGAATCAAGCCACCAATGCAGGGCCATAAGCAACAACCGTAGCTCTGAGTGCCATACCGCCTTTTCGCCAGTTTAGCGAAAAAGATGAGGAGTAGCTCGAGTGGTTGCAACGGTATGAAACCCACGTCATTGCTCACAACGCATCAGGTACTGTGAAATTACATAACTTTTTGTCGACGATAGGAAGTGCAGTTTTTCGCCTCTTTCAGGAATTGTTCCCTAACCCAACTCCGAGTGAATTTTCCTATGAACAGGTTGCAGACTCGGTAACTAACTATATTATGACCAAAACGTGAAAGTGGTGGCAGCTAGGTATCAATTCTTTCGTTGGAAGAAAAGATCAGAACAAACGTATCGCGAGTGAGTAACTGATTTGCAGGGTATGACAAGGAAATTCAAATACAAATGTGCTTGTGCTGCTTTATATTCAGATGTTATGTTGCCTGATGCGATCGTGTACACTATAACTGATGTCAAGCTCAGAGAACATATTTTGAAAGTCAGATTCCTCATTTGAACATGTACTGCAAATTCTCGATCAGTGTGATTCAGGTGCCGCCTCGGCTGATAAATTTGAGTAGCCATCAATTGTCGGGTTGACCTGTCCCTTGCTCAGGACCGGACCATTAGGCAGCAACAGCCCGCACGCACCACGCCGCGTAAACAGTCCTCTACACAGATAAACAGAATTAAGTCATTCCCTGGGTGCTATGCATGGCACAAACGTCAAGACTGCCCGTCCAGGCGAGCACAGTGTTACACTTGTGTCAAGAAACGTCATATACAATCCATATATTTTTAACGGAACAAACATGATAATTCTGCCCACTCACAAAAATCTAGTCACAAGGCCCACGTAATCAATGCAGTGTATTCAACGGCTCCTGCAGATATTAGAAAAACTAGCAAGCGACCAGTTTCTTCACTGCTATGGCAGTCTAACAAACTTATTGTTCATTTGCATATTAGTCGAAAACGTGTGAATTTTCAGCTGGACATGGGTGCTTCTGTTACATAACTGAATGACAACACAAATGTACCGTTAGGATCCCCACGCCTCTCTGATAACTAAAGTGCGCGTCATTTATGTTGGCGGGCGAGTTTAGGTTCGTTCTACGCATCTGACGTCACAAAACACAGTCAGCCAATGAACAGAGAACGACGTTGCCAGATCTCGACTGCAGAGCAGAGCACAGCACGGACGAGTGTCTTCAGTTTTAGAAACGTTCAGTCATAATTAAAGTAATAGAACAAAAGTAATATCTTGATAGCAGACTTTGTTTTATAGAAAGTTTGGAAAAAGCATTCTTTATACCAGTTGCTTCATATTCTATTAATTAATTAAACCAAAGAAGCAATAAGACTCCTAATTCAGGTGATAGCAAGGAAAAGTGTTTGTATCAATTTCACGAACCGCTTTTTCGCAATAAAGAACAGCGGTAATTGTTTATTTCCTATTGAACTTCCACTAAGTGTGAGTAATTCATAGTCATACCAAGTGTTTGTCAGAATTTTGCATTACTTGTTAGAATCCTTATGGAGCTACATAATAGGTCGAGATGCGTTAGCGTAACGGTTAAGGCGTTAGCTGCCCTCTGTAATAAAAAAACTGAGTTAATCGATCAACAACGAACTTAAATGGATGCCTTACGACGTCCGCCCTGAGTAGATGCAACGAACGAAACCGAACAAAAAGAGATTTAAAAAAAATAAATAAAAAAAAGGCGTTGTGTTAGTAAGCGAAAGGTGGACAGTTCAAACCTTGTGCAGTGCTAAATATTTTCTTTATTTAAAAACAATATCGAAGTGTCGTACATCACGGATTTTATTCGTTTGAATGCAATTTTTTGAAATTTCTAGTGCTTTGTCTCTTTATTAACCCTTTCGCTGCTGCAGACACGTGAGCCCCGCATTCCGCGATTTTGTCACTGCACTGCTCGCCTGTGCTGACACATGGTGTTCCGACTGCTTTGACACTCTTATCATTCGATTCCACAAAAACTATTTGGCCCAAAAATTAGAAGCCAAATGTGCCCGGTGTAAATAAAACTTTTGTTACAGTCGCGAAAGACGGAATATTTCTCAATATTACATACGACAGCTATGTGGTACTTAAATTAAATGAGATATTGTTATACAGTAAATTTTGTATGAAATTTAGGTATCTTGTCCACATTTCATTCTCAACACTGTGGCAACTAAAATCGACCATACGGAAAGTATACTCTATGGACTTTTACCTCTGCAAACTCTTCAAAATTTCGTGCAATGGTTTACTATATTTAATGCTGCATAATAACTTCGTTGAACATCGAAACAAAATTATGTCATTGATGGGGGGAAGGTATCAGTCATGAAGATGTGTAAAAATCTAATTTTTGGGCCAAATAGTTTTTGTGAAATCGAATGTGTCAAAGCAGTCGGAACACCATGTGTCAGCACAGGCGAGCAGTGCAGTGACAAAATCGCGCACAGCGCGGAATGCCAGGAGCACGTCTGTGTAGCAGCGAAAGAGTTAATGCGGCCGTGGTAAAGTGGCTTTACTTCATGAACTGCGCGCTCCCCCCCTAAACGTAAGCTTGCGAACTATGCTATACTATGGCGCTGCTTCTCTTGGCGCGTGCGTCGTGTGCAACTGGCAACGCAGCAATCTCCCGCGTCTGGGCGGGCATGCGCGAGCCGCCAAGATAAAAGAATTGAACTATAGCACGCATTTGACGTCTTATAATGGACAAGACATTCCCATTGTCATAAAACGTACTTTGCCTGCCATGTATCGCTCGCATATGGGAACTGTGACTTTTACTGTGCTACAACCACTCGATTCTGACAACATATTTGGCCTAGATTCATTTGATATGTGTGGCTTTCAACTTAAGGACAATATGTTGTCAGTGACTGAATTCAATGCCGAAGATAGTGTAGCTAGTTTGCTGAAAGAATTCCCTGAACTCTTTTCTGAAGGTTTAGGCAAGGATAACAATTTTGTTGCGAATATTGCTATGAATATTAAGACTCAGCCGAAATGTTTCCGGGCCAGAATTGTTCCCATTGCATTAAGGGTCAAAGTCGCTGCTGAACGTACAGAATTGCAGGACACGGGAGCTATTGCGCTAATCCAAACTAGTCAATGGGCCAGTCCACTGGTTTTACTCCCCAAACCCTCGGGTCGCATTCGCCTCTATATTGACATTAGGTCTACAGTCAACCCACAAACTGTGGTTGACACTTATCCATTATCACGCCCGGAGGATCTCATCGACAGATTAGGCGCTGGTCGCTACTTTCCAAAAACTGATTTGTGCGATGCATATCTTCAAATACCACTAAATGAAGAATCTGAAATAGTGTGTATTGAGAACACTCATTTGGGCTTGTTTAAATATTTGCGTTTGCCTTTTGGCAGTGCTTCCGCACCCGCCATTTTCGAACGGTATTTGGAATAGTTGACTGCTCAAGTACCAAACTGTTCAAACTATTTTGACGATATTGTGGTAGTAGGCCGTACACCTGCAGAACACATCGAATATCTGCGTGCTTTGTTTCGTGTGTAATGCGATGCAGGACTATAGTGTTGACTGAACAAGTGTAATTTTTTTAAACCTGAGTTGCAGTATCTTGATCATGTCATAAACAGCCAAGGTGGACATGCTCTTTAGTCACATTTGTTAGCCATACGGAATCTGCCAGTTCCTCGCAATATCACAGAATTGCCGTCACTTTTAGGGAAAATGAACGAACCATTATATTTGGTTCATACCGAATGCTGTACAAATCGCAGTTCCATTGAATCGCTTGCGTCGCACGAACCTCTCCTTTGTCTGGACAGATGGGTGCCAAGAAGTTCTTAAAAAACTTAAAGATGCTTTGCTCAATCATCGATGCTTGATTCAACTTGATCCTAAGAAACCGGTTGTGTTGCAAGTTGACGCTTCCTTTTATGGAATCGGAGCAGTGCTTTCGCACAGATTTGGTTATAAAGACAGGCCTGTTGCATTCGCATCAAAAGTGTTCACCAAAGCTCAGTGTAACTATTCACAAATAGTCACATCGATGCTCAAGATTGAGAATTGTTTCAGTCTTTTCCTCTGAACTATAGGAAAATTGCACGGGCCATGGAAGCTGTTCAGATTTTATCATTTTGTTAAGATACATTCGCACATCTTGGCCTCTCTCGTTGCATAGCATAAATAACTCAGTAGTACGCCGATACTTTGCACGTCGGCGTAGCCTCGCTATACAGAAAAGTGTGATTGTTGTTCAGAATGACAGTGGACAGTCACGTGTGTTGATCCCCAAAGCTTTGCTAAAAGAAGTGTTGCAGTTACTTCACGAAGGACACTGGGGGATTGTCCGTACGAAGCAGTTAGCGCGCCGACACTCTACCTGGCAGGGTATGGACACCAAATAGAACAGATGACGTCACGGTGTCACGTATGTGCGGAAAATCAGTCCGTTCCGCCACAGAAATTCTCTGCCTGGCCTAACTCGCAATCACCATACCAACGTGTGCACAAAGACTTCGCAGGACCTTTCTGGAACACTCGTTGGTTAATTGTCGTAGACTCTTATAGCAAGTGCCAGTGAACTTGACAACGTCACGTAGCACAATTCAGGCGTTGTCCTCTATTTTCTGCCTCAAAGGTTTGCCTGAAGTCATATTGTCGGGCAACGGCCATCAGTTCATGTCAAATGAATTTGATACATTCTGTGAACTCAATGGCATACAGCTTCTAACCAGTGCATCGTTCCATCAACAGTCAAACGTCGAAGCGGACCGTTCTGTCAGAACCTTCAAGCAACACATGGCCAAACATCGCATCTCACACACCAGGGGCCAAGCATTGCAACTGTTTCTCGCCTCCTGTCGTTCGCATCCACGAGATGGACCAGCGCCGGCGGAACTGCTTCACGGCCGCCGCCATCGGACACTGCTCCACCTGCATCCGGCGCCGAAGGAAGGCCGCAACTATAGCTTCCCGTCGCAGAATGTTGTGCTTTTCAGGGTTTTTAGCGGCAGGAGACGGTGGGCGCGAGGCGTGATCCTTCGTCGACCTGGCTCAATGCATGTATCCCATTTCAGGCCCAGACGAATTGTAGCACCGACGTCACATTCAACTTCGCCACTGTCATGTGCTCGGTGATCCTTCTGTGTCTCTTCCCCGAGATTCACAGATCCCGAGGACAGCGCGGCCAGGGCAGCGGCCAGAGGGTGTCACCACGATACCGCGGGACGACCCCATGGAGACGGAGCCTTCGTTCCTCCGCCTCCTCTCGTCCTAGCGATGGAACTGGACCCGCCCACATCGCAGCAGCCAACGCCTTCTACATCTGGGTACGGGTCTCAGGATATGGACATGTACCATTCTGGGCGTTTTCTGCGGGACGTTTCCATCAGAGCGAAGGCCGGATTGAGGGGTACGACTTGAAGTCTGACGTCCACTGCAGCCACAGCTTCCAGGCCATCGCAGTGTCCACGCTTCCGCCTCCCCCGCCGTTGTCGAGCTCCATATACGACGACGGTCCTTCACTTTGCGGTGGGGTGGGGGGACGGGAGGGGCAAGGAACGTTATGGCGTAAAGTCAAGTGCCGGCACGTCAGTCTGGAACGAAAGAACAGAGAGGGCTGTGAGAACTGTGAGAAGACGTCAGCCAATTGCACACTGACCGACTCCTCTTCAGGTCGACAATGCGACAGCAGCGACCCCTATGCGAAGAGGACATAAGCGCCGCGCCCGAATGGTCGCAGCCAGTACTACAGCAGCTCCAAGACTAGCAACTTGAACAGAAGCATCAACTCTAATGACATGTTTGTACTGTCTATTTAACGTGGTTCAAATGGTTCAAATGGCTCTGAGAACTATGGGACTTAACTTCTGAGGTCATCAGTCCCCTAGAACTTAGAACTACTTAAACCTAACTAACCTAAGGACATCACACACATCCATGCCCGAGGCAGGATTCGAACCTGCGAGATTAGCGGTCGTGCGGTTCCAGACTGTAGCGCCTAGAACCGCTCGGCCACTCCGGCCGGCTATGTAACGTGGACTCGGGAATTGTTATACTGAAGAGATTTCTTATTTTGTCTGTCGTCCTTTGCTATCGACACATCTGTGTACCACAAAATTAAGTGTTGTATTCTTTTCATTTTATAATAAAACTCATTAAGATGATTTGTTTGAATGTTGTCTAGCAATCCAAGAGAGCAAGCTTCCTAGACACAACATTATTCCTCAGTGTTCAAACTATCTTCTAACCAAATTTCACCGAAATCGGTTGCAGTGAGGGGGGAAGGGGGAGTAGTAATAATAAATTTAGAAGTCATGCAAGATGTGACCCTTTCTCACGCATCTCAGTGTTTATGACGTCATATACCTGAGCTATGTGTCGTACAAACTATCTTCTAACCAAATTTCACCGAAATCGGTTGCGGTGAGGGGGGAAGGGGGAGTAGTGTTTCCAATACAGTTAGTAGTAAGGAACTGATAAATTAAAACGTCATTCCGGATGCGAAAATGAACAGCGAAAATCTAGTAAGTAATAAACTTTACTTCTTTCATCGGTTTTTTTTTTTTTTTTTTTTTTTGAGTGTGTCAGCGAGAAAAAGTTTCGCTGAGGCGTGAAATTATGGACAAAATTTGTTGCAGAACAGTAAGTGATCTCGTTCTCAAATACCTGATGAATAAAATAAATCTGGCGTGACGTGGCCCACACTTCTTTTCCACCCACACTCCTTTGATAGGTTGGTGATTCTTACCCCCACAGCAATTCTTTACAGACAGTTAAGTGATACGTGTACCAAGTTTGGTTAACGTCGGTGCAGTGGTTTCAGAGGAGATGTCGAACATACACACACACTCTGACACTCCACTCCTTTTCGCGTTTGTCAGACATCAGAAAAACACCCTGTGAGTGCATTAGCGTCTCAAGAATCAGTGACTGGTGTTAGGAGTGGACGCTTATTCGAGGACAGAGCACGTTGGTCTTTAGCTGTTCACAATTTGTTTAATTTCAGAATTTTTGTCAAAGAAGTACACGAATTTACGTAGGTTGTGACAGTTGTCAAGATAACGCATTACGTCCTGTTTAGCCGAAATTACACTGAACACGACAATATCAAATTTAAATAGAAGGTTCTCTACAAGTTGAAGTTGGCCAATATTACAACAAATCATTCGATTCCGGTTCTAAGTTCGTTACTATTTAAGATTACAATCAAATCTACGGAGGATGGTTAGTTTTTGTGACAAGATGAGCAAAAGATTACTCAAGGTTGTTCGAGTACACAGTGGACGCAAGCTGATGAATCAACAAGTTTATGCCTCTGCTAGTGGTATTTACCTTAGCTGCGGTGAGCTGTCAGCTGCAGTGCTGCTCTCGCCGTCTGAAAATCCTATAAATAGCTAATCAAAATCTTTACTGATTTTATCAGTAGAAACTGTCCTATGTTTCTCGTTAGCCGAGAAAACATGCACTCATCCCTAGTCTGCAATATGGCGACATACACGTGCATAGATGGAGCAGCGTGTATTGATTTTTTGATTTAATCTGGTTTTGACAGGGAAGCTAAAACATCTTAGGTCCAACCCGCCACTGACCGCACCGAAACCGAGTTGATTGTGCGGCATCTCTCCCTGTATATCTAGTAAAGCCAACCAATGCCCTTAAATAGTTCAAGGAGTCCCTTTACCAGTTTTTTGTTGGAACAATTTCTTCAGGTTTAGTTGTCCCGAAGATTCTGTATCTTTTACTCTCCAATGCCATGCATTCGAAGATTAGGTGTGATGCAGTTTCTTCACCCTCATCACAGATCCTACATTTAAGGTCTTCTTCCATTATACCAATTGTGTATAGGTGTTTTTGAAATTCCCATGGCCGGTCATCAGTCCAGTCTGATCTCTTTCCTTTTCAATCCCAGGATTACAGACCTTCTTTTAAAACATGGCTTGGGCATCATGACCTTACCACGTTTTTGTTTATAGACCTTGGTCCAATATTCTACGTGCAGTTTCCTGAGCCAGTTCCGTAGTTCTAGTTTGATCATAGCCTTGGTGATTCTCAGGACAGTTTCCGGTCCAATACATGGAGTCGTTGCCCCCATCCTGGCCAATCTGTGGGCTTGTTGGTTGCCACAAATCCCTGAGTGGCCAGGGACCCACAATAGTTTTACCCTATTGCTTCCCCTTAGCTCCACCAGAGCCCTGTGGCATTCTGCAACAATCTTAGATCTTGTTGCAGGAGCTGCCAATGATGTCAGGGCTGCCCGGCTGTCTGAATAGATGTAGATGCTACATTCACTGTAGCACCTACGCATATTCTCCTCCACACATGCCCTGATTGCAGTAATTTCAGCTTGGAATACAGAGGCCAGTTTTCCTGGAGAGATGATGCCCTCCAGTCTTGGCTGAACCCTGTACACCCCTTCCCTAACACCTTGGTCTGATTTCGACCCATCAGTGAACCAAACAATGTCACCTGTACGGTGTCGAACTGTTTTTCCCACTGTTCCCTACTTCCAATTATTATAATGTAAGGCTTGTTGAAGCAGTTGGGAGGTATCACGTAGTCGGCAGGCATTTCTCCAGCCATTCCTATGTTTACCTCACTCACTATGTTAGTGTGTGATTCTGGATATTCCGATGAGATCCATTTTTTGCCACTTTTAAGTCTGTATGCCCCAGCTGCTGCCTCCATCTTGACCCAAAAGTGTAGTGGAGGCATGTCCAGCATGGCTTCCATCCCAGCAGTTGGTGTGTAGCTAATTCCGCCTGTTATGGGTAAGTAGGCCAGTCTCTGCACCTTAGCAAGCTCCTTATCTACAACCCACTGTTCTAGCTCCTTCCACCACACTACAGCCTCCTAGGAAATCCTGAGTATAAGCACTGTGGTGTATATCCAGTGCATGCCTCTGGGGCTTAGTCCCCAGTTTTTACCACAAGCCCTTCTGGTACTCACTAGAGTACTTTTTACCTTGGATCAGATACTCTTAATGTGAGGGGTCCACGTTAGTTTCTTATCTAAGGTTACCGCTAGATATTTCACTATCCCCTTCACAGGTAGAATTTCATCGAAGAGCTTTAGTTTCCAACTCTAGTGTTGGATATGCCTCTTCGTAAATGATGTGCCATTTACGAAGAGGCATATCCAACACCCAAGTTGTAATCTAAAGCTCTTCGATGAAATTCGTCTTAGGATTAACCCTCAGATCCTGTTTAATGCACCAATTTTTCACAATGTCCAATCCTCTTTGTGCCATATTTCTAACTGTGTCAGTAAATTTGCCAAGTATTACTATGACAAGGTCATCTGTGTGTCCTTGGCAGAAGCACTGTCTGGAATTTAGTTCCTCAATGAGTTCGTACATCACTATATTCCACAATAAAGGGGACAGAACTCCTCCTTGTGGGCAGCCTGTACTGCCATTAATTACCATCTTTTCATTCATCATGGTAACCTCTACCTTCCTTCCACTACGCATGGCTCTGGTCTGCCTACATATAGTGGTCCCTAGGTCATGCACCTCTGCTGCCCTTCATGGAATCGAAGGTCGTGTTATTGAAGGCCCCCTCGATATTCAGGAAGATGCAGCGGGCTATTTCTTGGAATTGAAGTGCTTTCTCCACCCTCCCAACGAGTTGGTGGAGTGCTGCCTCTCATGATTTACCTGGTTGATATGCATGTTGGTTTGAATGTAGAGGGCCCTTAATTAGCCTCCTCTCCACTATGTATATATTAACCAGTTTTTCCAATTTTTGAGACTGAAGGAGGACAGACTGATTGGTCTCATATCCTTGGCCTTGGTGTATACTACAATTTCCTCTCAGTTCTCACAAGAACAATTAATTTTGTGGCTGTTACGTTTTTCCACTGTTGGAGATCAATGACTCTTCAGCTAATTTCTAGCTGAATGTCAGCTGAAGTGAACGCAGTGTCCTCACAAAATCCCTCTTTTGACATCATACAGAGTGTGATGCGCCCTGTTCTACACTTTACGCTGGTTCGGAGGAGAGTCCCCGAAGTTTTCGGTCTTGTGTCTTTTGCAGCAATCTGTCGCACACCTGTGTCCTTTCGTGTTTCACGACATGACTTTTACAGACAAATGGGAGCATTCCTTTCATCTTGTGGAAACTACCTCTGCCAATCGCAAAGGGCCTACCTTCAAACTGCATCGAAATTTCGCCCCTTTCTACTCCTTCCAAGTTTATTCCAGCCAATCAGACATTTTGTGCCCGCTCCTAACGCCTAAAAGCTACACACGTACATCATCAGTGCACCACAGGTATTTCATGTGATCAACTGCATCGCTGGTCTGTTTGTATCCATCTGGACATTCCTCTATACAGTTTTCTAAAGAATTTCTCCATAGCAAGCAGCGCTGTCCCATTACCTGCCCTCCTCTATGTATCACCGACAGCGTTCGTTGCCCCTTTTGCCACGGGTCACCAACCCCTTTTTAAAAGTGTTCCATTGTACTCAAAGCGTGACGGTGCAACCCGCATCTGCCCCCAAGCTAAAACATTTTCTCCAGCAGTTTTTTTCAACTTTTGCTCATTGACATGCAGGATTTGGGTTTGGAGTATTAATACCGTCGAATTGAGTGTCATCCTTTGCAGTACATTCTGTACATTTTAATAGGCAAATATCCTCATCATCGCCAATGTATGTCAGGTGACATACACATCTACTTGTTATGACATACAAAATCTCTCATGTAGGGTGCGACATTGACATTCATTCAATCCTCCACCTTACAACACATACAGACATTTTTATAATATTTATGGATATCTCATTTTCCCTGATCATATTTTGACAAAGTAAAGCCTCTACGGAGCCCAAAGCCATACTCAGCTTACCTGTGAAAACCCCATAGAGATGTCTAGTAGTTTTGGGGATCAACATGTTCAAAGACAGACAGACATGACAGTTTAATCTATACTAATAATTGTTATTAGCATAGATGAAATTGTTTTCTTTGTCTAGCCTTCTACGAAACCACTGCACTTGCTAGGTATAAATATAGAAAGCATTGTAAATGTAATGACTTTCTGCATAACGTCCACGAAGTCTTTCTTTGCATAAACCTCAGGGAAATTCTAAATTAATAAAGTAAACGAAATAGCTCATTAGGCCGGGGGCCTTAGTAAACAAGAAGATATTGAACACCTGTGCTCGCGCATGGCTTTTGTAGGCCAATTTGAGATTATTTCCCCGCTTGAGAGATCAAACATCCTATATCAAACTGTTCCGTCTAGGGATGGGTTGTTTGCGGGAGGAGACCAGACAGCGACGCCATCGGTCTCGTCTGAGTGGGGAAGGCTGGGAAAGGAAGTCGGCCGTGCCCTTTCAAAGGAACCATTCCGGCATTTGCCTGGAGGGATTTAGGAAAATCACGGAAAACCTAAATCAGGATGGCCGGAGGCGGGATTGAACCGTCGTCCTCCCGAATGCGAGTCCAGTGTGCTAACCACTGCGCCACCTCGCTCGGTGGTTGTTCCGTCTAGACCTCCCGTACACCACTATGCTATGTTTTAAACAATTATCTTAGACCCTGTATAAGTATTTTAGCACTTAATGTCCACCATCCGCGCATACAGTTCCTTGGAACCAATAAGGTTCCCTCCAAAACATCGATTTCACTATACATGGCTTTTGTGAGCCCATGCATTCCATTCTCATATCATCTTTATCCTCATGCACAAATTTCTTTTTTCGTCCATGCAATAAAACCAAGAACTTAATAACACCGCGGAAATTACATTATCACAAATAGTGTACATCTCTTATGCCATTCAGACTCATACATAGATTAACGTTAGCACCTATCTTTTATCACTAATTATCTCGTCATATTCTAGCAATAGCGCTACCAAGACCTACATCACACCATTACATTCAAACATACGTTTCCACATGTCACACTAATATGTTATAGCTGCAACGTACAAATTATTCCGTTGGCTCACTATAAGTCACCATAAATCAATTACCGGTGTGAGCTGTCATTTTTTTCAAACTAAGTTACTATCAGTATATAGCAAATAGTAACACACGTGTCGGGTGCTACAATCCACATTCCAGTTGAAAGCCTTTTCGTGCGTACTAAGGACAGTAATAGCACATAGCCGCGTGGAGTGCCTGCGTGGTTAGAGGCGGCATGTCACGTATTGCGCAGCCCCTCCCGCCGGAGGCTCGAGTCCTGCCTTGGGCATGGATGTGTGTGTTGTTCTTAGCATAAGTTAGTTTAAGTAGTGTATAAGTCTAGGGACTGATGACCTCAGCAGTTTGGTCCCTTAGGAATCCACACACACATTTGGACAATAGCACACAGCAAGTTGTCGTTGCCGCCGAGTGTTCATCAGATACAAGAGTATCGCGAGGAGTACCCCCGGGACGTACGACAGGACCGCTCTTACTCTCTGTCTACATAAATGACCTGACAGACAGGGTGAGCAGCAACCAGTGACTGTTTGCTGATGACACTGTAGCGTGAGGACTTAGACAACAATTCTAGTTGGTGTTATATATGGCATTTCGTAAACGTAGAAAAATGTAAGTTAATGCAAATGAGTAGGAAAAATAATCCCATGATGTTCGAAAACAGCTTTAATAGCATGCTGCTTGAAACAGGCACATCGATTAAATATCTAGGCATAATGCTGCGAAATGATGTAATGTGGCACAAGCACTTAAAGACGGTAGTAGGGAAGCAAAATGTTCGAATTCGGCTTACAGAGGTAATTTTAGGAAATTGTAGCTCACCTATGAAAGAGACCGCATAGAGAACACTAGAGCAGTACGTTCTCAGGTACTGCTCAAGTTTATAGGTTCCCCACCAGGTCGGGTTAAAGGAATACATGGAAGCAGGTCAGAGGTGTGTTGTAAGCGAGTATTACGACGATGCTTCGTGAACTAAAACTGAAATCCCTGGAAGGAAGACGACGTTATTTTCTCGAAACAATATTGAGAAAATGTTAAAAATGTAACACCGTCAGCTGTAATTTTATCTCCAATTTATTGGCTATCGGTTCCAGTGTTACAATAATCCACCGTCAGCCTCTTACTAACAAAATTACCAGCCGTATTACTATCAAGAATTACTCAAACAAAGTATGAACAGTAGGTACATGAATACATACTTGTCATAAATCGTGTTACCTGAGCAAGTCTGAAAGTAAGGCCACTGCATATAGATATTTCACAAGCTGTGATCGTTATGTTAAAAGACGATAAGACTGTGAACTGTCAATCAGTGAGCCATAGGACTTGGATAAGCCGATAACGGAGTATTTGTTTATAGCGTATCAGTGAAAGTATGTGGCGCGCACATGTGGCTCTGGCACACAGTCTAGTTCTCTTACACGGAAGTGACAAAACTCGTGGTCTACCTACAAATATCGTGTCGGACCTCCTTTTGCCGGGCATAGTGCACCAACTACGTGTGGCGTGGATTCAACAAGTCGTTGGAAGTCCTTTGCAGAAATATTGGATCATGCTGCCTCTATAGCCGTCTACAACTGTGAAAGTATTACCGGCGCAGAATTTTGTGCACGAACTGACCTCTCAATTATGTCCCACACATGTCCGACGGAAATCATTTCTGGCCATCTGGGTGGGCAAATCATTCGCTCAAATTGTCCTGAACGTTCTTCAGAACAATCGTGAACATTTGTGGCCCCGTGGCGTTTGAGAACATGAAGTCCATGAATGGCTACAAATTGTCTCCAAGTAGCCGAAAATAACCATTTCTAGTCAGTGATCGGTCCAGTTGGACCAGAGGACCTAATCTATTCCGTATAAACACAGCCCACATCTTTATGTAACACCGCCAGCTTGCCCATTGGCTTGTTGTCAATTTGGGCCAATGGCTTCGTAGCATCTGCGCCGCAGTCGAACCCTACCATCAGCTCTTACCAGCTAAAATCGAAATTTGTCTGACCAGGCCACGGTTTTCCACGTCACAAGTCCAGGTAAGGCGCTGCTGACGATGTTGTGCTGTTAACAAAGGCACTCGCATCGGTCATCTGCTGCCATAGACTAATATGATTGATCAGACGCCCAAATCTGCCCTTTTTTATGGCTACGCGATCTAATATAAGTAATGCGAGATAACTGACGTCACCTACGTACCAAACACTAGAAGATACTACTTTCAAAGATTATCTACAGTGGTGTGCAACCTCAGTGGAAATAAAATTTACGTGATCACAGCTGTTTTGCTTTACAGTCCTAATAAGCCGAAGCATTTAGCAATATCACCGTGTGTACTGCGTTCGGTGCGTTGGAGTGATGGTTTTCATACACGTCTGTGACGACAGGAGAACTCCAGCCACAAAATATAAAAAAACTGTTTCAAACACTAGCATGGCAGAAGGTGGTCCTCTGACTAGTATGATCTAATACTGTCTTCTCCTCTCTGTGTTCTACAGACAAGAAATGCGAGCTCCCAACCACAAGGACGGAATTCAGATAACATCTCAACGTGACTACAGACAGAGGAAGTGCTCTCAATCACTGAACGCTGCGCACTCAACAATGACTCCCTACCTGGAGGCGGAGTCCAGAATCGTGTGAGTTCGCAACAGTACAGTGCCTAACCGTTCTAATCATAAAAATCTCCTGAGAGTAAGGACAGCAAGTCCGTCTGTATCAACAAAAGCTGATACTAAGTGACCGTCAAACACGGGCGCACAAAACGGAAGACTTCATTTTCTCCACCCTTGGCTTCCAGCAAAGCTCAGTTCCCCTCCCTCGTAACTCCAGAAGGTGAATCATATTCTCTAAACCACTCAATATTCTCCCTCTCGACAGATTCTTCCAAACACCGACCAACCGTATTTTAGTCTTTTGTCGTCCAGTGCGGAATGTTTACTAGGAAATACCTATCCCCATTAATTAGGAATTCATACAATGCCACGCTTCTCAGAGTAAAAATCCTTGGAAATAACCCGGTCTGCATGATTTCCGAAGTAACTCTTCCTTGTTCCTCTCTGCTGCGTCCAAGATTTTCAGAGTTTCCAGTTATCCTTCCGGCCTAGTTATAAAACCGGCACGCCGCCACTCTATTGTGCTTCAACTCTCAGATGCTCCGACTGTCTGGCTAGGGCTACCTCCTCTGTTAAGCAGAACCAACATAGCTGTGCGGGCTTTTCCACCCAGGCTTGAGTCACACCTGCCGTTCATTTCCACTGGCGTTCCAACCTCTACTAGAATAGGCAATCATTCATTACGCAGTTTTGATAATAAAGACACTCCATCACCTTTCATGCAATAAGCTTTACCAACTATTTACAAGGCTCATATGACAATGTCAGTCTTCTTTAAATATTCATACATACGATGTACAACCTATCAAATGATACCTAATTCCGGTTGTAAATCACAGCAAAGTATGTAGATGAGTGCTTGTAAGGTGCGAAATTATAGCCACCTTACAGTATATGAGCATTTCATTATCCAATGACTTTCCTCGCCTCAGTGTATTACTCACAATTTGCACATGTACCACGATAGTGTTCTTTAAGGTGAGTCATAGCCATATATGTTAGCACTTAATTCAGGTGTGAAGGTTGGTTATGTAGTGTAGGGTGCTTTGGTAAGATCAGTTTTGTTTCTATTATCTTTGTGATTCCTTTTATCAGCCGCTTTGTTAATTGGTTATATGACGCATATGAGCATTTACAGTTTCTTTTACTTACTATCCGTATTATTCAGCCATTCTTCAGGTGTATAATGGTTCATTATAAATGTATTTCTTGTTCCTTACTCCATGTTAAACGGTGCACAATACACCATTCTAATTATTGGGTGGAGTAGTACATTCTCTTTTATGGCCAGCTGATGTGCATCAATAACTGACGTACACAAATATTACGTGTTATGGGATAATATTGACGCAGCACACTTGTTTTTAATTATGAAGTCTTCCACTGATTACTGTTTGCAATATTCTTATCGCTTATCGTGTGATATTATTCGGTAATCTATTTTGGTACTATTAGTAGCCTACTTAACACTGTCAAGACTTCCAGTCATTTACTCTTTGACATTAACTTATCCCTATTTTATTGTAGGTCACAAGCATACCACTTGGATAACATGTTTGAAGTTATATGGCTTCTATTGTACGTGGTAACTTACCTGATACGAAATCTCATTGATACACTACGAGCACATACTTCGTCATCGGCTTATCCAAGTTCGGTAACCCACTGAGAGTTCTTGTTCTTATCGTCTTTTAACATAAGGGACATAGCTTGTGGAATATCCGTACGCGATGGTCTTATTTTCAGATTTGCTCAGATAATATCATTAATGACATATATCTTTTTATGTATCTACCGTTTGTAACTTTGTTTGATGTGATTCTTGATACTAACTTGGCTGGTAATTTTGTTGTTTAAGGGCCTGATGATGGCTTATTGTAACGCTGAAGCTAGGAGCCAATAAACTGGAGTGAAATTGCAGCTGACGGGGTTATTTACATTTTTAAGTTACATATCGGCTGTTGTCCCGTCATTCAGTAAAGCACTAATGAATGCATCTAAACTATTGAGAAAATTTGGATAACTAGATTTGAAGCTGATTGTAGAACTAATCTACTGCCGTCAACAAATATTTCGCTTAAGGACAAGAAGACAAGAGAAATTAGTTTTCGTATGGAGGCATATAGACAGTTGTTTTCCTTCACTCTTTCTGCAAAGTTGTACAGGGAAGGAAGTGGCTAGTATGGTACAAGGTACCCTCCGCCGTGTACGATGCGCCGGCTTAATAGACCATGTATATAGAGGTATTTGTATATGTAAGTGTAGACAGTCTAGAGAGCGTTTGGAGGCAGATCGGCAAAGAGAGAAATAGAACTTCAATTAGCGCAGGGTAGTCCTGTGAGCGTCACAGATACCCACTCCAGAATAGTGGATCGTTTGGGAATATGTTTCACCAGATAAACATTTCTCTCTCCCTCGCTTCCCTTCTGGTTTTTATTGCCAAAGAAATACAGACACATACAGCACTAGGAAAAAACACGGTCTTACTCCATTCCCAATGTCACACAAAACATACATCCTTCCCCGTATAACGTTAGTGTCGATAGTCCAAAGGATAACTGAAGAAGTAGACACTGCAGAACAAGAAAAGACGATCTGCTGTCAACACGAGATATCCCCTGTGTGCCCTATGTGTGCTTAGTAGAGCGACAGTCTCTCTAGCCATTCTACTGTTTATCACTTCTCATTCTGTTTATTTCAAATGGACTGCGACTATTGTTGTTCCCCTGCCAAAACTTGCCATTATCACTACTTTACCCTTCATTACTTGCACGCTGCACTCTTTCTAAGAATGTTAAGAAACTTTCCGCGTTATCTCTTGGTGCAGTCTATCAATAATTGTTTTACGTGTACTGGCAACTTGTTGTCGCGTTCTAAAATTACCTTTTCATCACCTACGCGACTATGCAAAGGCTACACTTTGTACAGCCACGTTTGGCGTAAAGCTTTCACACCACCTTTATGCGGTCCATACCCAACATTCACGAAGAACGGCTTCCTGTTCCTCCATTGAGCAAAATTCCTTCAAAAAGTTAGATTCAGAATCTTCTGCTGTCTCAGACACATCAGCAGTCATCCTCATCTGAAAAAGTTATCTCCCAGATGACTTTAGAAATTACTATCTTCTCTCTTCCGTTTTTGGACGTTCTAGCGCTTGTACATGGAGAACCAAGAAAAGCTACACTGATTCTACGATCCCACATGCATTCCCAACTAACCATACATTCATGCATCACAGAGTGAACCGTGATTAGGTTATTGTTAAAGAGGTAACATTCGATGCTGATATCAGATAAAAGGAAATAGAATCAATTGACATCTTAGTTCTAAGACTAGAAAATTCAGTTATAATAACGCTGCCAAATTCTGTTGCAACATTCGCATCATCAAGTTAACCTCAACAACCTCTGCTTTAACTGAAACGTTTTTACTGTTCGCTGATGCGATTTATTCCCTAAGGCCACTGCCCTTATCCAACCCACAAACTTCTAGTTTGCTCTCAGATACGAACTGATTACCAACCTTACCTGCCCTCTCTGCTTCCCTTCACTACATTTTCGTTCATTACGATAGTGTCGACATCAGTTAGTACTGGCGCATCTACACGTAAGAATTCTGTTCTCGACCTTCGTATTCCATCTTCTCTCTCAAAACTCAGTACACAAAATGAGCATTAATTTTGAAATATCGTCTCCCACCACCTTTCTGCCATAACTTCTGTCAAAGTTCTTGAATATACATATTCAAACCGCTTATATGAGCCTCTCTTCTCAAAGCTCCTTTACTACTGATACACATACGTGTCAAGATAGATGACAGTTGATAGTCGCGACCTATTTGCTTCCCAGGGAAATCGCACACAAGCTTATATTAACACATAACCTCATAAAACTCCATCAATATAGTTTGGCTGACCTCTTCTTTCTTATGAGGGTCACTCCAAAAGAAATGCACACTATTTTTGTAAAAATAGTTTTAATTCTGCATGTGTGAAAGTTTTACAGCGTGTAGATACATCCTACCCGCTTGTTTTCAAACTTAGTTCAACCTGTTCCCGTGAGTGACGCCGTTACAGCATGTCTTCAAGATGGCTGCTACATTTGACTTTCGTCAGAAGCAACGTGTTGACATAGAATTCCTGTGCTGTGGAAACGAGAAAGTGGGAAACATCCACAAGAGGTTGAAAAAGATGTATGGAGATGCTGCTGTCGATCGCAGTACAGTTAGTCGGCGGGCAAGCAGGTTACGTGATGAAAGCGGGCACGGCAATATTGGGGATTGTCCTCACAGCGGCAGGCCTCGTACTGCACACACTCCAGACAATGCGCAGAGAGAGAACGAATTTAAGACTGCTGACAGACGCATCACAATGAACGAATTGTCACGCTACAATGGTATAGGTAATCAATTTGTAGGAGCAGGCTTTGGCGCTGTCGGGGGCCGTGCTGAGGCGCCGCCAAGGGAGGGTCCAGCGTCCGGCCCTTCAAATGGCTCTGATCACTATGGGACTTAACTTCTGAGGTCATCAGTCCCCTAGAACTTAGAACCACGTAAAGCTAATTAACCTAAGGACTGCACACACATCCATGCCCGAGGCAGGATTCGAACCTGCGACCACAGCGGTCGCGCGGTTCCAGACCGTAGCGCCTAGAACGGCTCGGCCACTCCGGCCCTTCGCTGAAGCACGGCATGGCTGTGGACGTCTGTCGGAGCCTCAGCGCTCTTCTTGAGCGAAGCTGCGCTTAGGCTTGGCCCCAAAACTCTGCATGCTCCTGCTGTTCGTTGTCGAGATGGCATGTAAGCCGAAGACAGCCCAAGAGGTGGTCCCAGCCTACAGCTGTTAAGGTGGTACTTATACTGCCCAATAATGGAGGCCCATGCGCCCCACTCCCAGGTTGAACAGCTCGCAGACAGGCAGATCGGTTCTTCATTGAAGAAAGATCACCTCGGTTCTCATATTCAGTATGTCACCATCTTGACCGGCAGGAGTGCTGCTCGCATAGTCAAAGTTCCGTCCACAGACCGATAGCTGCTGATTCGTAGGAAAGGACTCCAAGGTGGAGCACCACTGTAGACACTTCATTGTACACACCAGAGCCTCCTGCAACTAGTAGAACTGACCTTTCATCAGTATCCGTGATGCAGATGTAATCGCCAAACTGAGAGTGCATGGAAGGAAGGCAAGAGTCGATGATGTGATTCCCCCATATGGATGACCGAATTTTCTCCTGATTTCTGAGCCTGTCAGCGCTCTTGGTTGGCCTAGTGTTTAAGTTCAGAGCTTCAGAGCATACCTTTAGGCAGCGTGAAAGGCGTTCTTGTGTCATCCCTAGGTGGAGTTACTACATGTAGCTTCTTTAGGTTCCCGGCGTTTCTCTTGCACACTGTGAGGCAATTAGCTAGCTGTCTATTTGGACTTCAGTTCTTCCGAGTGTTGACATTCGTCATGCCACTGACGTGCACCCAGCAGACGCGTTTCACTTAGTGTCGTCTCAGCTAGTTCTAATAACATTTTATTCCTACACTCAATTAGCCTTCTACTGTGCGACAGTTCTGTCGCATTCTTTGAATGTGACTTTTGGATATGGCTCCGAGATCAGTTTTCGATTTACTATGCAGTGGGCTGGCCACGTCGCAAGAAGAAAAGCCAACAGATGGACGAAGCTAGTACTGGAGTGGAGTCCGAGAGAGCACCGGAGGCCTAGAGGAAGACCACCAGACAGATGGGACAAAGACATCAAGAAGATCGCTGGTAACACCTGGCAGAGAACTGCCCAAGACCGTCGCACTTGGAGAAGACTGCTGAAAGCCTACCTGAATCCACGACTCGAAGAGGCTACATCATTTAATGATTGAATTGGCTGATGATAATGATGATGATGATGCCGTATTGTTTGCTACTCTGAAGGCAGTTCAGCAGATCAGACAACATCATGGAAAGAAATTGATTCCCAAAGTGCCCTTCTTGCTATTGGTCAGCAGCATCCAGCGGATAAGATGGTGCAAGATATCCAAGACGCTCTCCTTCACCTCCAAAGGCAGTAGAAGAAAATAATTTTCTGCTCAGTTCCAAGCCAAATAGGCTATGTGTTGGTGGGAGGCTCGTTGGTTGGAGGTGAGGAGTAACAAACAGCAGTCAGTGAAACCTTCAATGCGACCATGGTTTACCTCCTTCCGACCATGACCTGCTGAGGAAGTAGCCCTTACCAGGCTAAGAGTGGAAAATTGTCCCATAGCACATGGCTTCCTCTTTCGCTGGGAGAAGCCGTCAGTGTGTCAAGGATGTCAAACATGGTTCTCGATACAGGATATTTTAGTTGTGTTCCATTTGACGACCTGAGGACTGATCACTGTCTCCCACAGGAGCTGACCTCTGTTCTGCGTGACAATGAAGTGAATGTAGCAGAAGTTTCAAGGTTTTATGTGTTGTCAGTACCCCTTCTCAAAATACTGGGTATGAGGTTTTAGTGTGTTGCATTTTAAGTAGTCATCCAGCCACAGTAATCTACCCTCTTTTATATGTATCTGTACTGTTATTCTATGACCGATATTAGCTACAGTTATTCTATTGCGTTTTTATCTGTATTACATGCACTGTCTTTTGTGACTCTCCAAATGTCAATACCGAATTTACTGTGCTGTGTTTGTTGGCACAGATTGGTTTTAGAATATATTGTTGTAATAAATTTTAACCGCCCTCGTCTCTGATTATTTCATGCAAGGACGCTGATGCCTTCACAGTGCAGCGCCCTATAACACTAAAACAGTGTTTATCTAACTCTATACTCAGCTCTCTACAATTAAACTACAATGCGAGCGATTTATTCCAGTAGTACATGCAGAATGAAGCAGAACTCCGATTACAATCTGCCAGATGTGGTAGTATGGACCAAAACAAGAAAAATAGCCTAGCAAACATGGGATCTAAAATCTATACCTTACGCTATGAGCAGTTATTCATCTTCGCTGCTGTGAAACATATCACTACTACTGCAAGTTCTTTGCTATCCATACTTTGAGAAGTTGTAGTATGGATCAAAACAAGAAAAAAATGCCCAGTAAACAAGTCGTCTGAAATGAATACCTTAAGAGCTGTAGAAGAGATGTTTCACAGTAACGAAGATGAACAAGTGCTCATAGCTATTAAGGTATGCATTCTAGAGTCCATGCTTTGGCGAACCACAACCTCTGAAAGATCATGAGTGGTTCGGCCTGTAGAAAGAGCTGTCAACTGTCATCAGTACCGGTACCACCTTCAAAGGGAAACTTTTGGGCAAATTAAACATTACTGCGCGTTTTTAGCTTTAGCGGTATATATCCCGTTACAAGCAGCACGCACAATATACAGTTTTAGCCACGAATTAAATACAAAGAATCAGCTGCAGAGAGTCTCCGACAGAACATGAACTATTTATTTCCTCCTCGGAGAATCAGACTTCCGTAATACTTTACAACAAAACCAACATATGCAAATAAGCGTAAGAAAACTTAACTATCAATAAACACATCCAAATTTTAAATCATATCACATTTAGGGATAATTGCATCATAGGCATCATTTAGTCTGCTATGTTACAACGTGAGATTCTTTATCGAAGAAGTATTTTCATTGGCCTTGGTTGTTTCAAGACGCCTAATGTGATTTGTATTTACTTGTGAAATCCGACTGGCTCAGTATTATTTTCTGGATGCTTGTAGTACAAATTTCTCTACATTGAGTAAGATAGCGACTACCGTTACTTCCTGGTGTGAACAACGTGACGTGTTGTGATATCGCGCAGAGAACTAAATGGAGCTGCCGCCCGCGCAGGCCACGGAAGCAATCTCGCGTGCCGGCTGATGACCTGTCGTGCCACTTGCCAGCGATCACAGGTTTCCTCTCCCCGCTTTCCTCTGCAACCAGCAACGCCGCCGCTTCACTAAAATGGCAGCCTGCTGTATTCTCTTCATCCACCGCGTTAACGCACAAGCGTCGTTAAGCAGCTCTCTGAACGAGGCGCAAATGACTGTGACATTTAGTCGGCTATTGTGATGAGAGTATTCTCAATGACCTGGAAGAATGAAGAGCGAATTGAGCTCCTCGAGCATGAACCCGTTTATTGCAATTTTTATGACCTTTAAGATAAAACTCTCGGGTTTCCAGCCTAGTGACTTCGTCCAAACGACGCGACGTTTCGATGAGTGTAAATCATATCATCTTCAGGATATGATGAATCCACTCGACTTGAGAGCTTTATATTAGTTCAACTCACCGAGAAAGACAAAAGTATCAGATGTTTAATTATTCTGTTTTTTATTCTCTCCTAAAAGGAATTAGTTTAAAGGAAACTGTCTTACTCATTCGTCTGAACTATAGCTATTCTTCTGGAAAGTTACACATTGTGACTCAATGGCAAAGTAGGTATCAAACCAAAAGTTCGGGGTTCAAATCGGGTGAGTCCAGAGAAATATACTCAGCCTCACTGACTTCAGAAACAAAGTCAAATCAAATTACATATATTAAAATAAGAGACGTCACTACATATATTCAGTTTGCTGATGGTATGTAGTAGAATTATGTTGAGGAATTAGGAAAATAAGATACGAAACTTTTACATGAATTTTGCGATTTGGGCAGTAAAATTAATGACTGTGGTCAAAGTAGAGAAGATATAAAAAGCAGACACACAAATGCAAGAATACCGTTTCTGATAGAGAATTTTTAAATAAGTATAAGTGATAGCAAGTCTTTTTTTGAAAATATTTGTCCAGAGTAAAGCTGTTGACGAAAGCGAAATGTGAGCGATACATAGTTCACACAAGAAGAGAACAGAAAAATCTGAAAATGCTGCTAGAAAAGAAAGTTGAAGATCCGATGGATAGACCAAATAAATAATGAGGAGGTATTGAATCGAACTGGGGAGAAATTAAATCTGTGACACAACATGGCTAAAGGAAGGGATTCGTTTACAGGACACATTCTGAGACATCAGGGGATCAAGTAATGTATGCCATAACTTGAGCAAAAGAAGAAGTCGCTTAACAGGACAATTCCTGCGGCATTAAGGAATTGGTATATTGGCAACGGAGGAAAGGATGGAGGGAAAAAATTGCAGAGGGATACCACGGCTTGAATAAAGCAGGTTAAAACGAATGTAGGTTGCAGGAATTATGCGGAGATAAAGAAACTTGCACGGCACAGACCATCGAAGACATCTGTATCAAACTGGTCTTCGGACTGAATACCACAATAGCAACAACACGTTTTCCTTCTCTGGCAATCATTCGTATTACAAATAATACCAAAGCGCGCTGTGGATAGGAGTCCATGTTAAATTTTAAATCCTCCTGTAACTGACTGTATAAAATTGTTCAGATGTCAGAGGATGATAATGACACAAAACCTCCGATAGGAGCATACATAGTAGTGCACTGCAGTTTCCAACCATGTTTCAGGTTCGTGACAACATATCCTTAGATGCTACGTAATGAAGTATCGGTACAGTTCCCAGCGTGCATCTCTGCCCACACTTGCCACAGGGAGGATTTAGGTTTGATCCCTGTGATTACCAGGAAGTTTTGCTTGGCGTGGGCCCAGCCCACTCACCCCTGGCACAATAAGTGAGGAAACCTAAAAGACAGGAAACGTTGCTAATACACTTTCGAAACACAACATCAGTGATCATGGTAGCCTTTTACTAACACTAGAATTTTTCATATGAGACTAACAGTGCAAAATATGTGATAGCATTATGTGAAGCAGAATAAAAAGCAGATCACAAGATAGAATACGAGATGCTGATAAGGGGTAAAAGAAAAATAGCGAGGCGAAAATTTTCTACAATTTTCCTTTACTACTTTTGAAATTAATAAGAGCTACAATAACCGAAAGATGATTACTTACTTATTTATTTGTTGGCTATTTAGCTTGACCATATTAGGGGTTTAAGGCTCCCTCTTACATTTGACAAGCAACTACTCATACAAAAAATATTACCTAACAGTCATAATACCTGTTACACTAATGATTATGATGAAATAGTGGAGACATTAAGGATGGTATTGACTAGCTATTAGACGATCAGCTATTAGAGCTCAGTAGTAATTTACATTATTAATAAATAATAATAATAATTGGCAATAATAATAACATTGGTAAAATTCACAATAAAATAATGAAGGCATTAAGAATGATATTGAGTGGTTTAATTCATTTTAGGCCTTGTTTGGTATTATAGAAATGGAAGAAATAATTAAAGAGGAGAAGAATGAATGAACTTGACAATGTCTTATAGGGAAGAAAATGGTGAGGGAGGGATGGTTGATGAGAGTGAGTTGTAGACTAGTATATGGAAGAGAGAGCTATTGGCTGTCGTTTGATGTTTGTAAGGGTTTTAATTACTCTAATATTTTGAGGTAGATAGGCGGAAGTCTGTTTCCTTATACAGAAAATGATTTAGAGAACATTTCTGTGTTATTTGGTGGCACAGAGAGGATTTTACTTTGTTGAGAACGAGTAGTTCTGCTGTGCTGTTCAGACAGTAGTGTAAAGTTTGATGATAAATATTAGAGAGTACAATGATTGAGAAAACGATAGAGCAATTACAGGGTATGATAATCTCTATGCTTACGGCACGTAGCGATGATAATTGTTACTCAGCGGGAGTAATATTGTCGAAACAGCATAGATCACAAATGTATCACACAGGAGTACTCATCGCCAGTTCCAGCCAGTGCGGTGTGTGCTCTCATAGAGATGATTTTGGAGAGCAGGATCACTGTACTCAAGGACGGGGAGTATTAGTGGCTCTAGAGTTTCTTTTTAAGCTCGATACGAGATACTTTTTTATATTCCTGTAGTGGATGGAGCTATGCTGACATCTTCTTATAGGCTGTAGTTGTTTGTTTAATACAACCTATCTATAAGTGATGTCCCAGAATTATCCACACGTTCTTTGCAAAAAAAGAAGAAAAAAAAGGTTATTTCCGGGCTGCTTAGGATTAAGTATGGCAGAGATTCTCTAAATTGAGTGTTAATAAGCTTTTTTTAAGCGACTAAGATTGCTTACGTTTTAGGAGGGTTACGTTTCAGACTTAAGTTCTGCATCCACTCTGATAACGGAAGTAAGTCAGCATTTACATGCTGGATGGCTGTGCTCAGGTTTGTTGGTCTTGCACTTAGGTGTAACTGGAGATCTTCACGGTATAAATGATATTGGCAATGGGCGTTTAGAGTCGATACACTATTAACATGTATTGAAAAAAGTAATGGACCCAATACTGGTCCTTGCGGTACCCCTGGTACTACATACCTCCATTGTAACCTCTTTGTTCCGGTCATTGCACACCGTTGGTGGGATGTGACTCATCAGTGGAACCGTTGTACAGCACTTGAAGAAAAAATTTTACCATTGAATTTAGGGAGAAGACTTTCAATCTCTGCTGTTTCGGACGCTTTACTGAAATCCAAACCGCACGTAACAGTGGCCTCTTGTTTATCCATAGTTTATTCCATTTCGTCTGCCATTTTTATAACAGCAGTCCGCGTGCTGCGAATTTTCCGGAAACTAGACTGGTATTCATTTAGAAGGTTGTTTGATGTTACGTAATTTGTAAGGTGATCGTGAACTGTGAATTGTAAAGCCTTAGCTAATGCTAATAGAAGTCAAATTGGCTTGTAGTCAGAGGATTCTGTGGCAGATTTCTTTGCTAATAGAGGTTTTATGAGTCCCTGCTTCCAGACTATTGGGAGATGCTGCAACTCAGAGAATGGTTAAAGATATCCGTTATTATGGGCAGTAGTGGATCGACGAGGAAATCGATCATTTGTATTGTAGTATTGTCGTGTATTGTAGTCGCCGAATGAATTCCCGCAATTGATTTCCTGGTCGTGTTAACGTTTATCGGTTGCAGAAAGAATTTTTCGTTTGTGCTAACCACTGATACTTCATGCAGCTCGGTGGTTTGCGACCCCTGCGTGTTGGTCAAGTTGAGACGTAGATGTGGCGAAATACTCATTTAATCCTCTAACGCGGTCGTCCACAGACGCATAAGAGGAAAATAAAATTATTGATCCGTCGACAGGATTATGTGCTACAATACCTTAGTTCATGCAATACTGAGTAGGTTGCTTGTGTGATGTGGCACGGATGAATTATGCATATCAGATATTAAAAAAGTCGACTGTGATTGAGAAACAGAAATGTGGAAGAAGACAGACAAATGTGAAAACTGGAGATCTTATGCTACTGCCAACCAACCTTTAGAAAGGAAGACTGATACTGATATGACGTCCATCGTTGTCTCACGGGCTTTAGAAAAGAAATCAGAAAAGGTTTCGAAGATTAATGGTCCTCTTGGTCTGCATCGATACCAGCATTTATCAGTCAGTATGGCCAGCGCACCCTCCATATCCAACTTCTTATCTAACAATTTGTATCAAAACAACAAGGTCGCGCTGACAACTTGGACGATATTATCGTCGCGTACACCACATTTTCGCATTCCCTTTTCACAACTGCCAACGATCAGACTAAAGTGTAATTTATCAAAATTGAAGCTTATTCATCGAAATTCTTGCATTTCCCACTGGGAAAATTTATCTGAATCACGAACATACATCAAATGTAAGTGATCTTCCCGTAATGGCCAAGAAGGCAGCACACAATGGAACTATGAAGTATTTACGAATGTGGGGAATTAACGAAATTCATTGTCAAAATTGTAATCGTTATCGAAGACAAGCTACACGTTCTGTACAAGAAAGCTGCATTGAACGATACACACATACATCATCTTAAGCCGAACAATTTCGCTGTGCCTGATGGTTGCATTAACACTGTCCCTTCCATCATTTGTGACAAGTTTCGGAAACTGGCTATAGCCTAAAGGTTTTTGAAAATCCCTGGTTATGGACAAATGTTAGAAGTCCACTATGGTGCTATTCCTCTTATTTTAGAGTTCGTGCCTGAGTCCTCTTACCAAAATTTAAAGTTCTACCCACTCTAGATGAATTAGATAAGACTTGATGATCAAGCGATCGAAACTAGTTATCATTTGTGACTGTTTGCAACTAAGACTCTTAAAGTAAGCACTTTTAAAAGTTTCCAGAGTGTTGCACCACAGACCCGGCTGGCAAAGGGGACAACTCTTGTGACCGACTCAGCAAAATGACGCCTTAAGCAGAGTATCACGAGACACCTCAGTAACCAGCTGCACAGGCGAAAGAACACGTATTCGTCACGCTGGCATTGCGGAAGTCGCTTTTCGGGCATAACTAAAGGTGATGTGTTGGCGTTTACAGGTGACCTAGAAGCAGCCACAGGGTTGGGCTTCTGTACATACGAACAGCTGTCACAGATGACCAAGCTGTGCTTAACGGGTAAAGCAATGCATACGTGATGTAGAACAGTCACTTGAGGAATGCACGCGCATTGCAGCAGCTTAAGGAAGGGCCCGTGCAGCGCGATATGAAACAAAATAGCACGAGGTTCTTTCATGTGCAGTTGAGTGAAATGACTCAAAAGTGAAAAGAATTGGTGGGAAGGTTTCTCTATAAAAAAAAAGGAAGATAAATGCTCATAACTATGAATTGATGGGGAATGACGAGACGAATAGAGTTACTTTTCAGGGAGCAGATCACAGAGCACTGGATGATTTCCTGAGGTGGCTACCACCCAATATGTTAAGGAGGATGCATACACATAACCCGAAGGACCACACAGTCACCCTTACGATAGCCACCAAGGTAGAAGAAACAGATGCAGCCATGTTGGTTTGCGTCAAAAGGAATGTCTTCTCTGCAAACATAAGGTGGTATAGCTTTGGGTGAGCTGGCCACATTCAGAAACAGTGTCGCCTACAGCAGTGTCACAACTGTGGTTTGATTGGTCACTGGGAAGAGGATTGCAGAGGTAAAAAATGAAACGGGCAAATAATCTGTAGTCCGTCACCAATGGGAACTCCAAATCTACCAGAACAGCACTCCAAGCAAGTTACAATTCTATGAAGATATATGCAGAGGCGAAGTATTGCTCAATATGCATAATAGACGGGAGAGAGCTTAAGTTATTTTTAGAAACAGTCATGTGTCTGAGGCGAGTTTGGGCGTCTTGGGCAAGAGAAGGTTGAAGCCTCAATGCTGTAGGTTACGTGGGGTAGGAAATAATGATGTAGTATGATGAGGTTCAGCGATACTGGATTTTCACATTGAAGCAAAACAGTTCCAAGAGACTATGGAACTTTTACCCAGAATAAGTGATGGGTGCTGCACAATACTAGGGTTAGATTTCTTAAATAAATATCATTCATAATTTGATCTTCGTGGCGTACCACATGGCACATTGTTCCGGACGGGGGAGACTGTTGCCGATGATGCACTGCACAAGGTTCTCTTTCCATTACAGTTAAACGGTGTACAAAGTCATTGAGACTCAATCTGCGTGAGAAAGTGCTACAGAACACAGGGGAATCGCTCTGGGTGAGCTTTGGTACAGAACTATTGACCAGTATCTTAATTGTGGAGAGCCATTAGAGGGCAATAACGAATTAGATGTATCGTAATGTTTTATATGCAGAAGTTTTGTACGTGTTATACATGAAGATGGTGAATTTGGCACCAAATTTATCCGCACTGATAGTAGTGTGGATAGATTTGATGCCGGTGTAGTGACTTTAAGAATCCTTTTGCCAGTCATCAACGTAAACATTCTGGGGGAGAACGATTTAGACAGGTCAGTGTAGACCTTAGTCATAAGCAAACTACCAGGACAGCTGCATTACATGCCAAAGTTGAGCATTTGGAAGGGGAAGATAGGATTGTCATGGAGAAGGTATTAGTAGGATTCAACACCCATAACAGAGCATAAATTTTGACTAGACACGACTCACCATACACCAGAAACTACGTAGAGTACCATCACTTACAACTAGCAATGTAAGAGTTTTTAACTAGCAATTGAATGGTGGCGCAGCAGACGAAAATATTAGTCCCTGGACGGCACTCAAAATGTCGTCAGAGGGTACAAAGAAGTATAAATTCCGTTGTGATTACGCTACTTGAACACTACAATGGTTACAGATGCATATCCAATACCAAATATTACAGAGGCCCTGGATAACTTGGATCCGTGCAATTATTTTTCCACAATAAACCTGAAAAGTGGTTACCATCAATTAGAATTTGTGCCACAGGATTGGGCAAAGACTGCTTTTACAGTCTCTCTGGGCCATTACCAGTATTCTCTGTTGATCCACTGTGAAACTGAAATAACCCCCTGTTAGATATTAGCCACGAAAAATCGCCAAACATACGTATGTTTTGAGTAGATATTTTAGTTAGTCAGTTTCTATATCTCAAAAATGCCATCATCAGGCCCCTGCGTTTCAAGGACTGTTATTATTACGCTTAATTTTCTATAAATGTCAGCAATGGTAAACTACATGTGTGCTCGTTTTTAATATGCAGAGGTCTGAAGACGGCATTAGTGGGACGACAAAACTTGTTGTCTTGTCTACATAAAATATCTACTCAAAACATACTGTTTAGCGATTTCGTTGATAAATAGTGACGAGTATTGGCGAATGCTGTTTGGTAGAAAGAATGTACCAGCCACATTTCAACAGTTTTCAGATGAAGTGTTAAAAGGTTTGAAGCAGTGTCAATGCATAATATATCCAGATATCACTGTATTTTCAAAGGATATGAAGGAACATGCACAACGATTGAGAATATTGTTTAAGAGCTTTGGTCCGCACACTCGAATTAAAGTGTTGAGAAGTGCCATTCTGCATCAAGGGACAGTGACTACAAGGATTGTGTAAAAATGGAGTTAGGATTGATACATGCAGTGTACAGTTTCCCAATACAGTAGATAAGTAAAGAACTATAGTCATTCTTGGGATTATCCATCTACAATAGGAAATGTATAATGGGATTTGTGGATATTGCAAGACCATTGACACAATTGTTAAAGAAGTTTGTAAGTTCAGGTAGACGGTAAACCGTCATTTGGAGCATGAAAAACTGTAGGAGACACTAACAACTAGCCCTGTGTTGCTATTCCCAAGTTAATAGATGGATTTTATCGTGTCATGCGTTGCTTCCAACCAGGCGATAGGGTGTATTCTAAGCCAAGAAGTGTCAGATAAAAAATATCCAGTGGCTTATACATCATGACAATTAAACAAGGCAGAGAGGATTATTGAAACACTGAAAAGGAAATGTTAAGTTTTACATATGGCGTAACTTACTTCAGATGTTATCTGAACAGCAAGAAATTCGAAGTATTAGCAGACCACACAGCATTAAAATCATTTTTAGGTTTAAAGGTCCCTTGATCAGGCGGACTCGATGGGCATAAAAGCTAAGTGAACTCCACTTTGAGGCGATTCACAAACCAGGTTAGAAGCATGGTAATTTAGATGGACTGGGCAGCAAAATTTGAGTAATATGAACATTTGGTCATAGTCTTGTGGAATGGCAGAACGCAGAAACTGCTGATGCAGACTGCAAAGTATTCAAAATACAGCAGTAGTTCATTGTTCATGATGGATTGTTCAGTTAGACAGCAAGGCTTGGACCATATATCATAGTGCCTGCTGTGCTTGAGAGGAAGTGTTAAAAGAAGCACATGGTTATGTGCTACCTTGACACACAAGACGCAGGACAATGGGTCACAGAGTAGTCTAATATTATTGGTGGAAGACGTGGCAGCAAGAAGTCGACCAGTATATGAGAAATTCTGTGCCACATGCACAATGTGTAGATTTAAATCAGCAAATGCTGTTTCAGAGTTTACCAGAGGCAACCAAATTATTCGAAATGATTAGAATGTACATCTAGGTCTGTTTAGCGAGTGACTAGTGATGAACCATTGCATTCTGACTGTTATAGAGAACTTTTCGTGATAGGTTGCAGTGATCGCCGTTCCAAATCCGCAAGTGAGCACTGAAGGGCATATGATGGTGGATAACTGGTTGTTGTAGTTTGGTGGTCCTAAGACATTAATCAAGGCACCAACTTCATGTCAGATATAATGAAACACAACTGTGTCACCTCTTATATATCTGTAAACTAAGAACTAGCCTTGTATCCACAGGCTAACAGGGAGACCGAATGCATTCTTCAAACGTACATGAAGCTGCTGATCTTACATCAATAATCACCACAATGTCTGTGATGCTTACATAAGTCATGGTGGTGTAAAATTCAAATGTGCATGATAGTGTTGAGGTGATGCGTGCGATGAAATTTCCATTACCGTTCAAAGACTATTAACCTAAATACATGAAAAAATGGGGAACGCGTACTGAACTTCCCTAGAACGTTGAAGGATATGTGGAAGTGGGACTGGATGGTGAACACCAGAGCACTCTAAGATCAAGAGGAAATAGGACAGCATAGTGGCAAATTGCCAGAATAACGGATTGGCCAATGGGTGGTGTTAACTAACCCATATATTTTGAAGAATAAGGCGATGAAGTTTATCATGCAGTCTTAGAAGCCGTACCAAGTTGCGGAAATGACATTTCGTGTAAATGTTAAATAGGGCAGTTGTCCATGTGGGGCACTTTCATCCCTTTAAAAGAACTCCACATGCCTTACTGCCGGTATCAGTCCCACTATCAGGGAAGAAGACAGGGGGCAAAAGGAAATGCCATACACAATGAGGGGATGAAAATAGACAGGTAGGCTACCATGTATATTTTCAGCTTGTCCATCGGATGTGGCTAATTTTGCAGGAAATAAGGAACCCATTGAAAACGTTGCCAAATGTTATGTCTTGTTCGAATTTTTTTATGTTGACAGATTAGGAGGAACGACTTGTGTTACTTGGTAATAAACTTTCAGCAGCCGAGATCGCTTAAATTCCTTTTAAGTGGTTTATTTAATTGCCATAACCGGTTTCAGGCTACCATACCCATCTTGTAAACAAAGACATCAAGTATTTAACACATGTGTGATGCTCAACACTGACATAAGAATATCTTGAAGCGCGCCACAGTAATTTATTTACGATAGGTGTTCTGTTTGCAATTCTACAACATATATATCGACCTGGAAAAACCACAAAAAACAAATCACTATTTACTGAAACCTATGTAAATGAATAAAACTATTTTATATTCTATCCAAATAAAGTGCTTTTATTGATGAAACTACTTATGATGTGACATTAAATATTCAAATATTCTTTTGCGGTGCAGTAGCAGACGACATGCTGTTGAGCAAAATATCTACATAACTGGAAATATTAGCCATCTAAAATTGGATATGGTAGCACAAAACCAATTATGGCACTGGAACAAAATATTTAAAAATTATTTATGGCTGGTTCTGTCATTCACCAACTACCATTAACGGTCATGGAGTTCACAAGATCCAACTTGGATAAAATAACATTCACATAAATTTGTAGTTATTTTTGACAACTAGTTTCCATAGATATAATTGTCATCTTATGGTCGTTATTTTTCCCGAGGGCATGCAGCTTTATAAATAGTTTAGACAAGAAGAGAATAGAAGCTTTCGAAATGTGGTGCTATAGAAGAATGCTGAAGATTAGATGGGTAGATCACATAACTAATGAGGAGGTATTGAACAGAATTGGAGAGAAGAGAAATTTGTGGCACAGTTTGACTAGAAGAAGGGATCGGTTGGTAGAGCATATTCTGAGGCATCAAGGGAACACCAATTTACTACTGGAGGGCAGCGTGGAGGCTAAAAATCGCAGAGGGAGACCAAGAGATGAATACACTAAACAGATTCAGAAGGATGTAGGTTGCAGTAGGTACTGGGACATGAAGAAGCTTGCACAGGATAGAGTAGCAGGGAGAGCTGCATCAAACCAGTCTCTGGACTGAAGACCACAACAACAACGTGGTCTTCAAACAACATAAATATTTTGAAGACAAGAAAAAAAAAAGTTATATTTGTCGAAAACAATTGTAGAAAGAAACACGAATTTATATGATCTTTGCTATCGAAAGTTTTTTATCAATTATGTCTTGTTTGTGTGATTTTTCTTGTTTTGCTTGGGCTATTTTTTGTTAATATGGGAAGATTTATTTCATTTTCATATACACTACTGGCCATTAAAATTGCTACACCAAGAAGAAATGCAGATGATAACGGGTATTCATTGCACAAATATATTATACTAGAACTGACATGTGATTACATTTTCACGCAATTTGGGTGCATAGATCCTGAGAAATCAGTACCCAGAACAACCACCTCTGGCCGTAATAACGGCCTTGATACGCCTGGGCATTGAGTCAAACAGAGCTTGGATGGCGTGTACAGGTACAGCTGCCCAAACAGTTTCAGCACGATACCACAGTTCATCAAGAGTAGCGACTGGCGTATTGTGACGAGCCAGTTGCTCGGCCACCATTAACCAGACGTTTTCAATTGGTGAGAGATCTCGAGAATGTGCTGGCCAGGACAGCAGTCGAACATTTTCTGTATCCAGAAAGGCCCGTACAGGATCTGCAACGTGCGGTCGTGCATTATCCTGCTGAAATGTAAGGTTTCGCAGGGATCGAATGAAGGTTAGAGTCACGGGTCGTAACAAATCTGAAATGTAACGTCCACTGTTCAAAGTGCCGTCAATGCGAACAAGAGGTGACCGAGACGTGTAACCAATGGCACCCCATACCATCACGTCGGGTGATACACCAGTATGGCGATGATAAATAAACGCTTCCAATGTCCGTTCACCGTGATGTCGCCAAACACGGATGCGACCATCATGATGGTGTAAACAGAACCTGGATTCATCCGAAAAAATGACGTTTTGCCATTCGTGCACCCAGGTTCGTCGTTGAGTACGCCATCGCAGGCGCTCCTCTCTGTGATACAGCGTCAAGGGTAACCGCAGTCATGGTCTCCGAGCTGATAGTCCATGCTGCTGCAAACGTCGTCGAACTGTTCGTGCAGATGGTTGTTGTCTTGCAAACGTCCAAATCTGTTGACTCAGTGATCGGGACGTGGCTGCACGATCCGTTACAACCATGTGGATAAGATGCCTGTCATCTCGACTGCTAGTAATACGAGGCCGTTGGGATCCACCACGGCGTTCCGTATTACCCTCCTGAACCCACCGATTCCATATTCTGCTGACAGTCATTGGATCTCGACCAACGCGAGCAGCAATGTTGCGATACGATAAACCACAATCGTGATAGGCTACAATCCGACCTTTATCAAAGTCGAAAACATGATGTTACGCATTTCTCCTCCTTACACGAGGCATCACAACAACGTTTCATCAGGCAACGCCGGTCAACTGCTGTTTGTGTATGAGAAATCGGTTGGAAACTTTCCTCATGTCAGCACGATGTAGGTGTCGCCACCGGCGCCAACCTTGTGTGAATGCTCTGAAAAGCTAATCATTTGCATATCACAGCATCCTCTTCCTGTCGGTTAAATTTCGCGTCTGTAGCACGTCATCTTCGTGGTGTAGCAATTTTAATGGCCAGTAGTGTATTTTGTAACAAAAGGCTTGGCATGGGGTTTATTTTGTAATGAATGAAGTAACATGAAGGTGTCTTAATACAGTTAATGGATTTATGTCATTCGTAAAGTGTACATGGATCACGAGCATCCCGTCTTATCGAGAGGGGGAGGGGGAGTAATTGTGGCTTTCTTTCACAGGTGGCGTTGCTAACAACAAAGGTCATAGCGCGTGTATGGATCATGAGCAGCCAGTCTTATAAAGCGGGGGAGGTGGCGTGATTGTAGCTTCCTTTCCCAGGGGGCGTTATTAACAATAACGACAGTGGGCTTCGTGATTCAAGATCTGAACATGATACGGACTTCGCTGCATCTGCTAGATAGTAGAGCAGCCGTGGCGTAACTGCTACGTCACTAGCTGAGAACAGGGGGGATGCTAGAGTCAAAGTCACAGCATTGCAGGAAGTCATACACCATGTGGTGCTTGGGCAGTTAAGCCTACTCTGTTACCCCCAGAACAAATCCCGCTTGGCCTACAGATGCTTCATTAGGAACTAACGTCTGAACTAAATCACATAATTACACCCGTTATTTTATCGTGTTGCAACAGTAAGAATTAGCACCAACAGGGCCCAACACCGCGTGCTAGTCCAGTTTTCGGTAACAAGTATTGCCACAGGGAATAAATGTTGCACAGTACACCTAAAGTGGGGAACTCACACAGGTAAGAATACAAGAGGTGATGCTGATTTCTAAAGAAAGGGAGAGTTACGTGCTAATTTCGGTGGACGAACTCTGTCACTGTCAGAGAGAGCTGGTTATAGTATACCCGTTGCCAGTGGTGCATACTACCACAAAGACATACGAGGTACAATTGTTTTTACGAGAAGGATGCCCACTTGTGACCCTAGCACCGCACAGCCTAATTCAAAATGGTCCGCGTGCATTGGATATATTCCGTATAAATTATTTCCATAAATTACGATGAGTGTGGTCGACTTAAAGGAGAGGTGAGATTAGAACTACAAGACAGTGGGTTGCTGATTAATGATGCAGCTTGTGACATCTCAGCAGCATTTTTTCTTCTCTCAGCCACTATCACTTACATTACTATTGTGATTGTGACACAGTCCTTGATGTACTGACCAGATAAACCATTGGAGGTGCTTCCTTCTCAGAACCTGACCTACCTAAAAGATACCTTGGAACTTCACCTTCTCCATTCATTTGGTGAACTGATAGCAAACACAAAAGGGACAGACTACCAGAGGGCAGATGCTGAAGCATACACAGAAATAGCAAGATGAACGAAGCAATAAAGTAATGGCTCTGAATGCCTTGATTTCTGGTATTGTTGTGTCTCTGACTCTACTTACTATAATCCATATTAATCCACGTTTACTTAAGGCGGAAAACCACGCAACCACTTGAGCTCCCATTGCATTAGGTGCTGGCAGATTGGGTTAATATTGGAAAATAGTAATTAATTTAATAAACAGCCAGTCAACATTGTGGTTCACAATGGATCAGAATTGAGAGAGTCGTAGTATGTTGTACATATACGTTAAACTATTAAATGTGTTGTTAAGAAATTTTCCAGAAATACAAATAGACGATGATCCAGTGGACCAGATCTCCCAAAGGGGAGATCATGTAGCATCACGGTACCACTGGGCGAAGTGGACAACTATTGTGACCAGCTCAGCACAACGAGGTTGTTGTTTGTTGTTGCATATTTAGGGCGCTCAGTATTACGGTCATCAGCGTCTGACAGCACAACGATGCCATACATAAGTGAGGGTTTGACAGGACATCTCATTAAGTAAGTGCACTGATGGGAGGACTTGTGTTCAGCATGCTGACACTGTGGAAGCCGACACCTGCGGCTTCTGAAAGCGGAAGTTGCGACACCGTTACAGTACCACCAGGCCTATGGAGTTGCTGATATGAAGGGAAAACTGCAGCAGTGATACCCTGTTTGCTCATCTATTGGGTCTCCCACATTGCCTTGGAGAAAAGAAAACAGCTACAGTTCCAGATACGGTAGTGGAACATGCTTGCACATATACCGCCAAATGTAGAAACTCAGTCTCAGTTATCGCCAGTCATGAGGGAAGATCCACACCAGTTTTCGAGTCAGAGAGCTGCTACCACCAGACATTGTCTTCACTGGCCACTACGTCTGGATGTTGCCAATTTGACTACTTTCCACCTGTGAGCCACATGCTGTGTGGGTCATCTGCAGTCGGCCACTTTCTTGCTAGACTGCAATTCGAGCTTGGGCCATCTAGCTGCCCATCTGTCATCTCCCATGTGGGTACATGCTGCCACTGCTTGCAATCACTCTGTGCAGGCACATGCTACAACCGTCACCAATGCTGGGGACTATTGTTTGATCCCACCTGGCCCGGCACACTTCGTACTAAACAACAGAGCAGGCCAGCTGGTGTGGGCGCTGTGTGCCGTCTAACGCACACCACTGCACTCCTTTCCTGATCTAGCAATTCATCTGCCATCCTGGTCGCCAGCCGAGTCCAGCCTACATCGCGCATGGCACTGGCCCCTTCTCAGTCTTAATTTCAGTAGCTTGTTATGAAATAAAGGGCTTTCTTCGAACGTTCGACACGCAAGTCGCCGAAGTGGCGTCAACTCGAAAGACTTGCACCAAGTGAACGGTCTACCCGATGGGAGGCCCTAGCCACACGGCATTTCTAACCAGTACTGTTTCCACAAAGTGTCACCACACCAGTGGAAAATGCCAAGGCGCCAGGAGAGCGTGCCAGATGAGAACACAGCACCAGTCACGCGTTACTCAAAGACTGCGCACATCGTTGCACGGAAGCGAGGCCGAAGTATCTACAGTTGAACGAGTTAGAGCCTCCGATGGACGCTGGTTCCACATGTAAAGATGTGGAATGACTGTATTGTACTGTATGAGAACTGGTATGTAGGAGACGCTCCACGTTCGAGCCACGTAAACGGTGAGGTTACTTCTACGTAATACTCAACGTCGATACAGTACTTCACATCGTCGCCCCCAGGAGAAGTACTGTTTTCTTTATTACTGCAAAAACACATAGGTCGGTATTTATTGAACGTTCTTTTATGAATATAGCGCAAAATTCACTTAACGTCTGTGTAGAGACTACTATTGACCTAAGTCATGTTGCCCCTGATTGAATCCTTGCCTGAATCCACACGTATTATGAACACGAATGGATGGATGTATGTGTGTATGTATGTTCCACATCTCCTAACCCACTGAATCTTTTTCAACCAAGCTTGGTACACATATCCCTTACTGTTAGGAAACAATTGCTGTGGGGTGAGAACCACCTACCTATCATAGTTTGTGAGATACAACAGCATAAACAGTGAGGTGCGTGAAAAAATGCTGCTTCATACATGAAGTTTTAAAACATTAATTCTTTACTATTAAGATACTTCCACAGTCGAGACAACTTAAGGAAATCTCCAGCACCTGGCAGCGCTTTTGACAGCTTTCAACTGCGAAGCGCTAACGCCTTAGGCAAAAACAATAGCTATGAAGAGGCGTTGCCATAGAGACGTTTACAAAATCTAGTTGTAGGCACCCAAAGCAGCTGCGTTTCACATACAAAATTGCCCTGGATCACATCCCACCGCCTCTACTGCAGGAGTACATATACAGTTATGTTTCTACTAGAAAATTGGCAAAATGAATACCCAAGCAGTCCCTGGCTTGTGAGTTAGTCCTAAAATAAACCTTAACCCCATAATTATAATGAAAAACATATTTTTCTAAGAAAGTCTCTAACTGATTGCTATTTGTTTGAAATATAGCTTATTAACTGAGTAAAGCTAAAAAGGTTTCTTGTGATCAGTGAGCTATTGCACAGTATTGAAACAGAATTTGATTTTCATAAAAAATAGCAACTAATTTGAATATAACTTATTCTGACAGTAATGTTCAATAAATATTTAAGATAAAAGTTTGAACCAGGCCTGCAGGTTAACTTACATGAGGTTACTTTATGAAACATCCGTATTATTTTCATCATCATTAATGTGAGGGAGTTATTATAACTAATTAGCATCTCACAATAAAGTACCAAATTAATACCGTAGGGAAAGACTGGTTCCATGAAATAGTTCTCTCAAGTAACAGTTAGTGAAGAAATTTGATTTCCTTATTTAAATTTTAGAGTTTCTGATTACAGTTATCTTTTCACTACAATACATGTCCGCTTTGGATTGTCACCTCGCTGTCATTCGTAGCAACACCTTTGTGAACCTAGAGGAAAAGTTTCACAATACGCATTTTTTGCGTACTGATTACGGTGTACCTCATTGACGAATAAATAACTTCGAATCCATTTCCCTAAAAAAAAACATGATCATGGTGAAAATTCATTAAAATAATTTAGAGTTGTGAGCTGATGATAAACTCTCACCTGTGAAAGATTAAACAAATTGTCGTTGCAGATATTATCAGAGCGTAATAAAGAATACGTGCCTCATGCATAGTGTGAAGGAGCAGATATGTACAGAAACAAAACGTCAGCCACGAGCAAGAGGTAGACGTTCGGGCCAAGTCAGAGGACGTCGGACCGGCTATCGACTTCATAAAACGAAGTAATTTTATTGAATAGACCATTGATAACAGAAAGCAATAAATTTGCATTGAATTAATCCTGCATTTGTCTATGGAATAGTGTAAGAAAGGTTTGGAAGTGTTTAAGTGTATACGAGCTCTCTGTGCAGAAGACTCTCGGAGGAATGTAGAAACTAGTGTATCGACATATGTAGAAAGTGAGATTTTTTTAACAAGCATTGTTGCTGAAGAAATATCACGTGACCACTATATACCAAAATCGTGGAGGACATTTGTATTCTCCATAACCTAGAAGGAGAAATTTTAAAGGTTAGGAACAACTGAAAGATGGCGTTCGGATTTCTGGTACCCTCAGACGTTGCGTAGCCTTACTCTTATTACAGAACTGGTCTGCTACCTTCCTCTGCGACATTATTACAATAGTGAACAGTGGGGTCATTGGTAGATGACACAGAGGCGAAAGAAGTCAGGGGGTATCTTCTAATATCATGTCGGACCTCCTTTCTGACCGACGTAATGCAGCAGTTCGACATGGCATGGACTCAAGTCGTTAGAAGTCCCCTGCAGAAATATTGAGCCTTGTTGCCTCTTTAGCCGTCCATAATTATGAAAGTGTTGGAGGTGCAGGATTTGTGCACGAACTGACCTCTCGATTATGTCCCATGATTGTTCGATGATATTCATGTCGTGCGATCTGGGTGGCCAAATCATTCGCTCGAACTGTTCAGAATGATCTTCAAACCAGTCGCGAAAAACCGTGGTCCTGTGACACAGCGCACTGTCCTCCTTAAAAATTCTCTCGCTGTTTGGAAACATGAAGTCAACGAATGGCTGCAAATGGTCTCCTCTATGCGAACATATTCATTTCCATTCAATAATCGATTGAGTTGGACCAGAGGAACCAGTCCATTCCATGTAAACACGGCCTACACCATTACAGAGCAACCACCAGCTTGCAGAGTGCCCTATTGACAACTTCGGTCCATGGCTTTACGGAGTCTGCGCCACACTTGAAACCTACCACCAACTCTTACCAACTGAAATCGGAACTCATCTGACCAGGCCACGGTTTTCCAGTTGGCTAGGGTCCAACCGATATAATCACGAGCCCAGGAAGGGCGCTGCAGGCGATTGTGTGCTGTTAGCAGAGACACTTGCTTCACTCGTCTGCTGCAACAGCCCATTAACGCCAAATTTCACAACCGTTTCCGAACGGATTGGACAGTCGTGCGTCCCACATTGATTTCTCAGGTTAACTCACGCAGTGCTGCTTGTTTGTCAGCACTAACAACTCTTCTCAAACGCCACTGTTCTCGGTCGTTAAATGAAGGCCGTCGCCCACTGCGTTGTCTGTAGTGAGAGGTAACGTCTGAAATCTGGTTTTCTTGGTACACTCTTGATACTATGGGTCTCGAAATACTGAATTCTCTAACGATTTCAGAAATAGAATATCCCATGCGTCTAGGTCCAACTACCATTCCGCGTTCAAAGTCTCTTAACTCCCGTCGTGCGCCCACAATCACGTCGGAAACCTGTTCACATGAATCACCTGACGACAAATGACAGCTCCACCAATGCACTTCCCTTTTATATCTTCTGTACGCGATGTTACTAACATCTGTATATGTACATATCTCTATCTCATGACTTTTGTCACCTCAGCGTAAGGCGACGGGCATCACGCGAATGAATAAGTCGAAATCGTCAATACATATTCCAAAGAGAGAATGGAAACGAAGTCTCATACTTGATAGAGCGCAGGGGAACGATGCGGGAGACCCGCACCGCCGTACTATGCAAGATCCTAGAGTAGGTGGTTTGCCGATACCTTCCTCCGACCGTGAATAATGAAGGGGATGAATAATGATGATGAAGACAACAACACCCACTCATCTCGGGGCAGATGAAAATCTCTGACCCCGACGGGAATCGAACCCGAGACCTCGTGCTCGGAGAAGCGAGAACGCTACCGCGAGACCACGAGCGGCGGACCCAAAGAGCTAGGGTTATGAAAAACACCCGCATTTGGCCAATGTGTTAGTAGGCTGTTTAGGTTTTTAAGTTGGTAACGCCACGTAGCGCTCTGTATGAAAATCACTGACTGTGCTGTGTGCAGTCTATGGCTAATTTGCATTGCTGGAATATTTGCTATTGTAGTGTTGGGCAGTTGGATATGAACAGCGCGTTGCGTTGCGCAGTTGGAGGTGAGCCGCCAGCAGTGGTGGATGTGGGAAGAGAGATGACAGAGTTTTGAGAGCGGACGATCTGGACGTGTGTCCGTCAGAAAAACGAAATTTGTAAGACCGGATGTCATGAACTGATACATACATTACGACTTTGAACATTATTAAGGTAAATACACTCCTGGAAATGGAAAAAAGAACACATTGACACCGGTGTGTCAGACCCACCATACTTGCTCCGGACACTGCGAGAGGGCTGTACAAGCAATGATCACACGCACGGCACAGCGGAACCCACCAGGAACCGCGGTGTTGGCCGTCGAATGGCGCTAGCTGCGCAGCATTTGTGCACCGCCGCCGTCAGTGTCAGCCAGTTTGCCGTGGCATACGGAGCTCCATCGCAGTCTTTAACACTGGTAGCATGCCGCGACAGCGTGGACTTGAACCGTATGTGCAGTTGACGGACTTTGAGCGAGGGCGTATAGTGGGCATGCGGGAGGCCGGGTGGACGTACCGCCGAATTGCTCAACACGTGGGGCGTGAGGTCTCCACAGTACATCGATGTTGTCGCCAGTGGTCGGCGGAAGGTGCACGTGCCCGTCGACCTGGGACCGGACCGCAGCGACGCACGGATGCACGCCAAGACCGTAGGATCCTACGCAGTGCCGTAGGGGACCGCACCGCCACTTCCCAGCAAATTAGGGACACTGTTGCTCCTGGGGTATCGGCGAGGACCATTCGCAACCGTCTCCATGAAGCTGGGCTACGGTCCCGCACACCGTTAGGCCGTCTTCCGCTCACGCCCCAACATCGTGCAGCCCGCCTCCAGTGGTGTCGCGACAGGCGTGAATGGAGGGACGAATGGAGACGTGTCGTCTTCAGCGATGAGAGTCGCTTCTGCCTTGGTGCCAATGATGGTCGTATGCGTGTTTGGCGCCGTGCAAGTGAGCGCCACAATCAGGACTGCATACGACCGAGGCACACAGGGCCAACACCCGGCATCATGGTGTGGGGAGCGATCTCCTACACTGGCCGTACACCACTGGTGATCGTCGAGGGGACACTGAATAGTGCACGGTACATCCAAACCGTCATCGCACCCATCGTTCTACTATGCCTAGACCGGCAAGGGAACTTGCTGTTCCAACAGGACAATGCACGTCCGCATGTATCCCGTGTCACCCAACGTGCTCTAGAAGGTGTAAGTCAACTACCCTGACCAGCAAGATCTCCGGATCTGTCCCCCATTGAGCATGTTTGGGACTGGATGAAGCGTCGTCTCACGCGGTCTGCACGTCCAGCACGAACGCTGGTCCAACTGAGGCGCCAGGTGGAAATGGCATGGCAAGCCGTTCCACAGGACTACATCCAGCATCTCTACGATCGTCTCCATGGGAGAATAGCAGGCTGCATTGCTGCGAAAGGTGGATATACACTGTACTAGTGCCGACATTGTGCATGCTCTGTTGCCTGTGTCTATGTGCCTGTGGTTCTGTCAGTGTGATCATGTGATGTATCTGACCCCAGGAATGTGTCAATAAAGTTTCCCCTTCCTGGGACAATGAATTCACGGTGTTCTTATTTCAATTTCCAGGAGTGTACATTGTTTGTTCTCCATCAAAATCTTTCATTTGCTAACTATGCCTATCATTAGTTAGAATCTTTTATGGTTCAAATGGCTCTGAGCACTATGGGACTTAACTTCTGAGGTCGTCAGTCCCCTAGAACTTAGAACTACTTAAACCTAACTAACTTACGGACATCACACACTTCCATGCCCGAGGCAGGATTCGAACCTGCGACCGTAGCGGTCGCGCGGTTGCAGACTGTAGCGCCTAGAACCGCTCGGCCACCTCGGCCGGCGTAGAATCTTTTATTTAGTTGGCAGTCTTGGCACACGCTGTATTGCACTAACGAAGATTTTATGGGAGGTAAGTGATTCATGAAAGGTATATGTTATTGTTAGTCAGAGCCATTTTTTGTAGGGATTATTGAAAGTCAGATTGCGTTGCACCAAAAAAAATTTGCTGTTGATCAGAATAAGTAAAGACAGAAAAGCAAATAACGTAAGAGGTTTTCCAGCACTGTCATTTATAAATTTTTCTAAGGGGATGTTTCAAAGCCCGCAGCTCGTGGTCGTGCGGTAGCGTTCTCGCTTCCCATGCCCGGGTTCCCGGGTTCGATTCCCGGCGGGGTCAGGGATTTTCTCTGCCTCGTGATGGCTGGGTGTTGTGTGATGTCCTTAGGTTAGTTAGGTTTAATTAGTTCTATGTTCTAGGCGACTGATGACCTCAGAAGTTAAGTCCCATAGTGCTCAGAGCCATTTGAACCATTTGATGTTTCAAATGTATAGACAAGGAGAAAATAGCTGGCTCTAGATTAAAAATGGCGTTGATAAGAATGAAATTTCATTCTCTAATGTCGGTAAATGTTACGCAATAGCGTTGAAGTGAAGTGTTAACGTCTGGAACAATTCAGCTTTGTAACGACGACATACTGTCTTCTATTTCAAACGTATAATGCTGAATAGCGTGCCGTCATAATAATAGTTTTAGTTGTTTTATCACCAACGGGAATTCATCCAAAACTGGTGACATTTTATAAGGGATCTACCTTTTAGCAGTTAAAAAATCAGCTTCTGAATTTAAACGTTGTCGTATTTCCACCGATGATAATCGATGTGAAGGACGTCTCAAATCTGCAACCAGTAACGCACACACAAACAGCGAGACACTGCACAACTGGTATTGGGTTGAAGATGAATAACATAGATGATGCCGCATGCACATCAAGAGCAAGAGTATGGTACTGTCTACGGCGCCTCTCCAGTACATTCTTCAGCACTTCCAGGATAAAATCTATTGACCAGACAAATGATGGGCAAAGCACATCGATCGCCCAGGAGAATAGACTGAAAAACTAAATGAAACTGCTGTCTGAAAACATAGCACTTCAACATCACTCACAAGGTAAATACCCCAGTTCGAACGTCCAAAGCCGACTGCAAACGCGTTTAAAACATAATGTTGCACCTGCTAACAAAGTCAATCGACTGTAAAATTACGTGCGCGGGCGCTAGAGCGATCTAGCCCCACTGCGCCGTAGCTGTACAGACAGTACGAGCGTGACCATTGCAGTGTGCGGCAGTGAAGTGCAAGTACTGTCAAACATGAGTAGGCTGAAGCCAATTAATCCTATGAACTTTATGAGCCTGCTGCGCGGAAAGTCGAAGTTTCACGTCTGACAATGAGGAAGTAATTGGAGTTAAGGATGAGCCACATGCACGCGTATTATTTTCGTAAACCCTCGTCGCCAGTTTTGAAAAGGCCTCGTTGCTGCTGCTATGGAGGCCGATTTGCCACTGTTGTTTCGGTAGGCCGAATTTGTGAGTTTGTGAAACGGCTCCTGGTGCAGTAACCGCTATGACGGTTTCTCCCTGACGCTATTACACATCTATGCCCCAGGGTCAGATAACAGGTTAGGAGAACGACGATTCTGCAACACTCCAACAAATTAGTAACAAAGTCACAAAAATGAGTTAAAACGTTCACTTATCCTTGTGACTAGTTGAATAATAAAGACTACAACAGTGCTTGTTATATAGCACAAACATGGCCCTCAATGGCTAAGTGTAAATAATCGCAATTTACAACAACAGTCTGTTCACGTCTAAGAGTTCAATAAACGACGTTCCCTGTCTAAGTCAGCCCTGGACGATGATCTATAACTAAGTGGGCGTGGGCTGCTCGTCTGTCTTCCGAGTAGGCTTCCGTGCATTCTCGTTCGGTCATTGGCGGATTGTACTCGGCCGGCAACTGGCCGAGGCGAAGTAGATATCTTAATCCTCAGCGCCAGCCGTGGAACAGGTGTAACTCGCGCAAGTGGCGAGTCTCTATGGCACTGGCACAAGCTCGCATCTTTGCGCCTGTGGTGCTTTTGCCCTGACTGTGTCTTGTTCGAACGACACAGCAACTACGTGACAGCATAATGCAAAAATACTACGGGGATTCAACAGAAATGCATAGTGACACATTAGAAAGAAACAGTGATTGGGAGTCTGACGGGGAAAGAAAAACTGCGCATAGGTATGAGAGTTCCAGTAGCTTTGGAACGTCCTCGCCGGCAAATGATGGGATGGAAGTCACAATGAATACAAACTTCCATTCCCATAAGTTTCGCCACATCGGGGATGTGATAGTTCCAACAGTTCTGGAACGTCCTCACGATCAACTGTAGGAACTTGAAATCACAGTCAATACACACCTTCACTCCGGACTACCAGTATATCGCAACCCAGAGTGCTACAATGTGTTGATGACCAAACACTGGGCAACGTTTATCAACTGAAGGAACTGGAATACACACCTCCACTCCCAACAATATCACCACGCTGTGTGCTACAGTGTATTGAAGACAAAACACTGGGCAATATTTATGTGAATTAATTACTTCTGGAACGTCCTCACCAGAAAATGACGTACACTTCGACTCCCGTAAGTTATACCACCTCATGGGCATGAGAGTTCCAACAGTCCGAGAACGTCCTTGCCGTCAATTGAAGGAACTAGTAGTCCCAGTCACTGCACACCTTCACTCCCAACAAAATGACAACCCAATGTGCAACAGTGTAATGACACCCAAATATTGAACAACATCTATCAAATAAATGAATTACTGTGTATTGAAGCCCAAATATTGGACAAAATGACAACCCAATGTGCAACAGTGTAATGACACCCAAATATTGAACAACATCTATCAAATAAATGAATTACTGTGTATTGAAGCCCAAATATTGGACAAAATTAATCTAGTAGTTGAACTGACATACAGAACTTCACTACCCATTATGCATCACCGGTCTATTGCGGTCTAACTGTGTTGGTGAGCCAGTAAATTTCCACTGTGCAGTGACTGCGTCACTGCAATTCACTTTGGAGGTGTGGCGGTGGGACTTGTAGTCCCGTACCACCCTCTGACGGTGATAGTACTACATGAGTCAAGCAGAATTTATTGCCTAACATGGGCAGGTGAAGGTGTGGCGGTGGGACTTGTAGTCCCATACCGTGGGTGTGGTGACGTCACAGAAGACTTTTGAACCATTATAGCTACATACGCTCAAAGTCCAACTGCGAGATAATTTTAGATTATGCGACGTGCAAAAGGTAAGACCAAGACCAGTTCAAGGGAAACAAAACATCGAAATTGAAGGCTGAAGGTGAATCTGTCACAGCACAGTTTGACAAAGCCGGAGGCAGTGGATCAGAAGTCTACTAACGACACATTCAAGTGGGGAATCTGCAAGCTGCTCGGGCAGTGGCTCTGGACAATTTTAAAGCTTCTAGGCATTTCGTCAGGGCTTGAAAGACGAATATTACATTTCATCCGGGCATATCACTGCGGTCATGACGCGGAAAGAGATTGAAGAAGACCATATTACTAGAACGAGAATGTCAATATGTTCTTTACATACAAAACATTGTTAAGGCATGCATATGGGAATATGGCCAGAGCCAACTTTTAATCAATTATCGTCTCTTCCACCACTATCACAAAGTGGTGAAAAATCAACAGCTGGTGTGGTACAATCTGTTCATCGTGCCACAGACAATTACACAATAGATGTGCGTATGTCGATGGATGGTTGATTAGCGAACAACCTTTGCATTGGTTTTCAGAAAAACACAGGGGACGTTTGGTTCGCAGGTTGCAAGGAAACTAGTAGCAATGTATCCACGGAACATCCATACTTCAGCGAATAAAAGTGGAAAAATGACAAAAGTGCACATAAAAGGCTTTTACAGTACAGTTCTTTGTGAATATGTTGGTGAGAATGGTCTATATATTCGTGATTCATAGTCAGGGAACAAAGATTACAGTCTGAAAGAAGAATATTTTCCCAATAAGAATATTACGTTACAGCTACTGCTACCGAAGACAACCAAATACTGCCAATTCTGGATGTATATTTCTTTTGACAGTACAAACTCTATTGCAGATTTCTTGTTGATTCTGTATGATTCCAAATTGACAAACCGCAGGTCACATTACATGATCGATATTTCATCATACGCTTTCACTTTCTTAACCACAGTCAGCGTTCTGCACCGAAGGATAAACTTGCGTTAACTATGCATGGCAGTGATCCGGATACGATGGTGATGTTCCTATCGCATCATTTGATAGTGTGGGCACTATGCCTTTTGCCATTGGACTATTGCGCTGCGGATACACAGAAGACAATGTAGCATGCCCACATGTTGCCCTTGTCAAATGTGCATACTATTCCATTCTTTAGTATTTAATCACATCATGGAAACTCCACGTTTACACTTTCATGACGAATGAAGGGAGAACGTTCCACAGCACAGCATCTACTAGTTTGTAAAATACGCACCGGTATGTACTGTATCTGTTAATATATTGTATTAGTTGCAGCGAATTTCGTGCAGCTTTTTGCAAGATAATACTTCATTTATGTCATTGTGGATCTGCTGCTCGTAACTGTCTGTTACATGGTACTATTTCAAATGGTTCAAATGGCTCTGAGCACTATGCGACTTAACTTCTGAGGTCATCAGTCCCCTAGAACTTAGAACTACTTAAACCTAACTAACCTAAGGACATCACACACATCCATGCCCGAGGCAGGATTCGAACCTGTGACCGTAGCGGTCGCTCGGTTCCAGACTGAAGCGCCTAGAACAGCACGGCCATTCCGGCCGGCAGGTACTATTTCATAGTGACTTGTGCTTCTCTAGTCTTTAGATTCTTCATCCTTAAATTATCGATTTTATACGAGGCACAGCTTCGTGTTGTAAACGCAATTGTACTCGGTTTTAGCCGTTCGAGCTGGGGTACTTCCCTTGTCAGAGAAATGTTCACCTTGTTCTCGGAGCAGCATTTTGTGTTCGCTGTGTTTAATTTCGTTTCGTTTCTTTATGCTGTATTCGAATACGTAGTGCTAGAATCGAAGATAAAGGGCACAGCTAGCAATTAAAACTGCATCACCACGAACGCGGAATGCAACAAACGGCAAAATGGCATGTGGGATGCTACATGTTTGGATATGCACATGAGTAGCATTTCGGATCAACGGCACAAAGAAAGTATGAGGAAAGCTTATGCAGTGCTTTTCTCCACCAGAAACCACATTTAAATATTTGGCATCTGAGGGACTATCGTGTCTTGCTCGTGTAAGAAACCTCTTATAGTACGTCGGAATTAGACAGTGACAAGATTTCGGCTTATTGAGACTCTTGTTCATTGTCCAACGATATCATACCCCGCATTAGTCGCGATCCCACGGCTGTCATGCGAATATGGGTTTGATAGGTTCATGAGAGGGATACTCAATACCACGCAGGAACTTACCAGCGCAATGTGACTATGGCTCGAAAGGAGAGGTTTATCGTTTACTTGTTCTCAAAGTATCACACAGCTACGTCATGAAATGAACTTGTTTGCAGCAACATACCTATCCATTGAGGCATTTGGAGCACTTTTAGCACGGCGACCACTGTCCACTAATGTGTAATACGATCTGATTGCAAATTTATGACCCTTTGATAGTGAAAAATCACCGCTGTAACCATTGTGTATCAATTTTATTTTGAGTTCCTTTAATTTTCAATTCTGGTTTAACCCTTGAATAAAAATTACAGGAGCAAATAAACATTGTTGTAACTATTTATGAAGTACTGACGAACTGAAATCTGAAATCAGATTTCGACTGTGGTCATTGTGAGAGACGTTGTTTACTCAAAATGGAGGCAACCGCTAAAAACTCTTCTTCTTTCACGTGCAGGCTTAGGAACATACTGTGGACCGCTTTTCCGACGGTTGGAATTGAGCCAGAAAGTGAAACTGCTGTCGACAAAAGACGTGGTCAGTTCCCAATGTGATAACAGGTAGGCTTTGGTCCGTGCCTTTCTACGTAAGACGGCAATGGCCTTATCTTTTAGGGTCAGAATCTCGCTAGAGGGTGACGCATGCGGAGTCGTAAAACTTCGGTCTGTCGCCATCTTAGTCTCATTCAGTGTTAGCTTTGATACTGATCAACAGATGTAACTCTGTGGCAGATGCGATTTGTTGTATTCACATGCTGCCTCGCATTTTCTAATAGTTTACCCCTTTCGGACCCATTTGCTACAATCGTGTACATTAAATTTTACTGTATTTTCGTTGCAATATAAATATTTATTCACAATGGAACCTTGTGTACACTTTTGTGAAAATTCTATCTTTTCACCATGCACAAGTGCTGCTATCTATGGAGGAACACTATAAAAACACCAACAAGTAAATAAGTAAATGTAGCAGTGCTCAGCAGCTTGTGATTTTCAGAAGTGGCTAATAAGTTACAGTCCACTGTATAACTGAATATCATTATTGTTATTGTGCATAAAAATTGCTTATTACAACTGTGAAAATTACAAAATTAATTGTTTAGTCCACAAAAAGAAACAACGTTTTGTAGTGTGTACAATCATAACCGTGAGTTCTGAAGTACAACATGTGACGTAACCTAGAACTTTCGTGTGTACTTGATGTGAAGTACCTGTCTGTTTCTTTATTATTTTAACAATTTTCATGAGTTTTGATTGGGATTTCTTCAACTACTGATGTATGCTTGTAATAGTTATAATAAGTTAGAATTAGGAAAATTAGAATAGTATTCAAGCTTCAGTCACCGGCAACATGGTTAGGCCTTCTATATATAATTATCCTTCTATATATAATTATATGTAGAAGTATACTATAACTAATATTTTTCAGCTCTGTTCATCATCTCAAACAAACAGTATTTCAACACTGAGTTAAATGCAGACGCCAGTTTAGATATGTTGATGAGTGGAAAGGTCTTAGAGTTTCATTTATCGTCGGATGAAAAAATTGCTCCTGATGTAGTGTCTTCCCATACTTCAAGAGGAAAGAACTGAAATCAGACAAAATAAACAGGGAATAAGCCAACAACCAGGTAATGTCAATATAATGAAAGTGATGTGTGTAATAACAGTGACGACAGTATAGCGCTCTTCAAGAACGTGATGTACTTATTAACAATGAATTTAGTGGTATGAAGTACATTTCACCCAGAAGAAAGAACATATATTGGCGTCCTCGCCCAGTTTTTATACTGGGTTCATATTCTGATTGTGAACATAATATGAAAACCAGTAGTTACTTTCTCCTTCCACTTATTTCAGTAGTACATTCCTGAAAACCTCTTCAGGAGTTTGTTTGAAACTACTCCAGTATAATTCAAAACATTCTTTGGACTTCATAGTCGTCTTACGGTTAGCCTAGAGAGCTCAGACACGGAGGCTCTAAAAAAGGCGTGGATCCCCAGGGCACTCCAGTTTGCAGAAGTCGGTTGTGGTAAGCCCCTACTCTGCATTTCGTCGGCAATTGCGGTTTCCTCCTTTGAAGACATTTTACCGCTAAGCCACTGTATGTCCATTGTACATCATTTAGCGTGACAAAATCACCTCCCTGTACGCATATCTAAGGATGGGCCGCCATGGCACTGCTCAGCCACTGTGCTATAATTCGTAGACTTACACTCCAAATTTTGTTATCCAATAAAATGCCTCTTACACACCACCGTGCCTTGGCAGGAAGGGATTCACCAATGAGTGGAACGTGGCTAGTAGTAACCTCTTGCATATTAAGATGCGTTCTGAATGCCAAAAATGGGAAAATTTCTTCAGGGGTCTCCTGTATTCACATTTAGTAACATTTCAGTGGTTGTGTTGGCAGTACAACTGAATTACTCATTCCACGTGGAATTTTCTAAAAAGTGGGGAATTAGGTTCAGAGGAGGTTAATTTCGGATTCTTGCAGACCTGTCGGGGAGGGAGAGAGACTTCTCAATCTGGCTCCAAATGTGGCACATCCTGCTGATGCGAAGTGGGGTGATCTTTCATCCGGTGGTGATAGCGCGGACTGGCATACGTTTCCTAAACTTTGAGTAAGATTCATACTTCGCAATAGCGCTATCCACTTCCTGAGCACTCACAATTTACAGGATTTGCTACAGTAGCCAGAATATGACAAGACTGGGAATGGCTCGAGAATCTGTGGAGACTGACCGACTGGTTGAAGGCGCCAAACAACGAGTCGCCAGAGAGTAAACAGTGTAACAATGAGAAAAAGACACACTATAGAGAAGACTTGGTGGAAAAATAAGTCCAGCTAGTAAAGCAAGCTCGAAAACCTAAGGCGTAGCTAATTCACAACCAAAATAACTGAGCGTACTGAGGTCAACACAACAGCGCAGTGAAATCACGATTGACGAGGAGAACAAAAGTAGGAAAAGTCTGGCTGAAATAACATACCATTTTGTTTTGATGTAATTGTTTCATAAAGCATGGTGTTAAATAAAATTTGTATCAGGACCGTTCCTTATTCACTTATAGGTTTCGTTATCATGGTGTCATGTTTTTAAATTTATATAAACCATATGTTTTTGACATTCTTGTAAAAAGTGCGTAATATGACATTTTAGACCAATGTCAGGGTAAAATGACATAGGAGTAAGAAAGCGTAAGAAATTCAGTTAAACATTGGATATTTGACATATTTAATACACTCGTACTTAAGAACAAATAAAAGACTATTTCTGAAACAATTCGTCAACAGTAGTAATTAAGGTTTCTCAGTTCAATCGTACAAAAAGTGAAGACTGAAAGTAGAATTAGGAATGTTAATCCATTGAACGACAAAATTAGTTCCGTTTTTTTAAAAATAATGCTCACCAACCCTATCTATTTACAGACATCTCAAATAAAGTAGATAGAACTCAACACGTTGCTGTTAACAGAACTAAATCGACAGATGTAAAGGTAATGTCCGGAGTACCACAGGGGAAGTGTGATACGACCGTTGCTGTTCACAATATATATATAAATGATCTAGTAGAAAGCGTCGGATGCCCTTTACGGCTATTTGCAGATGATACAGTTGTTCATACCAAAGTAGCAACGCCAGAAGATAGTAAGAATTCGCAGAATGACCTGCAGGGAATTGATGAATGACAGTTGACAGTTGACCCTGAACGTACATAAATGTAACATATTACGCGTAAATAGGAAAATCAATCGTACAGCTTCATACTGATGACAAACAGCTGGAGATAGTGTCTGCCAAAAAATATCTAGGCGTAACTATCCAGAGCGACCTTAAGTGGAATCACCATATAAAACATATAGTGGGAAAAGCAGACACAAGATACAGATTCATCGGAAGAATCTTAAGGAAATGTATCTCATCCACGAAAGAAGTGGCTTATAAGGTGCCGGTTCGCACGGTTCTTGAGTATTGTTCATCTATCTGGGATCCCTATCACGTAGGACTGATAGAGGAGATAGAGAAGATTGTGAAGTAACAGGCGAGATATTCTAAGTTCAGAGTTCGCGTTTCCGCAGCGGCCACTAAGCAAGCCTGGGCTCGTCATCAACCGCATGGTGCTGTGCATTAGCCAGAGCAAGAGGGGTAGCCCCAGCATGTGGTCCAAGCCGACCACGTGGCTGCGAATTACATGCTGACACTGTGTCGAGGACTGTGCTTTGTGTTGATGAAGGAGATTTTTATGCCAGGAGTGCCAAAGATGGCGTGCTTTGTGAAACCATAATGGCAGACATTTCACAGTTCATGTAGAAATTAATAATAGCCAGAGGAATCATGACACTTTAAAAAAGAAACATGTATATTACAATTATTTGCACGACGATTCTGATGGTGCAATCAGATTTTCAACATCTTTATTAGTTTAAAGTTTAGTATCTGACTGAAAATTATACAAGTAACGCCCAGCAACGATTTTGTCGATCGACATGTCTTTAGAAAGCTAGTAGTGTAAACCTAAATTGGTATGAATTACAGGCATGTAACTTGAATAGCACATGAGCTATTGAAGGTCAAAGTGGCCGATTACTATTGATTGCGTCAGGCCATATGTACTCCACAGTTATACGAAAAAACGGTAGCAGCATGCTTATAAATATATTTATTAGTCTATGTCTTTTTTTATATCCGATATATACTATGCATGGGGGCTTAATTATTATGCAATAATTTTAGTAGCTGTGTATCCGGTTACGAAGTCTCGTAACCGGTTGGCCCCGAGTAGTATTAGTACGCAATCTGACTGCATAAAATAACAATAAAGAATGAAGGAAAATTTCCGTGAACACAATTGATTAATTAAGTCCCCAGCAACTATAAAAGCTACGAAACAACAAAGCACAAGTGTAACTGTTCTGTGTGTGGTAGTGTGATTCAATGTACATGTATCTGGCACGGTTCTTCCTCAATACGACAAGAAATTTTAAACACCATTTACAATGAACTAATTGAAAAACCAGAAGTACTATAATTGCACATAGAAACCAGAATTACAAGTCTAATACATGAACACGAGCCAGATGCTTTGTTGACTGAACCTGTGACCAAGAGGCATTGTCATTTAGGAAATGTGAAATATTTTTTTTTTTACCTCCATATATATTGACGAAAAATACACTGTGATCATTGCAACATCTTCCATCTAAACATTACACCAACCGAACTGCATCTACCGTCTCGCCCAACAGAACAACAACTGCACACGACAGCCTCTGAACTAGAACTGCTCTCAACAAGCACTGCCCACGGCAACCTCTGAACTACCACTGCACCAGTGGAGGCGGCGGAATCTTTGACGCAATCTCCGGCTCTGTGACTCAGTGTAGCCACCTTTCATATGCCCCTCCTCCACGGGCTAGAATTTGATGGTTTTTTGCCAGCATTGGTGGTGAAAAAACTACCAAATTCGTCCAAGAAAAATACAGACGAAAATAAAAGATGATATTAATAAGTAAATATCACATAACTAAATAAATTTTGGCTTTGCACTGACCCTTCAATAACCTAATATTTAAAATACAGTAAGGAATAAAAATTCTTGCGTACATGTGATTTTACATAATAGTTTACACAAGTGTCATTTGTCAGCGTGGTTAAACAATTCAATCAATGGCACCAGCAATGACGAATAGGTACAGGTAAGAGTCTCATAACATTTCATAAACAGTAAATACACAAAAAATCGGTTTATACAAATATTCACCTAAAATCTTTTCAATAGCTCAATAAACAAGTAGCACTCCTTGGAGTAGTTGATAGTTCCAACAGTAGCACCCAGCAATGGTCAACAGGTGCAAATAGCAGTCCCACAACATTTCATCAGCAGTATTTAAACAGCAGATAGTTAGAGAACCAACTCGTGAAGCTAACGTTTTAGACCTCATAGCAACAAATAGACCGGAACTTTTCGACTCCGTGAATGTAGAAGAGGGTATCAGTGATCATAAGTCAGTGGTTGCATCAATGACTACAAGTGTAATAAGAAATGCCAAGAAAGGAAGGAAAATATATTTGCTTAACAAGAGTGATAGGGCACAAATCGCAGAATATCTGAGTGACCACCATCAAACGTTCATTTCTGAGGAAGAGGATGTGGAACAAAAATGGAAAAAATTCAGAAACATCGTCCAGTACGCCTTAGATAAGTTCGTACCGACTAAGGTCCAAAGCGAGGGGAAAGATCCACCGTGGTATAACAATCATGTACGAAAGGTACTACGGAAACAAAGAAAGCTTCATCATAGGTTTAAGAGTAGTCGAATCATAGCTGATAAGGAAAAGCTGAACGAAGCGAAAAAGAGCGTAAAGAGAGCAATGAGAGAAGCATTCAACGAATTCGAACATAAAACATTGGCAAACAATCTAAACAAGAACCCTAAAAAGTTTTGGTCATATGTAAAATCGGTAAGCGGATCTAAATCCCCTATTCAGTCACTCGTTGACCACGATGGCACCGAAACAGAGGACGACCGAAGAAAGGCAGAAATACTGAATTCAGTGTTCCGAAACTGTTTCACTGCGGAAAATCGTAACACGGTCCCTGACTTCAGCCGTCGCACGGACGCCAAAATGGAAAATATTGAAATAAACGATATCGGAATTGAAAAACAACTGCTATCACTTAGTAGCGGAAAAGCATCCGGACCAGACGAGATACCCTTAAGATTCTACAATGATTATGCTAAAGAACTTGCCCCCTTTCTATCAGCAATTTATCGTAGATCGCTCGAAGAACGTAAAGTACCTAGCGACTGGAAGAAAGCGCAGGTCGTTCCCATTTTCAAGAAGGGTCATAAATCAGATGCGAATAATTATAGGCCTATTTCGCTTACGTCAATCTGTTGTAGAATAATGGAACATGTTTTGTGTTCTCGTATTATGACGTTCTTAGATAATACAAATCTCCTTCATCATAACCAACATGGATTCCGCAAACAGAGATCATGTGAAACTCAGCTCGCCCTATTTGCCCAAGAAATTCACAGTGCCGTAGACACTGGCGAGCAGATTGATGCCGTATTCCTGGACTTCAGGAAGGCACTTGATACGGTTCCGCACTTACGTTTAATGAAAAAAATACGAGCTTACGGAATATCGGACCAGGTTTGTGATTGGATTCAGGATTTCCTAGAAGAAAGAACTCAACATGTCATTCTTAACGGTTCAAAATCTGCAGATGTAGAGGTAATTTCGGGAGTACCGCAAGGAAGCGTGATAGGACCTTTATTGTTTACAATATACATAAATGACTTAGTTGACAACATCGGTAGCTCCGTGAGGCTATTTGCAGATGACACGGTTGTCTACAAGAAAGTAGCAACATCAGAAGACTCGTACGTACTCCAGGAAGACCTGCAGAGGATTAATGCATGGTGCGACAGCTGGCAGCTTTCCCTAAACGTAGATAAATGTAATATAATGCGCATACATAGGGGCAGAAATCCATTCCAGTACGATTATGCCATAGGTGGTAAATCATTGGAAGCGGTAACGACCGTAAAATACTTAGGAGTTACTATCCGGAGCGATCTGAAGTGGAATGATCACATAAAACAAATAGTGGGAAAAGCAGGCGCCAGGTTGAGATTCATAGGAAGAATTCTAAGAAAATGTGACTCATCGACGAAAGAAGTAGCTTACAAAACGCTTGTTCGTCCGATTCTTGAGTATTGCTCATCAGTATGGGACCCTTACCAGGTTGGATTAATAGAAGAGATAGACATGATCCAGCGAAAAGCAGCGCGATTCGTCATGGGGACATTTAGTCAGCGCGAGAGCGTTACGGAGATGCTGAACAAGCTCCAGTGGCGGACACTTCAAGAAAGGCGTTACGCAATACGGAGAGGTTTATTATCGAAATTACGAGAGAGCACATTCCGGGAAGAGATGGGCAACATATTACTACCGCCCACATATATCTCGCGTAATGATCACAACGAAAAGATCCGAGAAATTAGAGCAAATACGGAGACTTACAAGCAGTCGTTCTTCCCACGCACAATTCGTGAATGGAACAGGGAAGGAGGGATCAGATAGTGGTACAATAAGTACCCTCCGCCACACACCGTAAGGTGGCTCGCGGAGTATAGATGTAGATGTAGATGTAGCAATGGCGAGCAGGCGCAGACACCAACAAGTGACATTATCTCAGTAGCAGCAGTTCCATCGGTGGCACCCATTAATGTTGAACAGGTGCAGACAGCAACAAGTGACATCATTTCAGTAGCAGCAGTTCCATCAGTGGCATCCAGTAATGTTGAACAGGTGCAGACGGCAACAAGTGACTTTATCTCAGTAGAAGCAGTTCCATCAGTGACACCCAGCAATGTTGAGCAGGTGCAGACACTAACAAGTAACATCATCTCAGTAGAAGCAGTTCCATCAGTGGCACCCAGCAATGTTGAACAGGTGCAGATACCAACAAGTGACATCTCATCACTGGTAGAGCAGTTCCAACAGTGGCACCCAGCAATATTGAGCAGGTGCAGACGCCAACAAGTAACATTGTCTCAGTTCGATCAGTGGCACCCAGTAATGTTGACAGGTGCAGACAACAACAAGTGACATCATTTCAGTAGAAGCAGTTCCATCACTGGCACCCAGCGATGTTGAACAAGTGCAGGTAATAGTCCATAATATTCACTATCAATAATTAAACAATTCATCAGAGTTCATCAGCAGAAATTAAACATTTCCAAGTGGCACCCATCAATGTGGAACAAGTGCAGGTAACAGTCCATAATATTCACTATCAATAATTAAACAGTTCGTCAGAGTTCATCAGCAGAAATTAAACATTTCCAAGTGGCACCCATCAATGATAATAGGTGCAAGCACGAACAACAGTTTGAATGCACACATAATTGCTTTTACAAAATTATTATCAATGCTCTTACACTAAAAATACAAATTATAATAAACACAAAAATGATACCAGATAATTGTCATATTAACTATTACAAATACACAAATATCAGTAAACCTATAGCCACAACAAACAAGTAAAATAATATTTAGGAGGTAGGTTGGTACCAATTATTTGGGATTAGGAAAGGAAAACACACAAAACACACTCACTCATCTTTGTAATTGAATAGTGTTAACTGTGTAAATGCAATTCTGTCGAACTTTGATGTTCAACATGTGTATCAAGTAGTAGTGGCAACAGTGTATAACAGTCAATAATAGTTAGTCAACGTCATAGTCATCATGTCAAGACCAATGTTTGCCAAGCCAAATCAAATGTACGGTTGCTGAACAACTGCCAGTGTGGCAAGATAAGCAATTACTTCCTCTCTCCAAAAAAAGTATATACTGCTTATTGATTTAACAAAGTGTGTGTGTAGACAATCTTCCTTCCACTTGAGTGTTCTAGTCTGCCATCTTCATCCTTCTTGTTCCATATAAACCAACAAAAAAAATATGCTCCTCACTTACTTTACTTCTTATCCACCAAAACCCCAATAATCATCAGCATCACATAATCTTAATACTTCAATAATACCTCTTACGTTGATACATATAAACCTTATCACCAACATGATTTACCTTACCTCTTGTCCACCAAAACTCCAATAATCATCAACATCACACAATCTCAATACCTCAATAATACCTCTTCAATACGTTGATACAAATAAACCTTATCACCAATATCATTTCACTTCCATAACAACTCTTTCCTCTAGTCAGTCTCCTCGAACAAGTACAGATAAAATCCTAGTGCAAACTTCAATTCATCATCCCATACAATCCGAAGACACAATGTCCACACACAACCTCTGTGTAATCCACATGACCCAAATCTTCTACTCATTATGAATTATAAAATACGTTTTGGTTACCTTGTCCATCATTAAATAAAAGAAATGCGTACATGACCTCTAACAGCCTTTAGTTTAATAAGTCTTAGTAAGTAAGTACGAGTACGGAGTATGAATGATTATATAAGACTTTGAATGAATAAATCGTAATATCTCACAGTGTGTACACCACTTCAAGAATCATGGCAAAACAGAAGCAAACATGTGGAGTATTTTTTTTTTTTTTGTCAAGTGTCACTTGCTATTTCAATTGCTCACGAATAATGCAGTGTAATAACTGTCAATGGTCTAAACCTAGTGTTGGTATTTCAGTCGTTAGCTTCCTTTCTATTAGCATAAATTTATACAGCTTCCATAAAACCTCCAGCTCATGTGACTTCAATTAAGTTTCTTGTACCAATGTCGTTCGTAGAATTATAGCAGTTCATTTTCTTATCTTAAAATATAAAGCACTGAGCGTAAGCAAAACATGCAACAGCGAGTAAATATACCAGAAGAGAAATAATGTCAACAAGTGGATGCAGCACAATCCCTACAACGAGGCTCTGCAAGGGTATAATCTTTAATTAATACCATAGTGTGACCTAAGCTCCATGTTCGTACACAGTATACCAGCATTTCTATGTACCAAATTAAAGAGTAGTTATGACAACAAAACAGAAATGTGTAAATATGCAATCCATACGCAAAGATGTAAGTATATATCTTACAAAATAAACAGGTCATTAGCATCATATCAGCATAAGCAAATAAATTTTCGTATGTAATCTTAATAAGTAAACATGAAGGCGCAAGCAGATAAATCAAAAAGTATAACTTACATACATAACCATATCAGCACAACTAATCATGTGACAATTAAATTTAAATAAATAAGCACAGCAGGCACATAATAAAAAAATGTGACATCAGTGAAAAAGCAGAGCAGCCAAGCGATGCATAATATACATAAGTAACAACCCTGTTCATTAATCAATCATCGTCAAAGTCAGTTAACACAAAGTATAAATCACGTAATCGCGAGCAGCAAATTACGTATAAAGTACATACCTAAGTAGAAATATGTTACCTGAAAAATAAACTCAATTAATAGTTACCTTTTTTTAGTTTATTACTTTCTTCTTCGAAATTACATTCTTCCTGAAATTTTCTCAATAGCAAGTCCTCTTAACGTCGGACACACACAGAATTTGCCTGAAGTTCTTAAATGTTTTATACAACTGTAACCTGAAAAAAACTGAACGTTAATAACATAATTTATCAAGTCTCTATAGCTTTATACTGAATTTAATCGGAGAAATTAGACTTGTTTACGACTGTCAGTGCATTCACACGGAGCGCTCGATCAGCTTTAGGTACGCGCGACGTAGGAAGTAATTGTTTGCGGTCAACGACTGCCTTGTGCGGCGAGCAGACTTGACTGTCGCTTTGAGTATTTGCCGCCGCCAGAACACGGCGCGGTATCCTTGTATTCCCTTCGTGTTTACGTGTAACTGTTAATTTCTCAAAAGTATGTCATTCGACAAAAAATTTAACGTTCAATATATGATGTATTCCCTTAGAACGCCGTGATTTAAGAGTTTCTACTTCGACAGTGCTACCATAAATAATTTTGCGAACTCTATATGGACCGTTATAAAGCAGAAAAAATTTGCGACACAAGCCTTTTCCTTTGTGAGACAAACGATGAGACTCAATTAACACCTTTTGACCAACTGACAAAGTTTTTAAACGACCAGGACGTTTAGCTGATTTCTCTCTTCTAGCAGCCGCAGATGCAATATTTTGCAGAGCCAGGTTGACAACTTCAGAATGCCGCAGTTCCGTGTAGGTGGAAAAGGAACGATTTCAGAAATACGATTTGTCGGTGCTTTATTTTTTAATATCAATATAAATGGTAAAGAAGATGAATCATTAGGGAGTTCATTCAGAATGTTTTGAAAAATATGATGATACTGACCTCACGTTCTGTGATTCTGATGACAATAAAGACGACACAATTTATTGATTTCCTTCATCCATCTCTCTGAAGCGTTAGATTGAGGGTGAAAAAGTGAAATGAAAATTGGTTTAATCTTCCGACGCCGTACGGTACGAAGCCAAATTTTAGAGCAAAACTGTGATCCATTATCTGATATAACTTTATCAACATGACCCACTTCTTTAAGAAAATGTTTGATGAAAGCATTAGATACTGAACGAGCTGTTGCTTTGCATAAAGGTGTAAAACACACATACACTCCTGGAAATTGAAATAAGAACACCGTGAATTCATTGTCTCAGGAAGGGGAAACTTTATTGACACATTCCTGGGGTCAGATACATCACATGATCACACTGACAGAACCACAGGCACATAGACACAGGCAACAGAGCATGCACAATGTCGGCACTAGTACAGTGTATATCCACCTTTCGCAGCAATGCAGGCTGCTATTCTCCCATGGAGACGATCGTAGAGATGCTGGATGTAGTCCTGTGGAACGGCTTGCCATGCCATTTCCACCTGGCGCCTCAGTTGGACCAGCGTTCGTGCTGGACGTGCAGACCGCGTGAGACGACGCTTCATCCAGTCCCAAACATGCTCAATGGGGGACAGATCCGGAGATCTTGCTGGCCAGGGTAGTTGACTTACACCTTCTAGAGCACGTTGGGTGGCACGGGATACATGCGGACGTGCATTGTCCTGTTGGAACAGCAAGTTCCCTTGCCGGTCTAGGAATGGTAGAACGATGGGTTCGATGACGGTTTGGATGTACCGTGCACTATTCAGTGTCCCCTCGACGATCACCAGTGGTGAACGGCCAGTGTAGGAGATCGCTCCCCACACCATGATGCCGGGTGTTGGCCCTGTGTGCCATTATTAGAATTGCGAAAGATCTTAAATTCCCGAACGGCTAAAAAGTGTTTATAGTCAAAAGTTTTCGCCTCGTGCCGACAAAGACCTACCGCGTCTGTCCCAGTCCGAATGTCGATTATTGTCAAGTTCGCGCGCCTGGCGCTCTCTTGTTGCATCTCGTAAATGAAATAAATTATTTTCTTCAAAACCAGCTGCTATCGGTGATTCCAAATTTCTTCTACTGTCTTTTCCTACGATTTCGCTTTCAATTTGTTTAACTTGCTTTCGTAACACCTCAAATTCCCTTTTAACGCGTTCATTAAATTTTCCTTGACTTTCAACATGTTTATTTATGTTCTGGTACTCTTCGGTTTCTGCAAATGGCAGTGGAGCTGTATCATCTGAATCTCTGTCCCCGTTTAAACTAAGACTTGTCAATTTATCTGAAATCTCCTCAACTCTTTCCGATAAGTCACCTATTTACTCTTCCTTTTTGATTACGTCTTCCGAAGTGTCGCGACTCGGGTTTCAGTATTGACACATTTAGTAGTTAACTGTTCATATTGTTGTGTTAGGTTACTTATTCTGTCACTTGATACGGATTCCTCGATTCTTTCGAATATTTCTTCCTTATCGTGCACACGTTGAAGATTTAACTTTGAAAATTTTTGTACTATCACGCGATCTCTTTCTTCCTGTTCTCTATCCTGTTCCTTTTGGCTAATTTCTATTGAAATTAATCTATTATTGTGAGCATTCAAAATCGGTTGTACCTCTTCTCTAATTTCTTTAATTCATCTTTCATGTTTTTAAAACATGTCGCTATTCGTGAGTCTAACCGTGTTTCCATTGTTCCCATATCAATTTTAATTGTTCCTATTTGTGAGTCTAACCATGTTGCCGATGTTCCCATCTCTGTTTTTAATTGAGATCTTAAATGTGTTTCCATTGTTCCCATAAAAGTTTTAATTGTTCCTATTTGTGATCCCAAATTTAATATTGCACTCATCAACTGCTCCAAATTAACTGATTCGAAATTCTTTTTGCCCCTAACATTTCCCGTAAAACTAACTTCCTTCGGCATAGCCGTAAAGCTATCTGTGTTCGATACTATTTCAGAATCTTCTATCGTTAATCTCGTATTCTGAAAATTTTCCGATTGTGAAAAATTTTGAACTGGTTCCGGACTATTTCCCCGGCTTATTAAATTGTTTTCTACTTCATTATTCATCCTACTGTTCTCCTGTATTGGCGAGTTCGCCATGTAAACAATTTCGTCATTCTGACTATCCATCATTTTTGCCTTTTTCATCGATCGCGTAATCATTTACAAAACATATAAAACTCGTCACTATACGAAAATTACACACAATATAACACTTTATCACCAACAATACCGTTCACACGAAATGCTTCCCGACAAACACGATTAACGAACAATTAAAACCTTCATAATTGCACAAAATTGTCAAACCCGTATACGAGACATCAAAAATTAAATTCTGCAAAAATACCATTAGAAGAATGACAAGACAACTACAAATGTTCAGTTACCAAATCTACACATGCAGTATAGACTACAATTACTAAACTACAAATTACTACAACAATACTACTGTCTGCTACTTTTACTGTCAAAAGAATTCCAAGGGACGATCCGAAGCCGCGGTCGCCACGTGCATGGGGGCTTAATTATTATGCAATAATTTTAGTAGCTGTGTATCCGGTTACGAAGTCTCGTAACCAGTTGGCCCCGAGTAGTATTAATACGCAATCTGACTGCATAAAATAACAATAAAGAATGAAGGGAAATTTCCGTTAACACAATTGATTAATTAAGTCCCCTGCAACTATAAAAGCTACGAAGCAACAAAGCACAAGTGTAACTGTTCTGTGTGTAGTAGTGTGATTCAACGTACATGTATCTGGCACGGTTCTTCCTCAGTACGACAAGAAATTTTAAACACCATTTACAATGAACTAATTGAAAAACCAGAACTACTATAATTGCACATAGAAACCAGAATAACAAATCTAATACATGAACACGAGCCAGATGCTTTGTTGACTGAACCTGTGACCAAGAGGCATTGTCATTTAGGAAATGTGAAATATTTTTTTTGTACCTCCATATATATTGACGAAAAATACACTGTGATCATTGCAACATCTTCCATCTAACCATTACACCAACCGAACAGTATCTACTGCCTCGCCCAACAGAACAACAGCACACGACATACTCTGAACTAGAACTGTTCGCAACATCCTCTCAACAAGTACTGCCCACGGCAACCTCTGAACTACTACTGGACCAGTGGAGGCGGCGGAATAATAATCTTTGGCGCAATTTCCGGCGCTGTGACTCAGTGTAGCCACCTTTCAACTATTCATGAAGAAATTGGTCAAATATTTACTGTGTTTCAGAAACTTTTGTTTCTATTCCTTTGATATATATTTATTTGATTTGTTTATACATTTAATAAGTTATGTTAGAGCTTGTTTATGGTCCAGCCATAGGAATATTTATTTAATTTAAAGTTATTGAAATGTAAATCCAGTATTGCTATGTGTTTCAATATGTTTGTGAGTGTGTGTTGGCTTGGAGACATGGCAGGAGCGCTGTAGCCAATCACAGCACTCGTTAATACGGTAGGCGACTACCGAAGTCAGTGGAGAGACTCTATGGAAGTGGGGGAGGGGCACCGGGTCGCACAGGATACGGGGGAAGTGCTGGACGGGAATGCGTGACTGACGGTCGCAGGAAATACTTGGAGAGTGTTGAGCAGTTTGGGAGTGGTCGCGGGAGATAGAAATATTTCGTAGTGCCGACTTGTGCACTTGTGAGATTTCTGTGGCTTCTGCAGTGAAGACTTGTATGCGTTTAGAAGTGAATATCTCGCGAGCTACGTTGTTCATAACTAATTGTGGGAAGTACGAAACTATTGTTTCCCTGTTATTGAACTTACATTTTATTTTATTGCTGGACCATCGACAAATATGGCACCAGCACTATGGGACTTAACATCTGAGATCATCAGTCCTCTAGATTTAGAACTACTTAAACCTAACTAACCAAAGGACATCACACACATCCATGCCCGAGGCATGATTCGAACCTGCGACCGTAGCAGCAACGTTCCGGACTGAAGCGCCTAGAACCACTCGGCCGCAGCAGCAGCCTGACCATCGACACCAATGAGTGTTTTGCAGTAATAAATGGCATTCTTAAAGGTACTTCTGCTATTGTAATCAACATTTAAAGTCGTTAAAAATAGTACCTGCAGATTTTACTTAACTGCAATCTTTCATTTATAAATGTCTATGTTTCATTCAAAATTTGCAATTGCCAAGTGATAAGAACCTTCGACCATTCGATTCATGTGTATATTCGTATTGTATACTGTAGATTCTGCAGTATTTGGCTTGTAATGCGGCAACTATGTATCCCAGTCACTAGACAACGAAACCAGCCAAAACATTTAATATTTCAACTCTGAGTCCGAGGGTATGTAGTTTTTTTGAAAGCCCGCAAGATCCAACGAAGAGCGGCGTGTTTCGTCACGGGATCCTTTAGCTGGCGGGAGAGCGTAACGGAGATGCTAAACAAACTCCACTCGCAGACGTTACGAGAGAGACGTTGTGTATCACGGAGAGATTTTCTACTGAAATTTCGGGACAGCACTTTTCAGGAAGAGTCAGACAACATATTACTTCGCCCCACATACATCTCGTGTATTGACCACAAGGAGAAAATTCGAGGAGTTAGAGCCAATACAGAAGCTTACCGACAATCATTCTTCCCACGCACTATTCGCCAGTGGAACAGGGTTGGAGGGATCAGATAGTGGTACCGAAAGTAACCTCCACCACATGCCATTAGTGGCTTGCCGATTATGATGAGATGTAGATGGTACAAGTAATCCATGCCCTTTCAAATCGAAATCATGGACTGTGTGGCTGGTCCCGGCGGAGGTTCGAGTCCTCCCTCGGGCATGGGTGTGTGTGTGTGTTTGTCCTTAGGATAATTTAGGTTAAGTAGTGTGTAAGCTTAGGGACTGATGACCTTAGCAGTTAAGTCCCATAGGATTTCACACACACTTACACACTCAAATCGAAACTGAAGAGTTTCCTCATGGGTCACTCCTTATGTTCAGGAGTTCCTTGAAAAATTAAGCTGATTCTTATATGATTGTCCGCCCCCTGTAGCTGAGTGGTCAGCGCGACAGAATGTCAGTCCTAAGGGCCCGGCTTCGATTCCCCGCTGGGTAGGAAATTTTCTCCGCTCAGGGACTGGATGTTGTGGTGTCCTAATCATCTTCATTTCCTCCCCCATCTACACGCAAGGTGACGAAGTGGCGTCACATCGAAAGACTTGCACCCGGCGAACGGTCTACCCAACGGGAGACCCTACTCACACACTATTTTATATTGTTGATTGAGTTAACTCAAACTTAGGGCTTGAGTTATTTTGGGTTTACAAACATTTTTTTTTAATTTTCGAATCAACCGCTTAGGATCACGCTACAATTTCATTTCTTCTTTATCTGAAGTTTCCTCTTTCTCCAGTACTCCTTCAGATGGACCCTGTGCTGTTGCTTCTGTTCATCCGTCCGGGTTCTTCCAGTCTTCTAGGTTCTTTCGACTTAAAATCCTTCCAATTTTTTAATCATGGTCTGAAATGTATCCCTATTTAACATCATAACTTCCTGAATGTTGAAACCTTCCAGATTTTTACGAGCTTCCATGTCATTGTTGTCTTTTTTTTCCTCAGATATTCTAATATTCTTTTGGGTAGTCTGGTTTCGTCCATTCTGTACAAGTGTCCTAGAAATAATAACCTCCTCTTTTTCATGGTCTACAAGATTTTCCACCTTTTTGTAGATTTTATTGTTGCTCCGAAGTTTGCAGCTGTTTCAACCTGGGCTGGACCCATGTTTTCCGTAATATTCTTCTTTGTAGTATCTCCAGCTTTTCCAACTTTTAATTCATTTTTATTTCATTTATTATCATTTTTATGATATAAAATTTCCAGCACTGACACTTTCCATGACCTTGGAGATTTGCTCCTCAATTTGATCCTGCGGAACTAAAAGTGTAAATAAAAAAATAAAAAGTCTGGGTAAAATGACATACTGTGACTTAATATGTCATTGTAGCCTGGAATGCCTTCTTTGATTCATTCGAGAAACTTTCAACAACTGCGTGCCCTAGCAAAATCTTCTACCCCTCAAAACATAGTATGCTATGTCAAGGTGACTATTATTTAACTATATGAAATAAAATCGTCATAACTTCTGAACGGTTTGCGTTAGGACGTTCAAACTGCACGGTTGGCCACGTGGCATGATGGAAATTAGTATGCGCTGTATGGTTTGGCTTAGTGATGAAGCCGCTTTCATTCGGATGGGTTCGTCAATAAGTATAACTGGTGCATTTGGGAGACCGAGAATCCACATTTCGCGTTCGAGAAGTCTCTTCACCCTCAGCAGGTGACTGTGTGGTGTGCAATGTCCAGTCACGGAATGTCGATGCGACATTCCTTGATGGCACGGTGACTACCGATCGGTACGTGAAGGTTTTTGGAGATAAGTTCATCCCCATTATCCAAAGTGACCCTGATTTCAACAAGATGTGGTTCGTGCTCGAACCCGTCGAAGCAGGAGAGGGTTTGATGTCGTGGAGAAGCACTTAGGGACCGCATTCTGGCTCTGGGGTAACCAGAGGCCATTGGCATGGACTCTGATTGGCCGCCATATTCTCCAGATGTGACCACATGAGACTTCTTTTTGTAGGCTAAATTAAAGATAGGGTGTACAGCAATAACTCCAAAACAAACCAGCGCTGAGCTGAACACAGCCATTCAGGAAGTCATCGATGTTCCGACATTTCAGCGGGTAATGCAGAATTTCGCTACTCGTCTGCGCAATATCATCGCCAATTATGTCAGGCATATCGAGCATGTCATAACCTAAATCCGAATACCTGTAGTGTCGTTTACATGTTGAATAAAGTGTGTGCACGTCGCAGTTTGTATCTAATTTATTTTCTGTTTCTTATCGTTCAATAATTGTCACCCCGTATGTGAATAAAAGTAAAAAGTTGGAAGATTACCTGTAAGTTTTTGGTTCACAGTAGCAAGACGAAAGTTGGCAGCTTATCGCCATAAACGTAGGAACACGGTTGTCAGTCGACCTTTCTACACTCCTGGAAATGGAAAAAAGAACACATTGACACCGGTGTGTCAGACCCACCATTCTTGCTCCGGACACTGCGAGAGGGCTGTACAAGCAATGATCACACGCACGGCACAGCGGACACACCAGGAACCGCGGTGTTGGTCGTCGAATGGCGCTAGCTGCGCAGCATTTGTGCACCGCCGCCGTCAGTGTCAGCCAGTTTGCCGTGGCATACGGAGCTCCATCGCAGTCTTTAACACTGGTAGCATGCCGCGACAGCGTGGACGTGAACCGTATGTGCAGTTGACGGACTTTGAGCGAGGGCGTATAGTGGGCATGCGGGAGGCCGGGTGGACGTACCGCCGAATTGCTCAACACGTGGGGCGTGAGGTCTCCACAGTACATCGATGTTGTCGCCAGTGGTCGGCGAAAGGTGCACGTGCCCGTCGACCTGGGACCGGACCGCAGCGATGCACGGATGCACTCCAAGACTGTAGGATCCTACGCAGTGCCGTAGGGGACCGCACCGCCACTTCCAAGCAATTTAGGGACACTGTTGCTCCTGGGGTATCGGCGAGGACCATTCGCAACCGTCTCCATGAAGCTGGGCTACGGTCCCGTACACCGTTAGGCCGTCTTCCGCTCACGCCCCAACATCGTGCAGCCCGCCTCCAGTGGTGTCGCGACAGGCGTGAATGGGGCGACGAATGGAGACGTGTCGTCTTCAGCGATGAGAGTCGCTTCTGCCTTGGTGCCAATGATGGTCGTATGCGTGTTTGGCGCCGTGCAGGTGAGCGCCACAATCAGGACTGCATACGACCGAGGCACACAGGGCCAACACCCGGCATCATGGTGTGGGGAGCGATCTCCTACACTGGCCGTACACCACTGGTGATCGTCGAGGGGACACTGAATAGTGCACGGTACATCCAAACCGTCATCGAACCCATCGTTCTACCATTCCTAGACCGGCAAGGGAACTTGCTGTTCCAATGGGACAATGCACGTCCGCATGTATCCCGTGCCACCCAACGTGCTCTAGAAGGTGTAAGTCAACTACCCTGGCCAGCAAGATCTCCGGATCTGTCCCCCATTGAGCATGTTTGGGACTGGATGAAGCGTCGTCTCACGCGGTCTGCACATCCAGCACGAACGCTGGTCCAACTGAGGCGCCAGGAGGAAATGGCATGGCAAGCCGTTCCACAGGACTACATCCAGCATCTCTACGATCGTCTCCATGGGAGAATAGCAGCCTGCATTGCTGCGAAAGGTGGATATACACTGTACTAGTGCCGACATTGTGCATGCTCTGTTGCCTGTGTCTATGTGCCTGTGGTTCTGTCAGTGTGATCATGTGATGTATCTGACCCCAGGAATGTGTCAATAAAGTTTCCCCTTCCTGGGACAATGAATTCACGGTGTTCTTATTTCAATTTCCAGGAGTGTATATAGCTTAATGCGGGTGGCGCCACTCATCTGGTTTCGTCAAAAGCCTTGCTATGTCATTTCACCAAGGTATGTCTTAACAGCCTGGTTTACCCTACTTGTAGCCGATTTCCCGGAAACTTCGCTCAGTGTAAGAGGAGTCAATATAAGCGAACATGTGTGTCGGCTTATGCTATGTACTCGACAGTGTCTGAGAAAACCACGTGCTGTAATACGAGCTGTAGCTACCGTCTCTCCCCCTCACTTTTGAGCCCTGTGTTCAAAACTCGACTAATGGTTTTATTTATTTTATTGTATTTTATTTTTTCATTTATCTACCCATGTCCTTAGACGCTTACTATACGAATGTTTCTTATCAAGTGAGCTGATTTATGGGCGTTATATTAATTGTAAAATTACAACAGGTTCACAATAAGTACCATATATTCATCCCATAATACAGGAGTGTATGGTATTTTCAGAGGTTACAATTTTTTAAATTCTCTGATTCTTATAATTCATTCTTACATCAGTTTTTGCATTAATTCTTACATTTTATTATTATGTTTATTGTACAAGAAGATTTGGTGCGTTACCTTGGATGATACCGACCACAGAAACCTTCGAAACACAGTAATTCCGACCACGATGAGCATCGCGTGAAGGCAGGTTTGCCACAGCGACATTTCTTTGTATGAATCTCACTCGGAAAAGTCTTTAAAATTGCTGAATATTTCACGCGTTGGCAATAATTTCGCGGCAAACTACGCATAATAGATCACTTTACTGAAAACTGTCGCTTGCAATTGATTATGAATCAAGATACACTACAGTAATTTCATCGAAAACAATTTCAAATAATTTTCTCATTCTTTTACTACCATTTGTTTTTCTAATTCACTCACCAGACACACAATTAGTAGACGAATAAAGACAATGTTATTTCAATGTACACAGGAAAACATTTGTTAATCTTCTACGGAAATGGGTAGATAAATGAAAAGCAAACATAAAAAATAATTGGGTTTCGAATATGGGGTTCAAACGTGTGAAGACGCAACACTAGCCGCAGTGCCATCGCTTCGGTTGACCTATTTACTCACTAAAAGATGTATAAAGTACCTCGAAAACTTTGATTGTCGTTTTCTCTGAAACGGTAGATTGTTTGAGGATAAGCCAAGACACGCGTTCGCTTATTTTGACCTGACCTCTACTCCACTGAGCGAAGTTGATGGGAAATCGGGTTGTGGCACTTGCCATGTTCACCTCGTAAATAACTGAGTGGCTGTACTGCTGGCTTTAAAGAACGTCCGTGCCGCTGATGGCCTGGCGGGAGTGCCGTCTCCATGACCAGCGCTGCAAAGGCGATAGCAGCGCTCGCAGACGACAGCAGTGCCGTCTAGCGGCTGTCGTCAAGGTCCATGTCATACACTTCTTTATACGAGTTTTTCCAAGCTCTGTCAAAGTCAATTGTTTTGCTAAGCCTTCTCTAATCCTGGACAAGGAAGCACTGAAGGACAGAGGATTTTCAGAAAAAAAATTGCAGCACAGATAACATAAAGCAGAAAAAGGGATTAACAGCAAAACAGCTGTTCTAGGTTCAGATTTTATTGGGAAAGGAGAAACTGACGAAGCTGAAGGCTACGAAAAGAAACATAATAAAAACTTTACTGTTGTTCGACCAGAAGCGTAAAACTATGCAGCCATACCAGGGACGGAGTTGATATCTTATTGATCGATTAATGTCATACTGCAGGATTTTTATAAAATACAAGAAACGGAATCTCAGAGCAATTTCCCATGCTGTTGATTTTGCTCTCGTGGAGAGTTGACTGTACATGTGCTAAACCACTTCGCCTACCAATGAAGAAAACAATGGATCTCCTACATTTCTGTATGAATCGAGCTATTATTCTGGTGCTAAGTAGGAAGGATATCCCAAATAAAAAAAGAAGTCGAGCATTTACCACAACTCCAGATTATCCTGTTCAAAGGCGACAAGGAGAAACTAGACCTCCTGAAGAGATTCAGTGTGACAAAGCCCTAAAAATGACATATTGTCTATTAGATGCAAATTTCCAGAATGCAAACGATGTTCGAGAGTAAAATTTGAAAAATGTAATGTATATTTTTGTTTCTCAAAGGAAAGCCAACTGTTTCCGTTCATTTCATTTGAATTAAAAGATCATGATAAACATAAATCTAACGCATTTTAGTGCTGACTAAAACATGAATTTTACTTCTATTGTGTGTGTAAAAGCAAATCAAAGCAAAGTTCCGAGTTCTGGCCCGGAAGGTCCAATCTGGACCGACCGACCGCCATGTCATCTTTTGCTAATGACGTCATTCAGATGGTTATGGGGCCAGCTTTCTTTACCTTGGATCCTATACTTTTTAATCAAGTAGCTGTTCTTTTGGCCTCACAAGGCGGTGTGCATTATATTCCAGTCCTCCCACCAAGAAAAATCTCTAGAAGTACCAGGGATTTAACACGGCTCCTCTGCATAGCAGCCGAACAGTTTCACTAATGAGTTATACAGTGGATGTACGTATTAAGAGTACACATTTAAGTGCTCGATATAATTTTTTTTTATCTCCACCGATTTTACTGTTTATTGAGGTTCAGTGTACAGAATAGTATTCAAATCGCATTTCGAAAATAGGTAGGTATATTTGTGTAAACCATTAAAAAAATCACCTAGGAACATTGAAAACATAAAAACATTTTCTTTCCCCAGAAAAAATTCTCGTCTGAAACGGTTAACGTGAACAGATGGCGCCAATGTCGCTCGCGTAAACGCTCTGCTTCGTTCACACCACTCGCGCTATGGCCACAGATTGATGGCGCCTGCAACGTGGTAAGATTGTTTGATTGTTTGGGGGAAGAGACCAAACAGCGAGGTCGTCGGTCTCATCGGGTTAGGGAAGGACGGGGAAGGAAGTCGGCCGTTCCCTGTCAAAGGAACCATCCCGGCATTTGCCTGGAGCGATTTAGGGAAGTCACGGAAAACCTAAATCAGACGCGGGATTGAACCGTCGTCCTCCCGAATGCGAGTCCAGTGTGCTAACCACTGAATGTGGTAAGAATATATCGTCACCTCCCCTTTGTCACCTGAATAACTATCTTGAGTTTAAGTACTCTCTCTCTCTCTCTCTCTCTCTCTCTCTCTCTCTCTCTCTTGCTTAAGCGAATAAGCGAATTACCTCCAACATTCTCCACTTAACACAGCGCTGACCTTCGTACAGCTCAAGTAAGTTTTCATTCAGATGGGTAGTTTCAGTGCACTCTAGATAAGTTTTCTATTCATAAGCTCTTATGTAGTGCTGCTTAACTTCCAATATCTGAATATGTCCAGTTTTTTATCTCTTACACCTCGTATTGGTATTCTTTTGAATGGTGATCTTTCCCCTCTGTCTTCCTCACTCTCCATACCAACAAGAATAACTTGCAACTAAGAACATTTTCGATACTTACACGGCAGGACACTGAATAGGTAATCGTTATTAGAATACAGCTCTTTTGTTGATATTTACCTCTTCTGGAAATTGGCGCGTGTTGCTTTCATATTGTATGGGCCAGTCACGTTAATGTGACCACCGCCTATGTCCAACGTCAACGTGAATTAACCACCCACAGACGGCAGGTGGCCGCACTAGCAGTCGAGGGTGTATAAAATGCATCTAAGTTTGTAAAATGTTCACGTGCCGCTGTGATTAAAGCATACTGTGCGTGCCAAATCGGAGCTTTCCAAAACCGGCGCCGAGACAACTGTTGTGCACTACGGGCTGCAGACAATACGGGTGACTGCCGGCTGTGAAGATGTTTACGAGCAAATAGACGTGCAGCTGTTGAGCAACAGACTCCCCAGATGAAGCAAGAGGCTAACGAGAGTGTCTCCTCAATGATAGTTCAGCGAGCATTGCTGCACGTGGGCCTCCGCAGCAGGCGCCTGGTTCATCACCCATTGACACTGCTGTTCATCGGCGATGAAGCTCGAACTTTCATGCCAGTGACGCAATTGAACGTCCTGTGAGTGGCGGCAGGTGGCCTTTTCAGCTGACTACGTTTTATGCACCATCGCATGGATAGCTTTTGGTGTGCACGGCGTGAAACGTCTGAAAGCAAACACCGTCCTACAATGTTCTCGGGACATTCCTTGGGTGATCTCCTCACTCTGGAAGGTACGACGGATCAACACAAGTATGCATCTATCCTTGGGGAGCATGTCCATCCCTACATGCAGTTCGTTTATCTCGGCACGATGACATCCAGCAGCTGGGCAATGTCACACTCGCCGCAGTGTATGCGTATGTTTCGAAGAGCACCAGCACGAGTTTACCGTACTCCTCTGGCCACCAAACTTCCTGCATTTAAACCCAGGCGAGAATCTGTAGGATCACCTCGATTGGGCTGTTCGCACCGTGGATCCTCAGCCGAGAAACCTAAAGCAGCTTGCCATGGCACAGGAGTCAGCATGGCTCCACGTCCCTGTCAGTACCACCCAGAACCTGTCAGTACCACCCAGAACCTAACTGACGATGGGGGCGTTGTTAAGAGCCAGCGAGGGAGACCAGCACAGCCTGTCGACCGCTTACCAGACTTGTTTTGGACTCACACAAGCCGGAATCAGCCTCATTTTCGCTGACCGAAAAGCGAGAGAGCCACGCATGTACTGTGCCCAAAGACGACACTGGACACAGGAGTTGCACCACTTCGCTTTCTCAGATGAGTCTCCGTTATGTGTATAGCATCACGATGATGGACTTATCCTAGCATGGAGGCTAAAAGGAGAACAAATACTGCTACACTGTCTTCCTGTCGGCACACAGGCCCAGTAGCTGGCGTGATGGTATCAGGTGCCTTTCAACAAGGCCAGACCGCATGTTCCCCGAGCTCTCCTATTTCTTTCTTTTGTCATCAGTCTTCTGACTTGTTTGAGGTATCCTGTCACGAATGTCTCTCCTATGCCATCCGCTTCACCTCGGAGCAGCACCTGCAACCTACACTATGTGATCAAAAGTATCCGGACACCCCCAAAAACATAGTTTTTCATATTAGGTGCATTCTGCTGCCACCTACTGCCACGTACTCCTTATCAGCGACCTCGTAGTCCTTAGACATCGTGAAAGAGCAGCATCGGGCGCTCCGCGGACTTAAGGACTTCGAACGTGGTCAGGTTATTGGGTGCACTTGTGTCATACATCTATATGCTAGATTTCCACACTCCTAAACATCCCTAGTGAAGTGGAAACGTGAAGGAACAAGTACAGCACAAAACCGTAAAGTCCGACCTCATCTGTTGACTGACAGAGACCGCCGACAGTTGAAGAGGGTCGTAATGTGTAATAGGCAGACGACTATTCAGACCATTACACAGGAACCCTAAACTGCATCAGGATCCACTGCAAGTACTATGACAGTTACGCGGGAGGTGAGAAAACTTGGATTTCATGGTCGAGCAGCGGCTCTTAAGCTACACTTCACACCGGTAAATGCTAAACGACGCCTCGCTTGGTGTAAGGAGCGTAAACATTGGACGATTGAACAATGGAAAAAAGTTGTGTGCAGTGACGAGTCAGGATACACAGTGTGGCGATCCGATGGCAGGGTGTGGGAATGGCGAAAGCCCGGTGAACGTCATCTGCCAGCCTGTGTAGTGACAACAGTAAAATTCGAAGGCTGTGGTGTCACGGTGTGGTCATGTGTTTCATGGAGTGGGCTTGCACCCCTTGTTGTTTTGCGTGGCACTATCACAGCACAGGCCTACATTGGTGTTTTAAGCACCTTCTTGCTTCCCACTGTTGAAGAGCAATTCGGAGATGGCGACTGAATCTTTCAACACGATCGAGCACCTGTTCATAACGCACGGCCTGTGGCAGTGTGGTTGCACTACAATAACATCCCTGTAATGGAAGGGCCTGCACAGAGTGCTGACCTGAATCCTACAGAACCCCTTCGGGATGTTTTGGAATGCCGACTTCCTGCTAGGCCTCACCGATCGACATCGATACCTCTCCTCTGTGAAGCAATCCGTGAAGAATGGGCTGCCATTCCCCAAGAAACCTTCCAGCACCTGACTGAACGTATGCCTGCGAGAGTGAAAGCTGTCATCAAGGCTAAGTGTGGGCCAATAGCATACTGAATTCCATCATTACCGATGGAGGGTGCCATGAACTTGTAAGTCATTGTCACCCAGGTGTCCGGATACTTTTTCATCACATATTTGCAGAACATATACCAATGTCTGTCTTCCTTTACAGGTTTAACCTCTACAGATCCCTGATATGCGATGGAATTTGTTCCCAGATGCCTTAAAAATATCCTAACATCCTGTCCCTTGTTGTGAGTGTTTTCCGTATATTCCTTTCCTCGTCGGTTCTGTGGAGAACCTGCGCATTTCTTACGTGATCTGTCCCCCTACTCTTCAACATTCTTCTGTAGCACCACATCTCAATGAACTAAAAATATTGGCATCTTAACTAAAAACGTCAAAATTATAAAAACATAAAACATAAAATAATAAAAACCATAATCAAACAACAAAGGAAAATATAAAGCATTGGAAAAATCATGAACCCTAGATAAAACTAACAGTAAAGGCAATCTAGCAACTAAAGAACGAAAAATTAAATAAACACCAGCCTGCAAGCGCTCAGGTCATTCTCTTCTGTTCCCGTTTCCCCACGGTCCATGTTGCGCTATCATGCAATGCTGTGCTCCAAACGTACATTCTTACAAATTTTTCCCTGAGACAAGGTCTATGTTTGTCACTGGTAGACTTCTCTTGCCCATGAATGCCCTCTTTTGTCAGTGTTCGTCTGCTTTTTACGTCCTCTTGGCCTCGTCCACCATAGGTTATTTTGCTGCCTAAGTAGCACAACTCCTTAACTTCGTCTACTTCGTGATCCGCAATTCTGATGTTAAGTTCGTCGCTGTTCTCTTTTTCTGCTACGTCTCATTACTTTCATCTTTTTTGCGATTTACTCTTAGCTCTTATTCTGTACTCAGTAGCCTGTTCATTCGATTCAACGCATCCTGTAATTCTTCTTCACTTCTGCTGAGGATAAAAATGTCATCAGCGAATCTTGTCACTCATATCCTTTCACCTTGAATTTTAATCTCACTCTTGAATCTTTCTTTCAGTTCCGTCATTGCTTCTTCGACGTCCAGACTGAACGATAGGACCGAAAGACTGTGCCGTTTCTTACATCCTTTTTAATCCGAGCACCTCGTTGCTTGTCTTCCAGTCTTATTGTTCCGTGCGCATTACATTTTAACCGTGTGCTTCTAAAGCTTACCTCTATTTTTCTCAGAATTCCGAATATCTTGCACCATTTTACGTTGTCAAAAGCTTTTTTCAGATCGGCAAATCCTATGAACGTGTCTTGATTTTTCGCTACGGTCGCAGGTTCGAATCCTGCCTCGGGCATGGATGTGTGTGATGTCCTTAGGTTAGTTAGGTTTAAGTAGTTTTAAGTTCTAGGGGACTGATGACCTCAGAAGCTAAGTCCCATAGTGCTCAGAGCCATTTGAACCATTTTTGTCTTGATTTTTCTTCAGTCTTGCTTCCATTACCGACCACAACGTCAGAACTGCCTCTCTGTCCCTTTCCTTTTCCTAAAGCCAAAGTGATCGTCATCTAACACATCCTCAATTTCCTTTTCCATTCTTCTGTATGTTATTCTAGCCAGAAACTTGAATGCATGAACTACTATGCAGATTGTGCAATAAACCGATCCAAAAACTGGTCATGTCTCGCTGAGAGACTGGCACTCGGCCACTCCACAGTCACCAAGATTGATAAACTCTGGCATAGGGCTGAAGCAGGATGGACCGTAGCCATAACTGTCACCCAAGCTCAGTCCAGTTCGATGTCAAACCAGGTCAGAGCCATTGCCGTTGCTGGTGGTAGTGGCAGCTCTGTGTACTGAATTTTGCATCCATTGTAGTTCCTACATCCAAAGCACCTTCAAATTTAATCAAGTATTCATCTTACTATAATGTATATGTACAACAGGTAAAATTTCGCTTCACAGTATATCCTTGCTAGTGTAGCATTACATGCCGTTCAGGCAAACGATGTTTCCGACCCCCTATTTATGACAAGTAAAGTTGATCGTGACAAAAAAGGAAAGTAATATTAGGTAGGAAATACATCTACATAAACACAGATATTCCGTAAGCCACTGTCGGTGCATGGCGAAGGGTACACTGGTCATTTCCTTTCCTGTTCCACACGCAAATAGAACGAGGGAAAAACGACTATCTATATGCCTCCGTATGAGTCCCAGTTTTTCGAATCTTATCCTCGTGATCCTTACTATCGATTTATGTTGGCGGCTGTAGAAAGATCCTCCCCTTCCATCCAGGGATTCCCATTTGAGTTCCCGAGGCATCTCCGTATCACTTACGTGTCGTTCCAACCTACTGGTAACAAATTTAACAGCTCGCCTCTAAATTGATTCGATGTCTTCCTTCGATCTGATGTGGTATGGATCTCAAACACTCGAGCAGTAATCAGGAACAGGTCCAGAGTGTTATATGCTGTCTCTTTCACAGGTGAACCACTCTTTCCCAAGAATTTTCCCCATAAACAGAAGTCGACCATTCGCCCTCCCTAGCACAGTTCTCACATGCTCGTTCTTCTTCATATCGCTTTGCAACGTTACGCCCAGATATTTAAACGACTTGGCTGTGACAAACAGGATACTAGTAATACCGTAACCGAACATTACATGTTTGTTCTTGCTACTCATCCACATAAACTTTCATTTTTTCATATTTAGAGCCAGCTGCCATTCATCACAATAACTAGAAATTTTGTCTAAGTCGTATTTTGTCTTCCCACAGTCCCTCAACTTCGGCACCTTGCCATACACCACAGCATCATCAGCAAACAACCGCCGATTGCTGCCCACCCTGTCCGCCAAATCATTTATGTATGTAGAGAACAAAAGCGGTCTATCACACTTCTCTAGGGGCAATCCTAACGATGCACTTGTCTCTGATGAATACTCGCCGTCCAGGTTAAGATACTGGGTTCTATTACTTAAGAATTCTTAGAGCCATTCACATATCTGTGAACTTATTTAATATGGTCGCACCTTCGTTAACAATATGCAGTCGCGCACCGTGTCCAATGCTTTGCGGAAATCTAAAAATATGGAATCTGCCTGTTGTCCTACATCCACAGTTCGCAGTATGTTATGTAAGGAAAGGGCAAGCTGAGTTTCGCAAGAGCCATGCTTTCTAAAAGCACAGTGATTCGTACATATAAGCTTCTCAGTCTCAAAAAAGTTTATTATATTCGAACTGAAAATAAGTTCAAGGATTCTCCAGCAAACCGAAGTTAGGGATATTGGTCAGTAATTTTGCGGGTTCGCTCCTTTACCATTCTCGTATACTGGAGCTATATCCGCTTTTTTCGAGTCGGTTGTGACAGATTCACGATATATACAAGATAAGTAAGGAACCACTGCCATAGAGTACTCTTTGTAAAACCAAATTGGGATTCCGTCCATACCTGGTAATTTATTTACTTTCAAATCTTTCAGTTGTTTCTCTACGCCACGTATGCTTATTACTACACTCCTGGAAATGGAAAACAGAACACATTGACACCGGTGTCTCAGACCCACCATACTTGCTCCGGACACTGCGAGAGGGCTCTACAAGCAATGATCACACGCACGGCACAGCGGACACACCAGGAACCGCGGTGTTGGCCGTCGAATGGCGCTAGCTGCGCAGCATTTGTGCACCGCCGCCGTCAGTGTCAGCCAGTTTGCCGTGGCATACGGAGCTCCATCGCAGTCTTTAACACTGGTAGCATGCCGCGACAGCGTGGACGTGAACCGTATGTGCAGTTGACGGACTTTGAGCGAGGGCGTATAGTGGGCATGCGGGAGGCCGGGTGGACGTACCGCCGAATTGCTCAACACGTGTGGCGTGAGGTCTCCACAGTACATCGATGTTGTCGCCAGTGGTCGGCGAAAGGTGCACGTGCCCGTCGACCTGGGACCGGACCGCAACGACGCACGGATGCACGCCAAGACCGTAGGATCCTACGCAGTGCCGTAGGGGACCGCACCGCCACTTCCCAGCAAATTAGGGACACTGTTGCTCCTGGGGTATCGGCGAGGACCATTTGCAACCGTCTCCATGAAGCTGGGCTACGGTCCCGCACACCGTTAGGTCGTCTTCCGCTCACGCCCCAACATCGTGCAGCCCCCCTCCAGTGGTGTCGCAACAGGCGTGAATGGAGGGACGAATGGAGACGTGTCGTCTTCAGCGATGAGAGTCGCTTGTGCCTTGGTGCCAATGATGGTCGTATGCGTGTTTGGCGCCGTGCAGGTGAGCGCCACAATCAGGACTGCATACGACCGAGGCACACAGGGCCAACACCCGGCATCATGGTGTGGGCAGCGATCTCCTACACTGGCCGTACACCACTGGTGATCGTCGAGGGGACACTGAATAGTGCACGGTACATCCAAACCGTCATCGAACCCATCGTTCTACCATTCCTAGACCGGCAAGGGAACTTGCTGTTCCAACAGGACAATGCACGTCCGCATGTATCCCGTGCCACCCAACGTGCTCTAGAAGGTGTAAGTCAACTACCCTGGCCAGCAAGATCTCCGGATCTGTCCCCCATTGAGCATGTTTGGGACTGGATGAAGCGTCGTCTCACGCGGTCTGCACGTCCAGCACGAACGCTGGTCCAACTGAGGCGCCAGGTGGAAATGGCATGGCAAGCCGTTCCACAGGACTACATCCAGCATCTCTACGATCGTCTCCATGGGAGAATAGCAGCCTGCATTGCTGCGAAAGGTGGATATACACTGTACTAGTGCCGACATTGTGCATGCTCTGTTGCCTGTGTCTATGTGCCTGTGGTTCTGTCAGTGTGATCATGTGATGTATCTGACCACAGGAATGTGTCAATAAAGTTTCCCCTTCCTGGGACAATGAATTCACGGTGTTCTTATTTCAATTTCCAGGAGTGTATGTCCTCCATACGGGAGTCTGTCCGATGGTCAAATGATGGTATGTCTGTACGACTCTCGTATGTGAACGAATTCTTGAACGCGAAATTTAAAACCTGGGCTTTCGTTTTGCTATCTTCAACTGCCAGACCAGAATGGTCAACAAGAGACTGAATGGAAGCCTTAGACCCGTTAAGCGATTTTAAATATGACCAGAATTTTCTCGGATTCTCTGCTAGATCTTTTGCTAAGGTGTGACGGTGGCAGTCGTTGCATGCTTCGCGCATAGATCTTTTCACAGACGAATCTCTACTAACCTTCGCTTGTCGTCATTTGTGCGTTCTCTTTTGAACCGAGAGTGTAACAGCCTCTGATTCCTCGGCACTTTCCGAATTTCGATATTATACCACGGTGGGCCTTTTCCATTCTTTATCCACTTACTAAGCACATAACGCTCCAGACCACGATTTACGCTGCTTAAACTTTGCCCGTTATTCCTCTACGTCCATCTTACAGGAACTAATTTATGTCAGTTCACTGCCTAAGTGAGATGCTAACAACTTCTTATCTGCTCTATCTAGCAGAAACACTCTCCTAGTTTCTCAACTGATTTATTAACTTTCGTAACCAAAGTTGCTATAATGACATTATGATCGTTAATATCCGTTTCTAAACTGACATTGTCGATAGGGTCCGGATATTTGTGGCTATAGATCGCGAAACACATACTGTGCAGGGTCGCTTAGTTTCACGTTTGTGCAGAGTTGAATGGAGAGCTGTGTGGTTCAAGTAATAGGCAAGGCGTGAAGGTGAGTAAATGTCTTCACCTGCTGTGGGCTTAGTGGTGCCTTGATTGTCAAGGAGCAGACGTCCTCTCCAAGAATGAAATCAGCAACGAACAAAGGAAGCTCTAAGAAGTTAAATATCACTTCTTGTCGAGCATTAAAGGCGGATTTTAATTTTAATTTATATCTCATCTGCTCCAAGTTACGAAGTAATCGTGATTTGTACACCCGCTTAAACAAATACAAGATAGTCAGTGATGAAATGTTGACGTCATTTCGTAATTAGAGTAGGTATCGTTTTTCCTTCCACCAGTAACAGCTGAAAAGCACAAGAGTTGAAGCCTTTCCAAGGCTACACACGGTTCTACGGAGGCCCTGCTTTGCAGGACCTCCACATAAAGGAGATAATTAACGGCGCTCGAGTTACATCAAAGGTAAATGAACACACGATACTTCAGGCGAAAGATCAAATGTGAGTGTTCTGACTCGGCTTCAAACACGTAAGAAGAGTATCAAAAAAACATCTGATTTTGGCTCTCAGTGATTAAGACACGGAATACTGGTTAGATGGAGGAAGCTAAAGAAGGCGTAAAGCGCAAATTTTCAAGATTTTGAAGATTAATAAGTGATAGATTACGGTGTTCCCAAGAGCAGCAGAAAATATGCGGACTAAAAAGATATAAGTAGACGTATACTATGTGATCAAAAGTATTCGGACACCCCCAAAAATATACATGTTAGTAGAATTGTGCTGCCACCTACTGCCAGGTACTCCATATCAGCGACCTCAGTAGTTATTTGACATCGTGAGATAGCAGAATGGGGCGCTCCGCGGAACTCATGGACTTTGAACGCGGTCAGGCGATTGGGTGTCACTTGTGTCATACGTGTGTACGTGAGATTTCCACAGTCCTAAACATCCCTAGGTCCACTGTTTCCGACTTGATAGTGAAGTGGAAAAGTGAAGGGACACGTACAGCACAAAAGCGTACAGGCCGACCTCGTCTGTCGACTGAAAGAGACCGCCAGCAGTTGAAGAGGGTCGTAATGTGTAATAGGCAGACATCTACCCAGACCATCACACAAGGATTTCAGGATTCACTGCAAGCACTATGACAGTTAGGCGGGAGGTGAGAAAACGTGGATTTGATGGTCGAGTGGCTACTCACAAGCCACACATCACGCCGGTAAACGCCAAACAACGCCTCGTTTGGTGTAAGGAGCGTCAACATTGGATGAGTGAACAGTGGAGAAACGTTGTGTGGAGTGACGACTCACGGTACACAATGTGACGAATCGATGGCAGGGTGCAGGTCTGGCGAATGCCCAGTGAACGTTATCTGCCAGCGTGTGTGGTGCTAACAGTAAAATACGGCAGCGGTGGTGTTATGGTGTGGTCGTGTTTCTCATGGAGGGGGTTTGCACCCCTTGTTGTTTTGTGAGGCACTATCACAGCACAAACCTACATTGATGTTTTAAGCACCTTCTTGCTTCCCATTGTTGAAGAGCAGCTCGGGGCTGACGACTGCATCTTTCAACACGATCGAGCACCTGTTCATAATGCACGGCCTGTGGCGGAGTGGTTACACGATAATAACATCCCTGTAATGGAATGGCCTGCGCAGAGTCCTGACCTGAATCCTATAGAGCTTCTTTGGGATGTTTGGAAACACCGACTTCGTGCCAGGCTTCACCGACCGACATCGATACGTCCCCTCTTTGCAGCAATCCGTGAAGAATGGGCTGCCATTCCCCAAGGAAACTTCCTGCACCTGATTGAACGTATCCTGCGAGAGTGGAAGCTGTCATCAAGGCTATGGGTGGGCCAACACCATATTGAATTCCAGCGTTACCGATGGAGAGCGCCACGAACCTGTAAGTGATTTTCATCCAGGTGTCCGGACACTTTTGATCACATAGTGTATGTAGCCGTACTGCCAAAAGCTGTTTACATTCTGGTCAACTGATGAAATTTTATGACAATACACAGTTCTACAGCGGTTGAGTAACAAATACGTCAACTGAAATAAAATTCACATGTTTCGAAAATAATGCTGGCACATGTATAAAAGCATTTATTTTTCAACTGCAATGTTAACGATATCCTGCTGATTCGAAGAAGATTTTGCTGCAGGTTCAGAGAAGAAGATTTCGAATCCTGACAACGGCGGTGACGCAATAGTAGCTGAGCAACGGTGCGGGGGTGTAGTGGAAACCCACATTGCAATCTTCAAATCGCTTCTTTCTAGACATCGTCTGCGCCAGGCGGTACAAAACATCGTGGTGCATGGCATCACACACGCTGTTGCATTGGGTGTGCAACCTGTGGGTGTAGTTCGACAGAGAGGGAGAGCAACTGAAATTCAAATCTGTGAAACATTTTGTGGAGATAGTGTGACATTGTTTTGTGTTATCGCCTTAATGTAATTGTGTGAGGTGACAGTTTACTTAGCTGAGATGAAGAGAAGAAAAGGGTATGTTTGCGTTATATGCCAGTACTCTCACGGAGCATGGCCGCAGAGGCCCCCGACTATCTACAGGTCTTGACGCAACGAATTAAAGATGTAAGCATTAAATTAGATGCAACTAAGGAAGAATTAACTACTGCAGTAAAAACTAAGTTAACGAATGTAGAAAACCCTCTGACTCAGTTACCTAGGAATGAAACAGATAACCTAACCAATATAGTTCGAGAGGAAGTCAAAGAGCAGTTTAAAGAATTAGATGGCAAGATTAACAATGTAAGCCAGTTTGCCGTTAAAAAATTCGAGCAGTTTATGGGTCAAATGTCAAAGATAAAAGAACGTGTTATGGTATTGGAAAAATGCAAAGAAATCGGTTAAATAAACAAAACACCTGAGGCTTTATCAATTTTTTGAACGGTTAGAGTAACTTGTAAATAATACAACAGAAAGTAGTATTAACTAACACTAGCAATCATTCTAAAGAAGATGTTGCAGAACAGCAGAGGTAATTAAAGAAACTATGGTAGTCTTTAGAGAGTAATAAACAGAAAATTATGAGGATTTTACTAGAGGAGTTCCTACTAGAAAATAATGTGAACTTATAGAAGCAATTCCCGAAATTCAAACCAGATGGAGAAGTCCACCCGACCTATTTACCGAGAATATTTTCTCGATCTTTGCCATAAAACTGGGAAGATGGTAAAAAGACAGATTTTTCCTTAAGGTACTCAGTGAGAGATGTGGGGGAATGGGAAGCCACTCGTTATAATGAGTTTAAATCTTTGGAGGACTTTAAAAACAAGTTTAAGAGAAAGTAATGGTCTGCTAGGACACAGGAAAAATTTATTAGACCAAAAATACTATAAAAGCTTTTAGAGAAGTTATAAGAGATACATAGAATGGCACTAAGTATTCAGATAATCGGATAGAAGGATCACACTTAGTCAAAATATTGGTATGAAGATTACCATATTATGCACGAAAGGAGGTTTGGTATAGAGGATGAACCAATATTAGTGAATTATTACCCTATCCTGAGGGATTAGAGACTCTGAACAAATAAAAAAATGGACGTGTGAAAGGGGTTAACATAGGAAATAATAACACAGGCAATAGACGATTCACAAACAAATTTGTTAAGAGAATACAAATCTCTGCCGAACATGTAGGTAAATTAAAACTAGAAATGCTTCTGAGAGTTTACAAAATAGTAACATACCCTCACAGGTACTCGTGCCTAGGCGGTAGCTAACGGTGAAGACACCATATCACCAGTAAGTCGAACGGGAACAGAGAACCAGTGATTACAACTAATTTCCCAATAATAGTTATGGAAAACTGGAAGTATCCTGGAACAGGAGGCAAGATCCAGGATGTAACGAACGGATATTAGGTCCATACACAGAAAACATAGTTTGCTTTACTCATAGAATACCTAGCAAAGGGTGATTACTAGAAGACAAAGAAGAAGAGGAAGAAGGAGATCGAGAGGATGTTCAACCAAAACCGGTAGTAATAGGAAAAATTTAGAGGAAGCAGGTAGATATTTATATTGATTCTGGTTGTGAAGTCTCATTAATTTCAGAAGAATTAGAAGATACTACGAAACATAAATATATGTTTTAGCTATTACCGGTTACACGAGTATATACAATAGGTATTACAGGACCCAAAGGTAACCCTGTTAAGCATGAAACAAGAATACCTATAAGCATAGGAAAAGAGGAATTTATGTAAACTCTATTAATATTGTCTAATACAAATTTACCAGTGTTACTTGGCATGGATTGGCTGCTAAAGTATAAAGTTGTCGAAAATTTTGATATATACACGATACCAGGTAACGCCAACTCTTCTTTAAGTATTAAAATAGCTTTAGTTTCAAACGCAGCGTTTCAGTTTGCATATGGAGACGTAACTGTAAATGAGATGTTAACTGGTGGAAGTATAATATGTAATAAGGAGTATGAATCACCCTTATAATTGCCAAAGAACAAAAAGAGTTATAAAATGGTTCAAATGGCTCTAAGCACTATGGGACTTAACATCTGAGGTCATGAGTCCCCTAGACTTAGAACTAATTAAACCTAACTAACCTAAGGACATTACACATGTCCATGCCCGAAGCAGGATTCGAACCTGCAACCGTAGCAGCAGCGCAGTTCCGGACTGATGCCAAGAGTTATATTATTCTATCTAAATATAAAGAAGTATTTTCTGACAAATCAGGAATCATCAGAGATTGTATGTGTAAATGTAAGATAAAGGATCCAGACCTTCTCTTTTGCAAAACATACCCAGTGCTTACAAGTTTCAGAAGAGCGGTCTGGGAAGAAATTAACGAAACTGTAGATAACCAAGTTATTGAGTGAAACCCGAGTGTATATAACAACCCATTACTTTTTGTAAAAAATCTGCAGGAGAAGTTCACTTGGTTTTGGATGCTCATACGTTAAACAAACACATTAAAAAAGTAAAACAGTAAGGGACAGACCCATTTGTATTGAAGAATTATTGGCTTGATTCGAACAGCCCAAATACTTCAGCTCAATGGATCTGACAGATGGTTACTAGAAAGTCAAGTTACATGATGACTCCAAAAACTACACTGCGTTTCTATTTGATGGAAGATCTTACCAATTTCGAATGTTGCCTTTTGGGTTAAATATTTCTGCGTCAGATTTTATATAAGCCCTCCATGACGCGTTATGTAATGAACTGTTACAAGAACTGTTTATCTATGTATATGATATACTTGTAGAGTCGAAGACGTGGGAAGAACATTATCATTTATTAATGAAAGCTTTTAAAAAATTTCTATGAAACGAGATAACAATTAAGCCATCGCAATAGCGTTTTGCAAGGGAGAAATCAAAATTTCTAGGACATTTTGTTGGTGTATATGGTATAAAATAACACTAAGAGAGAATAAGAGCTATCAAGGAGTGTCCACAACCTCAGAATGTAAAACTGTTTCTCTATTTTTTAGGATTACCGGGATTCTGCCATAGATATGTACAGGTGCATGCCTTGAGCGATCCACGGTTACTAAATCTTTTAAAACAACGCTCTGTGTAGTTATGAGATGAAGGTGCAGCAGAAGCATTTTAAAATATTAAGCATGTGTTAGTAAATACATCCATTTTTAAGCACCCTGTAATGAAAGCCAGCCGCGCGTGGTAGACGAGCGGTCTGGGGCGCCTTGCAAGGATTTGCGCGGCTCCCCCCGTCGGAGGTTAGAGTCCTCCCTCGGGCATGGGTGTGTGTGTTGTCCTTAGTATAAGTTATATGAAGTTATATTAAGTAGCGTGTAAGCTTAGGTACCGATGACCTCAGCAGTTTGGCCCCGTAAGACCTTACCACAATGGTTCAAATGGTTCAAAGGGCTTTGAGCACTATGGAACTTAAAATCTGAAGTTGTCAGCCCCCTAGAACTTAGAACTACTTAAACCTAACTAACCTAAGGACAACAAACAGATCCATGCCCAAGGCAGGATTCGAGCCTGCGACCGTAGAGGTCGCGCGGTTCCAGACTGAAGCGCCTATAACCGCTCGGCCACACCGGCCGGCTTACCACAATGAATGAGCCGTTTAAGTTGGCAACAGATGCTTCGGAATACGGAGTCGCAGAGAGAGTATCCGAAAATTTCAAACACTGGTATGGGGTTCACAGGTTATTACCTATACCACCATCAAGCATTGTCATTTTTGATAGAAAGTCGGTTATTGCATCAACACTCATGCGTTAGGCTCTAGTCTTACAGGAATACCATAAAGAAATTAACTGTATAAAGGGATCACAGAATGTAGTGCCCGATTATTATCACGATTACGTCCAGGAATGAGTAAAGTAGAACGAACTGAAGGGCCAGGAGCGATTTTTGCAATAAATTTTTTGGGTTTAAGCTATATTTAAGAAATTTAGCTTTAAGAATAAAACAAGACTTGAAGATGGATCATTATTTTCGTGAGAAATATAATAGATGTAAAAACTATCATTATCTCAGACTGGCAGAAAAAACTGCAAGAGAGGGTGCAGGAGAATCTACATATGCAGGCACAGAAAAGAATCAAGACTTTTAATGATAAAGCTGTTACACCTAGCTTTGACACTGACAATATGGTACTAGTGCGTGGTTTTCGTCATAGCTCAGAATTAAAGGAGGAGACGAATAAATTTTTCTCTCTATACAGTGAACAATTGAAAGTGCAAGACATACCACATCCGAAAGCAGTATACCTGGTAAAAATAAAGGCTGGTAAAGTAAAGATATGCCTAAAAGATACAAAGTCCCAGGAGAGTTCACGTCCTGTGAGAATTCCGCTGATTGACGACCAATGGTTGTACCAGTTAAATTGTTTCCGTATTTCTCTTTTTATTTTTCCCGGAAACAGTGTCTTTCTTCTTCGACTATCCTGCAACCCTTTAATAAAGTAATACCTTCCGTCATCACTACTTCTTAAAAATAACTGCAAGAAACAAAAGGGGAGCGAGGTCGACGTGAAAACGGCCAGGTAAGCCCCTACGTCTACAACTGGATGCGTAGCGTCTTCTGCTTGTTTTGTAACTATTAGACCGCTACGTTAAGATAATAGACAACCAATTAGTTCATAAACTTAATTGTATCATCGATTAAATTTATCATGAATATATGACAGTTAATATTTCCATATCATTTATTTAATTACAAGATACCATGTACATGTGCTACACGAAAAACCAAGAATAAGAACGATTTAGTTTTATTCGCATATGATAGTATTAGGAGTTCGGCGAATATATAGTCATATAAAACGTATAGAAAAGTGAGATAACAATGACAACGTGCTTTCGATAAATTATCAATGTAGAAGAAAGACTACTGAAGAATTGCGAGTAAGATTTTATCGTTTTTATACATTTCATAAAACTGAATAAATAAGAATAGTATGGTTGGGTTTAAATGTGATTTTCTTAGGGGAGGTCAGTCAGGAGTGATGAGGTATCACCTCTATGGAGTACTGACAGACAAACAGACCAACTTTAACGATTATGGTGACAGTTTGACGACGACTTACGTGAAAATCCTTCCCTTTCAACTGCATCTCATAGTGGTTTTTTAGAGACCATTTTCGGGTTTTCTGCGAAACTGTGGCAAAGCCGTTTTGTAGGAAATACTGAACACCTCCATTCTCCGGCGCCACAGTGTTATATCTCATCAGATAGGGCTCTTGGGATGTGAGTGTTAAGGGAATCTATCTACGGGTTACTGTCTTCTTTTCTTCTTCGATCCTAACATGCCTGTCTCTTTGTTTCCTTTTGTTACTTCTCCCTCAGGCGTACCAAATCTATTCTTCCTCTGCTCATATGAAAGTTCCTATTGCGGGATCCCTTCTCTTTACGGTCGACATAATTGAAGTTACAACATACAATATAAGGATTGCACTGGTGAGTATTTCATGTATGACGACGGCAGCAGACTGACAGATTTTTGTGGAGTGTCGATTACATGACACGTGTTATTAATCCAGCCTGTTGTAGGGGAGGAAAGTCCATGGAGGACGTAGAAGGCTAGGAAAATTGATGGCACGCTAACATGCGTAACTGAACACGAGATTGTATGCTAAAGAGTCAACAAACTAACGAGAAGGTGAGCTGACTTTTCTTCAACAAGAAATATGTTATGCAGGATAGGAATTAAAACCGTTAACGATGAAGGACTTTGTGTAGAGCAGGAGATGAGATGCTAACGTTCTCCTAGTGTATTAAAAAGAAGTACATTGAATATACTCAAACAGTCGAGTGTTGTTTAAAATTAGTAGATGTAAGAGAGTGAAACATAAGAAAACAAATGTCAATAAGCAGAAGCTGAATATATGTGGTGCTGTTATACGCATTGTAAACAAGAGTAATAATTAAAAAAGATGTTACAGACTAGTTAAAATGCAGAGATAGAGAGTAATCAGGTAAAGCCAACGTATAATTATTATGAAGAAACATTAAAGTGAATAAAGATTGTAGAAAAGGAGTAGTAGCTGTGTTTACTGATGAAGTTAAGATGGGGCGTACCCAAAATTGGCAATATAGGTGTAGGAGAAGAAAAGGATAGGCGGAGGACGAATGTCCTAGACATAGGTCTAGAAAATCCATGGAAGGAATGACCTATACCAATTTAAGTAGGTAGGAGAGGTGTAAGGATGGGTGAACCCATGAAATGGATGGTCCATACCTTGGGCAGGCGAATCCATTGGGGGAATGACCTGCATCGTACTTTCCTGTATGTGAAGGTAAAAAGGGGACACCCGCATCTATAATGGTATAGGGGTATGACGCAGTGTCTGTCCTATGACATAATGGTCAAGATATGGAAGTTTTTTCCAAATTAGTTATAAAATTGGATATACTTACCTAATAGCTGAGATAAAGGATGGTTTGCAGTACAGATGCTCCACACAAGTTGACAAGAGCATGTACTGAGGTTTGACTCTAGAGATTGTGTGATAGATACGTACCCGACAGGCAACTCCAAGGGGAACAAGAACGTAAGAAAGTGTTGAAAAATATGTTCAACCTCACACGTGCATATATGTACGCATACTTATTTCAAATAAAATAGGGATGTAATTCTCAAGTAGTAGATAAACGAAAGGAAATCTAAAGGGTGTACTAGATTAAAGACAATACAGTAGCTAATAGTGTAAATACAGAAACCACAAGAAAGCGTTTTAACAATTTTTCTTTATTTAAATCGGTCATTACATAACAGTTTACTGCGTTAGTTAAACAGAATGTGAAGTATATAAGATGAATACGCGTAGGCCAACACTGCGTAGCAGAATCTGCCTGAAACTAAATAAAAGACTCATCATTTTCTTGAAAGGATAAAACTGAGAGGACAATACTAAACGCGCACAATAAAGAGTTGTCCCGGCATCTTTCCTTTATGTGGGGGAATCTGTAGAGTTACATTCCGTTTAGGCCAACGACGTTTCCCACAGCTTATGTATGACAAGTAAGATGATCGTAACAAAATAGTGAAGTAGTATTAGGAATGGAAGAAGTCGCGAAACAGATACTGTGAGAGGTCGTTCTGTTTCACGCTTGTGCAAAGTTGAACAGAGAGCTGTGGGGTTCGAGTAATCGGCAAGGTGGGACGGCGTGTAAATGTCTTCACCTGCTGTGGGCGGGCCTTTTATGTTTTGACGCCGCGGCTTAGCTGGGTCCTGACTGTCAAGGAGCAGACAGCCTCTCGAAGAATGGAAACAGCAACGAACAAAGGAAGCCCTAAGAAATGAAATGTCACTTCTTGTCGAGCCTTCAAGGTGGATGTTATATTTCATTTATATTGTATCTGCTCCAAGTTACGAAGTAGTCGTGATCTGTACATCCACTGAAACAAATACAAGTTAGCCAGTGATGAAATTTTGACGTCATTTTGTAATTAGAGTAGATATCGGTTTTCCTTCCGCCACAAACAGCTGCGAAGGAGAAGATTTGAAGCCTTTCCAGGGCTGCCGGTAGGTGTGGCCGTGCGGTTCTAGGCGCTTCAGTCTGGAACCGTGTGACCGCTACGGTCGCAGGTTCGAATCCTGCCTCGGGCATGGATGTGTGTGATATCCTTATGTTAGTTAGGTTTAAGCAGTTCTAAGTTCTAGGGGACTGATGACCACAGAAGTTAAGTCCCATGGTGCTCAGAGCCATTCGAACCTTTTGAATCTTTCCAGGGCTACACACGATTCTACTGATATATTGCTTTGCAGGACCTCCATGTAAAGAAGATAATTAACGATGACAGAGTTACATTAAAGGTAAAGTAACACACAATACTTCGGGTGGCAGATCAAATATGAGTATTCTGAGTCGGCTTCGAACACATAAGAAGAGGGTCAATAAACATCTCATTTTGTCTCCCAGTGATTAGGACACGGAGCTTTGGTAAGAAGGTGGAAGGTAAAGAAAGCGTGCAAAGCAAATTTTCAACATTTTGAAATAAGTGATGGATCACGCTGTTCCCAAGAGAAACCACCTGAAATAAGGGCTTCGAAGACGCTCTGTGAATAGTGGTCAATAGCATAATAAAGAGATCAAAGGAACTGTTGTATGCACCAAGCGCTCTTGGTGTCAGACACAACCACGCAGCAAGGAGAGAATCCCTTACAACTGAAAGCAGTTATTGTTATGAAGTGGTTTGCTTGCTTGCACTAAACATATAGTTTCGTCATAGAGCCCTACATGGTTAGGCAACAGCTACGGAAAGACGAAGGCAACACCTGTTAACAACAATGTACATGAATTTATTAATAGAAACTTTACATTACTTAACTTTAGTGTTCAGTTGCACTGATATGCTTCAGTTAACGACTAGCGCTGAATGCGGTGAATGAAACCTACGATCGTTTGTAGAATGTCCAGTCTGCCTCTCCTTGGTGGCGACCGTACACACGTTCCTGATGCTGTCTGGGGACTCCCTTGTTACTGTTGAGATACTGTTGACACACTGTCTGAGTGGAGCCGTGCGCCTGCTTTCATCTGCGTTTGGCGGATGGAGTCCACCTGGGACCTATTTGTGTGACATCAGGCGATGCATAAAATAGTCCTTGCCCTGTGTACTCTCTGTTGGTGGTTAGCCTTAACTGAGCTGCACCTGCGTGCTAGGCAGCTCGGTACTCTTCTATGTATAGCGGCGTACCGTATGAAGGAATGAATTATGTTTCTGGATCAATTAGATCTTCACAATCTTCTTGTTTGTACAGCTTTTTAAAGTTGTACTGTTGTAAGCATTAAGTTCAATTAGATAAACGGGAATACCGTGTTGTCATGGAATTTGTAACTTCTCCTGACAAAACACATATTATATATGTGGTAAAAAAAAGGAAAAAAAAGAAAAATGAATGAACTGGATGATTGTAATTTTATTTCTCCATGGACAATGATTGTGTGAACTTTATGTAATAAAGAGAAACCATTATGTGTCAGGTTTTATACTTTTATAGAATTAAGTATCGATTTTTTAAACGTAAAACCTGTGTCGGCGAGTACTGAAACCGCCACAGACGAAACTTATTAAATATCAAACAAAGATGTAAATTTATTAAACCTAGTATAAATAGTAGTGACCGAGCACTAATTTCTCTGTCGTCGTTTTGGAGTTACGTGAGTAGGAAGAGCCTGTGACGCTATATTGTATGCTTGTGTAGCATTCTTTTGTCAAGATTGAGAGAAGGGCGCCATTAGGCATTGATTTGTAGAGGTGTGTAAGAATTTAATCTGTCTAAATGTTTTGAATAGAGTTACTTAGTGAAAACTTGCATTATTATTTGTAATAAGCTTGCCTGGTATTTTATCCCATCCTTTTAAGACATTTGCAGCTATTTAAATATTATTCGTGGTACAGAGCTGCGCTACGAACGAACTAGCTGCTGCCGCGGCGCATTCAGACTGCTTTAAATGAAACCAATCATACCGCAAAGAAGCGGACAGGTAATAGTGAACTAAAATTATCTCTTTCAGCTTTCGGGGTTGCAGGGAAGAGCAGCAGATTTTATGATGTGTTTTACAGGTGGACGCGGGCTGCGGATGAGTTATATTATTAACAGTGCGAAGAGATAATTTACCTTCATGATATAAAAGAAATCTTGCTGTGCGTAGTTCTGGTCTGGCAAACATTTTAGTAAAAACATTTTTCTCTGATAATACTCTCATGTTCTCGTGTTAGTCGTGGTACTTATTGGTGTTTTAATGTTAACAAAAATCCGCAGCAAAATTTTGATGTTGAACAAACATTGCATACTGTAACATCAGTCTTGATAACGAAATAATTTTCAGTAACCTTTTCAATAACTGTAAAATAAGAAAGATATGTTGAACTTTATAGCGAGTTACAGTAACTAAACAATGTTCCTTTTATAGAAAGCCAGATCCAGAATAATAAGAACATACGAGTAATATACACTCCTGGAAATTGAAATAAGAACACCGTGAATTCATTGTCGCAGGAAGGGGAAACTTTATTGACACATTCCTGGGGTCAGATACATCACATGATCACACTGACAGAACCACAGGCACATAGACACAGGCAACAGAGCATGCACAATGTCGGCACTAGTACAGTGTATATCCACCTTTCGCAGCAATGCAGGCTGCTATTCTCCCATGGAGACGATCGTAGAGATGCTGGATGTAGTCCTGTGGAACGGCTTGCCATGCCATTTCCACCTGGCGCCTCAGTTGGACCAGCGTTCGTGCTGGACGTGCAGACCGCGTGAGACGACGCTTCATCCAGTCCCAAACATGCTCAATGGGGGACAGATCCGGAGATCTTGCTGGCCAGGGTAGTTGACTTACACCTTCTAGAGCACGTTGGGTGGCACGGGATACATGCGGACGTGCATTGTCCTGTTGGAACAGTAAGTTCCCTTGCCGGTCTAGGAATGGTACAACGATGGGTTCGATGACGGTTTGGATGTACCGTGCACTATTCAGTGTCCCCTCGACGATCACCAGTGGTGTACGGCCAGTGTAGGAGATCGCTCCCCACACCATGATGCCGGGTGTTGGTCCTGTGTGCCTCGGTCGTATGCAGTCCTGATTGTGGCGCTCACCTGCACGGCGCCAAACACGCATACGACCATCATTGGCACCAAGGCAGAAGCGACTCTCATCGCTGAAGACGACACGTCTCCATTCGTCCCTCCATTCACGCCTGTCGCGACACCACTGGAGGCGGGCTGCACGATGTTGGGGCGTGAGCGAAAGACGGCCTAACGGTGTGCGGGACCGTAGCCCAGCTTCATGGAGACGGTTGCGAATGGTCCTCGCCGATACCCCAGGAGCAACAGTGTCCCTAATTTGCTGGGAAGTGGCGGCGCGGTCCCCTACGGCACTGCGTAGGATCCTACGGTCTTGGCGTGCATCCGTGCGTCGCTGCGGTCCGGTCCCAGGTCGACGGGCACGTGCACCTTCCGCCGACCACTGGCGACAACATCGATGTACTGTGGAGACCTCACGCCCCACGTGTTGAGCAATTCGGCGGTACGTCCACCCGGCCTCCCGCATGCCCACTATACGCCCTCGCTCAAAGTCCGTCAACTGCACATACGGTTCACGTCCACGCTGTCGCGGCATGCTACCAGTGTTAAAGACTGCGATGGAGCTCCGTATGCCACGGCAAACTGGCTGACACTGACGGCGGCGGTGCACAAATGCTGCGCAGCTAGCGCCATTCGACGGCCAACACCGCGGTTCCTGGTGTGTCCGCTGTGCCGTGCGTGTGATCATTGCTTGTACAGCCCTCTCGCAGTGTCCGGAGCAAGTATGGTGGGTCTGACACACCGGTGTCAATGTGTTCTTTTTTCCATTTCCAGGAGTGTATTTTGTTTTGTTGAAAATTAATGATCACAGCACAGCATCCCTAAAAGGTATTTCAGGGCTCTTTTCATAGCAACATATTTTATCTCATCCATTTATCAATATATTAGTTGTTACGCGAGCAATAACAAAGAGAGCGAAAAATTGTTTCTTTCACAATGTGTATTAGCTAAGAAAGTTCATTCAAAGTAGATGAAGAGTTGTGTAGAGTCTACTCCTGTAATTGCTAATAAACTTACGGCTAAATCTGAATGTGAGTGAATTTATTTTCAACAAAATCCACATGTAGAATGTCCCGAAACAGTAACCAGCGATGAAAACAACTACAGAATGCACGCCTGGTATTACAGCCCCGGTAATTAATGCACCAAATAGCTGACGTCATAAGTGTAATTGGAGAAAATAACAGTTAGGTACATTTTACGTGAGAAATTATCTATTCCAAAGATTTTTGCTAGCCAAGTAGCACATTTGATGAATGCAGATCGAAAGGAAAACCAAAAGCGAAATTATCTCCAGTCCTTGGACAATTTAAAAAACAGCAGTCCAACAGATACTGACTAACATTTTGTTACTGTACATAGCTCTTGGCTCCAGTACTTAAGCTAAACATGAAATTACAGCACAGCTATGGGAGCCCGCACAAATTTATTCAGAGTGAGAGGGAGAGTGGGCAAGACTTTAAAATGCTCATTTTTTTATATAAAGCAGTTGGTCAGTTTCGGTATGTGTCATGCCACAAGAACTAAATTTTATAAATGACTCAAAAAATTTGTTATATTCCTCAGAATTGATGGTTATCCGCTCAATATATGTTATAGATAGATTTCTTTGATAGTTAGAACCAAAAACCAAAATAAGTTAAAATCATACTATTGTCTCACTGCGATCAACTATGTAATTATACATTTGAGTAAATGAGAGGTTTAGTAGAATCAACGGAAATCACTTCTAGAAATGTATAAGAAGTCTGTAGAGAATAAAAACTCTGCACTCCACATTTCGAGGGTGGCGCAAATTCCCTTCTTGCGGATGCCTATGGTCACAACAGTGGGTTGAATCCGATAATGCCGCATAAAAATAAACGAAGGTGATTTATCTGTCATGGATAATATTTTCTGAGATAAATAATGGAGTGGTCTTACGGATTTACTTGCAAAGCTTGTAACATTCGAATACTGTGCAACTTTCCTGAAAAATTACTTATGAATCACGTCTTTCATCGGAATATTACATCTACCCACAAGGATGTTTTGCTAATAAGAAAACTGAAGTATTAGAAGTACGAATTATTTTAACGTCAACTTTATTCACAACTTTTGGTACCTTCAACTTTCACCTATCTCCAAATCTAAAAAAAAATGTTGTGGTTGACAAACGTCTTGAGCCCATTAAAAAATATTACGCAGACCTTCAGGAGTAGTACTTCAGAGGTGGAATCCACTCTCTGAAAAAACCTTTGTACAGCAAATGCGAAAATGAAAGGGGACTATTTCTCTGTATAAATAGATCTCGTCAAAAATATTAGTCTTTCACTGTCAGGCAGAATGTCGCTTTGACCTCGTGATCTAATCTACATTCGTAACAAGATTATTCAGTGAGCTTACATGCTGGTAATAGACTGCGGCTAGAATGCCGATGTGGTGATACGGACGTGACAAAGGATCGCTTACAGCGGTCATCATTTCAAACAACAGTCATCTTGAGAAGACTCCGCTCTGTAATACAGTCTATTCGAAAAACGTTCACCAGTCTTGCGCTTAGATCAGGAGCATTGTGAAGGCGCATGTAAACGGGTCAGGAATTTCGTAATTGAATTCCGTCAACACTGAGGAACAGTCTGCAGTCGATAAAGTCGATAACGCGAACGACGGGAGGCAGGGCACGTTCCTCTTTATAATTCCACTCGCAGCCGACGTTTCGTTCACAGCACTGCATCACAGCGACGCTATGACACAGATTCTCGCCAGACGCAGAGGGTAGCGATGGACTGAACACAAAGTGCTGGCTGTTGAAATTACGGCATCTGGAAAGATAGCAAATAATGAAATTTTATTAATTTTGGGTATACCGTAGGTAGGAAAAATATCATGAAAGTGGAAGGTAGTCTGAGGCTATACAGGGTGAGATATTTAGTACACATAGCTGCCATCTCTGGCAGCAGCAATGGCTCTAACGGGACAGGCATCACGTTCAACTGAGCTTAGATAACAGAGGTGGGTATTACGTGATCTGAGGCTTTCCCGTGATATATGCTGCTTCCATGGTTCTCGCGTGTACTGCCGGATACGACCCTCGAAAGTCCACATTTCCACCATGATCAGTTGGTATTGATGGCCTGAAGTGTCTGCTGCGGGCTCGCGGTATTCATACCTGCCGGTCCAGAGTTCATGCCTCGTCGACCCAGCGCCGAGCTTGGCGGTGGGGGGTGGGGAGGGGGGGGGGCGTGCGGCCGCGACGGAGGAGGGGAGTTCTCAGTTGCTCTCCGCCCACCGTCCCTATTGCAACTCGCGTCCCGATGTCACGTTTTGCCTTGATGAAGCTTAATATTGGTTCCCACGCTTTGCTCATTTGTAAACGAATGTCCCTGTTGATTAACTTATCAATCATATGAATTTCAATTGATTCTTCAAAAATACAGTCCAAAATTTATCGGTGGTAGCCAGGTAATTCATTTTATGTCCACTTTTACTGCTGTGGTCTGCCCCTGCATACTTGGTGGGCTGCAGCAAAGGGGAACGGCTTTCATGTTCTGCAACTGATCTTCAGTCGGAGGGATCGCTTGTCCAATGAAAGTTTATCCACATTCACACGGAACTTGGTTCACCCCCTCCCCCCTTTTTTGACACCCAGATCGTATTTGACCATCTCCAACAAAGCTAGTGTTTTGGCTGGCGGAAGGAAAACTGGCGTTATTTGGTGTTTTCACAGCAGTCCGCCAATTTTTTTTAGATTCATTGCCCACATTGAAAGCGGTCTTCTTATCTTCTTCTTCCGTGTTTCCGTCTTTGGGTCGTTCCCTCTTCTGCGAAGTTGGTTCAAATGGCTCTGAGCACTATGGGACTTAACATCTATGGTCATCAGTCCCCTAGAACTTAGAACTACCTAAACCTAACTAACCTAAGGACATCACACAACACCCAGTCATCACCTTCTGCGAAGTATGGTGGCGGTTGCAGGCAAACCTTGTCCGACGCAGTAACGTGTCACGGCTGAAACACTCCTTATCTCGCCCAAATTAATTAATATGTCAGGTTATTAGTTAAACATAGGAGAAACTGTAATACCCTTTAAAAAAACTGAATATCTGCTACAGAGCCAATGATAGTCACATTGTATATTTGCAAACATTTGATACAAGAATTTAGTGAGTATACAGGGTGATACAAAAAGGTACGGCCAAACTTTCAGGAAACATTCCTCATACACAAATAAAGAAAAGATGTTATGTGGACATGTGTCCGGAAACGCTTAATTTCCATGTTAGAGCTCATTTTTGTTTCGTCAGTATGTACTGTACTTCCTCGATTCACCGCCAGTAGGCCCAATTGAAGGAAGGTAATGTTGACTTCGGTGCTTGTGTTGACATGCGACCCCTTGCTCTACAGTACTAGCATCAAGCAACACATCAGTACGTAGCATCAACAGGTTAGTGTTCATCACGAACGTGGTTTTGCAGTCAGTGCAATGTTTACAAATGCGGAGTTGGTAGATGCCCATTTGATGTATGGATTAGCACGGGGCAATAGCCGTGGCGCGGTACGTTTGTATCGAGACAGATTCCCAGAACGAAGGTGTCCCGACAGGAAGACGTTCGAAGCAATTGATCGGCTTCTTAGGGAGCACGGAACATTCCAGCCTATGACTCACGACTGGGGAAGACCTAGAACGACGAGGACACCTGCAATGGACGAGGCAATTCTTCGTGCAGTTGACGATAACCCTAATGTCAGCGTAAGAGAAGTTGCTGCTCTACGAGGTAACGTTGGCCACGTCACTGTATGGAGAGTGCTACGGGAGAACCAGTTGTTTCCGTACCATGTACAGCGTGTGCAGGCACTATCAAATGGTTCAAATGGCTCTGAGCACTATGGGACTCAACATCTTCGGTCATAAGTCCCCTAGAACTTAGAACTAACCTAAGGACATCACACACACCCATGCCGGAGGCAGAATTCGAACCTGTGACCGTAGCAGTCCCGCGGTTCCAGACTGCAGCGCCAGAACCGTTAGACCACCGCGGCCGGCGCAGGCACTATCAGCAGCTGATTGGCCTCCATGGGTACACTTCTGCGAATGGTTCATCCAACAATGTGTCAATCCCCATTTCAGTGCAAATGTTCTCTTTACGGATGAGGCTTCATTCCAACGTGATCAAATTGTAAATTTTCACAATCAACATGTGTGGGCTGACAAGAATCCGCACGCAATTGTGCAATCACGTCATCAACACAGATTTTCTGTGAACGTTTGGGCAGGCATTGTTGGTGATGTCTTGATTAGGCCCCATGTTCTTCCACCTACGCTCAATGGAGCACGTTATCATGATTTCATACGGGATACTCTACCTGTGCTGCTAGAACATGTGCTTTTACAAGTACGACACAACATGTGGTTCATGCAAGATGGAGCTCCTGCACATTTCAGTCGAAGTGTTCGTACGCTTCTCAACAACAGATTCGGTGACCGATGGATTGGTAGAGGCGGACCAATTCCATGGCCTCCACGCTCTCCTGACCTCAACCCTCTTGTCTTTCATTTATGGGGGCATTTGAAAGCTCTTGTCTACGCAACCCCGGTACCAAATGTAGAGACTCCTCGTGCTCGTATTGTGGACGGCTGTGATACAATACGCCATTCTCCAGGGCTGTATCAGCGCATCAGGGATTCCATGCGACGGAGGGTGGATGCATGTATCCTCGCTAACGGAGGACATTTTGAACATTTCCTGTAACAAAGTGTTTGAAGTCACGCTGGTACGTTCTGTTGCTGTGTGTTTCCATTCCATGATTAGTGTGATTTGAAAAGAAGTAATAAAATGAGCTCTACCGTGGAAAGTAAGCGTTTCCGGACACATGTCCACGTAAGATATTTTCTTGCTTTGTGTGTGAGGAATGTTTCCTGAAAGTTTGGCCGTACCTTTTTGTAACACCCTGTATATTCCGTGTGGTAAAAATTGTCTGTTTCCCGTACTAATGGATAGAACTGTACTGTGTCTCATGACGTACCTGAGTAATACTCGTACATTGTGCCCCTGACTCCATTATCTGTGGGCGTTATAATTCACACACACACACACACACACGCAGGCAGCCGGACAAACCTGAGATCAGAGCATGGAGAGGGAAAAAGCTGCGCAGCGGGTTGCGTGCGATAGCGCGCCTCCAGCAAGGCCAGCCTCATTCGCGCTGATTTGACGACGACGCGTGCACTTCATGTGGTCTGCTGCGAAACGGGGGCGCCCAGCAGAGCGGTGGTTTGATACGCTTGCACGACGCCTGAGATTGGACGCCGGCGGCGGCGATGTCACGGCAGGAGTACTCAGCGAAACGACTGCAGCGAAGATCCAGACCCCGGCCGCGGCAGCACGCTGCCGACTTGCCTGATTCCGCCGAGATTGTTTCCATCAATAACAGATACGCAGCGTAGCGCGTGTGCGTGTCGCTGACAGCAGACCTGAAGAACTGTGAGAACACATTACGTTTTCTTCTTGTAAGTTACTCGGTGAGTGGGTGTGACTTCTCGCAATTTCTGAGAATAGATAAGATGCATTCTTCGTACCAATACGTCCTGAGTGAGGAGGTCCTCCACGACTTCAACATGTCAGAAAACAAGAAATTGGCCAGGTGCAAGTAAGATCGCGCACTGAGGGTTCAGTACAAACTTAATTATGTGCTGGTCTGTGTGGTCGAGAGGTTCCAGGCGCTTCAGTCTGGAACCGCGCGACCGCTGCGGTCGCAAGTTCGAATTCTGCCTCGGGCATGGATGTGTGTGATGTCCTTAGGTTAGTTAGGTTTCAGTAGTTCTAAGTTCTAGGCGACTGATGACCTCAGATGTTAAGTCCCATAGTGCTCAGAGCCATTTGAACCATTAACTATGTATATAGACAGTTTATCGATTACCCGCCAGGGTAGCCGAGAGTGCAAACGCGCTGGATTCGGGTAGGCGCCCCGGCCGCGGATAGAATCCGCCCGGCGGATTAACGATGAGGGCCGGTGTGCCGGCCTGCCTGGATGTGGTTTTTAGGCTGTTTTCCACGTCCCGCTAGGTGAATACCGGGCTGGTCCGCGCGTTCCGCCTCAGTTCCACAGCTCGCAGACATCTGAACACATTCGCACTATTCCATGGATTAAATTAGACGCAGACAGTTTGGGTACACTAATTCCGTTCTGGGGGGGGGGTATGGGGTTGCGGCAGGAAGGGCATCCGGCCACCCCTTCAAATTAACATGCCAAATCCGTTTAACCATGGCTGACCCTGCGCAACCGCGGGATAAGGCACGAGCGATAGATCGATAAATAGATAGAACAGACAGTTTATCGATTCAGATAATCGAGAATCTCGACAGTTTTTGCTTGTTATCGACATTGATACTGGCAAGATATCGGTCCCAGTGGTTCCAAGATTTTCAAGAATGCTTTAATTTCAGTAATATTAATGTGGCATAAAGTCATGCAGGCGGCAGGAGACCATTATTATGATAAACTGCAGTTCTGCATTCAGGATAACTCGGTCGCAGTCGTAAAGCTTAAACCTTAGATTAGGAATGACATTATTGCTCATATGATGCGTTTCGGAATTTATCCGTCATCAGATATCCAGGAGTGACGCCCTGTGAATGTTAGTTTCACATACAACTTGAAATGCCATCTCTATGTGCAGCAGACGTTTTTGCATATCTGGTGATGGATAGATTTGGAACCGCGTCATATGAGCAATAAAGTCATTCCTAGTTTGATATTTGACTTTTTACCATTGCGACCCAATCAGCCTGAATGCAGAACTGCAGACTGTTTCGGTTTCAAGTTTGACATCGGATAACAATTGACAAAATAAATATTTTGTGATATAATTACGAATTAACAATTTTCAGATTTTTTTCCCTTTACTTGCAGTGTGGAATCTTGCTCCTTGCCAAATTTCATCATTATAGGCCAATGGGAAGTTTTGATGAGTGAGTTTGCGAGTATCGAAATGCGTGACATAAATGGTCGTACTTTTTGATTGATATATTTAGATGCTAACGTTTATTATACCGCCAACTGATCATGGGCATAAATTTCAATTTGATACGTGAACCTGTTCCTGAGTTGGGTTGGGTTGTTTTGGGGAAGGAGATCAGACAGCGAGGTCATCGGTCTCATCGGATTAGGGAAGGACTGGGAAGGAAGTCGGCCGTGCCCTTTCAGAGGAACCATCCCGGCATTTGCCTGGAGTGATTTAGGGAAATCACGGAAAACCTAAATCAGGATGGCCGGACGCGGGATTGAACCGTCGTCCTCCCGAGTACGAGTCCAGTGTCTAACCACTGCGCCACCTCGCTCGGTGTTCCTGAGTAAAAGGCTTCTTAACTGGTGTATTGACAGACAATCTAACAAACGAGAAAACATTTTTCCATGTTATGTAGTTACAAATTTACAGTTTCCGGATTTTTTCCTTCGGTTGTACTTCCTCCTTGGCAGATTTCTTGATCCTGAGCGAATGGGAAGTACCCTATAGGTTTTGATGAGTGAATTTGCGAGTATCAAAATGTGCGACAAAATGGCGGTATCTTTTGAAATCATTGACTTAGAAGGTTCAATATCTTACACCAACAAGGGACGGCGGGCCTTACTCCTTGACATAAATCTCAACTTGTTACACTACTGGCCATTAAAATTTCTACACCACGAAGATGACGTGCTACAGACGCAAAATTTAACCGACAGCAAAAAGGTCCCGTGATATGCAAATGATTAGCTTTTCAGAGCATTCACACTAGGTTGGCGCCGGTGGCAACACCTACAACGTGCTGACACGAGGAAAGTTTCCAACCGATTTCTCATACACAAACAGCAGTTGACCGGCGTTGCCTGGTGAAACGTTGTTGTGATGCCTCGTGTAAGGAGGAGAAATACGTACCATCACGTTTCCGACTTTGATAAAGGTCGGATTGTAACCTATCGCGATTGCGGTTTATCGTATCGCGACATTGCTGCTCGCGTTAGTCGAGATCCAATGACTGTCAGCAGAATATGGAATCGGTGGGTTCAGGAGGGTAATAAGGAACGCCGTGCTGGATCCCAAGGACCTCGTATCACTTGCAGTCGATATGACAGGCATCTTATCCGCATGGCTGTAACGGATCGTGCAGTCACGTCTCGATCCCTGAGTCAACAGATGGGGACGTCTGCAAGACAACAAACATCTGCACGAACAGTTCGACGACGTTTGCAGCAGCATGGACTATCAGCTCGGAGACCACAGCTGCGGTTACCCTTGACGCTGCATCACAGACAGGAGCGCCTGCGACGGTGTACTCAACGACGAACCTGGGTGCACGAATGACAAAACGTCATTTTTTCGGATGAATCCAGGTTCTGTTTATAATATCACGATGGTCGCATCCGTGTTTGGCGGCATCGCGGTGAACGCACATTAGAAGCGTGTATTCGTCATCGCCATACTGGCGTATCACGCAGCGTGATGGTATGGGGTGCCATTGGTTACACGTCTCGATCACCTCTTGCTCGTATTGGCGGCACTTTGAACAGTGGACGTTACATTTCAGATGTGTTACGACCCGTGGCTCTACCCTTCATTCGATCCTGGCGAAACCCTACATTTCAGCAGGATAACGCACGACCGCATGTTGCAGGTCCTGTACGGGCCTTTCTGGATACAGAAAATGTTCGACTGCTGCACTGGCCAGCACATTCTCCAGATCTCTCACCAACTGAAAACGTCTGGTTAATGGTGGCCGAGCAACTGGCTCGTCACAATACGCCAGTCACTACTCTTCATGAACTGTGTTATCGTGTTTAAGCTGCATGGGCAGCTGTACCTGTACACGCCATCCAAGCTCTGTTTGACTCAATGCCCAAGCGTATCAAGGCCGTTATTACGGCCAGAGGTGGTTGTTCTGGGTACCGATTTCTCAGGATCTATGCATCCAAATTGGGTGAAAATGTAATCACATGTCAGTTCTAGTGTAATATACTTGTCCAATGAATACCAGTTTATCATCTGCATTTCTTCTTGGTGTAGCAATTTTAATGGCCAGTAGTTCATGTCAACCTGCAGCTGAGAAAAAGTTTTTAACAGCAGGACAGATAGACAGACACACGGACGGACATACAGTGATCCTATAAGAGTTCCGTTTTTACCGACTGAGGTACGGAACCCTATAAATACACAATAAATATTTCAAAATAATAACAAACATGCTAATGTACCATCCACAGTGAAATGGTCTTCATGGATGCGGAATGAATAAAAAAATATTAAATATATTTTCATTTAAAAGGTAACAAATAACTTGTCACAAAACATATAAATTTTCAAGACACTGAGGTGCATATGATAATTCTTAAGGCATTGTAGCCATGCATCAGGCCGGCCGGAGTGGCCGAGCGGTTAAAGGCGCTACAGTCTGGAACCGCACGACCGCTACGGTCGCAGGTTCGAATCCTGCCTCGGGCATGGATGTGTGTGATGTCCTTAGGTTAGTTAGGTTTAAGTAGTTCTAAGTTCTAGGGGACTTATGACCACAGCAGTTGAGTCCCATAGTGCTCAGAGCCATTTGAACCATTTTGAACCATGCATCAACAAACAGAAAAATTATTTTACAACACTTATTTATAACGATTACATTACTGCACTGGATTTGTATAGAAGTCAGATTATATTAATACTCGCATTGTTTTATATTGTTAGTAGCATATACACATCAGTTGGTTCTACTAAGAAATTCATCAGAGGAGTAGGAGTTGCCCACCAATAAATCCTTTAGGCTCTTAAACTCAACTTTCATAGTATTTAAAATTTTTATAGTTGCTGGCAAGTTATTGAAAATGTGCGTATCTGAATAGTGGTCACGTTTCTGAACCAAAGTAAGTGATTACTAATCTTTGTGATGATTGTTTTTATTTCTAGTATTAATTCAATGAAATGGAAAAAATAGATATTTTTATGACAAATATCGTTAAGAACTAAATATATTTGCAGTCGTAGTTAATATCCCTCATTCCCTAAACAGACTTCTGACGATTCTCTGAAAATGCTCAACAGTAATACCACACCAGTACATGGTGCAACAGGTGTTACCGCAGGTATTTCTGTTGGTGAATGAGGACGGGGCACTGAGCAGCATTACATCAGTTGTATGTTCTTAGGTTGGTTAATACCTCCAAGTACATGTGTCAACAGCAAGCCTTTAATGCTTATTTTTCCCTGGGGAGCAGGTTAGGTGTGGAAGTGTGTAGGCGTGGACGCAAAAGGGTTAGTCTATACTGACAGGGGAAGTCGTCTTAGTAGCTGAGTATGACCGAGTAGGAAACATCAGGTCGTAAAGTTTGTGACATGTTTGTGGAAAGGCTATTCGACGCAGATAAAAACCAAACAACACACTGGTGTGTGTACTTATTTAGGTACGACATATAAAAATATCTGCAGTTAGATCCGATACGCGCTGGGTAAGTTACTTATCTGAAATGTACCCATTTCTTCCATCGATATCTTAAGTAAATTTCAATTAAATGTATATATTTAAACGATAAAATATTTCTGTGTTGTCTCAAAGTGACCCTTCCATTTATGGCGCAATCGTAACAATATGTTTCTTCAACAAAAATTTTCAGGGAGATAAGAAATAATAGAATTGTCCCACAAATCTTTTAATTTACATACAGTATCAAGTAAAGGTAATGTAAAGTCTGTGACGTAGGCCATTAACCAGGGTATCGGGCCTTTCTACCTGGCCTGGCAGTAGGAGGGGTGGTGGGTCCGTAACCCTGTCCGCATTTCACACCCAGGAAAGATCCCTGGAACTCATTTGATAGAAGGCTGAGTGGTCATCCAGAAGGAAATGGAACGCAGAGAAATCCCTGCCCCCCACCTAGGATTGAAACCGGAACCTCCTTGACTGGAGAGTAGTATTCCACCTGTTGGACCGCCATGGCCATATACAACACCATGTAATAACTGAAAATCAAAGTTATACAGAAGGCGATAAATTGTGATTTACAAATATAATATATTCAAATTCACAACGGAAGCAATAACATTTGTGACAGTTTTTCTATAGTTCATTTCGGTAACATCATTACAAGCACCTCATACACAGGATGGAGAAAAATCGTGTCACGAAATTTTAACCCTGGATAGCTGATGCCAGTAGGAACCAAAATTACTAATGTTTTGTAGGTCAACAACGCACAATTTTTAAACTACGAAACTTGGCGCCATGCGATCCGTTTGGCCGCGCGATTGCCCTGTTGCCGGATGCTCTAGACAATGGATGACCGTAAATGCTTTGCCTGCCAAAGAACGCGATGTATCCAAGGAGGGGCGTTTGTATGTGTGAACCGACAACCATAGCGCTGCCAGTCAACCGACCAACGGCAACAGGGCAATCCCACGGCCAATCGGAGAGCGTGGCGCCAAGTTTCCGTAGTTTAAAAATGGTGCATTGTCGACCTGCATAACATTAGTAATTTTGGTTCCTACTGGCATCAGCTATCCAGTGTTAAAATCTTTCTCCACCCTGTATATGTCTCGTCACCTAATTTTCATGCTGATGTTTTTGGGAGAGTAATATTATCTGGAAAGTATTTCATTTCAACTGGCTTCTCGGGCAACTGCTAACACTTCTTACTGTTTGCCGTTTTATGAAGGGTGTATCCACATGATTTTTCTCCTGTGATCAAACCAGCATAAAAATCTTTTTCATAACGAAATACAGCAAATACCCCTGGACTAACTTCATCTATGTGATATATAATACCCACAATTCGAAAAAATGTGAGAACAGATGCCTCTTTTAAACATTATCAAAGTATTATACATTCATCCGACAATGACTAGAATTTCTGAAAACATTTCGGGATATGGAACAAAACCGACATATGCGATCGAAACTTCACTTTCAGCTATTCAAATTGAATTACAGGTTGTAAAATATACAACTTTGGGATCAGCAGGATGTGAAGTGAGCTCTAAAAATAAAAGTTTTCAATTTTTAACAAAAATCCACCTGTACACAAATACATAACAACAATGGAGTATACGTTAGCAGATTAGAAGCAGATTCTTGTAGTGCACTGATTTCTCTGGAACACTGTGCTGCCCTCTGGACTTAGTTCCAAGAAACTGCTGCGTCAGGAGAAACGATACTACGGTTTTTACAGTGCCATCCCCTCAGTCACAGAGTCACCCCAGTTACAGGTAGGTCAATTTAAATATTCTTGTTTGGCGTTATTTGCAGTCTCCTATCCGTTTCAAATTTATCGGCGAAGCCAAAACCCAACAGTCCGAAGTTGTAACGCTACCTTTCTCTCTACGTTGGATACCGTTCCTGCTTCGATACATGTAACCAGGTTCTATTATGTGTCAGAAAGTGTAAAGTGCGTATAGCGTTTCCGTCTTCCTCTGGCCTAACCGGCAGAATTGGTCGATCAGTTGGCAGGCATTCCATACGTCAGAGAACGCTCCCGGGAGATGCACGTTTTTCGACACGACGGAAGTTTCGCCCAACGAGCACAGCCGGGCGCTGGCGCACAAGTACTCTCTCGCGCGACTTGCTATTCAACTATGGATCACTGTCAGTGCAACACTCATCTAACAATGTCCTGGGGACATTGGGAGTCAGCACTGTCTCCAGGGCATTATTAGAAGGGTGCTGCACTGACAGTGATCCTTAGTTGTACTACTTTGCAAGCCGGAAGACTGGAGGAAAAACCTACCGGTTTAGCATCCCCCACCCTTTGGGCATCTGCATCACAAGCACAACATTCTGTCAGCAGCAGCACCTACAGCGTGCGACATCCGAGGGTTGTAACCCATCATCCCCTGGAGAAAAGAACTCCCTGCACTGCAGTCAGAGTACGAATCTCGATCGGGAAAAGCTTTGTCGCCTCGTCTCACCAGCCGGCCGCTTTGACCGAGCGGTTCTAGGCGCTTCAGTCTGGAACTGCGCGATCGCTACGGTCGCAGGTTCGAATCCCGCCTCGGGCATGGATGTGTGTGATGTCCTTAGGTTAGTTAGGATTAAGTAGTTCTATGTTCTAGGGGACTGAGACCTCAGTTGTTAAGTCCCATAGGGCTCAGTGCCATTTGAACCTTGTCTCGCCGTCACTTTCTTTGGCATCACCGCTGTCGCCAAGTCATCGCTACCAGTTACTGCCCTCGCCGTCAGTCATCGCCCTTGCTGCCAGTCATGGACTGTGCTGCCAGTCATCGACAGTCATCATCTTTGCTGCCCAGCATTGCCGTCGTCAGCTAGTCATTACCTTCGCCACCATTTCGTCGTCTTCCTGTCACCACTGCCTCGGAGGTTCGTTCGCCTTACAGCCTCAGTGTCTTCACTCTCGTAATCTACGATGTATCTCGCACGTCTAGAGGTCCACAATAATGTACTGGCACCCGTATTCCTCTACCACCTTCACTTTCTCCTTTATCCCTGTTCACCATCCCCACTTGTTCACCTCACTTTTACCAACTTCCCCACTACAAGAGTGGTTCTATCGGTTTTCCCACTCACACACACCGAATCGACAACTTACTAGACTTCTTCTTCGCCGATAGTATCATTCCAGCATGCTCTGCTGTTCTACTGCCACTGCCACCATGGTCATCCGCCGCCACCACTGCCGCTAATGCCACCTCCACTGCCATTATTAGAACTGCACCAGTCAACTGCGTCATCAACCCCTATCGCTGATCCATTGTCACCACCATCATCATTACAAATAAATCCAGAAGCAGAAGTAGCAGCCACAACTACTCCACCCACATCCAACCTCATACCAGCTTTATATCCAGTAGCTGTGACTGCCACAACCTCATCTGCACCGCCTTTAACTCCACCAGCTCCAGATAACAAAAAACTAGCTTTGCGAAAACTCATCCCTGTCCTCAAACAATATTCCCACACAAGCCATCCTCAAAAGCTATTTGCGACTGCCCTAGTACAGAAGCTCTTAAATCCAAAAACCTCCATAAAACCGTGCATAACAAAACTTAAAGACTCCACTCCAATCCCAACCGAAACGTCTCCTCCAGTACATTCCTACATCCTGTCACATCAGACAGTTAAATTTCTAATACTCTAGTCTTCCCAATGAAAAAGAACTTCCAAACCTCAAAATTTACAATTTTTATCTCACGATGATTCCACAGCAATCGAGTCTTCTACGAGGTGCATTCAAGTTCTAAGGCCTCCGATTTTTTTTCTCCAGACTGGAAAGAGATAGAAACATGCGCATTGTTTTAAAATGAGGTCGCGTTCATTGTCAATACGTCCCAGAGATGGCAGCACCGTACGGCAGAGGGAATTTTACCGCCAGCGGCGAGAATGAGAACTGTTTTAAATACTTAAAATGGCGACGTTTTCCTTACTTGAACAGCGTGCAATCATTCGTTTTCTGAATTTGTGTGGTGTGAAACCAATTGAAATTCATCGACACTTGAAGGAGACATGTGGTGATGGAGTTATGGATGTGTCGAAAGTGCGTTCGTGGGTGCGACACTTTAATGAAGGCAGAACATCGTTTGACAACAAACCGAAACAACCTCGGGCTCGCACAAGCCGGTCTGACGACATGATCGAGAAAGTGGAGAGAATTGTTTTGGGGGATCGCCGAATGACTGTTGAACAGATCGCCTCCAGAGTTGGCATTTCCGTGTGTTCTGTGCACACAATCCTGCATGACGACCTGAAAATGCGAAAAGTGTCATCCAGATGGGTGCCACGAATGCTGACGGACGACCACATGGCTGCCCGTGTGGCATGTTGCCAAGCAATGTTGACGCAAAACGACAGCATGAATGGGACTTTCTTTTCGTCGGTTGTGACAATGGATGAGACGTGGATGCCATTTTTCAATCCAGAAACAAAGTGCCAGTCAGCTCAATGGAAGTACACAGATTCACCGCCACCAAAAAAATTTCGGGTAACCGCCAGTGCTGAAAAAATGATGGTGTCCATGTTCTGGGACAGCGAGAGCGTAATCCTTACCCATTGCGTTCCAAAGGGCACTACGGTAACAGGTGCATCCTACGAAAATGTTTTGAAGAACGAATTCCTTCCTGCACTGCAACAAAAACGCCCGGGAAGGGCTGCGCGTGTGCTGTTTCACGAAGACAACGCACCCGCACATCGAGCTAACGTTACGCAACAGCTTCTTCGTGATAACAACTTTGAAGTGATTCCTCATGCTCCCTACTCACCTGACCTGGCTCCTAGTGACTTTTGGCTTTTTCCAACAATGAAAGACACTCTCCGTGGCCGCACATTCACCAGCCGTGCTGCTATTGCCTCAGCGATTTTCCAGTGGTCAAAACAGACTCCTAAAGAAGCCTTCGCCGCTGCCATGGAATCATGGCGTCAGCGTTGTGAAAAATTTGTACGTCTGCAGGGCGATTACGTCGAGAAGTAAGGCCAGTTTCACCGATTTCGGGTGAGTAGTTAATTAGAAAAAAAATCGGAGGCCTTAGAACTTGAATGCACCTCGTAATTCTGATTTCCACTTCCATCTACTGAATAGACTTCCTGCGATAATTTTTGGTCCACGTGTCCCCTGTTCCCACTTAGCCCACGCTGACTTAGAATACCAAAACCGCGCCTCTGCAGACTCTGATCATGGGCGTTGATCTGAAGGTCACAGTGGGATGGGGGGGGGAGGGGGCGGAGAAGGGAAGGGAATTCGAGCAGGACCTAAATTCCGATTCCAGCTCCCAAATTCGAAGAGCTCTCTGAATTAACCACTACTTCGGTCCTACATTTCTCATACTCATCTTCTCCAAAGACCCGTCTACCACAGATCACCTCTTTCAGAGTGTAGCCAACATATATCATTGTAAACCGAATCAGAAGCTACCTGATCCAGAGCCAAAGACTACTGTTGGCAAAGTGGCTCATCTACAATGACCATTTAATTTCTAACTGCAAAAACCAACACCCATTCCCCCAATGCAAAGCCAATCGCCTTCAGTTTCCCCACTTCTGTAACACCTGCCACCAACCCATCCCACATACACCTATGAGTTTAAAACAAAACATCCTCCAACCAAACCAAAATTAGTTGTCCCTGACCACCCTTGGGTACAACTTCTCCGAGACAACTCCCTATGACCTACTCTCGCCACAGGAGATGTCATCCGCTTCATTATCATTGTCCTTCAAAATATCCTGCCACAGATGCCATTAAATGCCACTGCCACATACATTCAAAATCACATTCACTGGCTATTTACACGAACGAACACCCACTCAACCTTGTGCAACATACCGCACAGTTAGGTCCCTGCCATGGCCCTCACAAACCACACACAACGACCTTTTCTCCTTCTCTATAATTCCAGTGTCAGCTCTGTATCCTTATCCTCTGTCTACTGTTCACTTTCATCTCCTCACACTTACCCATTATCCGGAGCTGATCAGCAAGCAAGAAATGACATCAACACCACCTTCTGCAACTTAACCACTCCGAGCAGCTGGCCATGCAGTGTCAATTTCATCGCATCAGCAACACCGTGTGTCTAATACCAGCACCTTTCGATATTTTAATACTATTTTTATGTTTCACAAACTGTAGGCTGAAAATAGGTCTGACTACACGTGTCGCCTAAGGATATTGACAGCTTTCAAGCAAAGAACAAGATTCAGGAGAAACATCTAGAAACAGTAATTTGTAACGCTGTTGTGCTGAGTGAATTTAGATTAACTAGATTAACCGAAAAACAAACAGCCCCAGTACTAGGCGATAGAATTTTGTTGCAAGCTGTATTTGCTTCTCAGTGTACAGATGTTCTTCACTTGTACGAGGATTTTGACGAAACTGACAGTCACCTGTGCGCAAACTACACTTCTACAAGGTGAGGCAGCTAAGACAGGCCATCCCAAATACATCCAGAATGACTAAATAAATGGAGGTACGCTTTCGGCATAGTTATAGCGGACAATTTGGTGCATTTACTGACATTCGCAAATAATTTTTGTCACTTTTAGTCGCGCGAATTAAGACACCGACTTCGATTTTGTCTAAAGGAACTATACACTTTTTTCTGTGGCATTTGAAAGAAGGTTCTAAGAGAATTTTAGGGACATTGCTTGTATAGGACTTGATCAAATAGTACGAAGATAACTGAGCCGCAAACCACTGTTCGGCCATACAAGTCAGCCTCATTATACCAAATGTAAGCAAACACGTAACTCAGATACGTTTCGTGTGTTTATTATCACGGTTGTCGAACTCAGGTGCTCAATATGTTGACCTTGAGCGTTTCTACACGCTGCAAAGTGATTGTGGAAGAAAAATATTGCACTTCGAATTTTATCTGGAGTTAACGGCAGCAAAGAGCCGTGTTACAATGCATTTCAAGCCTTCGGGAGTCTTCGGTGTTTGGTAATAGACGTCTTGTTTTAATTTTCGCCACAGATAAAATTATAGAAGTGTCAAGTTTGGTGAGTGTGCAGACTATTTTTCCTGAACCACCGTTCCATTGCTCTCCAAACGTTCTCGTAAGAGGGTCTGTCATTATATGTGTGGAATGAGAGGGACGTCCGTCATGTTGGTACCACACTGACTGCCTTCTGTCCAGTGGGGTATCTTCCAGTAACTGCAGCAGCAGCACATCTTAAGCACTTGAAATAAATGAGTGTAGTCCGCCTGCTTCGCTGAGGAAAAATAAAAGAAAAAAAAAGTGGTAACATGCTTGCCCGGCATGCAGCGGGCTCGGGTTCTATAACCGGAAGGGTTGGAGATTTTTTCCACTCGTAGACTGGGTGTTGTGTTGTTCTCACCGTCATTTCATCCTCATCACCGGCACGCAAGTCGCCCAATGTGGCGTCGACCGAAATAAGACTTGCACTCGACGGTCGAACTTCCCCGGATGGGGCCTCCCGGCCAACAATGCCACACCCTCATTTCATTTTTCATCTGTGAGTACTTAGTTTTCCATCAATAAAACTGGTACCAATAATGCAGGTCTTAAAAAACTACACATCGAAGGTTGACACACCAAGAGTGTTGTTTTTATCCACTTCTTTGAGTTACCGTGGATTTTCTGCTGACAATTAGTGCCTACTGTGGAGACTGACTTGGCCATGGTATGTATTAATGTTTTTTTTCTGTAAAACAAAATTTTGCATCGATATGCAGCATCACTTTGCACTTCTCTTAGATAACATTTGGAGAACTGTAACCAATTATGGAAGACACTGCCATGAAGCTGTAGATGCAGAGAAATGTGAAGAGAATGGATCGTTAGGCTGATCACTGTCGCACTTCCTTGATGCCTCGTGGTGAAAATTGCATTGTGCGTTACTGCTGCTAAAATGCTAGTTTCATTTCTTTCATCGGCTACTTTTGTTTTTCCTTCGCGAATTTTATTCTCCACACTTCCAGTTTTTAGAACTTTATTTTATAATGTTTGCAAAGATAGATCGTGAGTGCTTGGCACGATCTGGTTACTCTTCAGCGCACAACCGTACCTCTACTCGAATACTTTGGCGATCTTCGCCATACACGATATTCACTTTTTAGACTGTCGTGTCGTTTATAAATTTCTCAGTAGTTTCACGAGAGAGTTACCTGATTGCTACAACGGCAGATCAGATTCATAGTCTTCCAGCGCACAAGTAAACACACGAACCCTACTTGAGTTCCACGTTTGCTTACATTTGGTATAATAGGGCAGCCGTTTTTGAACATTTTGTCCTGACAGTGGTTTGCGGCGCTGTTGTCTTGATGCTATTCGATCTGATAAAAATCCTCCTGCAAGTGAAGAGTATCTGTACATTGATAACAAAAAATACTAGCGAGCGTTGGTTTTCGGGTGACCTAGTTAGTGCAAAGTCATACAGCACAAAGGCATTATATCTCACTTTTTCACTGATATTTCTACCCATTCTTGTTCTCTGCTACAAGCGCCGTCACTAGCTTTAGGCGACATACTCGTTCAGACCTATTTTCAGTCTCCACATACGCATTCAGACCTGTTCTCAGTGTACAGTTTGTGAAACATAAAAATGGTATTAAAAACATCGAAAGGTGAATTTAATAGAGCCACGGTGACGTTTATGCAGTGATGGTCACGTTGTATGGCGAGCTACTCGAATCGATAGGGTGTGGAAGGTGACGCTGATGTCGTTTCTTGCTTGTTGACCAGCTCCAGGTAATGGGTAAGTGTGAGAGCATCAAAATGGATATCGCCGTAATTCGGCAACTACATGGTGGTCTGCTGATCGTGACCGGGCCAAATATCTCACGAAATAAGCGTCAAACGAAAAACTACCAAGAACGAAACTTGTCTAGCTTGAAGGGGAAAACCAGATGGCGCTATGGTTGGCCCGCTATATGGCGCTGCCATAGGTCAAACGGATATCAACTGCGTTATTTTAAAATAGAAAACCCCATTTTTAATTACATATTCGTGTAGTACGTAAAGAAATATGTATGTTTTAGTTGGACAGCAGCTAAAACGCCAACATGGGCATCATCATTTGTTGCAGGTCGTGGTTGACGTTTCACATGTGGCTGAACACTACCTGTTTCCTTAGATAACGTAACTATCCGGGGAACTTTCCGGACACTTGGATGATGTCGTCCAGGATACCGAGCAGCATTACATAGCACACGCCCATTGGGCATTTTGATCACAATAGCCATACATCAACACGATATCGACCTTTTCCGCTATTGGTAAACGGTCCACTTTAACACGGCTAATGTATCACGAAGCAAATACTGTCCACACTGGCGGAATGTTACGTTATACCACGTACTTATACGTTTATGACTATTACAGCGCCATCTATTACAAAGTGAAAAAAGTGGTCCAACTAAAACATTCATATTTCTTTACGTACTACACGAATATGTAATTAAAAAAATGGGGGTTCCTATTTTTAAAAAAACGCAGTTGATATACGTTTGACCTATGGCAGCGCCATCTAGCGGGTTTCCCCCTTCAAGCTAGACGAGTTTCGTTCTTTGAAGTTTGATGCTTATTTCGTCAGATATTTGGCCCGGTCACTATCAATGGACCACCCTGTATACACGATAAATTACTAGCGACAGTCTCGAAATTCCCCGCATTCTGCGCTATAATTTAAGGAAAACCCCACCTCAATTTATTTTCTCATTCTGGGGTGACCTGTCTTAGCTGCCTCACCAGCAGTTTTCGAATTTTTCAAAAAACGCATAGAAAAATGATCTTCAAACGCGTTTTTCTTGGATAACTATAAAACTGTGATCAGTATCAAAAACACGTCTCAGTACAAAACTAAACTACATTAAATTTCCATTTTTTTCTATGGGACTATTGGTTCGTGTGTAGCGAGCGAGAGAATATTAAAATCTCGCACGTGGTTTTTGAAGGTGTTGCGGGTTGCATACAACCCATAGATAGGGGAAGCTGAATCACGCTGTATTTACTGTATATGAGGTGTATGATAATTAGTAGCAAGGACTGAGACGGGTGAAAGTATACGATAACAGAAGGAAAATGGGTCCACTAAATATGAGTCCGCAAACGAGCCGTTGGTGTGAGAACTGCGAATGTGTGGTTAGGAGCTGCCAGTGACTTTAGTATCAAATATTGTCCTAGTTTGCATGAATATACCTCAAATATAAGCGTTTCGATCGAGGCCCGGCTGATTGGGCACAAATTACCTTGCAAACCGGTCGTTTACAGACCGATGTCTACTATAACGTCTTTGCTTCTTTTATTATGTGCTTTCATTCTGGTTAGTTTTCGCTGTTATTTGTGGTACACCCTGTAGAGCGGGACTAATCATCGGAATCTCTATGTCAGCATACCAAAACATTGTTCATGATGTATAGCTACACATGCACCTTATTATTATCTTTTTTTCAGATCCTAGCAAATTTCTGTATGAAGTAACATATCAGTACTACGATCTTACACTAAAATAAAACAACGCAGGCACAACGGCTTTTTTCATCAAATCAGCATCGAAGCAAACAGGTACAGTTTCCTTACGAGCCCCATGCAACCTCCGGCAGGCCTATCAGTTACGCCTGAACCGTTCTCCAAAGACCGGCAGTTGGATTGACTGATCGTTCGATACAGGCTGGCAGGCAGGCGAGATCGTCTGTCATCATGTCCCCTAACGATGGATATTCCCTCGCTATTCTTGCTCTAATTATGAGAGAGTAAGAAAAAGCGTAAGGTGTCTCATGAAGAATGGTCACTGAAGATACCGACATAATAACTTGTGAATTTGGTCGAGGAACTGAAGCTGTCACCAAGATACTGCTGCAATACTTTAGATTCGACGGAAGAATTTACTTACAACTATAGTCATGGTGGCGACTTCTTTTCTTTAAAAAAAATGAAGGTTTAATATGATTAAGTGTTATTCAGTCCGAAGCGCAAAGTTCAGAAATAATTTAGTTCTTACAGTTTGTCCAGGATGAACTACCGCTACGAGTGACCTAAAGTAAAAATCCCCAGGAAAATTAAAGTTTCAAGGATAAGAAGCATTACTCGGGCCTAAATATAGCATCAGAAAGCAATAAAAATGTTCTCGCCTCTTCAGGTACCACCAACAAAAACGAAGAACACAAAGCATTAAATATTTGTCTCTGCTTCACAAAGCGATTTTAAAAAATTCCACGCTGCGGGAAATAACTGAGAATAAAACGAGAGTACTTTCATATCAGTTCACTGTTTAAAATGAACAATTGTTCACTAAACTAAAATCACAACATATTCTTCAAAGAATATTACAGGCGTTGTAGCTCACAGAAATAACCTCCTAACAGTCTAAAAATATCAACGGTAACTGCAATAGCTCTGGGGGTAAAGCTCGTTTCACACTACTTCCTGAAAACGTGACGTCATTTTGTCACTCGCATTAGCGACTATCTCATGATCGGTTATCAACTCTGCGATAAAGAAAAATATTATTTTTATTGCTCCTCGATTCACTCGCAGAAATTTAAGCTGTCCTTTTAGGTTCCTGCCTAACCACACCCTCGGAAGTCTCTAAATAGTTATTTCACCCTTCGTTCTCAAATCAGACAGAATATAAATAATACATAATTTTGCAGAACATACTTCTATTACATTCATAAGAAAGTCATAGAATGTGTTAACAATGCTAACATAAAAAATATAGATGCATGTGGCGAAACACAGACCCTTATCTTTTTACTCAAGAAGCCACAAAAGCATGTGGCACTTGTTTCCTGCTTTGGTTATCATTCTCTCTCTTGAAGGCTTGTATCGTTGATGTGTTATGAACAGACATTTAATGATAATGGTAACGTGTTTGTAACAAATTTTCAGTACTCCATTACCTTGAAAGGGCATACTGCAAATTATATCACAAGCGTGTTTCATGCTTAATCTGTAAATTATTGACGATAACAAGTCACTCGTGAGAGAGCACTGTTATATGATGGCATTAACCATCGATAAATCATTGTGTGGCATTGTAGCAGTAATTGTAATGAATCATTCCAAGAATGACGTTTGTTGTAAATCCCCGATACGCGTGCATGAAGTCTTGCGAGAGGCCCGTATCGAACGTTAACGAAAGTCAATAGCCGATCACGCGGTTGTCGATATTCCCCGTGATGCCAAAAGGACGTCACGTTTGCAGGAAGCGTGAAATCGAGGATTACCTTAGCTCTGGCATGGAGGTAAAAATAAATGGAGATGGCGCTACGAACTTGACGCTCTACGTTGTTTTGAAGCCGACGCCGCAACGTTTGATGCCTCAAAACATTAACGATGGAGATAAAGCAAGAGGGGAGGTGGCATTACGTCACAAACTTGAAGGCCATGTCGATCATCTTAACTATTCCAAAGCATTAGGTTCACCACATTCATACCACCATAGTTCACCGTGGCGGCACTTGCCGTGACGACACTGGAGCATATGACAGAAAAACGTTCGAAATTGCCTAATAACACTATGTTATCCATGGAACCTCTACAATTTTTAGTGTTTAGTTATTGCGCTCACACGACAGAAATAATGAACAAGAAGCACTCGTAAACAATAGTCTGCTAATGCTTTGGGCTACTTCAAATGGCGCCCACACTGGCTTCAAAAAAAACATACAGCGTTAGTCTGTAGTGCCATCTCCCTTCTTTTTTACCTCCATGACATTAGCAGACTATTGTTTACATAGAGACTGTTCACGAGAGATTGTTCACGATTTCTTTTTGTTCGTAATTTCTGTTGTGTGCACGTGACATTTGTTTTACAATGCTTATGCAAATAACATAATGTGTTACGGCGTAAAGTCAAGCGCCAGCACGCCAGTCAAGAACGATAGAGAAGAGATGGCTGTGAGAAGACCGCTGCCAATCTCACACTGACTGACCCCTCTCCAGGACGCGACAGCAGTGGCCTCTATGCGAAGACGACAAAAACGCCACGCCAGACTAGTCGCGGCCCAACTCAATAGCAGCTTCAAGATTAGGCACTTGTATAGCAGCGACTCAGGATTGTCTATACTGAAGAAACTTGCTTATTTGTATGTCGCCCTTTGCTTGCGACACACCTGTTTAATTGCAAAGTATTGTCTCTTTTCATTTTGTAATAAAACTCATTAATATAAATTGTTTGAGTGTTGTCTAGTGATCAGAATAGGCAGGTGTCATAGACACCCCATATTTGACGACGAGCAGGGAGACATAATAATTGACGACGAGCAGGAAGACATAAAACTTGGCGACGAGGAGGTGAACTACAACCCAGTGCCTGGCTGTTCACAAAATTTTCTTTTGTCGTGGGCTTCTGTGATTTGCTGGCACCTTAATTCTCTCTTCTTTTCTTTGCAGTGGTGTGTTTACATGTTCTCACAGTGTCTCCTATAGTGTTTTTGCTAATCAGCGTTTTCATTTGGGTATTGAAAAAATTTTCTTTGCTTGTGTGCTGATTTTTATTGCTTGCCTTGTCTGTTTATTGCATTTGCCTATTACACAATGACCAACCCACCTCTCCCACACACTGCTCAGGCGCCTCTGCTGCAAGCAATAGACACAACACAGCTAACACAGATGTTTCAGTTTCTGATGCAGCAGATAACCATGCTGCGAAACACAGTACAGCAGTTACTGGCCAATGCTGCACCCAACAGAACAACAAGCGATACCTGTAGCTCTGAGTGCCATACTGAATTAAAATGTGCTTGTGGTGCTTTATATTCAGATGTTACGTTGTGTGATATGATGGTGTACAATGTAACAGATTCCAGACTTAGAGAACAGATTCTGAAAGTCAAGTCCATCGTTTCAACACGTAGTGCAAATTGTAGATCAGTATGATTCAGGTGCCGTAGCGGCCGATAAATTTGAGCAGCCACTAATTTGTCAGGTTGAGTCATCCCTTGCTCGCGGCCAGCCCATTAGGCAGCAACAGCCCACATGCATCACGCCGCATAAACAGTCTTCTAAACAGGAGGACAGAATTAAGTCATGCTCTCGGTGCTATTCACAGCACAAATGCCTACATCAAGACAAGCACAGTGTTACACTTGTGGCAAGAAACGTCACGTGTGATTTGTATGTTTGCAAAGGAAAAAACATAAGACTTCTGCCCACTCACAAAAATCCAGTCACAAGGCCCACGTAATCAATGAAGTGTATTCAAAGTCTGCTGTAGGCATTAACGAAACTAACAAGCAAACACTTTCTTCAGTGCTACACCAGTCCAACAAACTTTTTGTTCATTTGCATATTAGTGGAAAAGTATGATATTTCAGTTGTACATGGGTGCCTCTGTTACATTGCTGAAAAGCCTGTCTAAAATTATCACGCACCTAATGGCTTATAATGGACAAGACATTCCTGTTCTCAGAAAATGTACTTTGCCTGTCATGTATCACTCGCAGGCATGAACTGTAGCTTTCACTGTACTAGAATCACTCGATTGTGAGAATATATTGGACCTTGATTTTTTTGACTTGTTTCGCTTTCAAATTCAGGACAATGTGTTGTTAGTGACTGCATTCAATGCCAAGGACAGTGTAGCTAGCTTGCTGAAAGAATTCCCTGAACTCTTTTCTGAAGGTTTAGGCAAGGCTAACAATTTTATTGCGCATATTACTATGAAAGACAATGCTCAGTCGAAATTTTTCGAGGACAGAACTGTCCCTGTGGTGTCACCGCCAGACACCACACTTGCAAGGTGGTAGCCTTTAAATCGGCCGCGGTCCGCTAGTATACGAGGGACCCGCGTGTCGCCACTGTCAGTAATTGCACACCGAGCGCCGCCACACGGCAGGTCTAGAGAGACGTACTAGCACTCGCCCCAGTTGTACAGCCGACGTTGCTAGCCATGATTCACAGACAACTACGCTCTCATTTGCCGAGACGATAGTTAGAATAGTCTTCAGCTACTTTTGCTACGACCTAGCAAGGCGCCGTATTCAAGTGATATTGAGATTCTATTAATGTATCATCAAGAGCGATGTTCTACAAATGTGGATTAAAGTTAAGTATTCCAGAAGCTACGTACTTTTCTTTATAGCATTCATTACGTATCCTGTTCCAGACCTCACGCCATCCTGCGTGAGCTTAGCGTGCATTTCGGCCTCCTGTAGATACAAGGTGTTGGCACTTCTGCCAACACTTCAGTTCCCATTGTATTACGGGACAAAGTCGCTGCTGAACTTAAAGAATTGCAAGATAGCGGAGCTATTGTGCACATACAAGCTAGTCAGTGGTCAATTCCACTGGTTTTGCTCCCCAAACCATCAGGTCATATTCGCCTCTGTGTTGACTTTATGTCTACGGTCAACCCACAAACTGTGATTGATACTTTTCCATTGCCATGTCCAGAGAGTCTCATGGACAGATTAGGTTCTGGTCGCTACTTTTCAAAAATTGAATTGCGCAATGATATCTTCAAATGCCACTAGATGAAGAATTTCAAAAGGTGTGTGTTGTGAACACTCATCTGACTTGTTTAAATATTTGTGTTTGCCTTTTGGCAGTGCTTCAGCACACGCCGGAACAGCTGATTGCTCAAGTACCAAACTGTTCAAACTATTTGGACGATATTGTTGTAACAGGTCGTACACCTGACGACCACATTGCAAATTTGAGTGCTTTGTTTTGTGTGTTATCAGATGAAGGACTAAAATGTAGACTGGACAAGTGTGATTTTTTAAACATGAGTTGCAGTATCTTGGTCATGTCTTAAACAGCCAAGGCGTACATGCTCGTCACATTTGTTAGCCATACGGAATCTGCCAGTTCTTCGCAATGTCACAGAATTGCACTCATTTTTGGGGAAAATTAACTATTGTATTCGGTCCATGCAGCAATGATGTACAAATCGCAGCTCCATTACATAGCTTGCGTCACAATAATGTCCCCTTTGTTTGGACAGATGAGTGCCAAGAAACTTTTCAAAAACTTAAAGATGCATCGCTCAGTGATCGACGCTTGGTTCACTTTGATCCTGACAAACTGGTTGTGTTGCAAGTTGACGCTTCTCCTTACAGAATCGGCGCATTGCTTTCACACAGCTTTAGTGATAAAGGCGGCCTATTGCTTTCCCATCAAAAGTGTTATCCGAAGCTTACTGTAACTACAGACTTTGACACTTCGGCTGTATCTTGTTGTCACATCGACGCTCAGGATACTGAATTGCTTCAATCCTTTCCTCTGAACTATAGGAAAATTGCACAGGCTACGGAAGCTGATTCAGATTTGAACATTTTGCTAAAATACATTCGCACATCTTGGCCTCGCTCATTGCATATCATGAAGAACTCTGTAGTACGCCGATACTTTGCTTGTCGGCATAGCCTCGCTATACAGCAAGGTGTGATTCTTGTTCAGAATGGCAGTGGACAGTCACGTGTGTTGATTCCCAAAGCTTTATAAAAAGAAGTGTTGCAGTTACTTCACCAAGCACACTGGGAGATAGTTTGTACGAAACACTTAGCGCGTCGACACTGTACTTGGTGGGTATGGACACCCAAATCAGTCGGCTCCACCACAAAAAATTTCTGATTGGCCTAAGTCGCAATCACCGTGGCAACGGGTGCACAATGTCTTTGCGAGAACTTTTTGGAACATTCGTTGGTTGATTGTGGTAGACACTTATAGCAAATTTCCATTTGCTGCGCCAGTGAACTCGACAACGTCACGTAGCACAATTCAGGCGTTGTCCTCTGTTTTTTTGCCTCGAAGGTTTTCCTGAAGTTATAGTGTCGGACAACGGTCCACAGTCCACGTCAAATGAGTTTGAAACATTCTGTAAACGCAATGGCATACAGCATCTAAGTAGTGCACCGTTCCAACGGCGAAGCGGTATGTTTCATCAGAACCTTCAAGCAGCAGATGGCCAAACTTCGCACCACACACGCCAGGGATCAAGCATTGAAACTGCTTCTCACCTCCTATCGTTTGCATCCACGAAATGGACCAGCTCCGGCGGAATTACTTCATGGCCGCCGCCATCGGACACTGTTCCACCCTCTTGAGCATCCGGCGCCGAAGGAAGGCCGCAACTATCGGTTCGCGCCGCAGGATGTTGTGTTTTTCAGGGTTTTTAGCGGCAGCAGACGGTGGGCGCGAGGCGAGATCCTTCGTCGACTTGGCGCATGCATGTATCTCATTTCAGGCCCAGACGGATTGCAGCGCCGACATCGCAATCAGATTCGCCACTGTCACGTGCACGATGATCCTTCTGTTTCTCTTCCCCCAGATTCACGGATCCCGAGGACAGTGCGGACGCAGCAGCTGCCAGAGGATGTCATCACGACACCTCGGGACGACCTCATGGAGACGGAGCCTTCGCCTTCTTCGCCTCCTCTTGTCCTACCGATGGAGCTGGATCAGCCCATGCCGCAGCATCCAACGACTTCTCCATCTAATTGTGGTCCTCAGGAGATGGACGCGTACCATCCCGGGCGTTTTCCGTGGGATGTTTCCATCAGAGCGCAGGCCAGATGCCAGGGTACGACTGAAAGTCTGACGTCTCCTGCAGCAGCAGCTTCCACAGTCCATCGTCCCCTGCCTCCCCCCCCCCCCCCCCCCCGTTGTCGAGCTCCTTATTACACGACGATGGTCCGTCGTTTTGAAGGGGTGGGGGGAGAGGGGAGAAATGTTACGGGAGAGGGGAGAAATGTTACGGCGTAAAGTCAAGGGCCGGCACGACAGTAGGGGACGATAGAGAAGAGATGGCTGTGAGAAGACGTCAGCCAAACGCACGCTGACCGACCCCTTTCCAGGACGACAACGCGACAGCAGCGGCCCCTATGCGAAGAGGACATAAATTCAGCAGCAGCTTCAAGATTAGGCACTTGCTTATTTTGTATGTCGCCCCTTGCTTGTGACACATATGTGCAAAGCTTTGTCTCTTCATTTTGTAATAAAACTCATTAATACGATTTTTTTGAATGTTGTCTAGCGATCCGAGTAATCAGGTTTCCTAGACACCCCATATTTGACGACGAACAGGGAGACATAACAACTAACGACGAACAGGGAGACATAAAAGAAAGGAAGGTATTTTCAAACCAAAATGCTTATTTGATGCAGAAATACCTAAATCAGTTGTTATTTGACGTTATACCTTTCAAATAACCAAAAAGAGAAGTATGTGGCGTGAAAAGAATGCTTTTGTCATCTATTTATATCTTCTTTTACTGTTTTTGTGCCGATAACTGATGGAGCTATAATTCTGAAAGCAATGTGTATTTGCTTATTGGTACTAATTCGTAATCGTTACATTTCTAACTTTCAAATCATACGCACAACGTTTTTAATGTTCACGTCTGCAAAAAACTTACGTACGTCTTCTTTGTTAACCGATAAATATGTGCAACGAGGAAAGAAGTAAGCAAAGCATGCTATGATTGTAGACGTTAACAAAATGAAAGGTTCTTGAAATGTCGAAGGAACATAACTGTATGGAGGTATACTTCCATACAGAATTGATCCATTGTTTAATTAGACTGCCAATGTATCATTGTGTCTTACGCCATCTTTTCACTTTTAACTCTTACCTATGAATCATCACAAAACAGCAAAAAACGGTGATTTCATTTTTAGAAGCGTCTTCCAGCAATTTGCAATTCAATAATAGTTGCCAGTAGGCAGTTCTCATGGTATTAACGAGCATTTAAACTGATACGTCCTCTAGTAGTTAGTGGCATTGTGAATAAAGGATCGGTCTCAATGATTTAGACCCTGTAAAATGTATACTGTGATTCAGCATTTATGTAACTCATTATTTTAGTAATGACAACCTGACCTCTGTAACATATGCATCCTTCTTAAACAGGTATTTCACATATATTTTAAAAAATATTTAGTTACAGCATGTTGTTTCATAGTTGGTTTTCTCAGTAAAGTATTGTATCTTTTTAACAGTAAACTGTCTGCTTCACTTCTCAGAATATTTCTTACCAGGAGCTACCTGTGTCACTTTTTCAGGAATGACTTTGTTGATTTTACTTTTGAATTTCGGTTTGAGGTTTTTGAAGTACACAAACCTACAGCAAGCTTTGTGATAATCGGATAATAATACTAGGATGCCATGCAACTACTGCTTTTTATCTTTCATCCACCGTAAAGGAGATCAATTTTGGTACATTGTACTTGTCATATATAATCATGAACATAAGTGCACATAATAAGAAATATTATGTATGTATGAAGAGTATGCGGGAATAACGATCAAATTCCATCAAAATTTAAAATTAAGTTCCTAATGCCATGTTATAGAGGAAGTGTTGTACTGTAACATGACAACGCTTGTTTTTTATGTAAGAACGAGCAAGGTGCTCGGAAATCTGTACTAAAATTTTGATGTACTTGATAAACACGTTCAAGGCTGAGGAAGAACAATGAAGATCCATTTTCTACAAGGAGCAGTTTTCTTTTCTTTTTATGTTCTTTTTTTATTTTATCTGTACTTCCACAGGTGCAGTTATATGACAGTCTTTGCTTTCTGCTAACAACCACGAGTCGTGCATCCAGTCACCACTACCTAAAGAGAAGGCCGCGGCGCGCTCTTGTGACGTCACGCAAAGCGGGCCAGGGTTGGCTTGGCGCTGCGCTTAAAGAATCGAGACGTACGGCCTGCAAATCTTTGTCAAACGGTTTTACAGAACCTATTCCGTAAAAAATAATTAATTTCTGAAATACTTTTAGCTTTATATGGCAGCTTCATGGTGAAGTGCCAATCATTTCGATAATGGTCATAACTATTGTGGTATTTCACAGATGAGTATCAAATTTGAGAACGTTGCCATCAAAAATAGGGGTCGCTATGAATTTGTGTTTGATGCATATTACACATTCTATTGCTGAGTATGAAATACAGATGAGGTTTTGAAATTTTCGTAAAACTTTGGATCAATATCTGCTTCCAATCTCGAAAAAATTGAGCATCTGCAGCAACTTCACTTCCGATCGCAACGCGCGGGAATGAAATATTCATAACGCCTGTCATATCTCGTAAACCGCTGGATATAACGAAACGAGATCTTGGCAAATGATACCACGCAAAGAGGAGAGTACTTTGCCGAATGGTTAAAATAAGTAACTTTATCAATCGCGATATAGCAGAAACTATAGTTTATAATTCTTTTTTACCGGTAATGTAATTGCATAAGACTTATCAATAGACAGTGAAAACGTACGAGTGCGGGATGTAAATAATATTGCGATATACATGGTAAAACCAGGTACATTTGTGAAAAATGCACTGTGATAAAGTACATTCTTTCTGGACCAGACAACTATTATTTACACTCACTTGAAAAATTCTGCACTAATACAGTGTATAATATTAAATTCCTCTGCCTTCAGTACCCTAAATAAATTTTGTGTAACTGTTTATAGAGCTCCCTCAGGAAAGCTGAGTACATTCCCCAAGCAAACAATCACTTTTAACTCACCTCACAAAAACAATTATGCGTTGTTATTGTGATGTAAATTTTCTTTCCTGTAAAAATATGGCAGATTTTGAGCATAAGTCAACAGTGAAAAATCTACAAATCTTCAGCAGACATTTGCAGCAGTTGGAATGAGACAATGTGTCAAGCTAAAAACGTCAGTAATAAATCTAACCTATTTCTAGATTAATTTGTTCCATTGTTTGACACATCGAAAAATAACACAGATATGCTTCATACAGACTGATCGCTTTTTAAACATGAAAACAGCAGTTTCAACATTCGTTAGCACTCATGCTAACTAATGCGAGAGTGAAAAACAACACCCACTCACAAATAGAGAATAAAACGTATCGGTAATGCGTAACAAAATACGAACTGCAGAGAAATTTAAACACGAATAAAAAGTAACACGAGCCACAAATTTATATTTCGTTTTCAAAATCAAAATAAAGCCACTTGATAACGAATACTAGGCCTATTTACTGCGAACTTTTGTTTACAATTTTAGTCAAATGTATCCAAAATGCAAGATATTCCACCAGAAAAAAATAATTGTACTAGGTATATAGTTTTTACACACCTTCGTGTGCTCAGTGGGTTGGAAATTGGCCCGATGAATCGCTGAAAGACATTTCCAACGCAGATTCGCATCTTTCGGAAAGGAAAACAACAATACTTTTGGTCGAGTTCCGTAATTCCCACGACACCTTGGCACACAACACTTGTAAACCATGTTCACAGTAGCTTCACTACACGTAAACACTGTAATCGCTAGTTTTAAGCATGAATATAGCACTCGATCCAACAAACGTGTAGATAAACAAACGCTTCGAAACACAAAATGGTGGCCCGCTTGGAGTGACGTCACGACCTGCTATGAATTTCGCGCCGCGGCCTTGTCTCTAGGTGGTTGTGATCCAGTGCCTCTTAGAAAATTGTTCGGCATCTCCATCACAATTACATCATTTTCCGAATTCCTGCATTCCCTCGCATGCGAAGCTGCGTAATAGTTCGGACGCTCTTAGCAATGAAAATGAAAACAAAATTTTCCAAAATTATTAATAAAAGGATTTTTCCTACTTATCGCTTTTCTCCGATCACTCAGCAACCATTTGAGATCCATTGTCCTAGGTTTACATTTGAAATTAATATTTTCGCTGGGAATAAAAAATGAATGTAGTGAAACCGTTACCTCATTCATGGCAGGATTAATTTAAAGAAAAAATACGGTGAAGAGAAATGCGATTTTTCCTCATAAATGACTTACAGGAGGTAGCTAGTTACAGGGAGAGTTTTGGAGAACCCGAGGTTTTCTACTATCATAACATCCCAGGCGCTTCGGAAAATTATACCTGAAACCTGTGATAGAATTTCTAAGATTTTACGTAGGAATCAACTGCAGGTAAGAAACTTCACAAATAATTATACTGCATTAGTCACGAGATACCGACAGGTACAGTTATAGCGAGCGGTAGTGTCGCGTACACAAGATATAAAAAGGGCAGTGCATTGGCGGATCCGTTTATCTTCTTATTATGTTTACAAATATTCTGTAGGCTGAAGAGCGACGTACTAAGCTGCTGCCAGCCCGTAACCTCTGGCGGGAATCGAAACCCAATGAAGGAAAAAAAAAAAAAAGCGGAACTTTGATTAATGCTCGTATGATTCATGTGACAAGGTTTCCGGCGTGATTATGGCAGCACGACAGGAATTAGCAGACTTTGGTGGCAACTCATAGGAGCTGATGGCAGAGTTCGAGTGCAGCGCAGACCCCTCGAAGCCATGGAACCAGGTTGTCAACAATGTCCCTGCTTCTCATTTCACTCACACCAGTTTAAGCTGTTCTCTTAGGTTCCTCCCTAAACACACCACATATTTGGTAACAAAACACCCAAATATATTTATTTCATTCTTCGTTTTCTAATCAGATGTAAATATAAATAAATTCTAATATTGCAGAACATGCACTATGTGATCAAAAGTATCCGGACACCTAGCTGAAAATTACTTCGTGGCGCCCTCTATCGGTAATGTAAGAATTCAGTATGGGGTTGGCCCACTCTTAGTCTTGATGACAGCTTCCACTCTCGCAGGCATACGTTCAATCACGTGCTGGAACGTTTCTTAGGGAACGGCAGTCCATTCTTCACGGAGTGCTGCACCCAGGAGAGATATCGATGTCGGTCTATGAGGCTTGGCACGAAGTTCGGCGTTCCAAAACATCCCAAATGTGTTTTATAGGATTCAGGTCAGGACTCTGTGCAGACCAGTCCATTACAGGGATGTTATAGTCGTGTAACCACTCCGTTACATGCCGTGCATTATGAACAGGTGGTTGATCGTGTTGAAAGATGCAATCGCCATCCCCGAATTGCTCTTCAACAGTGGGAAGCAAGAAGGTGCGTAAACCATCAATGTAGGCCTGTGCTGTGATAGTTCCACACAAAACAACAAGGGGTGCAAGCCCACCCATGAAAAACACGACCACACCATACACCACAGCCTTCGAATTTTACTGTTGGCATTACACACACACTGGTAGATCACGTTCACCGGGCATTCGCCATACCCACACTCTGTCATCGGATCGCCACATTGTATACCGTGATTCGTCACTCCACACAACGTTTTCCCACTCTTCAATCGTAAAATGTTTACGTGAGGCGTCATTTGGCATTTACCGGCATGATGTGTGACTTATGGGCAGCCGTTCGACCATGAAAATCCCGTTTTCTCACCTCCCGCCTAACTGTCATAGTACTTGCAGTGGATCCTGATGCAGTTTGGATGTCCTGTGCGATGGTCTGGATAGATGTCTGCCTATTACACTTTACGACCCTCTTCAACTGTCGGTGGTCTCTGTCAGTCAACAGACGAGATCGTCCTGTTCGCTTTTGTGCTGTACATGTCCCTTCACGTTTCCACTTCACTATCACATAATAAACTGTGGACCTAGGGATGTTTGGGAGTGTGTAAATCTTGAGTACAGTCGTACGACACAAGTGACACCCAATCACCTGACCACGTTCGAAGACTGTGAGTTCTGCTCTCTCATGATGTCTAATGACTACTGAGGTCGCTGAAATGGAGTACCTGGCAGTAGGTGGCAGCACAATGCAACTAATATGAAAAATGTATATTTTTGGGGGTGTCCGGATACTTCTGATCACATAGTGCAGCAAAACACAAACCTACTTCTTTCGGTGCTGTAATCCATGACGTTACTCAGTATGCCACGGCATAGTCATATGATTTTGGTCTTTTGTGTTAGGTATTATAGCGTCTCTTGATGCTCATTGACTGTTATTTAATGATAAAGATTATGTGTTTGTGATAAATCATCGATTTGCCGTTACCTTGAAACCTTGCATACTGCAAGTTATGATACTAAACAGCTTAATAGGCCAAAATAAATATGGCGTCTGCTGCATCGAATCACTTCCGTTTGGGGCAGATAAATGAATGTCGTGTGACTAAGGCCTCCCGCCGGGTAGACCGTTCGCCGGGTGCAAGTCTTTCGATTTGACTTCACTTCGGCGACTTGCGCGTCCGTGGTGATGAAATGATGATGATTAGGACAACACAACACCCAGTCCCTGAGCGGAGAAAATCTCCGACCGAGCCGGGAATCGAACCCAGGCCCGTATGATTCACAGACCGTCACGCTGACCACTCAGCTACCGGGGGCGGACTTTGGATCATATGCCTGTTGGTTTTGTTGGTTTAACGCCGTCAGTCCTGTCACCTCATGCCCACACACTCCCCGAGGCGCTTGCGCTCTCTTCAGTCGGACAGTATGGACGGAAGAGTTCAAAAAATGGTTCAAATGGCTCTGAGCACTATGGGACTTAACGTCTACGGTCATCAGTCCCCTAGAACTTAGAACTACTTAAACCTAACTAACCTAAGAACATCACTCAACACGCAGTCGTCACGAGGCAGAGAAAATCCCTGACCCCGCCGGGAATCGAACTCGGGAACCCGGGCGTGAGAACCGAGAACGCTACCGCACGACCACGAGCTGCGGACTGGACGGAAGAGTTTTCGCTCCGTCTCCAACCGCTTGATCAGTTGGATTGTGCAGGCCAGCTGGATCCCGCACTTGTTCCCGCCGCCCCCCTTCCTGCGGACTCTCCAGGCATAACGCAAATGCCTGCCTAGTGTACAAGGGTGGACATTATCAAATTACAACAAAATGCATCGTATGAAGGCAATTTTTTGCAGTCTTAAATCGGATTACTTTAGAAATTGCGCTTGATATCCGTCGCACTGTGCGGTGTAGCTGAGTTGTACACCACAATCGCTTAAGTAAACATTTAAGAGATAGTAATTCTGGTCTCACTAAATGACGTATAGTCGTTTCTCATAGCTCTAATGGTAACTGAGAACCTTTAGTAGCATGTCATTGCAGAAGTGTTCAGATAATGGCCTCGACTGCAAATCTCCATTATAATCTAAAATGAACTCGATTTGCTCTCGGGGTTGGTAGTGATTGGAATTAAACTGTTACGTGGGGCAGTCCAATGGTTGCCGGTTTTTATAAAACTCTTCAGTAGTAGTCGTCCGGTGGAAGCAGGTGCTACAGGGAATCAGGTGATCAATGATCCTCACTCCAACAGTGAATTCTAGTTTTATGGGAGCCAGTTCTTTATTTTCATGGAATATCATGTGTTTCGTTTTAAAACAGAGACTGCTATTCTGCCTGAGATCTCTTCAATCTCTGTATTATTTTTCATTTCCTGTTCTCAGTAAAGCCTACATCTGTATTTCCTCCATGTTCTTTTGCACTGTAATATAAATATATCGTGATTTTAATTACATTTGGTATTTCTTGTTTCACTGCGCTTATGACAACCCTACTATATGCCATTTAATCTTATTTCACTCCCGTGCCATCTCCACTGAACTATCTTAGGGTCCATAAGTTCTACAATTTATAGCAGCTGAATAAAAAGAACTAGAGGCAGTTAAGTTTCTGAGGTCGATCGTATGTTCTGTTTAGCAAAACTGTTTCTCTTCCTCTGCTGCGTTCAATATGGACCAATTTGTTATTTTCTTTGATCATCAATTTTTAGTGTAACATGTCGCTAAACTTAAAAATTTAAAGAGTGTGTCTGTTTCGTGGATAACAGTTGTGTATTATAAATTTTTCAGAAAATGTACATTGTGGTTCATGGTGTGGGTTCCTGGTATCATATCCTAGTTCATGAACCACGGGCAACGTATGAGTGGCCAAGTAAGTGGTCCCGACAGTCGGGATACCAGTTACTTTGGAATAAGGCTGGGCATCTCGGACATATTCTGAGTCGTGGTCACCTTTGTGCATACGGCAAAGACTACCAAATCCACCGGTTAGTCCCTCAGCCGTTAGGGGTAAAACCCAATGGGACTCGGGGCAAATAAGGCTAGCAACCTGCTTCCCTGGTACTTTAAATATGATGCTGGCAACGATCAGAGCAAAATGCCTCGGACCTTTGGAGGTGACGGAGTCCCACCTCTAACTGACAAACCAGGGACTCCTAAGATACGACTTGGCAAACAAATGGTAACGAGATGGGGAGCTATTAATATCAATGGGGGCTACTCTGGGAAGAAGGTAGAGCTGGCAGAGGCTGCAAGTAAGATGGGGCTGGACGTTTTAGCTGTTAGTGACATTCGGGTAAGGGGTGAGAAAGAAGAGGAAGTGGGAGAATACAAGGTCTACCTGTCAGGAGTCAAAGCAGGAATAGCACAATGGGGTGTAGGGCTTTACAGCAGGAAAGAAATGGAACCCAGCGTAGTTGCAATAAGGTATGTAAACGAACGACTGATGTGGATAGACTTGACAGTGTCTAGCAAGAAAATTAGGATTGTGTCAGTATATTCGCATTGCGAAGGGACAGATTAAGATAAGATGGATAGTTTTTATGAGGCACTCAGTGATGTAGTTGTTAGAGTAAAGGACAAGGACAGTGTTCTGCTCATGGGTGATTTTAACACCAGGATTGGAAATCGAACAGAAGGTTATGGGTAAATTTGGAGAGGATATGGAGGCCAACAGGAATGGGAAACAACTCTTGGATTTCTGTACCACTATGGGCTCAGTAATCACAAACTCCTTTTTTAAACATAAGAACATTCACCGGTATACTTGGGAAGGCAGGGGAATCAAATCTGTCATTGACTATATAATAACAGATCAGGAACACAGGAAGGCTGTTAGGGACACACGTGTATTCAGGGGATTCATTGATGTCACTGATCATTATTTAATCTGCAGTGAAATTGGGATTGTGAGGCCGAAAGTGCAGGAGGTCAGGTCCACATGTAGGAGGATACGAGTGGAGAAACTTCAGGACAAGGAAATCAGGCACAAGTACATAACAGCGATCTCAGAAAGGTACCAGTTAGTTGAATGTAGTCAATTACAGTCATTGGAAAAGAAATGGGCAAGGTACTGGGCCCCAGTACTAGAAGTGGCTAAAGAATGTCTTGGATCAGTAGTGTGTAAAAGTAGGATGAAGCAAACAGCTTGGTGGAATGACACAGTCAAGGCAGCCTGTAAAAGGAAAAAGAAGGCGTATCAAAAATGGCTACATACTAGAACTCAGGTAGACAGAGAAAGTTATGTTGAAGAAAGAAACAAAGCCAAACAGATAATTGCAGCATCCAAGAAGAAATCATGGGAAGACTTTGCAAACAGGTTGGAGACTATGTGTCAAGCTGCTGGAAAACCATTCTGGAGTGTAATTAGCAATCTCCGAAAGGGATGTAAGAAGGAAATGACAAGTATTTTGGACAGGTCAGGAAAACTGCTGGTGAATCCTGTGGATGCCTTGGGCAGATGGAGGGAATATTTTGCAGAGTTGCTCTATGTTGGTGAAAATACGATCAGTAATGTTTCAGATTTCGAGGTATAATGGGATAGGAATGATGATGGAAATAGGATCACATTTGAGGAAGTGGAGAAAATGGTCTATAGATTGCAGTGCAATAAAGCAGCTGGGGTGGATGAAATTAAGTCGGAACTCATCAAATACAGTGGAATGTCAGGTCTTAAATGGCTACACAGGATAACTGAAATGGCCTGGGAGTCGGGACAGGTTCCAACAGACTGGACAAAAGCAGTAATCACACCAATCTTTAAACATGGAAACAGAAAAGATTGTAACAACTACAGAGGTATCTCTTTAATCAGCGTTGTGGGTAAAATCTTCTCAGGTAGTGTTGAAAGGAAAGTGCGAGTATTAGTTGAGGACCAATTGGATGAAAATCAGTATGGGTTTAAGCCTCTTAGAGGTTGTCAGGACCAGATCTTTAGCTTACGGCAAATAATGGAGAAGTGTTATGAGTAGAACAGGGAATTGTATCTATGCTTTACAGATCTAGAAAAGGCATATGACCGGGTTCCTAGGAGGAAGTTATTGTCTGTTCTACGAGATTATGGAATAGGAGGCAAACTTTTGCAAGCAATTAAAGGGCTTTACATGGATAGTCAGGCAGCAGTTAGAGTTGACGGTAAATTGAGTTCATGGTTCAGAGTAGTTTCAGGGCTAAGACAAGGCTGCAACCTGTCTCCACTGTTGTTCATATTATTTATGGATCATATGTTGAAAACAATAGACTGGCTGGGTGAGATTAAGATATGTGAACACAAAATAAGCAGTCTTGCATATGCGGATGACTTAGTTGTGATGGCAGATTCGATTGAAAGTTTGCAAAGTAATATTTCAGAGCTAGATCAGAAATGTAAGGACTATGGTATGAAGATTAGCATCTCCAAAACGAAAGTAATGTCAGTGGGAAAGAAATATAAACGGATTGAGTGCCAAATAGGAGGAACAAAGTTAGAACAGGTGGACTGTTTCAAGTACTTAGGATGCATATTCTCACAGGATGGCAACATAGTGAAAGAACTGGAAGCGAGGTGTAGCAAAGCTAATGCAGTGAGCGCTCAGCTATGATCTACTCTCTTCTGCAAGAAGGAAGTCAGTACCAAGTACCGTTCAATCTTTCGACCAACTTTGTTGTATGGGGGCGAAAGCTGGGTGGATTCAGGTTACCTTATTAACAAGGTTGAGGTTACGGATATGAAAGTAGCTAGGATGATTGCAGGTACTAGTAGATGGGAACAATGGCAGGAGGGTGTCCACAATGAGGAAATCAAAGAAAAACTGGGAATGAACTCTATTGATGTAGCAGTCAGGGCGACCAGGCTTAGATGGTGGGGTCATGTTACACGCATGGGAGAAGCAAGGTTACCCAAGAGACTCATGGGTTCAGCAGTAGAGGGTAGGAGGAGTCGGGGCAGACCAAGGAGAAGGTACCTGGATTCGGTTAAGAATGATTTTGAAGTAATAGGTTTAACATCAGAAGAGACACCAATGTTAGCACTGGATAGGGGATCATGGAGGAATTTTATAATGAGGCTATGCTCCAGACTGAACGCTGAAAAGCATAATCAGTCTTAAATGATGATGATGATGATGATGTACATTGTGAACTTTTGCTTTTTAGTTTACAGAGGTGTCCACTTACCTCGAGTTATAGTTTGTACATCGATGACTGACATAGGCAGACTGCTGACAGTTTCTTATTGATTGGTATATGCTGAACTGGCTGGGCTTGTCAGTGATCGTATTACGTATTCTGTATTTTGCTGTATATAACGTAAATAACATCATATTTGAGAACTCTGTTTTTGTTGTATATTGCCTATTTTGCTGATAAGTGTGTTATTGTAATTGATATGTAACGGCACAGACCACAGCCAGTGCCAGCGGCGTATTTAGAAAGCCGATTGCTACAGTCAACGACCAGCTGACACCAGTTTCCCTCGTCATGTTCCTGCTTCACTTCAACCTCCTTCTGTGTGACGACATCCAGGTCCAGGAGAGTGGCTCCCATTCAGGAAACTTTCACCCGATTTATCTGCTAAAGGGTGAGCTCAGGACTGCTGTATTTAACTCCTGGCCCAGCTGTTATGACGTCTGCCATTTGACAGTCGACACTGTGAGATCGACAACATTCTGCTGACGTAGTCATGATCGGCACACTTATGCCACGCTGTCACCGCCACCGTTTACCACCAGCCGCCGACCACCACCTGGCTACCACCACCCAGCACCCTGCCACTGCCCCATGGTCCGACGCGCGAACGGACAACCCACTGGCCCCTTGCTGCCTAGGTCCACGCACTGTTCACTGCCTAGGTCACCCCCTGTTGCTCTCCAGCCAACCTTTCAGAGCTTCACTCTGGACAAAGTCATTGCCTGCTGCATCTCTGGGATTCTTGGGCACCATCATCGGAAGGTGCCACTCGCTGCCTCTTGCAAGCAGCACAGGTATGTCGACTGCTTCACTCGGCCACAGCCGCATCAGCATCCACCGTGTCAGCATCCACCACATCGGCATTCTCCAAGTAAGCAGCTTACCCTCCAACTGCGTGCATACACAGCCCAGCTGAACACTATATTTCTGCTCTGATACCATGACAACACAGGACAGCCTTGCCCAGAATGAAAGCATACACATGTAACCCTTCAAGTCCTAATGTAATGATAAGGAACTGTTAATTTCAGCGATGGTTATGCTGCAGCCACCCACAACATCCTACAGTCTTCCTCACCGTCATCCGAATCCAGGACACCCTAGGTGGAAGTGGAATGCCCACTGGCATACACGAAAACACTTCCCACTACCCAGAAGCAGCCAAAGTAAACCCATCTGCTACAGGCATGTGTCAGTTTGGGAACAATTTTATTTTGTGTTAACTGACTCTTCTGTCGATTCTTGGTAGAACGCCATTATAATAAATGAATAGCACTAGTCTGCTTTTGTTCTATAGTATTAATTTTATTGTGTTAATTTGTTTTTGGGTTACGAGGCCATCTTCAGACATTTACTGACTATTCTCGCCAAATAAATTACAATGTTTATAAACGACACTGGAAAAGAAGTTACACATCTAGATTGAAACACAAAGGCACAGTAAATGACATCTTTGACAATGTGCTGGCAATGCAATGTATAAAGTAAAAGGTTGAGCAATAAATAAATATAAGGTGAGTAATAGAAAAAACTAAAAACAAACTTGGAACAGCGTGCCTACATAACAGTTTGTATTAATAAACAAAACCAATAAAATAAAATAAAATTAGTACTTGACAAGACTACTTCAGGAGGTATAAAACATGGAGAGTGATACACAAACTAATTACAAGAAAGAATTATCAACGTAACTACAGAATATATGAAGAACCTAATTAATATCAAGAAGATAAACATAAATGAATAAAAGTAGGAAAATGAAGGAGTGTGAGGTGCGGAGCCCGGAGCCCGGTTGACAGTGGCCCATATTCTGGTGCACTGTCCCACTTTGACTGCCCAGGGACCAAATGTTGGGTTACCGGACTCGTTGCCATTCATTTTATCTGACAACGCCTCACTGGCTGATGTAGTTTTACATTTTATTCGTGAGGCTGGGTTTTATCATTTGATCTAAGTTTTAACGCATGTCCTTTGTCCCTCTGTGTCCTCCACCATAGTGCTTTCAGGGTGGAGGTTTTAATGTGTTGCAGGGTGGCTGGCTTTTCCTTTCTATTCTCTTGGTCGGCCAGCCACTGTAATCTGCTTTCTTGTTTTACTCTACATCTACATCTACATTTATACTCCGCAAGCCACCCAACGGTGTGTGGCGGAGGGCACTTTACGTGCCACTGTCAGTATCTCCCTTTCCTGTTCCAGTCGCGTATGGTTCGCGGGAAGAACGACTGTCTGAAAGCCTCTGTGCGCGCTCTAATCTCTCTAATTTTACATTCGTGATCTCCTCGGGAGGTATAAGTAGGGGGAAGCAATATATTCGATACCTCATCCAGAAACGCACCCTCTCGAAACCTGGCGAGCAAGCTACACCGCGATGCAGAGCGCCTCTCTTGCAGAGTCTGCCACTTGAGTTTGTTAAACATCTCCGTAACGCTATCACGGTTACCAAATAACCCTGTGACGAAACGCGCCGCTCTCCTTTGGATCTTCTCTATCTCCTCCGTCAACCCGATCTGGTACGGATCCCACACTGATGAGCAATACTCAAGTATAGGTCGAACGAGTGTTTTGTAAGCCACCTCCTTTGTTGATGGACTACATTTTCTAAGGACTCTCCCAATGAATCTCAACCTGGTACCCGCCTTACCAACAATTAATTTTATATGATCATTCCACTTCAAATCGTTCCGCACGCATACTCCCAGATATTTTACAGAAGTAACTGCTACCAGTGTTTGTTCCACTATCATATAATCATACAATAAAGGATCCTTCTTTCTATGTATTCGCAATACATTACATTTGTCTATGTTAAGGGTCAGTTGCCACTCCCTGCACCAAGTGCCTATCCGCTGCAGATCTTCCTGCATTTCGCTACAATTTTCTAATGCTGCAACTTCTCTGTATACTACAGCATCATCCGCGAAAAGCCGCATGGAACTTCCGACACTATCTACTAGGTCATTTATATATATTGTGAAAAGCAATGGTCCCATAACACTCCCCTGTGGCACGCCAGAGGTTACTTTAATGTCTGTAGACGTCTCTCCGTTGATAACAACATGCTGTGTTCTGTTTGCTAAAAACTCTTCAATCCAGCCACACAGCTGGTCTGATATTCCGTAGGCTCTTACTTTGTTTATCAGGCGACAGTGCGGAACTGTATCGAACGCCTTCCGGAAGTCAAGAAAAATAGCATCTACCTTGGAGCCTGTATCTAATATTTTCTGGGTCTCATGAACAAATAAAGCGAGTTGGGTTTCACACGATCGCTGTTTCCGGAATCCATGTTGATTCCTACATAGTAGATTCTGAGTTTCCAAAAACGACATGATACTCGAGCAAAACACATGTTCTAAAATTCTACAACAGATCGACGTCAGAGATATAGGTCTATAGTTTTGCGCATCTGCTCGACGACCCTTCTTGAAGACTGGGACTACCTGTGCTCTTTTCCAATCATTTGGAACCTTCCGTTCCTCTAGAGACTTGCGGTACACGGCTGTTAGAAGGGGGGCAAGTTCTTTCGCGTACTCTGTGTAGACTCGAATTGGTATCCCGTCAGGTCCAGTGGACTTTCCTCTGTTGAGTGATTCCAGTTGCTTTTCTATTCCTTGGACACTTATTTCGATGTCAGCCATTTTTTCGTTGGTGCGAGGATTTAGAGAAGGAACTGCAGTGCGGTCTTCCTCTGTGAAACAGCTTTGGAAAAAGGTGTTTAGTATTTCAGCTTTACGCTTGTCATCCTCTGTTTCAATGCCATCATCATCCCGGAGTGTCTGGACATGATGTTTCGAGCCACTTACTGATTTAACGTAAGACCAGAACTTCCTACGATTTTCTGTCAAGTCGGTACCTAGTATTTTACTTTCGAATTCACTGAACGCTTCACGCATAGCCCTCCTTACGCTAACTTTGACATCGTTTAGCTTCTGTTTGTCTGAGAGGTTTTGGCTGCGTTTAAACTTGGAGTGAAGCTCTCTTTGCTTTCGCAGTAGTTTCCTAACTTTGTTGTTGTACCACGGTGGGTTTTTCCCGTCCCTCACAGTTTTACTCGGCACGTACCTGTCTAAAACGCATTTTACGATTGCCTTGAACTTTTTCCATAAACACTCAACATTGTCAGTGTCGGAACAGAAATTTTCGTTTTGATCTGTTAGGTAGTCTGAAATCTGCCTTCTATTACTCTTGCTAAACAGATAAACCTTCCTCCCTTTTTTTATATTCCTATTAACTTCCATATTCAGGGATGCTGCAACGGCCTTATGATCACTGATTCCCTGTTCTGCACTTACAGAGTCGAAAAGTTCGGGTCTGTTTGTTATCAGTAGGTCCAAGATGTTATCTCCACGAGTCGGTTCTCTGTTTAATTGCTCGAGGTAATTTTCGGATAGTGCACTCAGTACAATGTCACTCGATGCTCTGTCCCTACCACCCGTCCTAAACATCTGAGTGTCCCAGTCTATATCTAGTAAATTGAAATCTCCACCTAAGACCATAACATGCTGAGAAAATTTATGTGAAATGTATTCCAAATTTTCTCTCAGTTGTTCTGCCACTAATGCTGCTGAGTCGGGGGGTCGGTAAAAGGAGCCAATTATTAACCTAGCTCGGTTGTTGAGTGTAACCTCCACCCATAATAATTCACAGGAACTATCCACTTCTACTTCACTACAGGATAAACTACTACTAACAGCGACGAACACTCCACCACCGGTTGCATGCAATCTATCCTTTCTAAACACCGTCTGTGCCTTTGTAAAAATTTCGGCAGAATTTATCTCTGGCTTCAGCCAGCTTTCTGTACCTATAACGATTTCAGCTTCGGTGCTTTCTATCAGCGCTTGAAGTTCCGGTACTTTACCAACGCAGCTTCGACAGTTTACAATTACAATACCGATTGCTGCTTGGTCCCCGCATGTCCTGACTTTGCCCCGCACCCGTTGAGGCTGTTGCCCTTTCTGCACTTGCCCGAGGCCATCTAACCTAAAAAACCGCCCAGCCCACGCCACACAACCCCTGCTACCCGTGTAGCCGCTTGTTGCGTGTAGTGGACTCCTGACCTATCCAGCGGAACCCGAAACCCCACCACCCTATGGCGCAAGTCGAGGAATCTGCAGCCCACACGGTCGCAGAACCGTCTCAGCCTCTGATTCGGACCCTCCACTCGGCTCTGTACCAAAGGTCCGCAGTCAGTCCTGTCGACGATGCTGCAGATGGTGAGCTCTGCTTTCATCCCGCTAGCGAGACTGGCAGTCTTCACCAAATCGGATAGCCGCCGGAAGCCAGAGAGGATTTCCTCCGATCCATAGCGACACACATCATTGGTGCCAACATGAGCGACCACCTGCAGATGGGTGCACCCTGTACCCTTCATGGCATCCGGAAGGACCTTTTCCACATCTGGAATGACTCCCCCCGGTATGCACACGGAGTGCACTTTGGTTTTCTTCCCCTCCTTTGCTGCCATATCCCTAAGGGGCCCCATTACGCGCCTGACGTTGGAGCTCCCAACTACCAGTAAGCCCACCCTCTGCGACTGCCCGGATCTTGCAGACTGAGGGGCAACCTCTGGAACAGGACAAGCAGCCATGTCAGGCCGAAGATCAGTATCAGCCTGAGACAGAGCCTGAAACCGGTTCGTCAGACAAACTGGAGAGGCCTTCCGTTCAGCCCTCCGGAATGTCTTTCGCCCCCTGCCACACCTTGAGACGACCTCCCACTCTACCACAGGTGAGGGATCAGCCTCAATGCGGGCAGTATCCCGGGCAACCACAGTCTTAGTCCGATCGGGGGATGCGTGGGACGAGCTGGCCGTCCCCGACAAACCCCCATCCGGACCCCCACAGTGATGCCCATTGGCAACAGCCTCAAGCTGTGTGACCGAAGCCAACACTGCCTGAAGCTGGGAGCGAAGGGATGCCAACTCAGCCTGCATCCGAACACAGCAGTTGCAGTTCCTATCCATGCTAAAAACTGTTGTGCAAAGAACGTCTGAACTAATCTACAGAGAGCGCAAACAAAACGACACAAAATTGAAACGGTTATTAAACTACAAGATTGCCTAGTAAATGCAGTAATGCTGCCACTTGTGCACTGCTGACACACTGCTCGGCGGCGGAAGGAGACTACGCGATTTAACACTATTCGAGTACTAAAACGCAATGCTACAACTCTCAAATACTATAATACGCCCGAAATTTATGAATTAAACAATGCAAGTATCAAAAACACGCAAAGAAATTAAGAATTAAACTATGTAACAAATGAGTGAGCTAGGAGTATACGACTTGCTGCTGCAGCTGCTTATCCAACGGCGGCAGGGAAAAGCAAACAAAATGTAATAAGTCTGTAACGAGCCGCCAGAGACCGTTGATCACTTAGACCAAAATATTCAGAAAGTATCCCTGATCGAGCTCTGAAAATTTCTCGGTGTACAATGGACCAAACAAGAAAAAAATGCCCAGTAAAAACGGTGTCTAAAGTGCATAAATTAACAACTATGAGCACCTCTTCGTTTCCGCTACTTTCAAACTACATCTTCTGTGGTGAGAAAATGATCGTAGCTTTTAATGTACTCACTTTAGATCCTATATTTACTGTATATGTTTTCTTGTTTCGTTCTGTTCAACCTCCTCCCAAAATACAGAGAGGTGCAAATAATAGCGTCCCGGACGAGTGGATACAATTGGGCATGAATTTATGCATATAACCACATCCCACTACGCCCATACCAAGTGTACACCCGCCATGTGATCCACACCAGTTCAGAGCGTAGTGCCAGCTGTGTCAGTGTGAGTGGAGCAGTGCAAGGGGACGATGGTACTCTCAATGGACCTGGCCACGCAGGTCGCCTGATCCGTCAGTGTGCGATTACTCTGTGCGGGGAGCTCTCAAGTTTAAGGTATATTGGAACAACCCTCACGGTCTTCAAGAACTGCAGCAGAACATTTCGTATGAGGCTGCACCAATTCCAGCAGTCCAGATTCGATCTGCCTTCAGCAGTTTGCTGACCAGGGCCCAAAAGTGCCAAGAGATGAGCGATGGACACAGTCAAGCTTTTATCGTATTTCCTTTCCTCTGCTGTGTTTCTTTGCATTTTTATTTGCCTCACCCTGTATAAAAAGTAAAGAGTTTTCAGTAAAAGACATGTGTTTCACAGCATCGAAGACAAACAAGTGTTCACAGCTTTTAAAGTATGCATTTTAAGGCCCATGAATACCAGACTTTTTTATTGTTTTGGTCGATACTAACTCCTCTGAAAGGTTTGTCGATGGAGTTCTGATTTACCCATTATATACACACTCCTCAGCGGTGTAGTTACATAAAGTAATACAATATATCAACTACTGGGTGCGGAAGCATGTTGCCAGAGATCTCCCAGTCGCGCACAGAAATTTGGACGTCACATTGCGTGAATTCAGAATGACTATAGCGCCACATGAGTCTGGCTCCGCAACAAGAGTCAGTTAAAGGAACGGAAGAAGACAATGTGTGTCCATTAGGGAGCAATTACACTGCCCTTCATAGCAACGTGGCGCAGAGAGAATACCTCAATTACTTTACACGGAAAAGAATCATCGGGAAAATGAGAGGAGAAGGAATTATGACGAGTTTAGTCTAGGTATTTCATACGGCCAACTGCTTTATTTCAAGAGGATGGAGAGTGTTCCAAACCACAGGCATTGCAGCCCAAAGAATTTGAGAGAGGCGACCATGATCAACCATAGCAGCGGTCGACCACTACATTTCGCAACAGGCAAGAGGAGACCCAAGTCAAACAGTGTACGCAATTGCAACCACGTTTAACAGGAGAGCAAGGCATGTAGCTTCGTGCACCATGTGGCACGGCGATTGCATGGGGTGATCTCCTTGCTTGACAACCAGTATGTTGTATTCCGTTGACACTCATACATCGGCAGCACCATTTACAGGCCTACGAAGAGATGGCTCGTGTGTCTTCTCAGACGACAGCAGTTTCAGCCTATGATTCTGGATACACTGTCATATGACGAAAGGTGGGAGATATAATGCACCCAGGAGCACTGTCGAAAATGAGGGCTTTGGTGCTCCAGATTTTATGGTGTGGGGAGGCAAATAGATTGCGTGGGCGTATTGACCTCCACATTTGTGAGCACGGTACACTCACTGGTCAACGGTATTGTGAAAATGTACTCTTTCCCATGTGCGTCTTTTCAGTGGTGCATTCGGCTCTGATTTGATTTCTTGGGTAACAGTGGGCGACTGCAACGAACAGCGCAGATGCAGCAGCTCTAAGAACAAGAGGATATTCGGCGAATAGACTAACCTGCCTGTTGCTGCGACTTAAATCCCGTCAAACACGTTTGGGATGTGTTGGAAAGACGTACTACAGCACGTCCATATGCACCAACGACCATGCAGCAGCTGTCAACCGCACTGGTGGATGAATGGAACTCCTCATCATCAGGACTTACAAATTTTGTGGCCAGCATGGGAACACATTGCAGAGCATACACTGCAGTGCGTGGTGATCACACACCCTAGTAAGAACCATGCCCCGCCTTTTGTAATGTTCGGGGGACCATCATAAACCGCGGTGACTTTAGTGAAATTGCTGTCTTTGAATAAAAGTATCATTTCTGTTCATCCCATTGCGTATTTCTTTCAGTTACCTTCCGTCAGTGAAATGCGATGTAAAAGTCAGTTTCGTCCTCAGATTTTGTACACTGTTTGTGTTTCGATTTCGGGGAGGGGGACATTGTGGGACTGGCTTAATTCTTACAGTTGTAAATTTTCTTTCAATCATGAATTCACGTGAGTTGATGGTTTTCTTTTTCTTTTTTTTTTTTGCTCAAATGGCTCGGAGCGCTATGGGACTTAACTTCTAAGGTCATCAGTCCCCTAGAACTCTAGAACTTAGAACTACTTAAACCTAACTAACCTAAGGACATCACACACATCCATGCCCGAGGCAGGATTCGAACCTGCGACTGTAGCGGTCACGCGGTTCCAGATTGTAGCGGCTAGAACCGCTCGGCCACCCCAGCCGGCTGTTGTTTTTGCAATTTGGTGCAAAACGTTTGCTTTATCCGTTTCAGTCTCGATTGTCAATGAAATTACAGTATGGGTGTACAGCGTGCTTTTCATTGTACAGCTATTTTATCCATGTGACTCATTTTATTAGTAACTCAGATTACGTCATCGACATAACAGTACCAACAGATAATTTTGAAGTGGTAGAAATTTTGTTTTTTGGTACGATTGGCTGTAGGTTCACTAAATGGTGACACACCGGATAATCTTCCAAACACAAACAAGCCTGAAGTAATTTTACTCAACTATTAATCGTATTAAATGTTCGAAGAGATCTTAGTCCACTTTTTTCTGTATAAGCAAATCATTCGACGAGAAATGCTATGGCGCGCGAAGAACAATATGGCCTGTGTGATACAATCATCTCAGAATAATTCATCTCCAAGAGTCTACAGAATCTATAGAAACAAAAGAAAATTTAAAGCAAAGTGGCCACAATGAGATGAGGCTATCTCAGACAACGAATCCTAACTCTCATCAGCTGGCACTCGCTGCATACGTAATGCACGTGCCGACTGGTGTAAGCCTTTGTAAATAACTGGAGTCTGCTCACAAAAGGGGCGCATCGAATTGTCACAAAACAGCGCTCCTGCACTTCCCGTAATAAACAGGGCGGGAGGCGTCGCGCGGACCTTGTTTCTCTGGCTGTCAGCCCACTCGAGCCGGCTAATGCAATAACTTTCCGAAAATGAGGACCAAGTCGAAAACAGTCCTGAAATGACAACTTTGTCGAGCCGGAGAAGGAACAAGATGGGGTGGGTCAGTAGGGGTGGGAGGTGCCGAGTGGGGCACGGAGCACTCCGATTGGTGCGACCCCGCTCCGTGTGACGCTAGACTCATCGGCTTCCGGCCTCCGATCCATTACCGCTACATGGAGGCGCAAACAGCTTTCTCATTAGTCTCTCCATTAAGCCGTCCAGCCAGGAACTGTATTTACGGTTTCTTTTCCGCGCGATTTCCTCTGCTGGCGCGGAATGAGTGGGAGGCTGGAATCCAGCTGGCTAACTGGCCTGCCGCGGAAAGGGACAGCGCGCGCCCCAACGTGCAGGCCGGGTTGGCCAGTTCTCGCGCTGGCCTTACTCCAAACGAATTTTGTTCGTGTACATTAATAAAAAAACTGAAATGTTGGTTTGTTCAAAACCGCATCTCACCGAAAGTTCTTCACCGATTGCTTTTAAATTGTGACACAACGTTGCATCATCAATAAGTATACAGAGACACGTCAACATTCGAATGCAACGTTGTCTCAAATTTTCATATGAATCGCTGAAGAACTTTCGGAAACTTGAGCTTTTGAACAAAGAAAATGAAATTTTTCGTAACAACATATCCTCTTATATAGATAGAGAGAGAGAGGGGGGGGGGGGATCCAAAAAATTGTATTCACTGTTTAAAAGTCCATAACTTGCAAACTAATTGACGGAGTTGTCTCATTTTTGGTGAAAGTGCAGTTTAAAGTCCAACTTAAGGATATCAGTGTAGGTGTTCGAAATGGTCACCATTAACATCCAAACACAAACGATGGCGCCGAACTGCAGCACGAACTACTGACTGCAACGTGTTCAGTTGGATATTTGCACATGAATGTACGATGGATTCTCGAAGTTCGTCCAATGTGCGTGGTTTTTGTCGATAAACGACGTCCTTTAGTGTTCCCCATAGGTAAAAGTCCAGAGGAGTTAGGTCTGGGGAATGTGATGGATACACCACAGCACCTCTACGACCTATCCATTTTCATGGTAGATTTTCGTCGAGATACGTCCTAACATGATTTTGGCAGTGGGCTAGGGCACCATCTTGTTGAAAGTAAACTCTTCCGTCCCCGTACAAGTCTCGGATGGCAGGTAAAATGGATGTCTGAAGCTTTTGAAGGTACACCTCACCGGTAACTGTGAAGTCAAAGAAGAATTGCCCAATCAAACCCCAGTAAGACAACCTACACCACACATTTACTCCTGGCAAATTCACGGCTTTGTCTACATGGACGTTCGGATTTTCGGCGGCCCAGTAGATGCAATTGTGGCGATTTACTGTACCATTGTTTTTGAACTGTGCCTCATCAGACCACACAATCATCTCTGCAAACTCTTCATCGTTGCGCACCATGTTAGTAAAACACTCGCAGTACTCCATTCTACGATCTGCGTCGTCCTCGTTCAGTGCGTGTAGCAATCGTGGTATGTAGCACTTCCACTTTACTGTCTTCAAAATTCACCGAACACTTGAGCGATTCACTCCAGTTTCACGGGCACACTGGCTCACAGACTTCTGTGGTGAGCGAGTGAATTGCTGTAACACACGACGGGAGTTAGCTGGACTTGTTATTGTTACAGGTCGTCCATATCGTTGTTTGTGTACATCTTTAACACAGCCTTCGGCTTCAAATTTGCCTCGAATGCGACGAATCGTTAAACGTGTCGGTGGCTCTGTTTGATACTCATTTCGCCATTGCCGTTGAACCTCATTAATGTTTTCGTACTTAAAATACCACTTCAAAACTGACTTCCTTTCATCGAATGTAAGCCTTGCGCCAGCCATGTTTACTCAAGTAACTAGGTGCACCTAAGAACAAAACACTACCTGGCGACTGTCATCTAACAAAATAAAACAACGCAGTACAACGCTTGTGTGGCGATTGCCGGAACTACAAACTATTACACTACCAAAGATGAGACAACTCCGTCAGTTAGTTTGCCAGTTATGGACTTTTAAACAGTGGATACATTTTTATGGATCCCTCTGTATATTATTGGTGTTTTGTCCTTAAAGAGCGCAGTTAGGCTAAACTACATGGCCAGTTCATTTTGCTGCCTTCCTCGCTGCCCAAACTTCCCTCATTCACTCGCTGTTTCTGTTTCCAATCCTCTGTCCATGCTTCTTGTCGGCTTCGTGTCTTCGGCTTCATCTTGGTTGCCTTTTTAGTGCCCATATTTCTTTCACCTTCCGCTGGATATTGTTTGCGTTCTTCGTTCCATTTTACGCCTGTTCGTTTGTCAAAGAGTATCTAATGTAGTTCACTTTTCTTAATGGTTTTTCTCTATTTTATTCTGTCGTATATTGTGTCTGATGTGATGTTGAGTTGTTTCAGGTTGTTTTTTACTTGTGCCGCCCATCTGTTGTTTCTAGTGGTTACCCAGTCGAAGATCTGATGGGTCAGTCAGTGTGATGTCATTCTGTAGAGGTGTCCATGCAATTGTAGTCTGGATTTTCTAATCTTTTCTGTGATTGTCTATGTTTGTATAGTTCCTCTGTAGGTTACTTGATCCATATTCCATTGCTGTTAGTTGGGCCAAATATTTTCCTAAGTATTTTCCGTTCTAATTTTTCTAGTTGTCTGATACGTGTATGTGCTAGGATCAGTGTGGTCTCTGCTGCATACAGTGCTTCGGGGAGCACCACTGTGTCGTAGTGGTGTAATTTGGCTTTATGTGAGATAGACTTCTTGTTGTAACGATTCCACACTACTTTGTATGCCTTGCCCAGTTTAGATTTTCTTTCTTCATTCGAGTCTCTGTTATGTCTGCTCATTTGTAGTGTTTCACCGAGGTATTTGAAGTAGGCAGATTTGTAAATCGTGCCGTACTTTGTGTTCAGAGATGAGAGTTTCTTTGTGCTCATAAACTGTCTCTTTTCGTCAGAAATCTGTAGTCCAGTTTTGGAAGCGATTTCATGTAGTTTTTCAATAGCTTGTTTCGTTTATACCTTTCGAGACAATCTGCAAATCGTCTGCAAAAGCCAGGCATTTTATCTGTAGGTTTCCTACGGTTATCCCCTGTTGTGATATTTCCCATTCTTGTATTACCTTATATATAATATATATATATATATATATATATTTATTTATTTATTTATTTATTTATTTATGCTTCAGCACATATAAAAAAACGCACTAGTAGTTCAATGCAATGCTGTGTAAAAATTTCAAAGCATTTGGTGAAGAACTTCCGAAGATTTACAGATTCATACGAACAAACATTTACATCTATGTAAGTAAAAATCTAAATGTGTCTGTGTCCAAAATCTTAAATTTCCGTAAGTTCCTCACCGATTGCTTTAAAAGTCAGACGAAGTTGCATTTGAATACATATGTGTATACGTAAAGAGATACGTTGTTAGCTGAAGTCTCATGTTCGTTTGTTCGAAATCTTAAATCTCGGAAGTTCTTCACCGATTCCTTTGAAATTTTGACACAATGTTGCATTCAAGTACGCACGTTTTATTATGTAGCTAGTGGAGGGCAATTTGGTGACCTGGCAGGTTAGCTGAGAGCGCTAATGCGCTACTTCCTGGACTCAAGTAGGCGCGCCAGCCCCGGATAGAATCCGCCTGGCGAATTAACGACGAAGGCCGGAGTACCAGCCAGCCTGGATGTGGTCTTTAGTCGGTTTTCCACATCCCACTAGGTGAATATCTGGCTGGTCCCCACGCCCCACCTCAGTTACACGAGTCTCAGACATCTGAAACATATTCGCACTCTTTCATGATTTACACGCAACACAGACAGCTGGGGTACACTGATTCCGTCCCAGGTGGTACAGGGTGGTGGCAGGAAGGGCATCTGGCCATCCCTTCGAACTAACCATGCCAAATCCGATTGTAACAGTGCTGACCCTGTGCAAACTGCGGGACAAGGGACAGATAGATAGACTGGAGGGCCATATGGTATATAAATATATGATACATACATAATATGTATTATACATGCAATACGTGTTATATTCATAATAAATAAAAATGTAATATATCTCTATATACACTGCAGTAGGTATATAGATACAAGTGAGTATTCGAATATAACATTGCGTCAAAATTTCTATGGAATCGGTGAAGAACTTTCAGAGATGTAAGCTTTTCAACAAGCAACATGAAAGTATCGCGTTTTGTGCGTCACATATGTTTTACATATACCAGATTGCACTTTATAAGGTATATAAACACATTAGAGTATTCGAATGCAATGGTGTGTCAAAATTACAAAGCATTTGGTTAAGAACTTTCGGAGAGTTTGTGAAAATGAACGTTTACATTTGCATAAATAAAAATATAGATGTTTGTGTGTTCGAAATTTTAAATCTCCATAAGTTATAATTTTTTGAAATATTGTTCCAGGGATGTATTAATATTATCTCACCTGAGTTGTTACTTTTTATTTGTGGGTGACCAGTTTCGATCTACTGCAAAGAATATCATCAGATTGTAAGGGGTCCGTAGGCCCTTACTATAATTTTGCACTCGGCACAGGTCGATAGGGCGAACAATCGATTGTGACGTGTTGAGAGAGCGAGTGTCGAGTTGCGCCAGTGTGGTTGGCGGGAATGGTGTGTGTGTGTGTGTGAAGGCCATTGTTGAAATACAGGGTCTTTAACCGAGAAGGGTGTCACCATCGCCGTGGTTAGACCCCTAAATAATAGATTAATACCGAGAAAGTGATGAAGTATCATTATGAACGTGATCAGTGACGTTATTAGTGCCGATATTTGGTTACGCGTCTACCGCGCCGGCCTAACCTTGGATTGCAGTGTTGGATGCAGTGATGGATTAGCGTGTGACGATAATGGAAAATGAAGAAAGCCTGTGCTGAGATTAGCTGTAATTAGATATGTATGACGAAGGCAGTGGCTGTCTCTTTTTTTTGTGTTTTAGAAGAATATAAGTTCGTAATTAGTAAAACTGTGTTGGTGTTCCTTATTACCAGACATTCAGTATTATAGTGTTGAACAGAACGAACTGGAAAGTAACAACTTCCGTAGCAGTCAATTCCGATTACCAGCCCTATTAGGTTCACGGTCATGTTAATAATAAATATTGGGCTGCTATTCGATCTGACGAGGTCAGGATAAAAACGGAGGTGTTACAAGATCTACCTTCCTTGGTGACAGCAGGTATCGGTGGTGTGGAGTAGATCCGTTTTTGCTGGTGTTGAGAACACTTCACAGATTGCTTTGATATTCCTATGCAGTTTTACGTTATGATACAGTCGTGTTTCTATATGCCTCCTAGAGTGCCACATACCACATATAAATAAAAATGTACATGTTTGTACAAATTCGTATATCTCCAGAATTTCTCCACCAATTGCTTAGAAATTATGACACAACATTGCATTCGAAAACGCTAGTGTTTTCGTACACCTACTGGTGTGCCATATGGTATACAAATATTTGTATATTACATGCATAATAAATAAAAATACATATATTAATATAGCATATGACACTCCAGTAAGTATACAGGGTGGTCCATTGATAGTGACCGGGCCAAATATCTCACGAAATAAGCATCAAACGAAAAAACTACAAAGAACGAAACTCGTCTACCTTGAAGGAGGAAACCAGATGGCGCTATGGTTGGTCTGCTAGATGGCGCTGCCATAGGTCAAACGGATATCAACTGCGTTTTTGTAAAAATAGGAACCCTCCTTTTTTACTACATATTCGTGTAGTACGTAAAGAAATATGAATGTTTTAGTTGGGCCACTTTTTTCGCTTTGTGATAGATGGCGCTGTAATAGTCACAAACGTATAATTATGTGGTATCACGTAACATTCCGCCAGTGCGGACGGTATTTGCTTCGTGATACATTACCCGTGTTAAAATGTACTGTTTACCAATTGCAGAAAAGGTCGATATCGTGTTGATGTATGGCTACTGTGATCAAAATGCCCAATGGGCGTGTGATATGTATGCTGCTCGGTATCCTGGAGACATCATCCAACTGTCCGGACCGTTCGCCGTATAGTTACGTTATTTCAGGAAACAGGAAGTGTTCAGCCACATTTGAAATGTCAACCACGACCTGCAACAAATGATGATGCCCAAGTCGGTGTTTTAGCTGCTGTCGACGCTAATCCGCACATCAGTAGCAGACAAATTGCGCGACAATCGGGAATCTCAAAAACCTCGGTGTTGAGAATGCTACATCAACATCGATTGCACCCGTAGCATATTTCTATGCACCAGGAATTGCATGGCGACGACTTTGAACGTCGTGTACAGTTCTGCCACTCTGCACAAGAGAAATTACGGGACGATGACAGATTTTTTGCACGCGTTCTATTTAGCGACGAAGCATCATTTGCCAACAGCGGTAACGTAAACCGGCATAATATGCACTATTGGGCAACGGAAAATCCACGGTGGCTGCGACAAGTGGAACATCGGAAACCTTGGCGGGTTAATGTATGGTGCTACATTATGGGAGGAAGAATAATTGGCCCCCATTTTATCGATGGCAATCTAAGTGGTGCAGTGTATGCTGATTTCCTACGTAATGTTCTACCGATGTTACTACAAGATGTTTCACTGCATGACAGAATGGCGATGTACTTCCAACTTGATGGATGTCCGGCACATAGCTCGCTTGCGGTTAAAGCGGTATTGAATAGCATATTTCATGACAGGTGGATTGGTCGTCGAAGCACCGTACCATGGCCCCCTGATCCACCGACAATGCTTGACAACATTCGTCAGCGCATTGTCAATGCATGTACGAACATTATGGGAGGCGAACTACTCGCTGTTGAGAGCAATGTCATTACACGTATTGCCAAATGCATTGAAGTTGACGCACATCGTTTTGACTATTTATTGCATTAATGTGGTATTTACAGATAATCACGCTGTAACAGCATGCGTTCTCAGAAATGATAAGTTCACAAAGGTATATGTATCACATTGGAACAACCGAAATAAAATGTTCAAACGTACCTACTTTCTGTATTTTAATTTAAAAAACCTACCTGTTACCAACTGTTCGTCTGAAATTGTGAGCTATATGTTTGTGACTATTACAGCGCCATCTATCACAAAGCGAAAAACGTGGTCCAACTAAAACATTCCTATTTCTTTATGTACTACACGAATATGTAATAAAAAATGGGGGTTCCTATTTTAAAAAACGCAGTTGATATCCGTTTGACCTATGGCAGCGCCATCTAGCGGGCCGACCATAGCGCCATCTGGTTTCCCCCTTCAAGCTAGACAGGTTTCGTTCTTTGTAGTTTTTCCGTCTGACGCTTATTTCGTGATATATTTGGCCCGATCCCGATCAATGGACCACCCAGTATAGCTGGATTGGGAGAGAGTCGTGCGCTAATTGAACACTTTAACAAACTGCCTAATCCCATCGTTCATTTGTTGCAAGGAATTAACCAACTTTCTATAGAAAATCTTTCTCAAGTTGAATTTTTCCTGTGGTCTACTGTTCGTTTTCAGCATCGCGCTGACGCCTCAGGTGTTTCGCAGCGGGTTGTTATTTATTGTACCCTTTAACTCAAGCAAGATTGAGTAGAGTACTTTCGGAAGTCTTGGGAGACCACGGTTCGCTGCGAGATTTGAGAAACCGAGTGATCCAGCTCCAACCCTACAACAGCGTGGATGCGTTGATAGGAACACTTTTTTGTAAGATTGGCGCTCCTCCGCACATTGCACAGCCACTGAAACGACTGCTGCAGAGGCATTTCGGAAATCCTAGAATTATCAGCCGTCTTTTCCCCACAGCCTGGCTTTCCAGATCAACTGATCTCAATACGTGTGACTTCTGGCTGTGGTACACTACTGGCCATTAAAATTGCTACACCACCAAGATGACGTGCTACAGACGTGAAATTTAACCGACAGGAAGAAGATGCTGTGATATGCAAATGATTACCTTTTCAGAGCATTCACACAAGGTTGGCGCCGGTGGCGACACCTACAACGTGCTGACATGATGAAAGCTTACAACCGATTTCTCATACAGAAACAGCAGTTGACCGGCGTTGCCTGGTGAAACGTTGTTGTGATGCCTCGTGTAAGGAGGAGAGATGCGTACCATCACGTTTCCGACTTTGATAAAGGTCGGATTGTAGACTATCGCGATTGCGGTTTATCGTATCGCGACATTGCTGCTCGCGTTGTTCGAGATCCAATGACTGTTAGCACAATATGGAATTGGTGGGTTCAGGAGGATAATACGGAACGCCGTGCAGGATCCCAAAGGCCTCGTATAACTAGCAGTCGAGATGACAGGCATCTTATCCACATCGCTGTAACGGATCGTGCAGCCACGTCTCGACCCCTGAGTCAACATATGGGACCGTTTGCAAGACAACAACCATCTGCACGAATAGTTCGACGACGTTTGCAGCAGCATGGACTATCAGCTCGGAGACCGTGGCTGCGGTTACCCTTGACGCTGCATCACAGACAAGAGCGCCTGCGATGGTGTACTCAACGAGGAACCTGGGTGCACGAATAGCAAAACGTCATTTTTTCGGATGAATCCAGGTCCTGTTTACAGTAGCATGATTGTCGCATCCGTGTTTGGCGACAACGCGGTGAACGCACATTAGAAGCGCGTATTCGTCATCGCTATACTGGCGTATCACCCGCACTGGTATGGGGTGCCATTGGGTACACGTCTCGGTCACCTCTTGTTCGCATTGACGGCACTCTCAACAGTGGACGTTACATTTCAGATGTTTAAAGGTGGCTGCACTGAGTCACAGCGCCTGAGATTGCGCCAAAGATTATTATTCCGCCGCCTCCACTGGTGCAGCAGTAGTTCAGAGGATGTCGAGGGCCGTTTTTGTTCCCTTGGGCGAGAGAGTAGATGCTGTTCGGTTGGTGTAATGTATAGATGGAAGAAGTTGCAATTGTCAGAGTGTATTTGAGGAGATGGGCTTTTGATTTATGATGCTGGTGTAATGGAAAATTTTCGTCAATATATAATGAGGTAAAAAGGTATTACAGTCTCTTGCTCACAGGTACAGTCAACAAGTCATCTGGCTCGTGTTCATTTATTAGACTTGTAATTTTGGTTTCTATGTGAAATTATAGTATTTCTGGTTTTTAAATTAGTTCAACGTAATTGGTGTTTAAAATATTTTGTCGTATTGAGAAAGAACCGAGCCAGATACATGTACGTTGAGTCTCACTATCACACACAGAACAGTTACAATTGTGCTTTGTTGTTTCGTAGCTTTTATAGTTGCAGGGGACTCAATTAATCAATTGTGTTAATAGAAATTCCTTGTCATTCTTTATTTTTATTTTATGCAGTCAGATTGCGTGCTAATAATAGTCAGGGCCAACCGGTTACGAGACTTCGTAACCGGTCACATAGCTACTAAAATTATTGCTTCTATTCATTAATATTTTTAATTAAGCCCCCATGCAATGTGTTACGACCCGTGGGTCTACCCTTCATTCGATCCCTGCGAAACCCTACATTTCAGCAGGACAATGCACGACCGCATGTTGCAGGTCCTGTACGGGCCTTTCTGGATACAGAAAATGTTCGACTGCTGCTCTGGCCAGCACATTCTCCAGATCTCTCACCAACTGAAAACGTTTGGTCAATGGTGGCCGAGCAACTGGCTCGTCACAATACGCCAGTCACTGCTCTTGATGAACTGCACTACTCTTGATGAACTGTGGTATCGTGTTGAACCTGCATGGACAGCTCTTGCTTCCTTCTTTCTAAATATTTAATTTCGTTTTGTTTATTAATATCTCACTTTATTTTGTATTAGTTATAAGTTTTTCTAATGCGGCACAAAAAGAGATATCAAATGAATCTAAACAAATAGAGCCCGCCTCCACGTGGCGGGACACGGGCAACGGTGTGAGTGGGGACGGGAGCCGGTGTGGTGTTACTTTCAGTCACTCCGGACCCCGGACCCAGACACAGCAGCTAAGGGGCAACATACGACCCACCATAAGAAATTAGACGGTGGGTCATAAAATATAAGCAGCTAGTGAAAAAAAAAATGTACATGTACACGTCACCCAAGCTCTTTTTGACTCAATGCTCAGGCGTATCAAGGCCATTCTTACGGCCAGAGGTGGTTGTTCTGAGTACTGCTTTCTCAGGATTTATGCACCCAAATTGCGTGAAAATGTAATCACATGTCAGTTCTAGTATAATACATTTGTTCAATGAATACCCGTTTAACATCTGCATTTCTTCTTGGTGTAACAAATTTTAATGGCTAGCAGTGTATTATTTGAAAGATGTGTTCAGTGCTCCATTTACGAACTTATCTGAACTGAAAGCACACGCTACGCAACACGTTCTGAACGTGACCCGTGAGACACTCCGATCTGTTTTGGACCATGTTTTTATCGGTTGCAACTTGTGGCAGAAAACCATGTTGAATATGTTTTGTGCCAGTCTCACGACAATTGGAAGCCGGTGTTACTTTGCTTTTTATGCGGGTTTTGGCTTCAGGGCAATTAAAAACCGACGTCGTTTTGCTTCATCGCGGTTGTTTGCCTCAGGACAATTAAGAACTGATTTTCCCTTCCGAGTTAGTATTACCTTGCCGCGGTGAGCGGCCTTAGCCCACTAGCAGTGCCACAACCGTTCAGTGCCGAACCGGCGTAGTCATGCACATTCAGCAGTACGAATAGTGTAATGCGCATCTCAAACCATAACCGTCGTACTGCGATTCGTGTTTCATTTGTAGTCGACCCTATTTACGTTAAGACGCTTACAGCACCATCTATAAGCAAAATTTTCGTTACAAGTTCTATTTTGTTCCATAACGTTTCCCCCTTTGCGTCAGTAACATGCTGTTCATATTTGAGACCGTTCTGAGCAGTGGTTGTTTTTCTACAGTGTTTCGAAACTGGAACTTTAACTATGGACACCCAGTATACTAATAAAAATGTAAATGTTAAATCTCCATTAAGTTCTTTACCGACAGCTTTGACATTTTTGACACATCGTTGCACCTGAATATTTGCGTGTTTTTATTTTTATATACCTACGGGAGAGCCACATACAATATATAAACATAGACGTAATAACTATAGGGGAAATCAATAAAAATGTAAATGCCCGTTGGTACAAAATCGTAAATCTCCGAAAGTTTCTAAACCCATTGCATTGTGATTTTAACACAAAATTATATTCGAATACACCTGTGTTTTTATGTACCTATTTTTTAATATACACTACTGGCCATTAAAATTGCTACACCAAGAAGAAATGCAGATGATAAACGGGTATTCATTGGACAAATATACACTCCTGGAAATTGAAATAAGAACACCGTGAATTCATTGTCCCAGGAAGGGGAAACTTTATTGACACATTCCTGGGGTCAGATACATCACATGATCACACTGACAGAACCACAGGCACATAGACACAGGCAACAGAGCATGCACAATGTCGGCACTAGTACAGTGTACATCCACCTTTCGCAGCAATGCAGGCTGCTATTCTCCCATGTAGACGAACGTAGAGATGCTGGATGTAGTCCTGTGGAACGGCTTGCCATGCCATTTCCACCTGGCGCCTCAGTTGGACCAGCGTGCGTGCTGGACGTGCAGACCGCGTGAGACGACGCTTCATCCAGTCCCAAACATGCTCAATGGGGGACAGATCCGGAGATCTTGCTGGCCAGGGTAGTTGACTTACACCTTCTAGAGCACGTTGGGTGGCACGGGATACATGCGGACGTGCATTGTCCTGTTGGAACAGCAAGTTCCCTTGCCGGTCTAGGAATGGTAGAACGATGGGTTCGATGACGGTTTGGATGTACCGTGCACTATTCAGTGTCCCCTCGACGATCACCAGTGGTGTACGGCCAGTGTAGGAGATCGCTCCCCACACCATGATGCCGGGTGTTGGCCCTGTGTGCCTCGGTCGTATGCAGTCCTGATTGTGGCGCTCACCTGCACGGCGCCAAACACGCATACGACCATCATTGGCACCAAGGCAGAAGCGACTCTCATCGCTGAAGACGACACGTCTCCATTCGTCCCTCCATTCACACCCGTCGCGACACCACTGGAGGCGGGCTGCACGATGTTGGGGCGTGAGCGGAAGACGGCCTAACGGCGTGCGGGACCGTAGCCCAGCTTCATGGAGACGGTTGCGAATGGTCCTCGCCGATACCCCAGGAGCACCAGTGTCCCTAATTTGCTGGGAAGTGGTGGTGCGGTCCCCTACGGCACTGCGTAGGGTCCTACGGTCTTGGCGTGCATCCGTGCGTCGCTGCGGTCCGGTCCCAGGTCGACGGGCACGTGCACCTTCCGCCGACCACTGGCGACAACATCGATGTACTGTGGAGACCTCACGCTCCACGTGTTGAGCAATTCGGCGGTACGTCCACCCGGCCTCCCGCATGCCCACTATACGCCCTCGCTCAAAGTCCGTCAACTGCACATACGGTTCACGTCCACGCTGTCGCGGCATGCTACCAGTGTTAAAGACTGCGATGGAGCTCCGTATGCCACGGCAAACTGGCTGACACTGACGGCGGCGGTGCACAAATGCTGCGCAGCTAGCGCCATTCGACGGCCAACACCGCGGTTCCTGGTGTGTCCGCTGTGCCATGCGTGTGATCATTGCTTGTACAGCCCTCTCGCAGTGTCCGAAGCAAGTATGGTGGGTCTGACACACCGGTGTCAATGTGTTCTTTTTTCCATTTCCAGGAGTGTATTATACTAGAACTGACATGTGATTACATTTTCACGGTTTTTGCGTGCATAGATCCTGAAAAATCAGTACCCAGAACAACCACCTCTGGCCGTAATAACGGCCTTGATACAACTGAGCATTGAGTCAAACAGAGCTTGGATGGCGTGTACAGGAACAGCTTCCCATGCAGCTTCAACACGATACCACAGTTCATCAAGAGTAGTGATTGTCGTATTGTGACGAGCCAGTTGCTCGGCCACCATTGACCAGACGTTTTCAATTGGTGAGAGATCTGGAGAATGTGCTGGCCAGGGCAGCAGTCGAACATTTTCTGTATCCAGAAAGGCCCGTACAGGACCTGCAACATGCGATCGTGCATTATCCTGCTGAAATGTAGGGTTTCGCAGGGATCGAATGAAGGGTAGAGATACAGGTCGTAATATATTTGAAATGTAGCTACTTGTGTACTGTTGGTTAGGATGGTCTCGTTCTCTTTAACAGTAATGCTATTTACCCCGGTGGTTACTGTTCCTGTCTCCCTTCTAACAACATTCCATATTGATTTGATTCAATTGCCAGGGTTGTTAATTTCTTCTCTAACATACTCATTTCTTGATTTCCTTACAACTTTTCTCAGTGAATTACGATCATTTCTATAGTATAAAACTACTTATGGATCTTTACTATTTCTTGCTGTCTCATACAGTTTTCTTTTTCTTTCTGAAGACACTTTAATACCTGTAGCAATACAAGGTTTCTTTGAAGAGTGTGTGGTGTTACATTTAGTAATTTTCTTGGGAAACGATGTTCAAAAAGGGATATAAATTTATCAAGAAATATGTTGCATTTATCATTAGCATTTGGCTTATTATGTACATCTCCCCAATTAACATTTCTTAAACTTTCTCTGAAGTGCTCTATAGATACCAGGTTGAGCAACCTCACAGATTTGCTTAATGGTTTCTGAGCTGTACACCCTGTTAGGTTTTGTAAGTTAATCAGTTGTGCATCATGGTCTGACAATCCATTTACCACAGGGAGGGCATGTGTTTGTTTTACATCCTCTTTCTGTATAAACACATTATCTATTAGAGTGCGACTGTCTTGAGATACTCGTGTAGGGAAACTGACTACTGATTCTAAGTTATATGTTGTTAATAACACTTCTAGTTCACTTTTTCTATCAAAATTACTTAAAAAGTTTACATTGAAATCACCACAGACTACTAACTTCTTCTTTCTGTCTGACAGACTGCATAACAGGGAGTCAATTTTTTTTTTTTATGATTAGCTCCCAGTCTCCTAATGGGGCACTGTACATTGTTGCTAATATCTGCTGCGATAATGTTAGTATTAGTAGTAGAAAAGGGGAATTTTGTTAAAAATTCGGTAAAGGCGCGGTTGGGCAATGAAGTCTGGGGCCACTGGCAGTGTGTGGTAACAATCAGCAGCCAGTAGGCCAGACAGGGTAAGCACGGCGTGGAGCTGCGACAGCGTTATTGCACGCACAATTTGTTTTGAGTGGTGCAACAATGAGGCAGGAAACCGCAGCATTGCTTGAAGTTATTGCAATGGATGAGGCGAAGCAGTAGGTCAGAGCCAGGAGAGCGATGTGTAAGTGGTTGACATATGGGAATGTACCCCTGCCATCGTTTCTGTCTCTCTATGACACTACATCAGTAGCGAGGGGAAAAGCAATATAAATAGTCAGGCACTTTAAGCTTGAGGTGTGTGCCAGGTCAGTCGAGAGACGGGTCGGACCTGTGCTTGTCTACGCCTATAGGGGCCAGTCTGGCAGCGATGAAGCAAATATTCTGTGTAACCTGTACTTTGTTTCTATGTACTTGTTTGGGCTGTATTCCGCCTCTGAGGACACAACACCGGGGTGGGATGGAACGGCAGCCGGGTACTTGGAAACTGCATGGTCTGCCTGAAGGAGGGCAGTGATAGCGGCCTGCAGCGGGTCCAGGAAAGGCCACGTTCGCTTCCCACCTAGCATACCGGGGTCCAGGCAAGGCGTATGCTGCAGGAGGCGCTACAGCGCTGTAGCAGCGTCGGAGACGGAGGCGGGTGTTGCCATCCGGCAAGCACCACTAGCAGTAATTTGTGGCACTGCATCCAGGAGGGCGCAGGCTCGAGTCCGCTCCTGTCCTGGGAGCAGTGGCGGCCCAAGGGCAACGGGTAACCAGAACATCCACCTTCATCCCATGGTCGGACAGAGCAGGCCAAACAGAGTGGAGGGCAGCAGGGATCAGGCACTGTAACAGTCTCCGGAATCGCGGGCAGCTACGTGACGCAAGGCGTGACGCATTGGCGGGTGGCGACCGGGCAGAGCACAGCCGATTCCCAGCTGAGCAGCCTTGATGACGGAGCAGCGGTGTCAGCATACCAGGAGTTGCTGAGCCCGCTGGACTCGCGGAACAGAGCTGCGAGCGGCACGCTGCCACTATGCTGCACCCATCAAAGTATTGTAAATTATGTGAATAAAGCAATGCTACCGAATACCGCTGTATCACCCTGCACTGCCCCTCGATGCTATTGAATTTGCTTGGCCTCTTGATGAAATATGGCGTAGCGGGTCCCAGCTTCAGCTCGGCCACCTGTAGTCCCGGGACCGCTGACACCCCACAACAGTGGTGTCAGAAGTGGTGCTGGTCACAACACTGGTACTGGATTGCCACTCCCACATCTTATGTCGAGCAAGTAGCGTTGAGTTGTGCCTGTGTAGAGGGGTAGTAGAGGTGTTTGGTTGCGTTCGTGACAGGTGGTCGTACACTTCTTGTTGCATCTTGTCATTCAGGAAGTGTTCGTCCATACCAGTGTAGGGAGGAAACCAGGACTGTCACCTGCACACGAGCATGGTGGGGATGGGTGAGCGACGTTTGATTTATTGTTGATGTGTCATTCTTTTGTCTGATTTATTGTTGATGTGTTTTAAGGGGTTAGGTGTCAGTTAGGATGGACTTTTGGAAGGTGTCTTTTGTAAGGGCGGAGGAGCCTGTAGATTTATCTGAATTCAGGGGAAATGGGGGAGATGACGACATAGCACCTAAGCGATGTAGTTTTTGTAACCTGTCAGGCCACGGATTACCATGTACAAAGTGTGTGCCAAAGAATTGTTTTATTTATAAGAGATTTGGACATTTGGTGCGCAATTAGTCAGAATGTAGATAGGCGATGATTCGCCACTAGAACTAAGTTTTAGGAATAGCAGAGTGGAATTAATACTAACAGTAGAGCTATAAGCAAGAATGGTAGAAACACGAAAAGCAGCGGAGGCTGCGGCAGTGACTACAGCGGAAGCTGTAGTCTCCCTAACTGAGCAAATTCGGTACTGTCGGAGGCGAGGATAAGAGATAAAGAAAAATATGAAAAATTAGTGGGGAGATTTGAGGCATTGCAATAGGAGAAGGGACGTCAGGTAAAAGTAAATTGCAGGTCGGGGAGTGTCATAGACCATTTGACCCGGCAATCACGGCATTCATTAACCCCTTTTCAGGTAAAACAACGGAGGATGTGTCAGTATTCCGTAATGACATTATCACAATGGCTGAGGCTAATGGGTGGCTGGATGTTGTAATGTTGAGAGTGGTGAAGTACACTTGACAGGGGATGCCAAGTCGTACATACCGTACCACGAAACGTTGAACAATGTGGGAACGTTGGCAGAGCTTGAGTCTGGGTTACGCCAGAGGTACCAAAAACAGAATAGTACCAGGTTTTTTCGGGAAAAATTAATTGCGTTAGTTATGAGAAGAAATGAGACCTTGGAGGTTTTCTCAGACAGGATTCAAAAGCTGAATGCACAAACGTTCGAACTGTTACCGAATGGGGAGACGAAAAGAGTGCTGTTACAAGAGGCCAGAACAGGGCGTTAGATGTGTTGTTGCGGGGAGTACCGCCGGAAATGCCACGTCTGGTGAGCATGGAGAATCCCAGTGATCTTGCGGCGGCTCTAAGGATTGCCACATACTTAGAGGACGTAGATTATGCGACGAAGCAAAGGGTGGAGCATAAAGTTCAGGCAGCGGAAATTAAGTGTTCTGGTTGTGGCCAGGTAGGGCTATTAGGAGGCAGTGTCAGCGTCAGTTGCAGTGTTGCAGTCATGTGGGAAAATGGGTCACCGCGCAGTGAACTGCAGGAGTAAAAGTAGGGGGTAACCTCGGCGGCTGAAGCCATTAAACGAGATCGGGACTGCTTCAACCGTCGGAGGGCGGCCCCAGTGAAATTAGGTAATGCGCATGTGGTGCACAGACGAAATGCTGCTTATTACGCTTGGTGAACGGAAGGGAACAGAGGTTCCTGGTTGACACGGGGGCACACGTGTCTGTTATTTCTAGATCTGGTTAGCAGGAGAAGGCTTGATCCAGCACGTTATGGGTTACGTGGGGTGGGGGTAATAAAGTGGAGTCATTGGGTACGACGGTACTTCAATTTGTGATCGCAGGAACTAAGTTTAGTGAGCAGGGAGAGGTGTTACCATGTGCGGAGTAAGGGGTATTCGGTGGTTCTCGGACTGGACTTCCTTGACAAACATCGTGCGAAGATAGATCTTTGGCAACAAACAGTGGAAGTCAGTAGAACAATGTTATGCGTGGTGGAAACGGTTGCAAATGGACGAATGTCGCAAGGGGCACTTAACTCGAAGGTGACACCAGCTAAACTGCGAACGGACTCATTAAAGGTCGATCAGCAGGATAACATACCGGCCGGTACAGGGAAGGTAGTCTGGGTTCGGATAAATACGGAGGCCAAAGGAGACGTTGTACATGGTGGAGCCACTCTGTCGAAGTAACGAGGAGTTGATTAATGCGCACAGTTTTGTACGGAGTTTAGCTCACGCAAGTTATGTGGAAGGTGATTATAGGGTTCCTGTAAGTATAGGTAACTTCGACAGAGCGGATTTTAGCTTGTCGAAAGAGTTGTTATTGGCCAAGTTGGGGTTTTTTAATGAAGATGACCTCGATAGGAAGGATTTAGAGGCGAGCCATAAGCAAAACGTCGATGCAGAGCAATTGAGGGGAAAATTACAGCCGGCCGGTGTGGCCTTGCGATTCTAGGCGCTTCAGTCTGGAACCGCGTGACCGCTACGGTCGCAGGTTCGAATCCTGCCTCGGGCATGGATGTGTGTGATGTCCTTAGTTTAGTTAGGTGTAAGTAGTTCTAAGTTCTAGGGGACTGATGACCACAGATGTTAAGTCCCATAGTGCTCAGAGCCATTTGAACCATTTGAAAATTACAGCATTTGCAGGGAGACGACAGGGTCACATTGGAGGAACTGTTATTGACATTTCGCAATTTATTCGGAACGGAGGGTAGGTTACTGGCAACAGCGATTACGAAACATCACATACCAACGGAAGATAATACACCAGTGTTTAGGAAACCATATAGGGTAGCACGTCATATCCAACCGCTACTAGAGAAGTTTATAGAACAACTATGGGATGGAATCATGGAGCATAGCGATAGTCCGTTTTCAAGCAGTGTAGTTCTCATACCTAAGAAGTCGGTGGATGGTACAAGGAAATATAGGTTTTGTTGTGATTATAGGTTTCTGAATGCGAAAATCATTTCGGATGCATATCCGATTCCGAATATCACGGACACATTGGATAATCTGGAACAATATAAGTATTTTACGACGATTGATTTACGGAGTGGATACCACCAGTTGGAAGTAGCGCCAGAGGATAGGGCAAAGACAGCTTTTACTGTTCCTGGGGAACACTATCAGTATATATGTATGCCGTTCGGGTTGAAGAATGCATCGGCAACTTTTCAGCGATTATTAGATGTTCGTATGTTCAGGAATATTCGATGTTTTGATAAATATTTGTTTTAAGCCAACTGATAGGCTTCATGTATAAATGTTCTCTGACTGGGAGTTTATTATTATAAATGTTATTTCTTCACTATTTGTTAATAGAAAATAGTTATTCACAGTTCATGTGTAAAGTTACCCTTTTCTTAAAAAAACGAATATATGAGGGCAAGGTTTTAAAACTGTACGTAAGTGAACTTAGTGTAGCCCTTCAGGCGTTCAGTCCATTCCTTTTTTTATATATATAAAAAGGTATGATCTTTCTCATTTGAAAAGTTGTTATACTTGCCTTAGTGTTGAAGCCAATTGATGGGATTCATGTACAAAAGTTTCTCTCGCTTGAGGCTTGTGACAATTATTATTTCTGTCGACTGACTTTGATAAATATTGTAAACAATAAAAGGTCCAGTCCTTCCGCTTAGTCCTTTCGGCGTTTTATGATACGCCGAGGTAATACCGGTTTCAAATGGTAGCATAGCGTGGTTGCTCTGGTTTACCAGATCGGTCGGGTATTTCCTACCCTAGTAATCGTCATTCACCCTTTACTGTTTCCTGAATTGTCTTTTGGTATTTATACGGATTAACTAATTTTTACGCTGTTACAGGTACGTATCTTGCAATTATGGAGGCCAGAAAGTGTCCGTGAGTATCTTTTTCGCGCAGAGAACATTTAATGTACGAACTCAAGGTACGTCAGCGATCGAGTGAAGGAAGCGTGGCTGATTTGGCAGCTCGCTTTCGTCTTGTTCTTAATCACGTCTGACAGCATTGGCGTGGTAGGTCCTACGATTCAGTTTTATTCTTCTAGTATTCTTGAGCTGGGTCAAGCCGTGGCTTTCCTTCAGGATAGCCAACCAAACCGTAAACAGTTAAACCGAGTGTGGGCTCAACTTACGCATTGGAGTAATCGTCTTAACGACATTAAGTATTTGCAGTTAACTGCAGAGCAGATTAATGTAGTGGACAGTCTTATTAATCAGGTCGAAGAGTTACAGGCCTTCGTGACTATTCTCGGGTTAGCTCAGGATGAGACAAGCGGTGAAGTACCCGTTGCCTCTGTTAGTCAGTTAATGCAGAACGTTAATTCTGTAGCTGGATTGGGAGAGAGTCGTGGGCTAATTGAACACTTTAACAAATTGCCTAATCCCATCGTTCACTTATTGCAAGGAATTAACAAACTTTCTATAGAAAATCTTTCTCAAGTGGAATTTTTCCTGTGGTCTACCGTTCGTTTTCAGCATCACGCTGACGCCTCAGGTGTTTCGCAGCAGATTGTTATTTACTGTACCCTTTAACTCAAGGAAGATTGAGTAGAGTTTTTTCGGAAGTCTTGGAAGACCACGGTTCGCTGCGAGAATTGGGGAACCGAGTGATCCAGCTTAAGTTGCCACCGCGTGCTAAAAGGGGGCTAGAACAGAAACATTTTTGACATGTGCAGTCGTCTCAGGAAAATTTAGCTGATCACATGGAAAGAGTTCTGGTCACTGACAGTGACATCGTGCAGAATATCTTAGAGGGAATGAAACCAGCAGATCATATTTTCTAATAGACCCACGTCCCTTGCGAACTAGATGATTTGGTGGCTGCTATTGAGAGGTTCCGATTCGCTGACGAGAGTCGTAATAAGCTCACTGAGCCGGAACCTTGCGCTAGAGGTAGCTCCGAGGGGTGTGTTAGCCCTTTGTCCAATCAGCTTAAAATTAGGTCGTGTTGCCGATGTGGTAGTGTTCAGCATTTAGTGCGATATTGTCCGGTTAAGAGGACGCCTCACCCGAACAGTTCGCTCCATGAGAAGCAAGTAGTAGCTGGCCAGCCAAGACCGCCTAAACATTCTGGCAAAATTAGGGCAGTTATAGGACAGACGCTACCTTATGTTTGTGCACCACTAAATCAGGACCCTGTGTGTGCCTTGCTGGACTCTGGTAGTAGAGTTTCGTTATTAGACTATCAATGGTATCTTGAATTTACGGGGCTTTGTCGCAGGCCTCCCTTGCGTGCGTCATCTCAGATGTCGAGCTGTTAACGGGGATCTGTCAATTTGTTGTTAGGTTTTGATTTCATACGACAAACCGGGCTTGTTTTGGATTACGCTGGTGGCACTATTTCCTTTAAATTCTATTCTAGTGTCAGGGCAGCGTTGTGCTCCTGTCAAATATTTCATAGAGTTAACACCGTGCAAGGCCAAACTTCAGAGTTTGATGTCCATCATCTGGGGTCTGCCGAGGGAAGCAAATTTTTGAGCCTTCTAGGGCGTTTCCAGATGTTTTGACTAGCAAATTAGGTGTCACTAACAAGGTGAAGTATAAAATCCGTTTGAAAGATGCTGTCCTTGTGAGGCAATCTCCGTATAGACTCTCGCCTCCCAAAATGAAAATTTTAGGAGGGTTGATTCATGGTATGATGCGAGATGGAGTTATTAGGACTTCTACGTCTCCATATGCCTCTTCAGTTTTTTTGGTACCTAAGAAGCAAGGGGGAGATTACCGTCCTGTAGTGGATAATATGGTTTTGAATGAGAATGTTGTTTTGGAGTCTGTTCCTTTGCCACATCTCCACAATTGTTTTACATGGTTTTCCGGTGCGCGTTTCTTTACTGTTTTATATTTGAACCAAGCATATTACCAGATCCCATTAACTGAAGATTCCAAGTATGTCACTGCTTTCTGCACTGACTGGAATTTACATGAATTAATAGTTCCTTTCGGGCTTCTGTCTGGAGCCACTGTCTTGTCTCGTCTTCTAGATACCTTTTTGGGAGGTCTCAAGTTCAAATGTGTTTATAATTATTTGGATGATGTGGTCGTTTATAGCGTCACCTTTGATGACCACTTAGAGCATCTTCAAGTTTTGTGTCGTATGAGGGAAGCTGGGCTCGCAGCCAAACCATCTAAAATTAGTCTATCTCGCTCTGATTTCCTTCTTAGGGCATTTAGTTTCGGCCCAGGGTATTAGGATTGATCAAGAGCGTACGCGCGATTTGCGTAGGTTTCCTCCTCCCAGGAACAAAAATGGGGTAGCCCGTTTCGTAGGCATGGCTAATTTCTTTCGTAAATTTGTACCCAATTTCGCTTAATTAGTGGCCCCACTTAATAACTTACGTAAGAAAGGAGAAGCTTTCATTTGGGGTGAAGACGAATAAGCCGCACTTGAAGCTTTAAGTAATCCACACGTCTTGGCTATTCCTAACTTTGAGCTGCAATTTATTGTGCAGACGGATGCTTCAAATTCTGGAGTTGCGGCCGTGCTTATACAAGAATTTGATGGGCAGCAACGCCTGATAGCTTGTGCCTCCAAAAGATAGTCTGCGGTTGATATTAAATACTCTGTTTATGAGTGGGAGGCACTTGCTCTCCTTTTCGCGTTGGACAAATTTAAGTTTTATTTTGATGATAGAGAGTTCCATCTTGAAACGGACAACCAAGCCCTGAGCTGGGTGATCGAGCGTCCGAAGAAGATGGGAAGGGTCGCACGTTGGCCATTCGTATTTCCGCCTTTCGGTTTACGGTCAAGCATATCAGGGGTACCGAGAACCAAATTGCCGACGCCCTAAGTCGCATGTTTGAGGAGGATACTTCTGGTCACAGCCGTTTTGAAGCTCAGGCTGTAGATTCCGTTGGTACTGTTCTGAATGAGATACCGTCTTTATTTGCCGATCTCAAGCAGAAACAAGACGATGATCCGGTCATTAAGCCGATAAACGCATATTGCTTGGGGGGGGGGGGGGGGGGGGAGGCAGATTGAGGGATATTTGTTGCACAAGGGACAGGTGTGTTGTGAAGGAAACAAAGGTAAAGACCTTAAAATTTGTTTACCGGAGGAGCTGATAACTGCCGTCTTTTGCAATTTCCACAATTCCGTCGTGGGTGGACATTTAGGGGTGTACAAAACTATCCCCAAGATCAAGCAACACGTTACATGGCCTTCCTTTTACCGAGATGTTAGACGTTTGATGTGGGGAGTGCGAAAAATGTAAGATGGCGAAACCCAATCAGAATTCACGAAAAGGGTTCCTGAATTCCACACGTGAGGAACACCTGTTGCATAAATTGTACATTGATTATATTGGACCCCTTCCTCGGGCCAAAAACGGTAATCGTTATATTCTGGTGGTAATCGATGCGTTCTCCCGTTTTACCTGGTTGATTCCCAGCCGTGGGGTTATCGCTGCCTTGACGATTAAACATCTCACGGGGATATTTTTGGTATTTGGTCCGCCTAAGTCGTTGGTGAGCGACAACGACTCGGCGTTTACTTCCAGAGAATTTAAGAAGTTTTGTTTGGAAACGCCGTGCACCATATAACCACCACCCCGTATTAAACTCAGCTCTCATTTGCTGAAAGAGTCAAACGAAACCTCAAATCCGTATTGATCATTTATCATGCAAAACACGAAAAAAGTTGGAATGCTTCAGTGTCCTGGCTAAATTTCTCATTTAACTCAGCTAGGCATGAAGCCATCAAGGCGACGCCAGCGTCTTTAATGTTCGCGTATCTGCTTAACTCCCTGCTGGCTACCTTGTGGTCATTGGACGAAATTCTGCCTGACAAGATCGGTCCCGACATCACCCAGCGTAACTGGAGACGGGCGAAACGTAATATCGAGCTACCGCATAGAAGGCAGACTCATCGGTATAATCAAGGTAGGCGCCCCTTTAGGTGTAAGGTGAGTGATTGTGAGTTTGCGCGGAATTTTGGTACCGAGTTAAAGCAAGAGGACGGTCCATCCGGGAAAACACGCCCCCGACTCTGGGACCCTGTCGGGTGCTTAAATTCCTGAGACCTGTGAATATACTGGTGCGCAACCTGCCCACCGGGAAAACATCCACGGTGCATGTTAGCCAGGTGTTAAGGAACGTGGTTAAGTTTTTTTTTTTTTTTTTTTAAAGAAAAGAAGTTCCCCTGGTCGGCGAGTGGCTTTGGTGGGGGTGGCTGAGCCATGCCAGCTTTGCGGCTACCGATATTTGTTCAGAGATGCTAACTTTTCGGCGTTTGTGTCTGTCGCGAGGTGGCGCGGCAGTGAGCGGACCGATGGGCGAGCACGAGTGAGTTTTATTAGCCGAGGAGGGTCGGTCGCTGAAGAGGTGTTTTGAAAAGGACTGTACAGGCGACAGTTGTAGAGGCTGTGTCTTGAGGTGGTTTGCGCAGCCAAACAGTTGGTGGCCGTTAACAATCCGAGGAGATTATTGTGTATAATATTTTAAAATTGAGTGTTCAGTTTGTTCCAGACAGTCTGGTGGTTCTTGAAATGTATGATATACCAAAGTACCCTAACTCCGTGAGACACTTGTGCGGATTATCGTACGGAAGAAATGTCATTTGGTGATTTTATTTATTTTGTTGGGGGGGGGGGGGCATCACGTGTAGAAGTGAGCTCAATTGGTTACTTAAAATATCTCAACCCCGAGTTTGTTACTTGTAAGCTAAATTTAGCAGTCACAATTTGTTTTAAGTCTTGCTATACCTTTTGTTTTAAGTGATTGATTTTGGTTTTATTGACATAGCACTGTGTGAGACATTTGGTTGCAGCGTGTTGTTGCTGTGTCAGCACACGCGATTTGTGGGACTACACGATTTATTCTACATCCGTGCCAAGGTGGTAGAACCTTCAGGTTCTCGCTGGTTCCTGTATCCGACGGAATTGAACGTTCCGTTAAGACCCAGGTGCACCCAATAACAGCCCTCTGAATTAACCGTTTGGGGGAAGGGGCACCCGGGAAGTGAAGTCGGACGCACCTACTGTTCTTCGCGTCCTCGGTCGGGCCGATAAATCGAGGCTGAGTGGCAGAACCAAGTGTGGCCCGTGTTGTCCGTGCCGCGGGATGTTCATGTCCGCACCTGGCAGATGCTGTGAGCTGGGAGCTATTTGTAAGAGAAGCTTCTGATGTATATTATTGCCTGTCAAGTTGCGAGTCCGTATGCAAGGTTACTCTTTCTTTTAAATGAATATATTTGAGCGAGGTTTTAAAACTATCTGTAAGTGAACTCTTTGGGCGTGCAGTGTTTCTAATTTTCTACAAAAAGGTATTACCTTTCGCATTTGCAAAGTTATTGTACATTTCTTAGTAACTAAAGCCAACTAAAAGGTTTCATGTATAAATGTTCTCTGACTGGGAGTTTATTATTATAAATGTTATTTCATCGCTATTTGTTAATACAAAATAGTTACTGACAGCTCATGTGTAAAGTTACCCATTTCTTACATTCGAATAAATGTGGGCAAGGTTTTAAAACTATATGTATGTGAACTTACTGTAGCCCTTTTGGCGTTCTGTGTATTCCTTTTTTTTTATAAAAAGGCATTATCTTTCTCATTTGAAAAGTTGTTATACTTGCCTCAGTATGGAAAGCTAACTGATGGGCTTCATGAACAGAAGTTTTTCTCACTTGAAGTTTATGACAATTATTATTTCTGTCGATTGACTTTAATAAATATTGTGAACAATAAAAAGTTAATGCTCACCTGCCCTAAGGTCCAATCCTTCCGTTTAGTCCTTTCCGCGTTTTATGATACGCCGAGGTAATACCGGTTTCAGTCAGTATTGGAATTTGTATGGGTACTCGGATTCCAACTTCAAATTGATGCTACTTTTGATTCTGCCCTCGTACGTGTTTTTCTTGACTTCGGCTCTCTGACAAATCTTCCGAGTTTCACTCTGAACTTACTCGCGCCCGCGACGAGTAATCAGAATGACGTGATCCGTGATTTGCCGTCGCATCACACTAGCTCAGGCCAGAACAGTTAGCAGCGGTCACAGTTCGGCGCAGCGCCACTTTCCGGCAACACCTCAATGGCAGTCACTGTAAGATCACATTTGCTGTGCACAGTCCAGACTTCGGAAGTCACGACTTATTAAAGGAAGAGTTGATTCCTGGTATCTATATTTTAGTCTTCCTAACTTGACCCAGACGCTTCACGCACTGGTATGCAAGTTTTCCTGCAATCTAATTCTTGCTTCAAAGGATATTTCTTTTCTTTCGTTATCGAGTTAAATCACTGGAGCTCGTCCGCCTAGTGATGTTTTTTTCTGATATCTTTTATTGATTGATCTGTTGTGTGTTCTGTTCGAATTCATACCTTCTTTGTATAATTACAGTTTCGTAATCACGACAGAAAACGAAATTTGTGATCTCTACACGCCTCTCTACTTCGACCATCATCAGTTCTTTTGCTCCCAAAATAGCAAAACTTAAAGTAGTAAATGAGCTTTGCTATTTGGGGAGCAAAATAACTAATGATGGTCGAAGTAGAGAGGATATAAAATGTAGACAGGCAATGGCAAGGAAAGCGTTTCTGAAGAAGATAAATTTGTTAACATCGAGCATAGATTTATGTGTCAGGAAGTCGTTTCTGAAAGTATTTGTATGGAGTGTAACCATGTATGGAAGTGAAACATGGACCATAAATAGTTTGGACAAGAAGAAAATAGAAGCTTTCGAAATGTGGTGCTACAGAAGAATCCTGAAGATTAGATGGGTAGACCACATAACTAAGGAGGAGGTACTGAATAGAATTAGGGAGAAGAGAAACTTGTGGTACAACTTTACTAGAAGAAGGGATCAGTTGGCAGGACATGTTCCGAGGCATCAAGGGATCACCAATTTAGTATTGGAGGGCAGAGTGGAGGTTAAAAATCATAGGGGAAGACCAAGAAATGAATACACTAAGCAGATACAGAAGGATGTAGGTTGCAGTAGGTACTGGGAGATGAAGAAGCTTGCACAGGATAGAGTAGCATGGAGAGCTGCATACAAAGCAGTCTCAGGACTGAAGACCACAACTACAACACGCCTGGACACCATCTCAGTCGTAATTGTGTAGCATCATGCCTTAACAATCACTCATTTTATCAGTGTTCTGTTTTAATTATGTAAAATCATTCTGAAATTGTCTTATAACCTTGAGTTTATATGTCCTGAGTAATTTTTACACGGTTGGAATAAATATTATAGGTTTGTGTGGCCATCTTCTGCAGCAGCTGTTATCATCCGTTATTATAGGTTATCTGACTTGAGCTGATGGCAATGTAATTAGAAAGAATTACGCCAGACGTGTTTCGCTTTTTTTACAAAGCATCTTCTGTGGCATTGGTCTTTCTTTACATAGATTGCACCTTCCTCTCATGCTAGCAGTGGCTGATGTCGACAGACTTCATTTCGCATCTGCAGTTTTTGGCATTTTGCGTTATCTCCTGCGCTGCACTATTTATAATTGACTATCTTGACTGTTTTTCATTCATCACTGCTATTCTCTATCTGAGGCATGAACACTGTAGCTGTGATGAAAGACAAACAGTTAAGGCAGTCAATTGTAAATAGTTCAGCGCAGGAGATAACGCAAAATGCCAAAAACTGCAGATGCGAAATTATGTCTGTTGACATCAGCCACTGCTAGCAAGAGGGGAAGGTGCAGTCTATGTACAGAAAGACCAATGCCACAGAAGATGCTTTGTAAAAAAAAAAAAAAAAAGCGAAACGCGTCTGGCGTAATTCTTTCTAATTACATTGCAGTCAACTCAAGACAGATGACCTATAATAACAGGAATAAATATTATTTTACCAAATCAAACTATATCATTCAGCAACCAGTAAAGTAAATTATTCAATTGAAACGACCAGGTCCTCCAACCATAAGCAATAAGCAAGGCCCCTGACGAGTTCAGAAACTTAGCAAATAAGTTTTCCAGTATGCGCCGTAGTTGATTTTTCAAGTAGCTAGCGTATTAGCCTCATGGGAGTAATCTATCATTTCATATGATGTAGGGTGATAGATTGAGTACCAGTCTAATCTGTGTACCCACGGAGCACCTTCTGAGCAAGAGGTCGTGTTCACAGCATTCCCGACTTCTGACAAAAATTCGTTTTATTACCATTCCTTTTCTGTCAAAATAGTGCACGCGAACTTGCTTTTTTTCATCCAGTCAGATACAATTTTTTCTCATACTCAGGTAAATAAATGCATGAATGTAATGCTCAAATGAATTACGAACAAGAAAATGCAACAGTTAATGAACATGTTTAAATTTGGGGGGGGGGGGGGGTATATTTTGTATATTTTATGTTAGTTAGTAGTGCAGCACTTTTCATGGTTGTGTAAATCAATTTTCCTAGGCGCTTGTGCGTGCAGACCACATTTTTCTTCTCGTATTCTTTCTGCGTTGTCAGTAATAAAGAGCGGAGTGTTTCTGCGCATCGCATGTCTTAGGAATAGGCAGGTACATTGGATCTTTTAGCGAATGAGGACTAGAAGCCAATTATGTGATATGGAAACCGTGTCAGTGTTGGTTCATGCGGAAGCAGGCGATATTGTAGAAAGGATAATAACTGGGGAACAAATTCAAGGGGAAGATAACAGTAATGTGAAGATATCTTTTTGGGTACAAATCAGGATCAGGCAGCCACAACGAGTGATGATAGTGACGAGAAAACACGCAGGCGGATGCGAGGACATAATGAGAATGCTACACAAAATCTTGGCTGACGCTGAGGAGATGAAGACGTTACAGAAGGAACGAGGCAGGAAGCACGAAACACCTCTGGAGGAACTTGCTAAGAAAACTGGGGTGAAGTTGCAGGCGTTTACTGAAGCGATACAGGAATAAGTAGATCACAATACTGTAGACGTAATGGAGCACCAGAAAATCAACGAGGCTTTCCAGGCGAAACAGACAGAAATTAATAAAGAAATCTTATCAGCATTGGAGAGCCACGACCTAACAATTACGGAAATTTTAGAACAGATAAAGGAACTCCAGCAAGCAGAACAGAAAGTTAATGAAATGGAACTCAAGGTCAAGGAAGTGGAAAAGACTGCAGCAGAATTGCGAAAACTGAATTTCAAGTAAAGTCAAGAAAACACTAACAAGATCAGCAAGCAGCAGGAGGAAATAATTACCGAGGAGCTCGGATTATGCGACTGAAAGCGTCACAAGCGTTAGGCGCGGTAAGAACCAACGGTGCCACTGACTGCAGCATGCCGTCTGTACGATGACGATAGGCAGCTACCAAAATCGATCACTCACTGACTCCAGGAACACTCCTTCACAGGCACCGACTGCTACATGATATGAATCGCATCCGGCGTTAACGAAGCCGCAGGTCGAATCCTTCGAGACTTAAACTCCTACTAGAAACTTCGCAAATTTCAAGTGTGCAGGAAAAACTAGAACTCAAACCACCACCCCAGAGCTTGACTAAACAGTTTGATTATTCAGTCCCGCCGTAGTGGCCTGTTCGCTTTCAATTAGACTTCGTGCTGAGGTTTCTAGAATGCGAAGCTGCGGCAAAGTGGCGTACAGTTGCACACAATCGCCACCCCTTACCGACAGTTTCGGGAGAAGTTCCTCGCGACGTACTGATCGCAAGAGGCTCAGGCACGAGTTGAAGATGAAATTGTATTGGGACAAATTTTGCAAACTTAGGTACACACAGCCCCGTACAATTTTTGAGAAAACGTGTCAAAAGAACCAGTTTCTTGGCTCTTCTTGCTCGCCAGCTGTTTTAATACGGTTCCGCTACGGCAAACTGCCGCACTCTTGTCTGATGACAGTAGTATTACATTGTGGAGAGAACCCTATTACCAGACTTGAATTCATAAACAGTGACAAAGGAGATGATAACCAACTCTCAGCAACGAACAACACGTTGAAAGACCACATCGTTTATACAGTGAGCATAGGCACGACAGGTTCCGTTGACGGGCGAGACAGCCGTACCATGGTAATCACCGCAACAGGTGTAACTGGCTGAACAGTCATGGTAACAATTAAAAACGAGGGGATGAAAGAGCAAAGGGACACAGTCATGAGAGACAAAGTGCCCCGATTGTGGAGGTGAGAGAATCCGACCCGCAGCGCAATCAACCTCAAGAAAGTGCAAACTAATGACGATTGAATCGACCGCGGGTGCGGAGCCGACAAACAAATCCGTGGTAGAACCATAGCGGGGACGACCGCAAGATGGCTCTGAGCACTATGGGACTTAACAGCTATGGTCATCAATCCCCTAGAACTTAGAACTACTTAAACCTAACTAACCTAAGGACATCACACAACACCCAGTCATCACGAGGCAGAGAAAATCCCTGACCCCGCCGGGAATCGAACCCGCGAACCCGGGCGTGGGAAGCGAGAACGCTACCGCACGACCACGAGCTGCGGACGCGACCGCAAGAAAGTGAAGTAGTTAGTTGAGAGTAAATAGCTTGTAATCTTAGCACAAAGGAAGCTGGTAAATTGTCTACCTAGGAAATTAGTAATTTACAGGGTGACACTGTTTGAACTATATGAAATAAAAATTTCATTACTTCTGAATGGCTTGTTAGGACGTCCAAACTGCACGGTTGGCTGCAGGGCATGATGGGAATTCCTACTGTTTGGGTTTAGCGAGGAGGCGTTCGTCAATAAGCAAAATTGGTGCATTTGGGGGGACTGAGAATCGGTATTTCGCGATCAAAATGTCTCTTCACCCTCAGCAGATGACTCCATCGTTTGCAATGTTCCCAGTCACGGAGTAATCGGTGCGATATTCCTTGATGGCACTGTGACTACCGAACGGTACATGAAGGTTTTGGAAGATGTCTTCATCCCCGTTATCCAAAGTGACCCTGTTTCGACAAGGTGTGTACCGACAAGGTATGTACCGACTTGACAGAAAATCCTAGGAAGTTCTGGTCTTATGTTAAATCAGTAAGTGGCTCAAAACAGCATATCCAGACACTCTGGGATGATGATGGCATTGAAACAGAGGATGGCACGCGTAAAGCTGAAATACTAAACACCTTTTTCCAAAGCTGTTTCACAGAGGAAGACCGCACTGTAGTTCCTTCTCTAAATCCTCTCACGAACGAAAAAATGGCTGACAATGAAATAAGTGTCCAAGGAATAGAAAAGCAACTGAAATCACTCAACAGAGGAAAGTCCACTGGATCTGACGGGATACCAATTCGATTCTACACAGAGTACGCGAAAGAACTTGCCCCCCCCCCCCCCCCCCACCTTTTAACAGCCATATACCGCAAGTCTCTAGAGGAACGGAAGGTTCCAAATGATTCGAAAAGAGCACAGGTAGTCCCAGTCTTCAAGAAGGGTCGTCGAGCAGATGCGCAAAACTATAGACCTATATCTCTGACGTCGATCTGTTGTAGAATTTTAGAACATGTTTTATGCTCGCTTATCATTTCGTTTCTGGAAACCCAGAATCTACTCTGTAGGAATCAACATGGATTCCGGAAACAGCGATCATGTGAGACCCAACTCGCTTTATTTGTTCATGAGACCCAGAAAATATTAGATACAGGCTCCCAGGTAGATGCCATTTTCCTTGACGTCCGGGAGGCGTTCGATACAGTTCCGCACTGTCGCCTGATAGACAAAGTAAGAGCCTACGGAATATCAGACCACCTGTGTGGCTGGATTGAAGAGTTTTTAGCAAACAGAACACAGCATGTTGTTCTCAATAGAGAGACGTCTACAGACGTTAAAGTAACCTCTGGCGTGCCACAGGGGAGTGTTATGGGACCATTGCTTTTCACAATATATATAAATGACCTAGTAGATAGTGTCGGAAGATCCACGCGGCTTTTCGCGGATGATGCTGTAGTATACAGAGAAGTTGCAGCATTAGAAAATTGCAGCGAAATGCAGGAAGATCTGCAGCGGATAGGCACTTGGTGCAGGGAGTGGCAACTGACCCTTAACATAGACAAATGTAATGTATTGCTAATACATAGAAAGAAGGATCCTTTATTGTATGATTATATGATAGCGGAACAAACACTGGTAGCAGTTACTTCTGTAAAATATCTGGGAGTGTGCGTGTGGAACGATTTGAAGTGGAATGATCATATAAAATTAATTGTTGGTAAGGCGGGTACCAGGTTGAGATTCATTGGGAGAGTCCTTAGAAAATGTAGTCCATCAAAAAGGGAGGTGGCTTACAAAACACTCGTTCGACCTATACTTGAGTATTGCTCATCAGTTTGGGATCCGTACCAGATCGGGTTGACGGAGGAGATAGAGGAGATCCAAAGAAGAGCGACGCGTTTCGTCACAGGGTTATTTGGTAACCGTGATAGCGTTACGGAGATGTTTAGCAAACTCAAGTGGCAGACTCTGCAAGAGAGGTGCTCTGCATCCAGGTTTTGAGAGGGTGCGTTTCTGGATGGGGTATCGAATACATTGCTTCCCCGTACTTATACCTCCCGAGGAGATCACAAATGTAAAATTAGAGAGATTCGAGCGCGCACGGAGGCTTTCCGGCAGTCGTTCTTCCCGCGAACCATAAGCGACTCTAACAGGAAAGGTAGTTAATGACAGTGGCACGTAAAGTGCCCTCCGCCACACACCGTTGGGTGGCTTGCGGAGTATAAATGCAGATGTAGATGTAGATACAAGACGGAGCTAGACCTCATCCTAGTGGGGGAGTGTTTGATGTCCTGAAGGAATACTTTGGGGACCGCATTCCGGCTGTGGAGTACCCAGAGGCCACTCACATGGACCTCGGCTGGCCGCCATATTCTCCAGAACTGAACACATGAGACTCCTTTTTGTGAGACCGTACTAAAGACAAGGTGTTGTAAGTAGGCTATTTAGGTTTTTATGTTGGTAACGCCACGTAGCGCTCTGTATGAAAATCACTGACTGTGCTGTGTGCAGTATGTGGTTGGTTGGACTCATTGTTGGAATATTGGCTTGTGTAGTGTTGGGCAGTTGGATGTGAACAGTACGTAGCGTTCGGCTGTTGGAGGTGAGCCGCGCCAGCAGTGGTGGATGTGGAGAGATAGATGCCAGAATTTTGAGAGGTTACTATAAGCGGACGATCTAGACGTGTGTCCGCCAGAAAAAGGAAATTTGTAAACATGGTTGTCATGAATTGACAGATATATATTATGACTTTTGAACATTATGAAGGTAAATACATTGTTTGTTCTCCATCAAAATCTTTAATTTGATAACTATGCGTATCAGTAGTTACTGCCTTCAGTAGTTAGAATCTTTTATTTAGCTGACATTATTGGCGTTCTCTGTATTGCAATAGTTCAAGTAACGAAGATTTTTGTGAGGTAAGTGATTCATGAAAGGTATAGGTTATTATTAGTCAGGGCCATTCTTTTGTAGGGATTATTGATAGTCAGATAGCGTTGCGCTAAAAATATTGTGTGTCAGTTTAGTGGTGATCAGAATAAGTAAAGAGGACACTGTTTGAGTACGTTGAGTTTTTCTCAGCTGTTTGAAAATCAAATAACGTAGAGGTTTTCCACCGCTGTCATTCATAATTTTTCTAAGGGGATGATTCATATGTCGACTCTTAGCCGAAGATAGCTCACTGGAATCTTCTGATTTTTTCTTGTAGTTTGAGTAATTAGTGTAGTTATTGTTTATTGCTAGCGCGTAATTGTAGAGAGAATTTCCTTTGTAGTTGTAGAGTTTCATTGTTGAGCTGTAAAACAGTTGTGACCTGCATGTAGATTTCCGCCAAGTATTTCGCAGCCGCGCTTCCAATTAAGTGGATATTATTTTCAGTGCTATTTTAATGTGTTTTCTTATTTTGCTCTTCAAATTGTACTTTCCTGTGTTATTGTGTGAAATATTATGACAATTATGGCGTGTGAAAAACGTAATACTAGGCTCCAAAGTAAACTGAGAAATGACAGTGAAGACGATAGCAGTGTTGTAGCAACACCGTATAATGAATTAACAGACATTCAGAGTAGTAATTTGGTAATTGTAGGGAAATGGACTACGCGGCAAATAATGGTGTAGAGAGTGAAACAATTACTGAACAAGGAAGCATTGTCGATCGATCGGTCGGCAACAGCTCGCCTCAGGAATCCGAAATGACAGGACAAAATTTTGCAAATACTGTAGATTCAAGTTTTGCGTCATTACCCGTTTCTCAATCAAGTCAAGACACATTTTCTGCTTTTCAAAATGCGAATGTTGCCTGTAATCCACTGCCGATAAGCACAAAGGAACAAGTTCAAGACACTAATACATTGTTATTGCAATTCATGCAACGACTGGAACAAAATCAGGAACGAACACAGTAACAGCTACAAAAGCTAGACACAATGGAACAAAATCTTCAAAAGTTAAACACAATTGGGCAAACACTTGAACAAACATGTGAAGACTTAACTGCTGAGTTACTTAAAATCGAATCGAAATGTCAAAAAGTCTGTAATGACGTAAAAACACAAATTTGTGAGCATTTTCAACCTATTTTTTCGCGTCATGAAAATGCATTACAGAGACACGAAGCAGCCATAAAAGAACTGCAAACTATTGTTAATGAAAATCACGACACCTTGCAAGCTAAAATTGACACAGTTGCATCTAGTGATTCGATTACGCAACTTGAAAAAACTCAAGGAAACTTAAAGGACACAGTAGATATGCTTTCAACACAAATGGACACTCTGAAACTTGTTTCAGAAAAAGACACTGAGAAAATCAGTTCATTATCGGAGACAGTAGCTGAACTTTCGGATCAGTTCACTAACTTATCTATAAAGGTAGATAATGATCTGAATGACACAAGATCAGTAGCCTTTACTGACACAGAAGGGTATGAACAAATTAGAAAATTTAAACAAAATCAGAATCAAATTAATACGCAACACAAAAGGGAAATCCGGGAAGTACAAGATCAGTTGGCACGAGTAATACAAGAATTACATATTTCAGAGGACACTCGAGCTCCAATACGGGAAGAGGGACTTACAAATACGGAAAAGCCATAAAATGATAACACAAGGCATTTCGGAAATTATGAAAGAAATTGGCAAGGTGCACTGAATTTTGAGATGGAACCGCTGACACGACGTAGCAATGACCGATATGCGACTAGCTGACATGATGATTTTGACTATAAGCTGTTTATTACTACACGTAAATTCAAAACATTTAAGAAATCTGACAACGGCATTCATCCACAAGCATGGCTTCATCAATTCTCTCATTGTTTTCCTCCCAACTGGTCATTAGAGTACAGATTGGAATTTATGTGTGGCTACTTGGAAAATGAACCTGCTGTAAGAATGTGTTCGATCATTCCCGATTGTCACAGTAAAGGAGAATTTTATCATGCCTTCCTCTCAGCATATTGGTCTCAAGCTACTCAAGACCGAGTAAAACATATCATCATAATAATGAAACACTTTGAACAATTTGAATTTTCCACTCTCGTCATATATTCTGAACACATGTTGCACAAGAATCAGTACCTGTCAAACCCATATAGCCCCTCAGAACTCATCCGCATTTGGTTAATCAAATTACCTGAACATTTAAGACATATTACTTTGGCAGAACGTTGCAAAGACGACATCGAAGGTTTTCAGGAACTTTTACAAGAATTAGAAATTGACACAGACAATCACTGGACGCGAAACCAGGAGAACAACAATTACAGGTCACATCCGTCACAATTCCATGACAACAGAAATAATAACTGAACACAACAAGGCTATTCTTACAAAGAAAATCGTGACCAAAACAGACACCACCCATATGACAACCGTTGGCAGAGTAATAATAATTACAGGGAAAGATCACCTCTCTGGAGTAATGACTATGACAGAGGCAATCATAGAAACAGACAATATGGGAACCAAAATAATTATTGTCAAGGGAGACAGAATAACTTCAGACGCAACAGTTCAGCGTGCAGTTATGATTCCAGGAGAAATTCTCCACTACGTGACTGACAAGAAAGAAACTATGGAAACTACGTACAAAACGACAGACGATATAATCTTAACAACACACCAGTATTTAACCAAAATTGGCTTGATTCAAACAGGGCAGTGGCCTCTCGACAAGGTAAATTTGTAGAAGTTATATCTCCAAATCCCAGTAACGATGCATGACAACAAAGAGGTAGCAGACAATGACGCACTGCAGGCGGCCACGTGCGCCAGCTGGGCCTGGGAAAAATAACATAAGCTAACCTTGAGAAAAATTCCAGTATTCTTTACTGACGTATACTGCATGATAACTGTGTTCAAGCTGAAACTCTGTGTACTAGGAAGAGTAAAGGTTTACATCACATTTCACATGTAAAACCGGTTATTGAGAGATAATCTGCTTTTTAACTTAGTGTTTGCCATAAAATTTTTCACTTCACGTTTAACGATTTGTCACACTTAGAAACTGTTAACATGCAACAATGTTTTGAAGTCAGCTATCCAGGCAAGAACCTAGGGAACTTATTTAGACAATAATTACGAATGCATTGTTATAGTGAACAGATGAACAGTGTTGTTGTGTGTACATTCTTGCTTGTTCATTGCACGATTGCGTAATGACTATAAGACTTACATACTTAGAACATATACTGCTAATGAGATTTTAATGCGACATTTTGGTTTACTTGAAATTACATTCTGGATTTAAAGTACTTTGTGAGAGATTACAGATGACTTAGTATTCGGTTTATTTGACAGCTACACGATTATATCATGACGCTCCTAATGAGTGACACAATTGACATTGTTGCTTTTGCGCTGTATCTGTTTTATATCTGCACAGTCTTTCTGTATTATTCAGGAAAGTAAAACATGTTTTAGTAGTAACTTTTGTGGTATAACTGCAATGAGATAGATATTTTTCGTTACACAACAATATTTTACAGCACAATACTTTCTTGGTCATGGTAATGTACTTAATAACTACGATATCTATACGCATAGCATTTCACTTTTGTTTATGATGAGGTAAGTACATTGACTTTGGCAGAACTTTCCTTATGGAGGACGATAATTAAGACACTTGGCACTATTTTACCGTTAAGTAATGACAGAAATTATCTTACAGCAAGACGCACAGTTTAGCGCCACAGGACACACAATTGAGTGATTAATCTTTGCACTTAAAATATTTTTTTTCATTTTTGAATTACAAAGATACAAAGACGGTTTTTGGTGATACATTTCGTTCCATTGCTGTAATCTGTAACACCTGAGGGTATAATTACATTAATCCTCAGAGGGTACATGTTTACTTTGAGTACTAAGCGTTTGGCAAGCGCTAGGAGCCCTAGCTAATGTGGTATTTGCTTATACAACTTTACACATCGGTACCATATTTCTCTAACACAGAATTACACAGCTATCTGATTATTTGACAGAGAAACAAACATTATTTTTACTACATCAGTGACACATGTTTACACAATTACACAGTTGGATAACTTCACACTTATGAAATTGTATTTTGTCTGTACTTTGTGAACTCTTCATATTTTTTTGGAACCATTGTGATACTATGAGAGCTTTGAATGATGTATTTCCTATGGGATCATGATTTTTGAAGTATGTTTGAGGTAGATGACTTTATTGAAGGTTTTGTAATTATTGAAAGAAGCTGCAGCGATTTTGAGATGTGATTGATGTGTTATGATGATGTTATTATGACAACGATGTGTATTATGCTGCTGAGATATGTTTATGATCAATAAGATGATGTTATACGAGGAATGTGATTATGTGTTTATATGTATATGAATAATGAGTAGTGGTTAGGGACTCTGATTTATGAAAAGGATGTTGGAAACCAAGAATCATACTTTAAAACATGCATGAATGTATCACAAACACTGCTATTCATGAGATTTCGTTTCTACACGTTTCTACTGTAAATTTTAGACCTGTGAAATTTTATTTGTATCAAACTGTCACTGCTGTTGTAAATATTTCTGTAAGGAAGGTAAGTGACTTTGATGTAATGTGCTGTAGGCGCCCAGTTGCAGGACAGTCACCTGGAAAAAAGCCATTAGTGTGGACCTTTCAGAGGCACAACTGGAGAAATAAAAGGCCATTAACCTCGCTATTGACATTTCTTTGTAGCAAGCACCGCAAATACGACACGCTCATACTTGAAGACATATAATTACACTTTGGAGCTCGTAATTGCTGATATTTACTGAAATGTCATATGGCTAGTGAATGACGTTTCATGCTTTGGTTTATATATATATATATATATATATATATATATATATATATATATATATATATATGCTCATTTTGTTTAATATCTAGTTTCTAGTTGCATTGCAGCATTGGTTAAAATAAAATTTAATTATGAACTAATATCACTATTTTCTGTCTGCTGATACATTAAATAATAATTTAATGATCTACTTTCCTAAAAAAAAAAAGGGGTGGAGCACAAATAAACTTTTCCCTTCACAGGAATTCCAAACATAATTTTTTTAACTATTTGGTAACTTGTTGGGTAGAGTAAGTTATTGTGATGCATCACTCTAGTGTTAAAATCTGACATAGGTATTAGACATTTCCTATCTTTGCTGTAGTATTAATTCTGCTTGAGCTTTGTCATTTTTAGGTATAAGTTATTGCATTTAATGCTGCTGTTTGCCAGGTATAGTGCTACTGAATTGCTCTGTTAAGCCAGTTTTACTACTGATTTATTTTTCTTGTTGCTACACATTGGCTCATATTAGTTGCAATGTTGCATTTGCTTTGCTAATTTAGATATACTGCTGCTTTCTTTGCCAGTTTGCATTTTTTTCATTGCTGTTTGTGTTAATTGTTCTGTGCTGCTGCATTGCCTCGTCCCTTAGTTTATGCATCTGAGCTCAGTAGATTTAAGTTAGCTTAAGATGGGGTAGGCTGTATAAGAGAACTAGTTGTGATAAATTGGAAGAAATGCATTGAGAAGCTATAAGAAAAAGGTGTTGGCCAAAAAAGTTGTGTACAATGCAGAATAATTATTTTGAAAGAGGATATGAACAAAAAAGGAGGGTTTAGGGACAACAGGTTTAGGTAGGATTTTCTTGGAAATAAATGATGAGGTAAGATAATGGAAAATAAATAATGTGTCTATCTATATCCGAATCCCGCTCCAGCTACTGCTGGGTCGGGGTGCTGATGAGTCCTCTCCATTTGGCTTGGTCCTCCCACCACTTTTCTTCCTCCACTTGCTGCCAGGTCACACCTCTCCTTTCTACAGATATTCTCACTCCCATTTTCCCTTGTGTTCTTGGGCGCCCTCTAGGTCTTTTCCCATCCATCTTTAGTTCTTCCATAATTTTGGGGGGTCTCTGCCCATGCATCTTCTTAACATGCCCATACCATCCTAATCTCTTTCTTTCAATTTCTTCTCTCATACTTTCTTGTTTGAGGTCCTTTCTAATCTCTACATTCCTTACTCTGTCCATTCTTGTTTTTCCCTTAACTGCTCTGAGAAATTTCATTTCCCCTGCTTGCAGTCTGCTCCAGTCCCTTTCTCTCATTGTCCATGTTTCTCCACCATAGACGACAATAGGGATGTAATAATATTTATACAAAAGGAGTTTTGCTCTTTCTGAAACATCATTATTCCAAATCAGGTGTTTTATTGTTTGGTAGAAATTGCCTCCCTTCTGTAACCTCCTATTAATTTCGTTAGTTATTCTTCCATCCCTAGATACTTCACTCCCTAAATAAGTGAAACATTCTACCACTTTGAGGGGTTCTCCATTCAAGGTAATATTTCTGTTGATTCCTTTCTCTCTTCCAAATACCATTACTTCACTCTTATCTTTATTTATTTTTAATCCATGCCTTTTCATTATTTCCTTCCACGCATCAAGCTGTAACTGTACATCTACCTCTTTATCACCTCATATTACCATATCATCTGCAAAAATCATCTTTTTGTCTTTTTCTTTTACTATATCTTTAACTGCCCTATTCATTCCCACCATTACAACATTAAAAAGTGCAGGAGATAGAATACTTCCTTGCTTAAGTCCTTGTCTTATTTCGAAGTATTCAGAGTTCCCCAATGGTGTTCTAATTCTACAATTGTGTCCTCTGTACATTGTCTTTATAACATTAATGTATCCATCTTCTATATCTATCTTCTTCATTTCTTCCCAGAGTCTTTCCCTGTCAACTGAGTCATATGCCTTTTCTATGTCTATAAAAACCATTATCAACCTTTTGTTATACTCCTAACTTTTTTCCATCAGTTGACAGATAGAAAATATCAGATCGATCGTGCTTCTTCCTTTCCTAAACCCATGCTGTTCTTCACTCAGCTCCTTTTCTATCTTTTCACTTATTCGATTTAGTAAAATTCTTTCAAAAATCTTGGCTGTATGACTCATAAGGGTTATTCCTCTGTAGTTTTTACAAAGTCTTTTATTGCCTTTCTTGAAGATGGGAACAATGTCTCCTGTTCTCCAGTTGTCAGGTATTGTACTATTCCTCCACACGCTTGCTAGTACTCTATGCAGCCACTGCATTCCCACTGGACCTGCTGCCCTTATCATTTGTCCTAATTCTGCTTCCCAACTTCTATCAATTTCTCCATTATTTGTTGTTTCCTCATATACCTGCTCCTCAGCGGTTAACAGCTTCTTAAAATGTTCTTTCCAGAGATCTTTTATATTCCCTGGATCTTCAATAATGGTACCATCCTCTGTTTCCATCTTTACTGATACTTCAGAAGCCTTCCTTTTATTTTTCATCATTTTATAGAACATTTTCTTATTGCTCTTCATATGTTCTTCAAGTTTTTTTGTAGACTCTTCCCATGCCTTTTTTCTTTGCTATTTCCATTATTTCTTTGCACTTCTTCTTTTCCTCTACATATCTTTTATGGTCTTCGTCATTTTTAGTTTTCCACCACTTTCTCAATGCTTCATTTTTTCTTCTAACTGCTTGGATTGTGGTATCATCCCACCAACTTGTCTGTCTTATTTTTTCCTTTCCAGATGTTCAGCCACATACTTTTTGTTTTGCTTCGACTAAAGTGTCTTTGAATAAACTCCATTCTTTTTCTACATTGCAGAAAACTTCTTTTGGAAATTTTTGTGTTGTTAATTCTCTGTACTTATCAGAACATTCACTCTCCTTCAGTTTCCAATCCCATATCCTCATCACTTTCTTCTGTTTTCTATTTTTCACACACTGATTCATTTTCCATTGTCCCACCAGTAATCTATGGTCTCCATCTGCACTCATACTTGGAATTACCTTCACATTTGTTACTTTCTCTCCCCATTCCCTATCTACTAGAATATAATCAATTACACTCTTGGTTCTTCCATCCCAACTGTATCTGGTGATAACATGACTTTCTCTCTTCATAAACCAGCTGTTTGCTACTTTCATTCCATTCCTCTGGCACAAATCCAGGAGTCTTTCCCCTTCTTCATTTCTGCCTCCATATCCAAAACATACCAATACTTGCTCAAATACCTTTCTGTCTTTGCCTACCTTTGCATTAAAATCTCCCATCACTATATTAGCACTCTCTATATGGTTTCCTAATACATTTTCGAAGTCCATCTTCTCTTCTTCGCTACATCCCACTTGAGTTGCATAAATCTGGATTACTTTTAGTGTTTATTTTTGGAATCTCAGGTTTAAGATTATGATCCTGTCTGATATATATCTCACATTTTCAATACAGCTTTGTACATTCTTATTCACCATCACTGCCACACCATTTCTTCCAGACCTATTATTCCAACTCCAGTACAGTTTTCCTCCTCCTCTCAAATTTTTCTCACGTTTTTCCTTCCACTTTGTTTCGCTTAATCCCAATATATATAACTTCCTCTCTGTTAGTACAATGGTCTCCATCTGCATCTTTACTGGTACTTCAGAGGCCTTCCTTTTATTTTTCATAATTTTATAGCAGAATAAGTAAAGAGAAAACGGTTTGAGTACGTTGAGTTTTGCTCAGCTGTTTGAAAATCAAATAACGTAGAAGTTTTCCAGCACTGTCATTCATAATTTCTCTAAGGGGACATTTCAGTGTACAGCAATAATAAATAATGAGGTAAGAAATATGTGAACGTATAAATACAAAAAGCATGCTTAGATATGATTTTTTTATTTTTTTTTGTTTTATATATATATATATATATATATATATATATTTTTTTTTTTTTTTTTTTTTTTTTTTTGCAGGAACAAATGTTGAAATAAGAGGAAATATACATGGAATGACGGTTTGGATTGGACTGCAGTACCAAATGTTATACTGAATACAAACCCTGTCCTTTCCTTTTGTGTTATTCCGCTATGTGTTTGTGTACCCTTGTGTATTTGTGTTCTTCCTGTCTCTGTGTGCTGTTTCATAGTATTTTTTCTCTTCTAATTCTAATCTACATTCACTATGATGAGGAATACTGTTATCCTCAAATATAATTTGCATTAATAATATGTTATTTGCTTTGTAAAGATGTTTAGACATTATTTATCCTGTTCTGTTTTAATGCTCACGTGTGAAGTTAATGTTTCGAAAACTATTGTCATTATTTTATTTATTTACTTAGGTCATAATTCCTGTAACACTGATGTATATGTTTATTTCTATTCTTTTGTAAAGCCTGTATTACTGCGAATGTTATCTGTATTATTATGTTCTCTAATGATGTTTTCTGTACCTTTGTAACTGTATTCTCATGTCATAAAATTGTATAGACACAAGTTCTTTGATTTAAGTTTCATTTCACTGCACACGTTTCTGTTGGTCATAGTATATACACAATATGTAAGAAGTTAAAAAAAAAGGAACTGTTAGTGCTCACACGTGTTGATAATTCAGCAAGGGACTGGTTAACAGCATTGCTGGTTCTAAGGACATTCCAAAAATTTTGTGAGTGCACAAGTCATGGTAAATGGACTTGCTATATTGTCTGCAAGACTCTTCGATGGTGATTGCGCACCCACACAGTCGCAACAGATGGCTGCTGTCCTTCTCTACAAGGACTACACTGGGTCTGTACCTCTGATGGCCCACCAGTACCATTATCTCTACAAGGACTGCAGTGGGTCTGCACCTGTGGTGGCCCACTAATACAATTATCTCTCTCCTCTGTGATGACCTACCTACCAATATTCTTCAAAGCTACGACTGATTCTGCTGTGGGTTTGCTCTGTTGTGGCCCTTTACCTGTCTGCATATCAAGAGTTAGCACTGTCTTGCTGTTGGAATCACAACACTACTTCTTAAAGACTGCAGGGAAATCCACCACTTCCGTGTGCATTTTGTTTTACTGATCAGACTTTGTGCAATGTAATTACTTCTGTGATGAATGATCAGGACTGTCTTTATGGACTGTGAACAATTTTTGCTTTTGACCAACAGTGTATCAATAAGTGTTCGCATTTGACATATTTATTAGCGTTAATACACTACTGGAAATTGAAATAAGAACACCGTGAATTCATTGTCCCAGGAAGGGGAAACTTTATTGACACATTCCTGGGGTCAGATACATCACATGATCACACTGACAGAACTACAGGCACATAGACACAGGCAACAGAGCATGCACAATGTCGGCACTAGTACAGTGTATATCCACCTTTCGCAGCAATGCAGGCTGCTATTCTCCCATGGAGACGATCGTAGAGATGCTGGATGTAGTCCTGTGGAACGGCTTGCCATGCCATTTCCACCTGGCGCCTCAGTTGGACCAGCGTTCGTGCTGGACCTGCAGACCGCGTGAGACGACGCTTCATCCAGTCCCAAACATGCTCAATGGGGGACAGATCCGGAGATCTTGCTGGCTAGGGTAGTTGACTTACACCTTCTAGAGCACGTTGGGTGGCACGGGATACATGCGGACGTGCAATGTCCTGTTGGAACAGCAAGTTCCCTTGCCGGTCTAGGAATGGTAGAACGATGGGTTCGATGACGGTTTGGATGTACCGTGCACTATTCAGTGTCCCCTCGACGATCACCAGTGGTGTACGGCCAGTGTAGGAGATCGCTCCCCACACCATGATGCCGCGTGTTGGCCCTGTGTGCCTCGGTCGTATGCAGTCCTGATTGTGGCGCTCACCTGCACGGCGCCAAACACGCATACGACCATCATTGGCACCAAGGCAGAAGCGACTCTCATCGCTGAAGACGACACGTCTCCATTCGTCCCTCCATTCACGCCTGTCGCGACACCACTGGAGGCGGGCTGCACGATGTTGGGGCGTGAGCGGAAGACGGCCTAACGGTGTGCGGGACCGTAGCCCAGCTTCATGGAGACGGTTGCGAATGGTCCTCGCCGATACCCCAGGAGCAACAGTGTCCCTAATTTGCTGGGAAGGGCGGTGCGGTCCCCTACGGCACTGCGTAGGATCCTACGGTCTTGGCGTGCATCCGTTCGTCGCTGCGGTCCGGTCCCAGGTCGACGGGCACGTGCACCTTCCGCCGACCACTGGCGACAACATCGATGTACTGTGGAGACCTCACGCCCCACGTGTTGAGCAATTCGGCGGTACGTCCACCCGGCCTACCGCATGCTCACTATACGCCCTCGCTCAAAGTCCGTCAACTGCACATACGGTCACGTCCACGCTGTCGCGGCATGCTACCAGTGTTAAAGACTGCGATGGAGCTCCGTATGCCACGGCAAACTGGCTGACACTGACGGCGGCGGTGCACAAATGCTGCGCAGCTAGCGCCATTCGACGGCCAACACCGCGGTTCCTGGTGTGTCCACTGTGCCGTGCGTGTGATCATTGCTTGTACAGCCCTCTCGTAGTGTCCAGGGCAAGTATGGTGGATCTGACACACCGGTGTCAATGTGTTCTTTTTTCCATTTCCAGGAGTGTATAAAAAAAATTAGCAAATTTGTCTTGGCCACTGCCCAAAACAACTTGGGGCTATGTAAGTAGACTGTTTAGGTTTTTATGTTGGTAATGCCACGTAGCGCTCTGTATGAAAATCATTGACTGTGCTGTGGGCAGTCTGTGGCTGGTTGGACTCATTGTTAGAATATTCGCTTGTGTAATGTTCAGCAGTTGGATGTGAACAGCATGTAGCGTTGGGCTATTGGAGGTGAGCCGCCAACAGTGGTGGATGTGGAGAAAGGAAATTTGTAAAGATGTTTGTCATGAATTGACAGATATATATGATGACTTTTGAATATTATTAAGGTAAATACATTGTTTGTTCTCCATCAAAATCTTTCATTTGATAACTATGCGTACCAGTAGTTACTGCCTTCAGTAGTTATAATCTTTTATTTAGCTGACATTATTGGCGCTCTCTTTATTGCAGTAGTTTGAGTAACGAAGATTTTTGTGAGGTAAGTGATTCATGAAAGGTATAGGTTATTGTTAGTCAAGGCCATCCTTTTGTAGGGATTATTGAAAGTCAGACTGCTTTGCGCTAAAAATATTGTATCAGTTAAGCAATGATCAGAATAAGTAAAGAGAAAACTGTTTGAGTACGTTGAGTTTTGCTCAGCTGTTTGAAAATCAAATAACGTAGAAGTTTTCCAGCACTGTCATTCATAATTTCTGTAAGGGGACGTTTCAGTGTACAGCAATAATCCCAAACCATTGCTAACCTGAAAACAGCCATTCAGGAGGACATCGACAGCATCAATATCTGACACTTCAGCGGGTCATGCAAATTTCATCATTCGTCTGCGCCACATTATCGCCAATGATGGCAGGCATATCAAACCTGTCATAACCTGTATCTGAAATTCTGTAGTGATGTTTACACGTTGAATAAAGTGTACGCACGCGGTAGTTTGTAAATAATTTACTTTTTTCATATAGTTTAATAATTGTCACCTTGTACATAGGGAAATGTTTTGGGCAATTCATGTGTAATTTATTCTATGATGTAGTTTTTTCTTTTTGGCTCTTTTCGGTTCTTTTTGCAATGTGTATTTTGTGCATCATAATGAGAATAATTTGTGGTTTCCTTTTGTGGTGGTCTTGTAGTCTACTTATTTAATAACTGTGATAAAGGGTAATGCTGGAGGGAATAAATGGTGATTTTTTTGACAAATTCCTCACGCTGCGCTGTCTAGCGAATGAATGTGGTGAAATTTTTAGTTAAAGAGGTAGAAGGCATTTGAGACGGCGCACAAGTGCGCGCGGTTTCGTAAACTGAAGAGAGGGAGAGAGGAAGAGAGGAAGAGAGAGATAGGGTGTAATTTCGTGGTCAACATGTGCGTGGCATACACACACATTAAAAATATTATAGCATGACATAAATTTCATCCTGCACATTAATATGACAAAAAAAGAATATGGTATATGTTAAATTGGATTATCAGGAGTGGATGATGTCAATTGGAGCGTTTTAGGGGAAGGAGGTCGCATTTTGATCAATGTCTAGGTGACGTATAAGGAAGATTTTGTTTGTGTGTCTGCATGGAATGAGATACCGACTACGAATAGGTGTTAAGACTTATTTTTGCCCCCGTCAGAATGCGCCTGGACCATTGAGACATTAGTGAGGATAATGTTTGTGTCTTCCATGTCGCAGTGTGTTGGGACAGCCAGCAATCTTTAAGCAGGTTAGGGACCGATTACGGTATTTGGTCTTCATACTGCGGCTCTCCGATCCTACTGCACGGAAGACACGATCACAGTTGCGATGGTAGCTATCAAAAATGGTTCAAATGGCTCTGAGCACTGTGGGACTTAACATCTGTGGTCATCAGTCCCCTAGAACTTACAACTACTTAAACCTAACTAACCTAAGGATATTACACACATCAATGCCCCGAGGCAGGATTCGAACCTGCGACCGTAGGGGTCACGCGGTTCCAGACTGAAGCGCCTAGAACCGCACGGCCACAACGGCCGGCGATGGTAGCTATCGATTACTGCTTGAGTACTGGTGCTGTTCCAAACAGTATTCCAAACAGCAGTCCCTACGAGCAAACCAGTTGCATCTTTACCTGTGGTTACTCGTACTTTAGAAACTGGTGCTATGCACGGCTTTGTTTAAAAAGATGCCTTTAATAGGTTCCACAACGAAACATTGTCTCGAAATTTGGTAGATAATCCGAAGAAATTCTGGTCATGTGTAAAGTACACAAGCGGCAAGACGCAGTCAATATCTACGCTGCGCAGTGCCGATGGTACTATTACCGACGACTGTGCCGCTAAAGCGGAGTTATTGAACGCACTTTTCCGAAATTCCTTCACCAGGGAAGACGAATGGAATATTCCAGAATTTGAAACACGAACAGCTGCTAGCATGAGTTTCTTAGAAGTATATACCTTAGGGGTTGCGAAGCAACTCAAATCGCTTGATACGGGCAAGTCTTCAGGTCCAGATTGTATACCGATTAGGTTCCTTTCAGATTACGCTGATACAATAACTCCCTACTTAGCAATCATATACAACCGCTCGCTCACCGATAGATCTGTACCTACAGATTGGAAAATTGCGCAGGTCGCACCAGTATTTAAGAAGGGTAGTAGGAGTAATCCATCGAACTACAGACCTATATCATTGACGTCGGTTTGCAGTAGGCTTTTGGAGCATACACTGTATTCAAACATTACGAATCACCTCGAAGGGAACGATCTATTGATACGTAATCAACATGGTTTCAGAAAACATCGTTCTTGTGCAACGCAGCTAGCTCTTTATTCGCACGAAGTAATGGCCGCTATCGACAGGGAATCTCAAGTTTATTCCGTATTTCTAGATTTCCGGAAAGCTTTTGACACCGTTCCTCACAAGCGACTTCTAATCAAGCTGCTGGCCTATGGGGTATCGTCTCAGTTGTGCGACTGGATTCGTGATTTCCTGTCAGGAAGGTCGCAGTTCGTAGTAATAGACGCCAAATCATCGAGTAAAACTGAAGTGATATCAGGTGTTCCCCAGGGAAGCGTCCTGGGACCTCTGCTGTTCCTGATCTATACAAATGACCTGGGTGACAATCTGAGCAGTTCTCTTATGTTGTTCGTAGATGATGTTGTAATTTACCGTCTAGTAAGGTCATCCGAAGACCAGTATCAGTTGCAAAGCGATTTAGAAAAGATTGCTGTATGGTGTGGCAGGTGGCAGTTGACGCTAAATAACGAAAAGTGTGAGGTGATCCACATGAGTTCCAAAAGAAATCCGTTGGAATTCGATTATTCGATAAATAGTACAATTCTCAAGGCTGTCAATTCAACTAAGTACCTGAGTGTTAAAATTACGAACAACTTCAGTTGGAAAGACCACATAGATAATATTATGGGGAAGGCGAGCCAAAGGTTGCGTTTCATTGGCAGGACACTTAGAAGATGCAACAAGTCCCCTAAAGAGACAGCTTACACTACACTCGTTCGTCCTCTGTTAGAATATTGCTGCGCTGTGTGGGATCCTTACCAGGTGGGATTGACGGAGGACATCGAAAGGGTGCAAAAAAGGGCAGCTCGTTTTGTATTATCACGTAATAGGGGAGAGAGTGTGGCAGATATGATACGCGAGTTGGGATGGAAGTCATTAAAGCAAAGAAGTTTTTCGTCGCGGCGAGATCTATTCACGAAATTTCAGTCACCAACTTTCTCTTCCGAATGCGAAAATATTTTGTTGAGCTCAACCTACATAGGTAGGAATGATCATAAAAATAAAATAAGAGAAATCAGAGCTCGAACAGAAAGGTTTAGGTGTTCGTTTTTCCCGCGCGCTGTTCGGGAGTGGAATGGTAGAGAGATAGTATGATTGTGGTTCGATGAACCCTCTGCCAAGCACTTAAATGTGAATTGCAGAGTAATCATGTAGATGTAGATGTAGAAGTAGATGTAGATCGATGTAGTCATAGGGTCGAGCCGCACACGTCTGCTTTCATACCCCACAGCTAATTCGCTGCAAATAATAACCTGTAGCTGTGACCCTGCAATCAAGTAGTTATGTATTGGCTAGAATTGCGAGTTAATAAACAACACAGAAGTATAAAATAAAAGATAAATGAGTAATTTAGTAACTAGGATGTTATTCTATCCTCTGTAATTGATGTAGACGACAGAAAATTATGTTGAATAATGTTTATTCAAGAAAGGACATCTCATATCAACGGGAAGCGGTCCTACGATATTCATTTAAAATACGGACAGAAAATACTCTCATCAAATGCAGTAAAGTTACGTCGAGAGCGTTACGAGAATGACAGAAAAATTCCCAAATTAAACAGTCATCAAAGACTCGCGATAACTATGTCCATTTAGTGATCACACTATACGAAATATTCATCAGCTCGGAACAATTAAGAGTTGAACATGATGATTCACAAATTAACGTCAGCGATACAAAGAATAGTAACCCATACACTGTCTCTCAGTTCCATAACATAAGCGGAGTGCTTTCAGATCTCTCGTGAGTCAGAGTCCCTTCAAAAGCTAGAGTATTGTAGCGGCCGTTCACCGCCCAGAATGAATCATCTACACCACTGAATCAGGAACATTACAATAGGCAGTCTGCCTTCTTCTGGCCCTCGATACTAAGTGTCCCGAATCACTCCCTTGAGCGCTTCACTCGGAAAGTCACAGTCTCCATTTGACAGCAGCAGTGCAGTCCGCCTGCTTCTCTGAGTGGTAATGTGTTTGCCTTCTATGCAGCGGGCCCGGACTCGATTTCCAGCCGAATTGGAGATTTTCTCCGCTCGTAGACTGGTGGTGTGTTGTCCCCACCATCATTTCATCACCACCGGCAAGCAAGTTGCCCATTGTGGCGTCTCAGCGTCTGAACTTCCCTAGTTGTGGCCTCCCGGCCATCAATGTCACACGATTATTTCCTTTTCTTTTTCCTGCAGTGCTTTGCCGCTGTCCAACTCTCTTTGGCTGAAGGCCATCCCCATCAATAATACATCGTTCCCAGGTTCTACATACGTGATTTGACTCATATTGACCACTTCCTGGACTAAACTACTGTATTACAACAATATTTAAATAAAGAATCGTCATAAACATTTGTCTACATTCAGATCATTTTCATTAAATACGAGGGTTGGAACTTAAATAGTGGCAACTATTTATTCAAAACCGATACAAAAGAGTTACATGTTTTCACCTGCTACTGTCCTTCAGAGTAGTCACCAGCGTTATGTAGAACCCGTTGCCAGCGATGTGGAAGGTGTAGTATACCGTTAGCAGAGCCTGTTCTGTTGATGGTGCGAATGCAGTGGTCTAAAGGTATGGTGATTCTCGTGTACGACTGTGATGGTGTTATCCTAACGCATTACGTTCCTCCACAGCAGACCATCAGTGCACAGTGTCACTGTTCGTTTTTGGAGCATCACCTACGACCAGCTTTGCGATAGAAGCGGCGACACTTTCTGCACAACCCACCCATCATTTTGCACGACAATGCGCGGGCGCATACAGAGCAAGCTGTGGCTGCTCTGTTCGGTAAATGGTACTGGGAAGTACTGTACCATCCACCATACTCCCCAGACTTAAGTCCTTGTGACTTTGATTTGATCCCGAAGATGAAGGAACCACTTCGTGGCATTCACTTCAGAACTGTTCCAGAGATTCGACACGCAGTAGACCGCTCCATTCGTACCATCAACAGAACAGGCTCTGCTAAGGTATACTACGACTTCCACATCGCTGGCAACGGGTTCTACACAACGCTGGTGACTACTTTGAAGGACAATAACAGGTGCAAACATGTAACTCTTTTGTATCGGTTGTGAATAAATAATTCCAACCCTCGTATAAGTAATAGCTGGTTCATAAATAAGTAAGCCATTATTATTGTGCAACTTTGCTCAGGATAAACAACAGATGGTCATTAAATATTATTTAAACGATTATTTACGTCTTCTCGACAGAAGCATCTTTTGGTTCACATGGCAGTTAACAGCCTGATATCAAACTGGTATTACCAGACCATACAACTCCACTCATACCCAAGCTGCAGCATTCATATCTGACAAATATGATGAGATGTGTAGATGTTAAAGTTGACACCGCCACATGATTCCCGTCAGAAGTCCGCAGCCATTCGCACAATCCCACAAACTGTGACAGAACGTTCAATAAAACGTCGAAATCAGTGATGTGTGCGTGTGCAGTGTAGTCAAATCAACCGTGTGCCCATCTTCAGACAGAGATACATATCTTTTAAAGATCAACAGTGAATTTCCCTGCGATGCTTTACAAGTTTTTGTTCTTGTTAATTGCTTTCGTGGTGCTTCATCATGTTTTTAAAATTAATCATGTGCTATGTTCTGGACGGTTCTCCGAGACATGACAATTTTTCCGAAGTAATCTTGCCCTGTATTATGGATTTCACTGCGAGCCTTACAAGTTTTGTTCTTTGTTTTCGTGCTGTTCTACAATGTTTTTCAAAATAATCATATGCTATATTGTGGGCCTCATTGTGAAGCTTTACAGTTTTTTCTTCCTTTTAATTGTTTTTGTGCTGCTCTAAGATTTGTTTTCAAAACATTCATTTCTAAATGTTGAACCTCACTTGTTTCTATTTGTTTTCGTGCTGTTTCACGAATTGTTGTCAAAGCAGTCATGTGCTATATTTTTTGTCCATAAATTTTTGCACTCTAGGATTTTATTTCATCATTTTTACGTTTGTGCATTTGTTGTAGTCTGTATTTTTGATGCTGCTTATTGTTACATTTTCGTCACACTTAGTTGATTTTTTAGCACCAATACATAAAATTATGTGATATTTTTATCGACACTGTTATTCAGTGTTTTCACTATGTTTCATCCATTTACACACGTGTTCATAAGCCTATATTGTGTTCAGCGACACATCAAGTGTTCATATTTGCTACTTGTAAATGTGCTGATTTCATGTGTCTCACTATTTTCATACATTATTTAAGTCCTCTCGCGTTTTTGTAATTTCATTTAGTTTTAACATGCACACCAATGACTGAGTGCACCATATATTCATAGTTCATATATTGTTGTATGCGATGTACACATGTAGTTAAAAGCATCTTCTGACATGGTGATGCGGTTGACAGACTAAGATTTGGGTATATATTTGAATATTGCAGTTTTGTTGTGATCTCATCTTTACTTCAGAATTTTTTTGTGTAAATGTTCACACTTATGAGATAGTTCATTGTCCTTCAGATGAATGTGTGTTAATCTGACGCTGTTTTAGTGTTTTGTTTGTATTATTTTATTACAAGAATTCAGAATTACTGTGTATGGCAATCTTGCAATTTGAGTGAATGGGAAATTTAGAGGAGACACTACAGGCACTCTTTCTACATACTTCCCTTTTTCTTATTTTGGTTTTAAACTTTACTAGTTTCTTTTCTTTACTCGTTGATGGCCGAGCTGAGAGAAATTGTTTTGGGAAAGATCTCATCATGGTTCTCAGTGAAACGTATCCTGGCAACAATTTTGAACCGGAGTATGTGGTGATGCGAGGCAGCCGCCTTTTTTAAGCCGTTCTCCTCACGTTTTATCCCATTTGCATACTGAATTTGCATATGAGACACTCTTGCTTCACTTACTTTCCGATTCAGTTTTACTTTTTGATTTTCCACCTGTGTTGCATGTTGTACATATGAGTGGAAAGAGGCAGCTTGCAGCAACGTAGCTTACCCACCTCTCTCTACCTAACCTAATGTTTCATTCCTGTACCAGATTTTTTCCATTGAATGCATCTGGTTTTCATCAGCGGAACTCCTTTTCACTCGGGTGAAAACAGGAGGAAATTTCACATGCTCTGGAGGAGCTGCCGGTCACTCAGAAGACAGCTACTACGCTAACAGACCGTTATGCTGCTGCGGTCTCCAGGCGTGTTTCGTCAAGCAAAATAAATAGTCTCTCATACATCCACAAATTTCCTAACTTTGCGCTTCCCGTGGGAATGACATGTGAAGCCCAACGAAATTTCCAGAATTTCCGACAAACAAGTCCGTACGTGGGGATGGGACGGCACTCGTCTTCCTTTTTTCTATACACGTATCTCAATGGGGCATACATTTTAACTTTATTATGGGAGATAGGAACGGTCTTCCAGATCGCTGATTGGAAGAGCACTTAGGCCCTTTCTGAGATTGGCTAGAAGAGATTATGGGTGCGCCTTTCCAAGGTGTGATAAAAGGCTACCAAAAACTGAGAGAGGCATCGGAGCCAGTATTGGTCTTTGTATGGGTATTCGGATTCCAAGTTCAAATTGGTGAGGCTACTTTGAATTCTGCCCTCGTACGTCTTTTTCTTGACTTTGGCTCTCTGCCGAATCTTCGAAGTTTCACTCTGAATTTACGCGCACCTGCGACGAGTAATCAGAATGATGAGATCCCCGATTCGCAATTTCATCACATCGGTTCAGCCAGCAACAGTCAGCAACTGCCGCAGCTCGGGGCAGCGCGACTTGTCGGCGACCACCTCAATGGCACTCACGATGAGATCGCATTTGCAGTGCACTCTCCAGACTTCTTGTGTTGACACATACTCGACACTGATCTTCTTCTCACTGACAGACTGTCATACATACTGATAGCGTGTTTCAATATGCTTAGAACGTTCATAGAATCCTGCACCTTTAACGTACACTCCTGGAAATGGAAAAAGAACACATTGACACCGGTGTGTCAGACCCACCATACTTGCTCCGGACACTACGAGAGGGCTGTACAAGCAATGATCACACGCACGGCACAGCGGACACACCAGGAACCGCGGTGTTGGCCGTCGAATGGCGCTAGCTGCGCAGCATTTGTGCACCGCCGCCGTCAGTGTCAGCCAGTTTGCCGTGGCATACGGAGCTCCATCGCAGTCTTTAACACTGGTAGCATGCCGCGACAGCGTGGACGTGACCGTATGTGCAGTTGACGGACTTTGAGCGAGGGCGTATAGTGAGCATGCGGTAGGCCGGGTGGACGTACCGCCGAATTGCTCAACACGTGGGGCGTGAGGTCTCCACAGTACATCGATGTTGTCGCCAGTGGTCGGCGGAAGGTGCACGTGCCCATCGACCTGGGACCGGACCGCAGCGACGAACGGATGCACGCCAAGACCGTAGGATCCTACGCAGTGCCGTAGGGGACCGCACCGCCCTTCCCAGCAAATTAGGGACACTGTTGCTCCTGGGGTATCGGCGAGGACCATTCGCAACCGTCTCCATGAAGCTGGGCTACGGTCCCGCACACCGTTAGGCCGTCTTCCGCTCACGCCCCAACATCGTGCAGCCCGCCTCCAGTGGTGTCGCGACAGGCGTGAATGGAGGGACGAATGGAGACGTGTCGTCTTCAGCGATGAGAGTCGCTTCTGCCTTGGTGCCAATGATGGTCGTATGCGTGTTTGGCGCCGTGCAGGTGAGCGCCACAATCAGGACTGCATACGACCGAGGCACACAGGGCCAACACGCGGCATCATGGTGTGGGGAGCGATCTCCTACACTGGCCGTACACCACTGGTGATCGTCGAGGGGACAATGAATAGTGCACGGTACATCCAAACCGTCATCGAACCCATCGTTCTACCATTCCTAGACCGGCAAGGGAACTTGCTGTTCCAACAGGACATTGCACGTCCGCATGTATCCCGTGCCACCCAACATGCTCTAGAAGGTGTAAGTCAACTACCCTAGCCAGCAAGATCTCCGGATCTGTCCCCCATTGAGCATGTTTGGGACTGGATGAAGCGTCGTCTCACGCGGTCTGCAGGTCCAGCACGAACGCTGGTCCAACTGAGGCGCCAGGTGGAAATGGCATGGCAAGCCGTTCCACAGGACTACATGCAGCATCTCTACGATCGTCTCCATTGGAGAATAGCAGCCTGCATTGCTGCGAAAGGTGGATATACACTGTACTAGTGCCGACATTGTGCATGCTCTGTTGCCTGTGTCTATGTGCCTGTGGTTCTGTCAGTGTGATCATGTGATGTATCTGACCTCAGGAATGTGTCAATAAAGTTTCCCCTTCCTGGGACAATGAATTCACGGTGTTCTTATTTCAATTTCCAGGAGTGTATTTAATAGCACTTTGATTGTCAATGTGTAAAGTAGAAACTTAACTCTTTTCAACAATGTCAGTTTCTTTCAGTTAAAGATCAAGCCATACTAAAGGTTTACTTGCCTCACTGGCAGCAACAAATTCAGCTTCCATTGATGATTGTGCGACACATTTCTGTAGTTTTTTTCCACATTACTGGCCCACCACAAAACTTCTTTAAAACTCCACTTGTTGAATGTCTAGTCAATTTTTCACCTGCATAATCAACATGCTATAACCTTCTATAGTAGAATTGTTCATTTTCCTATACTGAATTCCATCATTTATTGTACCATTCAAATAGCGACAAATTCGTTTAATTAATTTTAGGTGTACTTCGGTACGCGAATCTTGTGCTCTTGAAGCAACATTTACAGCATAAGCTAGATCTGGACATGTCCCCAATGTTAAATTTGTGAAACTGGCTATAATTTCTCGGTAAGTGTCGGTATCAGTAGCTGGTGGTGAATTACCAGGTATCCATCCAGGCTCAATTGGTAATGATATTGGCTTTGCATCAGTCATATGATAGTTGGCTAACAATCTTCACATATGCAGTCTGATTGATCTTCATACAATCATTAAATCCTTGGACTTTCAAGCCAAGATAATAATCCACTTCACCTACTACCATATCAAACTATTCATGTAATTGTTTTATGTAATTATGTACTGTTTAACCAGGTCCCATTATCAATCCATCATCCACACGAAATAAAACGATTAAATTTTCATTAAAATACATACAAGGATCAGCACTTGTCTCCTGCAAATTTGATTTCTTAAGGTATAACTTTAAACACTCATACCAACATTTTGCTACTTGCTTTAGTCCATAAAGCTTCGAAGCAATCTGCAAACACAGCCCGTGCCATCATCATAACCTTGTGGTTCTTGCATGTAAATTTTTTCCTTCAGTTTACTATTCAAAAATGCTGTTTTAATGTCAAATTATTTGATGTTCCAATTTCTTTGAACAGTGACACACAAGAGGGCTCCCAGAGTTTCAAACCTAACCACAGGACTGAAAGTTTCAGAAAAATCAAGCCCTAGCCTTTGGCTAAACCCTTTTGCAACTAGCCTTGCTTTGTACCATACAATGTCATTGTTATTATCCAATTTAATTGCAAACACCCATCGATTTCCAATAGCCTTCCTTCCAGCTGGTAAATCAGATAATTTCCAAGTACCAACCTTTTGATGTGAGCCCATTATTTTATCCATTGCAGCTTTCCAATTTTCTACATCTGAGGATTTCACTGCTTCATCATAGTTCCTTGGAACTTCTCTCAGCATCATCATCTTGGATCGCTCAGGTTCATCTATGTAACGCATCAGCCTTCTAATTATTTGTCTGTCCCTCAAAACTCGATGACCATCTGCGTTTTCAGTCACTTCTACATGATCTTGATAATCCAGTCTTGTAATGTTTTCTTTTGATATTTCGTCATCATTAGAATCAGATGTTTCTGTAACATTGATATGTAAACAAATTTGGTAACATCATTTTTCAATTATTGCTTCAATATTTCACCCCTGAATTTTACATCTCGAGTAACAATAACTGAATGCCTATCTGGAAGGTATACACAATAGCCACAGACATCATAAACAATTATATAACCTTTCAAAGATTTGGCATCAAACTTTCTTCGTTTCTGTGCTAGAATCCAGACAAAACATTCTGTCCTGAATACTTTCAGATGATTAAACTGACTCTAATTCTACTGGTGTCTTTCATTTAACCTTCGTTGGCCCAGTACAGTTCAGAGTATGAGTAGCTGCAAGTACAGTTTCTCCCCATAAAGCTTTTGGAATATGCTTTGCTGATTGAATCCATGAATGTACCTTTTCACGCTCAGCAACTCCATTTTGCCGTGGTGTGTATGGCACAGTCAAAGAATGTTTCAATCCAATTGACTCAGCACATCTTCTCACATCATTACTGTCAAACTCCTTCCTACCATCAGTCTGCAGTACATTGAGCTTGGGTTTTCAGCATCTCAATAAATATTGGCAACTTCTCCTGTACTTCATCCTTTTTCCATAAAAGATATGTCACTCTGAAGCTTGTGAAGTCATCTTTATAAACAAGAAAATATTAATGGCCAGCTAAATCGTTTTCTTCCATTGGTCCACAGACATCAGCGAAGATTAATTCACCTGGGCTAGTTGACTTGTCAACTAGAGAACCAAAAACTAGGTACCTAGCATACAACCTTCACATAATTCATTGTCTAACCTTACATTTATTTCATGAACAGTCAAAAATGATGGTACATTTTGTTTGTACTGGTGCCTAAATCTTTCATGCCACAATTGAAGAGTTTCAGCAGCTTCCTTTACTACACAGGACTTTCCTTGCTTAATCACTTTCACTGCCAAGTGATAAAGTTCGTTCTTGCTTTTAGGTAGAGCAATAGCAACTGGAGTATTGTCTCTATGAAATGGCCATATTTTACCATCATTTCTGATACTTTGATCAATACCTTTTTCTAGGGCCTTTGTAACAGAAAATAAATTATAAGCACCATCTGGACAATACCATACATGTTCAAAATATCGTCTGGTCCACTCTCTTCCATTAAAAGTTCCAATGTCAATACGACCACTCCCAAATGCTTCGATATGCACATTATTTTTACCACTGTCCATTTTCTGTGGTACATCAAAAGGAGTGTATGAAATATACCAGTCTTGACGATTTGTAACGTGATGTGTCGCGCCACTATCAGTATACCACTCGTCACATTCTGATACATCTACATTTGTAGGTAATACACATACTAACAAAATTTCTTCTGGAATTTCTCACGACAATGTTTTCACAGCTGATAACATTGCAGTACCACCACCACCACCACTAGGGCAGTTCCTGTAGATATGACCTTTGCTTTTGCATTTAAAACACACTATGCCCATTTTACAGTCTTTCGAAATGTGTCCAATCTTACCACATGAAAAACATTTCTTCACATAGTGGTTGCTTGAATTTTGCACCTTTTTCAGATCACCCAATCTAATTTTGCTTCGTTGCTGTGTAGATACACTTCACTTGGTTATTGAAAACATTGCAGCACCTACATTTGTTTCTTCTCTGTCTTGAATTCACAGCTCATAATTCAAACACCTTTTCTGTAGTTTATGCCATGTTTTGTCAGCTTGTGGTAGATCATGCCAAGTTACATAAATGTGATCAAATTTTCTTGGCAGGGTCTGAATCCAACATGCACACAAATCAGCTTCCTCTATTGGTTTATTTAGCATAGACATCTTTATTGTCAGCCGGAGTGGCCGAGCGGTTAAAGGCGCTACAGTCTGGAACCGCGCGACCGCTACGGTCGCAGGTTCGAATCCTGCCTCGGGCATGGATGTGTGTGATGTTCTTAGGTTAGTTAGGTTTAAGTAGTTCTAAGTTCTAGGGGACTGATGGCCACAGCAGTTAAGTCCCATAGTGCTCAGAGCCATTTCAACCATTTTGAACATCTTTATTTGTACTTTGTCCAATTTTCCTAAATGACCTTGCATACAGCCTGACCATTCCCATTCGATATTGTGAAACTTATGTCACAACAAGTCGATATTTTCGGCTGATTGAATATCATAAATCTGGTGTAATTTATCCCAAACATCTTTTGCAGTTTCACTCGAAGTAGCGGTCTTGTTTATAGTGAGAAAACAAGACATATCTTCGCTTTTGAATTCGTTTTCGTCGAAGCACTTAATTTCGTTGCATACTTTCCAACATTTGTTTACAGTTTCACAAAAGATCCGCATACAACATCGTAAACACCGTCACATTCCAAGACAGCCTTCATGAGACTACGCCAGGTAGCCCCATTTTCTTCACCATTTTATTTTTCAACCTGATGTTTTTCTTCAGTCATGATGTTTTGCCCTTATTTTCTGTTTATTCTTACAAACACGTCGAATAACTTCGTAAACTGTCTGCAAAAAGGGTGATCGCGTCACAAGCCATCTGTTTGAATTAGTCGATTCTGACACTATTAAACACGTCTAAATTATATATCAAATCAATGCTAATCACAACCACACTCCTCTGCTACCATGTTACGATAAAAAAATATACATCCAACCACTAACACGCAACAAACACAAGGTTATGTGATGGCACAGGCCGTATTTGTAGATTGCTTCGAAGCTTTATGGACTGAAGCAAGCAGCAAAATGTTGGTACGAGTGTTTAAAGCTATACCTTAAGAAATCAAATTTGCAGGAGACAAGTGCTGATCCTTGTATGTATTTTAATGAAAATTTAATCGTTTTATTTCATGTGGATGATGGATTGATAATGGGACCTGGTGAAACAGTTCATAATTACACAAAATAATTACATGAATAGTTTGATATGGTAGTATGTGTTGTAGATTATTATCTTGGCTTGCAAGTCCAAGGATTTAATAATTGTATGAAGATCAATCAGACTGCATATGTGAAGAGTGTTAGCCAACTATCATATGACTGATGCAAAGCCAATATCATTACCAATTGAGCCTGGATGGATACCTGGTAATTCACCAACAGTTACTGATACCAACACTTACCGAGAAATTATAGGCAGTCTCACATATTTAACATTGGGGACATGTCCAGATCTAGCTTATGCTGTAAATGTTGCTTCAAGAGCACAAGATTCGCCTATCGAAGCACATCTAAAATTAATTAAACGAATTCTTCGCTATTTGAATGGTACAATAAATGATGGAATTCAGTATAGGAAAATGAACAATTCTGCTATAGAAGTTTATAGCATGTTGATTATGCACGTGAAAAATTGACTAGACGTTCAACAAGTCGAGTTTTAAAGAAGTTTTGTGGTGGACCAGTAATGTGTAAAAGAAAACTACAGAAACGTGTGGCACAAATATCAATGGAAGCTGAATCTGTTGCTGCCAGTGAGGCAATTAAACCTTTAGTATGGTTTGATCTTTTACTGAAAGAAACTGACATTGTTGAAAAGAATTAAGTTCCTACTTTACGCATTGACAATCAAAGTGCTATTTAATATATCTAAGGCACAGGATTCTATGAACGTTCTAAGGATATTGAAACATGCTATCAGTATGTACGATAGTTAGTCAATGAAAATAAGATCAATGTCGAGTATGTTTGAACACAAGATCAAGCAGTTGACATTCTTACTAAGGGCTTATCAGCAAAGAAGCAATCAAGAATGAAAACTTTGACTGGGATGGAAGTAACTAATGAAAATAAAGACTCAGTTAAATTCTTGATTTGGTGATGAAATATGAACTTGCGGGAGAGTGTTAAAGGATTGTAAACAATATTACAAGTACATATTTGTACATACTTTGACTGGGATGGAAGTAACTAATGAAAATAAAGACTCAGTTAAATTCTTGATTTGGTGATGAAATATGAACTTGCGGGAAAGTGTTAAAGGATTGTAAACAATATTACAAGCACATATTTGTTTCTGTTATATGTGTGCAAGTATCTTTGATGCAAAGTTAATGTGTGACATGTTTGTTCTTTGTGTTAGAGATCTGTGAAGTTTTAAATATATATATATATATATATATATATATATATATATATATATATATATATATATATATATAGATGTTCTGTTGTTGATATTAAGTTTTAGCACTTTAATACATCTTTGCTCAATCATTTAGTGGCTGGATATACATATTTTTATCCTAACAGTAATCAGAATGCTGAGATCCTCGATTAGGAGCTTCATCACATCGGTTCAGCCCAGCAACAGTCAGGAATGGCCGCAGCTCGGCGCAGCCCGACTTGTCAGTGACCACCTCAATGGCACTCACAGTGAGATCACATTTGCATTGCACACTCCAGACTTAGGAAATTGTGATATATTGAGGGAAGAGATCATTCCTGGTTTCTGCTTTTTAGTCTTCCTAACTTGATCTAGACGCTTCAAGCACTGGTTTGCAAGTTTTTTGCAATCTAATTCTTGCTTCAAAGGAGATTTTTTTTCTTTCATAACCACTCATGCATCGTTTACTACTCTAGTTTACCCACAGGAGCTCATCCGTCTAATGATGTTTCTTTCTGATATCTTCCTTTATTCATTGATCTGTTGAGTGTTCTGTTCGAATTCATGTCTTTTTTGAATAATTACACTGTTCTGCAGTCACCATTGAAAACATAATTTGTGACCTTTAAGCGTCTGGGCACCATCTCAGTCGTAATTGTCCAGCATCACACTGGTGGCGATCCTAACAATCATTCATTTACTTATCATTCTATTTTAATTATGTAAATTCATTCTCAAATTATTTTATAACCTCAATGTTTATATGTAGTGAGTAATTTTTTACACAGTTGGAATAAATATTACTTTACCAACTCAATCATCCAGCATCCAGTGAAGTAAATTATTCAACTGAAATGGTCAGTTCCTCCAACCACAATCAGTAGGTGAGGCCCCTGACGTGTTCAGTAACGTTTTCCAATATGTATGGCAGTTGATTCTTCAAGTAGCATGTAGCTTCATCGGGGTAATTTATCATTTTATATGATCTGGGGTGATAGATTCAGTATCAGTCTTATCTGCATATGCATGGAGCACCTTCTGAGCAAGAGGTCGTGTTCATAGCATTCCTGAATCCTGACAATGTAATGGATGTTGTCTTCCCATACATGTTTGTCGAAAAAACTCAAAACTATTGTTTGTTCACCAGTTTAACTGAAAATGTAAAATTTTTCTGGATCATAAAACATTCCACATATGCTATATCTCCGATTAATGGTTTTTTGTCTTGCTGCCAGGCAAAGTGAGTCTACTAAACGTTTGAACATAGAAAGTATTAAAATGTAGCTGACCATTAACTTCCTAAACAGCATAATAATATATACAGATCCTATAAAAAATGTTATCTTTGTTAAGTGCATTGTAAATGGTAGGTATCTATTATATAGTGATAGCATTAATAATTACAGTTGGGTAGTAGTGCACGGGGTGCAGGAATCATTAAGTTCCAGGATGGACATTGTAACCTCCCCACGTAAAATAATTCACCACAACCTCTCAACAGAAAATGTTAACATAAATAATATTCACGTTAAGTGTAACCTCCCCACAATAAAAATAAAATGAATATTATTGGGTTAATGATTCTAATTTAAATGTAACGTCCCCGCAAAATTCATTCCTTTCACATTTGTAACCTCCCTACAGAAATTCATTCACATTTAACCTCCACACAAAAGTTGTTTCCCATTTAATCTAAGCTCAAAACAGAAAAATTCCTAAACCTCGTAATAAAAAAATAAATTCAGTAACCTGGTAGAATTTGGACGACAGCAGCGCTGCGTCATGGCCCTGTAAGATCATTCTGAATAAAAAAGGAAAAATTCTTACCTCAATAAAAACGGCGAATATATCTGCTCTTATATAAAATTTTTCCGGGACAGCTCAGTGCAATGCTGGCCGATAGATTTGTCATTTATGAAAGGAAGCAACTGATTTTTCTTTTGTAACAATAGGAATGATCATGGATTGTAGAAATTAGTAAATTCTTTAAATTGAAATGAATGTTTTTTTAGAAATTACTTTATATCACGAAGATTATTATTAGGACATTTTTAAAAGATTTACATGGGACTTTACATAACATTACTAGATATGCGTGAGGCTGCTTTTTACCTTATACAATAATACACAGGCTCCGGCATCGCTGCACCGCAACCGGCCCAGCCAACATGATACACCAGACCAGAGCAGACAGGTGACTGCTCGCTAGCAACAACTTACTGCAACTGCTACACAGATCGTACTGCAGTCAACACTGCTCTTTGGTCTCAGATTCTCTTATAGCTACATATCGCAGGCAGCACATACCTCTTACATAACCCTCCACTGGGGGGGGGGGGGGGGGCAAAAATTTGGCAGCAATGGTGAGTCAATTGGACTTACCATGAGCAACAAATTTTTCTAAAATCTACTTAATTAACTAAGTTGACAGTCACAGAGTATATACATATATATATAAGTACAGAACATAAAATGAAACAGAGTGCACATGCACTGAGTACAGAATATATCAATAAATCACAAAATATATACACATTTTTTTCTTAATTAACTAAGTTTACAGTCACAGAGTATATACATATATATAAGTGCATAACATGAAATGAAACATAGTGCACATGCACTGAGTACAGAACATATCAAGCAATGACAAAATGTATACGCAATGAGTACAAATGATATTAACAAATGACATAAAGTGCATACACACTGTAGTACAGAACATATCAAGCAATGACAAAATGTATATGCAATGAGTACAAAACATATTAACAAATGACATAAAGTACATACACACTGTAGTATTTTTTTACCATTTTACTAGAACTAGGATAGGAAAGGGAAGGATTGCATCATGGTTGTAGCACATAAGGTTGCACGTAGCTGCACTGAAAGTCCATATCTTTCTACAGAAGCACAACACCAAGCGAGACAATCTGAAGTTCTCTTCCCTGAAGTATTAATCAGTGTAGCCAAGACACTGAAATGTCGTATTAATATTCTATATTATCATTTTGGTAGTACATTAGGTACACCAAACAGTGGAACCATAATAACATCTCCATTGTTCAAAGTGGTGGACACCATGATGCGTCAACACCACACTCATTCACCAACGTAGAATTAGTGCAGAAACCAAATATAGTGCTCCATGATCATAAGGATAGACAGGACAAACGTATATTGCAGTAATTTCTGGTAATTGGGTCAGAAGGTGAAGGACATTAAGTCTCATGCTAGTCATCATTGAGAATTACACTAGTCTATCAACCGATTTGACTAATTGTTGGCACTCATTGCCTAGTTACTGAACATTTCTGTACTATGTATGAAGTATTACAGAATAATGTTCATAAATCATCTGATTACAGTGAACATTGGCACTCATTGGCCAGTTACAAACCATTTTATACATTATTTAAAAGTGATCATTCAAAGCAAGAGTTAATTAATGGCATACCATTTACATAATTCATCTAGTTATAGTAATCATTGGCACTCATTGGCCAGTTACAAGCCATCAGAAGTCATCATTCAAAACAGGAGCTAATGAATGGCATATTATTAACATAATTCACCTAGTTATAGGAATCATTGGCACTCATTCGCCAGTTACAAACCATCAGAAGTCATCATTCAAAACAGGAGTTAATGAATGGCATAGTATTAACATAATTCACCATGCTCATTATTTTTACGTCTGTCATGATAATCACTGCTATACGGCGCGTTGCGATACGAGTTAAAATGATGTGTTTTCTGTACATAGTTATTTCCTTGTTGCGGCGCGTTGCTATTTGGTGGAGCCGACGCTATACACGTGTAGGCGGCGAAACATTAAAGCTTGGTTGACCTTGTACATTACATTGTTGGTTAGGTATGCTAACCGGCTGGCTTTGTTACTGTTGTGGTGAAAACCCTTTATTGTTACCAAAATGCGTTCGCTGTTGCTGATAATTTTACACATACTGATGATTAAAATTTTGCCTGCTATTAAAGTTCTCGTGGTTGTCATTTCTGGAGCGTCTAATGAAATTTGCCACTTTCGGTAAAACTCGTCATATCAGATTTCTTTACTCATTCTTAATCCTAGATAGACCGATAGTTGAAGAGCTGTTTTGATAGATATAAAAGATAGTAGAAGAGAAGGCAACAGTGCAGAAAACTAAAGACGAAACAGCACTACTACGGCTCAGGGCCCTGTGCACGCTACGGCACATATTCATCGAAGTGTAATGAATCCCCTGAGGTCAATTACGCGCTGCAAATAAATTTTAGTTTCTGCGTTACAGGCAATGCCGGTGAAAATTCAAAAGCAAATTGTTGTATCCAGTCCAAGGGGTGAATCTGTGTTCTGTCATTTTTAAATACTTTAAATTTCCTCATGGATAGAAAGTGCTTGTAATCAAAATTATCGTCTCTGTATGTCTGAACAGGTTCAGGATTGTATGAGAATCTATTTGTCTGTGACTGTTCGGAATCTAACTCACGTACTCTCTGTAAATTACCTAAATTATACTGGCTGTGTGAGTCTGACAGATGTTCAGAAAGTGGCGTATGCTGTGATGTATTAAAGGCTGAAACATTTTTCATCTCTGTCACGTCTTGCTGTAAGGTTGACAATTTTCTACGTGTTGTATTATTGGACGAACCTATCTCACTGATCGTCTGCTGTAAATTTTGGAATTCGGGAGTTCGATTAATCGAAATAGGTGACGTATCGACTGATTTAGTGTCATTATTACGTTCGATAACATCAACATGACTGGCCAATTCATCATATTTTTCAGTCAGTGCTTTTACCTGATCATCGTTTTTATTATCACAAGCATTAATTTGTTTTTGTATTTTACATGTGGTTTCGTTCAATTTTTTAACGTCTGCTTTGATGGCATCGGGATCCTGTATTAGTTCCAACTTTTCAAGTCTGTTGGTCATTGTCTGAAAGTCTAATGTGTGTGTGTCTGTTTTTGTTTTAAGATCGGAGATTTCATCATGCAATTCGGTGTTCAACTGTTTGATTTCGTCTGATACTGTAGCAATATTGTTGTCTACGTATGTTTTTGCTTTCGCAAACAATTTACGCTTATCTTCCTGTCTCTGTGCAGTAATTGTTTCCATGACTTGTCGCTTTACTTTATTCTGTTCCTGTATAAATTTACGGTAACGCGTTTCAATATTTTGTAGGTGGTGATTAAAACGTTCGTCAATTTGGCTGTTCTGTTGGTCAAATTTCGTAACTACTTTCGCATCTAGTGTGCGTGGAAGTTCTGCTGACATTAATTTAAACTCGTCGCGTAACTGTGTTGCGTTTTCAGAACATTGTTTAGCGACTGCACTAATTTCATCTCTAAGTAATTTCGTTGTAGCTGCTTGCGTATTCCTTAATTCTTGAGCCACAGATCTAATTTCTTCACTACTGCTCCTAGGACAAGCCTTAATTTCCTCGCGTAATTGTTCTTTAGTATCATGACATTGCGCGGCAATGGCTGTAATCTGTTCACTAAGCTGTTTGGAATTGTTATCTACTTTTTCATTACGTTGTTTGTAACTGTTGTCTTGCTTATCATTCGACTGTTTAAGACTTTCATTAATTTGTTGTTTGAGATTTTCATTCAACTGTTTGTTCGATTCATTGAGTCATTTGTAATTGTCATCTTGTTCTTTCTTCAACTGTAGCAATACTGCCATAATTTGATCCAAGCCAAAATTAGCGACTCTATTTTCTATGCTGTGTGATAGTGTATCTACATGTGTTGCATTATGTGTAACCATTTGGTCATCCTCTGATTCTTGAAAAGGTTTGCTAGTCAGATGTGCACTATTGGTCACTAAATCGGAATCAAACATATCTGACATATTTTGAGTACATTGTCCACCTTCGTTAGAAACAATTATCTGTTCACTGTGTAAATTTTGCAAATCAGGTGTGTTAAACTGGGCAGTGTTCATTGTAACAGAACGTGCTGCATCATCAATTGTTGTTAAATTAACAGAGGACACAATTGAATTTGTTTGCTCCTCATTAGCATTAAAACCATTACTAGTGATCGGTAGACACTGATTATCTGTGATTAGACGATTATCACTATTACTCGGAGTGTCGCAAATATTATCAGTCAAATTATTCAAGTCGGCTATTTCACTCATTACACATCACGATATACTGTTAACAGTTTTTCGCGGCATTTTTCACAAATCAGGATTAAGCACAAAAATTAAACGAAGACCAAGCAAAAATGGAACAAACACAAGTAAAAACAAAGAGCAATAAATTGCCGATGATCTGTGAAAGAAAAAGTGACAAGTTAGTAAATGCGTTGCACCAGATGCAAACTACATTTAAGTAAATAAGAGCAGATATATGACTACTTCTCAGAGATTCATGAAGAAATACGATCCTGGCCGGTTGTCGCCAAGTGTAACCTCCCCACGTAAAATAATTCACCGCAACCTCTCAACAGAAAATGTTAACATAAATAAGATTCACGTTAAGCGTAACCTCCCCACAATAAAAATAAAATGAATATTATTGGGTTAATGATTCTAATTTAAGTGTAACGTCCCCACATAATTCATTTCTTTCACATTTGTAACCTCCCTACAGAAATTCATCCACATTTAACCTCCACACAAAAGTTGTTTCCCATTTAATCTAAGCTCAAAACAGAAAAATTCCTAAACCTCGTAATAAAAAAATAAATTCAGTAACTTGGTAGAATTTGGACGACAGCAGCGCTGCGTCATGGCCCTGTAAGATCATTCTGAATAAAAAAGGAAAAATTCTTACCTCAATAAAAACGGCGAATATATCTGCTCTTATATAAAATTTTTCCGGGACAGCTCAGTGCAATGCTGGCCGATAGATTTGTCATTTATGAAAGGAAGCAACTGATTTTTCTTTTGTAACAATAGGAATGATCATGGATTGTAGAAATTAGTAAATTCTTTAAATTGAAATGAATGTTTTTTTAGAAATTACTTTATATCACGAAGATTATTATTAGGACATTTTTAAAAGATTTACATGGGACTTTACATAACATTACTAGATATGCGCGAGGCTGCTTTTTACCTTATACAATAATACACAGGCTCCGGCATCGCTGCACCACGACCGGCCGAGCCAACATGATACACCAGACCTGAGCAGACAGGTGACTGCTCGCTAGCAACAACTTACTGCAACTGCTACACAGTTTGTACTGCAGTCAACACTGCTCTATGGTCTCAGATTCTCTTATAGCTTACATATCGCAGGCAGCACATACCTCTTACAACATCTGTAACCCTGGATGTAATGTGCAGCACAATTGGTTGTGCAGTAGAAGTAACACTGCTGGACATTAACTCTCTTGGGTTTGACATACACATGTTCATATTAATCCCTGACTCTCTGGGCTCCTTGATGCAGTACCCATCCTTAACGTAGTGGTCACAAAAATACTACGCATAAGGAAACACTGGCAACGACTAAGTTATAGTGGGTAGCAATGTAACTACAGGAATCTAAGTGATCCCACAAATTATATATGGAAACCCATGGTTCAGAAACATTTGTTTACTTATAAAATGATTAGGGTCACCACTAGGATCACATACACCTGAAAGAAAAGATGTCTCGAAAGTTTTAGTACAAGAAAATATAAGTTTAATAATCGAATTGTAGCTGACATATATTCATAACTGTGGTCCTGGTCATGCATTCCCGTGGGTCAGTTGCGTTAAATGGAATAGAAAAAAACGGGAAGCACATTCTTCTAACATGTATGTAAACTGAATATAACTTCTAATGTCCTTCCCCTTCCCTGTATGTCCATCTACTCCTCCACCTCTCCTTGTCCTTCTCTTCCTCTTTTCCCCTCTCTCTGCTCTCTGTTTACCAGCTCCTTTCCCTTACTCTGTCTATCATATCCTCCCTCCTCTCTCCATCTCCTCCTACCTCTGCTACCTCTCGTTCTCTCTGTCCCCCACTTTGTCCCCACTTTATATGTCCATCTTCACCTACCCTTCTCTCTCCATCTCCTCCTGCTCCCTCTCTCTGTCTACCTCCTCCTTTGCACTTTCTATCTCCATTTACTCCCATCCCTCTGCCCATTCCCTCTTCCTCCCCCACTCTGACCTTGTCTTGTTTATTGGTATGACATATTCATACTCTATAATAATATTCAAATTATAAGCCGATAAGCCATAAATACCACTTCCCTATTTGCTAACAACATTTCACTACTATATATCTATAGTCTACATCTGTCCTAATATACATTAGGGTATTATGTAAAAATTTAAGGTAAACTTACCAAGAACTTTCTGCTATTTTTGGTAATAACTTTCGCCTTTATATATTACATATTTATATATTATATACGTTAAAAATTGATATGCAGATATTCAAATGCAATGTTGTGTAAAAATTTTGAAGCAATAAGTGAAAGACTTTTAGAGATTTACATTTTTGTAGAAATGTACATTTAAATTTTTAATTGCATAGATTAGTGGTGGAAAGATCAGTGTTGAATTAAGGAAGGAAACTAGTGCAGTTACTTTTCTTCTAACATCATGATACATGTTCTTCCTAATTTAAATGATCAAATGATTTATCACTTTGGTGTAATATGACAACAAAAGAAAGGTGTAAGATCATCTCTTCTCCACTCTACAAATATCACTGTTTATTTAGCCCCACATATCGAACTCGAGTAATATATCTCTTTTCTTAGATGTGACCTCAATGCTTCGCATGTCTGCAATATTCTTACCATGGCTGAATTGGTAGTTATGACAGCAGACGGCGTAATGTTGCTGCAAGTCTCGCTCTCACCTCGTTTACCAGAAGCTCATGCAAATAGAGTGCTGCCTCCACACTCCATCATACTCACTGGATGAAGTCAGTGACATCGCTCAGTGCAAAACGGCAAACATCTGACTCTAATTGAGGCAAGCTATAGCTTACCAAAAATTTTCTGACTTAGCAGAATTAGGAGTTATTCTTCGAAAGCCAAATACACCATTTCTTTGCCCTCAGAAGTCCAGACCCTGAAATCCCAATCAGGCTGACCAACTAGAATGAAAACTGCAGAGTTCAGAATCTGACATCAGAATGACAAGTTTCACTCTCCATGGCTCGCCATCTGACCTGTGCACTCTTTTTGACCCAATGACTAATCATGAGGTTGACAGAAGACGCAGCATAAGAATTTAGTATAGCGTGTACAGCATAGAGGAGCTAATCAAATTCATCTCTGCCCAAAGCAGACTGCAAGCCTAATATCACCCTTTTGGCTCCATTCACCAGCATCGCAATGCACAAAGCACAACTATCAGATGCCACAATGAGAGCCTCCCGTCGGAAAGACCGCTCGCCTGGTGCAAGTCTTTAGATTTGACGCCACTTCAGCGACTTGCGCGTCGATGGGGATGAAATGATGATGACTAGGACAACACAACACCCAGTCCCTGAGCGGAGAAAATCTCCAGGCTAGTCTGAAAGCACTGCCGTACACACTCCTTAGTCTCATGCCTTTCTCACAAACAGTGTTATCCTGCATCCAATCGCCTAGCTCCCCATAACTGAAGGCCCAGTTTTATAACCTGGCACTTCTCTCTGCGTTGTCCTTTCCCTGTTTCTAAAGCTAGAGCTGCTCTGCCAACTCAGCTGGACCTGGTCAGAGAGATACTGGCCGCGCACGCTTCCCTGAAGCTCCCCTCTTGGCACCGAGTAGCCTGTTTGCTCAGTCCATGTTAATGGCGAGTGCCCAGACAGGATTTCAATTATAATTTCTTTTTTCGCGCTTCACTAGCGAAAGAACCAAACTTCTGCCAAGAACCTACTGTCCAAAGTATCAGTCACTATTGTAAATCTAGATGCAAGAGAAACTATGAAACGAAATAACTAAAGAAATTGCTTCATCCACGCCTAGTAATCACTCATTGACATATAAAGAAAAAAATATATTACGCTAAAGAAAAAATGCAATTGCCTAACTCGAATTTACTTTGTATAAATATTGAATTAAAATTGGAGTAAAAGGCTCATACTATGCCAATGCCTCACATCACATCCACAACTAGGACCGAAACTTACACTAAGAGGCAGGCTGTAGCTTTTTCAATCGATCTCTCCCTAAATTACTTGTTCTGAAGAAAAAAGTAAGAGGGTTGATGGATATAGAAATAAAAGGTATTTTGGTCTCGCCTACACTTAAACATTATTCAACTAGAGCTACTATCACATTCACACTCAATACTGAGAGTCGCAACACAGTGTATTAAGTAGCAGTGTAGAGTCTAGCTATTGAACCTCATTCATTCCCGTTTATATTAACAGTCTGGACATTCCCTCCAGCAACTGCACTCATCCTTCTTGATAGTACAAAAGTAAGATATCAATGTTCGATTTCATCATTCACTCCCTCTCAACTCACGATGACTCTAGATTACTTTGATTCACTCTGTTAATCTTACAAAAGTTGCATCCAGATCCATTCGGTACCCCAACAATGCTATATTGCTCCACACAAATACGAGGATCGTTCAATAAGTAACGCCCCGCATTTTTTAAGCCGTTAATATGTGTAGACGAACGTCCTTGTTGGTGCTTCACTTTTGATGTTTGTTCTGAGCGACGGTGAAGTTTCGGACCGTTCTGGCAGACGGCAGAGCTGTAGTACAGCGTCAAAATGGCGTCCACATACAATTCACGTTACAAGCAGCCTGCTCTTACTGAATTCTTGTATGCATAAAAAGAAATTGTGGTGAACATTAATAAACATTTGTGTGCAGTGTAGGGTAATGCTGTGGTTGATAAGAGTGTATTTGGGCCATGGGTAAAGAAAATTACAGCTTCACGAACTGTTGTAGCAGAGCTCCATGATCAGCCACACTCGGGACGTCCTCTCACAGTCACTGTTCCAGATATGCTGAATCGTGCAGATGCCATTATTCGTGCCAACTGGCACATCACAACTCGACAATTTGCTCTACAGTTGTCAGTCAGCGTCTGCAATGATAGAGAATCACGGATATTCAAAGAGGTGCTCACGATGGGTTACAAGAATGCTCACAGAGGAGCACAAGATTCCAAGAAAGACCATTTCATCTGAATTGTTGGAGCGTTTTGAGACTGATGGAGAGGTCTTTGTCATGGATCGTTATGATGGACGAAAACTAGGTGTCAGTCATGCAGTGAAAACATGGCTACGCCTACAGGACAAGAGCTTTTACCTTCAGTGAATACATGCTCCTCCACAACGTTGGCGTATGGCCATAGAGAGTGATACAGACTTCGTAGAAAAATAGGATATGGACAAACATGTTGATTCTGACTATTAACAGTAAATATGTTCTGAGAAAAAAACGTGGGGCTTTTCTTGTTGAATGGCCCACATAACACACACCTTTTATAAACTCAGGCACACACATAAATGGTTTAAATTTTCAGTCCACAGACTAAACATGCATAAGTCATAATCTAAATATCCTACTTAAAAAAACGAAAATGTGTCTTCCCCTTTACATTATTATATTGTTGTGCTCATTAATTAATTTTTTTGAACATCAACAAAAATGGTTAGTAAAAATGTCAAAGTGCAAAATGTTTATGAAATGATTTGTAACTTTCCCTCTGCAGTAACTGATGTCACACAAGAAATACAGTTTATTGTAAGTTTTAATTTTTGCCTTATAAAAGTTGCCCATTGCAAAGGATGAACAATAGTTTTGATCTAAATAACTAATATGAATTAAATGTCCTTCACTTAAGGTGAAAAACGCTGAACAAGCATAACACATTTGTTTTTGCCTATGAGTAACTCATAATTCCCCCAAAAATATGCAATGGTTAATTGATCTTTAATGTATGGTAGTCTATCAAACAGGCATCTCCACTATATTTGAGAGCGCTGAACCCTTTTATGCTCCAGTACATTCTCATTCTCAATTATCACCTCAAACTCAATGTTTGATTAAATGCCAGCATTGCGACCCACAACAACCCGAATAAACTGTACTTGTAAACGGATATATGGCTTTGATAGCTATGTGAATTGGTGGGGTAATAGACATGCAGTCCATCTGTCATATAACCCAACTGCTGTCATGTCCACCTAGAGTTGTTGGGAGGGCTATTGGGTTGAAACAAATCTGAATGTTGTACTATTCTCACATCGCAAAGCACTCATTAATAGATTATAATGGGCCGAGTGGTACAGGCCTATTTGTCTTAACAGTAGTACTCTGTGGGGAATTAAATAATGTACTTAAGCCTATGGGAGACTGTACACATTGACAGTGGCACTGTCTGTCAGCATTAAAATCATTATTTTTGTATGCTGGACATATGTTTCGAAGGATGTGTTAAGATCACAATTTAATCGCAACTATGACATCAAGAGTTAGCCGAAATGTTGATGTAGGAAAATAAATGAGTGATTGTATTTTAACAATAGTGTTTTATTTTCCACAATGTATATTATCAATGTAGTAATGTATATATTAAAGTAATAGTATTTCTTACAAAACTGCCAGTTTCGACAAGAATTCTCTCACAATGGCTGAAACACATTTCCTGCTAACAACATACGAGGAAAAGGGAGATGCACGTTTAATGCAAGCAGCAATATAACGGTATGGAAAGAAAGGCAATCCCACCTCTTTCTGGAAGCAAATTTTACACAGGCCAGCCTTGTTGAAAGCTCTGTCACATGTTCTTTTGATGTCACTTTCAGGATAACAGCTCTGTCAGTTTTTAGAAGATATGATGGAAGTTAAATATTAGTTGCATCCTCTGCAGCAATTATTGCATCTTTGTTCTGACAAACATTATCTACAAAATCTTTACTCTTAGCAAGAATCACACACAAACTTGGAAAACCAGTAAGGTCAAACCACGAATTTTGCATTTTTTCCCATCCTTTCAAACCTTCACCAGAATGGAAGCACATTGCCTGATGTGTTATTAATATAAAAGAATTCAGCTTCACACAGTTCCTCAGGGCTTTGTGTCTACTATCCCACCAGTTCATACAGCTATCAAAGCCATGTTGCTGTTGACAAGTATGTCTTATTTGCTCAGTTGTGGGTCACAAGGTGTCAATGTAGGTATTTCATCGAACATTAAGTTTGAGGTGGTAATTGAGAATGAGAATATCTTGCAGTGTAAAAGGGTTCGGCTCACTCAAATATTGTGGAGATATCTGTTTGATAAACTATCATACATCAAAAACAAATTAACCATTGCATTCAAGCTGTACCAAATCAACATCTATGTTTTTTCAAACAGCAGCAACAATGATGACACCAGCAACAGCAGCATCAGTCATGTTTGGCGGCATAGCACTTAAGCCATTGAGTTGAGTGTTGACAAGAATTGTATTGTTAAAAATCAAAGTGTGACAAACGTCCAGAAGTTATACGATGTGACGTGTATTGCTGTTCACCAAATATAACAAGTAACTGGAAATGTGAAAATTTATTCAGTGACTTTGTGAGAAGCATAATGTAACAACAGCTGTGGGTTACTCAGAGTTCAACTACTGCAGAGATGCTCAGTGGCAAGATGACACACATGCTGAATTTCATGTGTGATAAAAAACAATTATTTGACATATACTGTCATATGGTAAACGGTCCTGATGAAAGGGAAAAAATGAACATACATTAAAAGTTTGTATACATGAAAAACGTAATAAATTATTTTTAAAACTGTTTTATGTGTCCATTCGACAGAGCTGTTCCAGAATAATGTAGCATGATATTCGGTTTAGCAATATGTATTAAGAGGAACAGAAAAACACGAACAATCAGTACTCCAGTAGTGACTGAATAGCGCTGCTGCATGGCAGTAGCAGACAACAAAGGGCAAGATAGCATGCAATTCTTCCTGTTTTACTCTTCCTATTAACACATATCGATAAAGCCAATATCACACAAAATTAATTTGGGTCCACTCTACTGAATGAACACGTAAAAGCCTGCTTTAAAATACGTTTTGTTTGTATGGGAAAGTATTTGACATTATCTGTTTATACTGGGTGTCATAGGAAAGGCGTGACGAGCAGTACTTGTTTGGGCCGACTACAGTTACTCACTGCAAAATTTAAACTGAAAATATTTGTGGAAGCACCAGAGAAAATGTGCCTGACGACTGTTAGAAGAGACACAGTTATGTTTCTACGAGTTGTTAAAAATTTAGATTTTAAAATGAAATTAAATGAATTTCAGTAAACAGTCCTCTATGTATGCTTCTGAGGCACAGTGGTAACCTTTGAAAGGGTTAAAGGGCAATCAGAGAATCTGATGTCCACTCAGATCACAGTTTCGTTCGCCCAAGCCACCAAATTTTTAGTGTTAATTGCAAACATTCTTGATGTCACTTGATACTTGCAATTTGAAAGGTGGCTACACTGAGTCACAGCACCAGAGATTGCGCCAAAGATTATTATTCCGAGTCCTCCCTTGGAAATAGGTGTGTGTTTGTCCTTAGGATAATTTAGGTTCAGTAGTGTTAAGCTTAGGGACTGCAGTTAAGTCCCATAAGATTTCACATACATTTGAACATTTTTGAACCTAATTGTGAGGAACTTTTGAAATTCTGTAGGAATAGTTATATGTATTTTATGTAAATGCCAAATAGACATTGATGTCATCACAGGTACTATGATATAAGAAAAATGAGATACGTGCCTTGGTGGTATCAACCCCACAAGAGGTTCCGAAATAAGATGCTATTATATTTTCTGTGGAATTAGGAAAATGAACAACATTTCTGTGACTTTAAGGAGGTGCTGACATCTCTTCCAGTTCTAGCACTATACATCGAGAATACTGCGATGGACCTGCATACTGACAGTAATGCATATTGGGTATGTCATACACAAGAAGGTGCCACAGAACTGATTCCTTATGTCTTAATTGCACACTCCAAGTGTGGGAAGAGTTACTTTTTCCCCACAAAGAGTGCTAAGGCGCTGAGTGAGTTTTGACTGTATTTCTTGGTAGCTAATTCACTATTTTTGTACAGCTTGAAAGATTTATTATCATACCTGGGAAGAATGGCACTGATGCTTCAGAAGCAGTGTCACAATGGACTTCAGACCCCAACATTAGCACAAGAATGCTGACTGTCTTTTGAGGAAGTTCCTAAAGGATCACCCCCATCTGTCATCACTGCCATTCTGAACAAAGGAAGGTCCTAGTATTGGTGAAAACCAGAAAAACCCTAGAGAGAAGATTCCAGCAAAGGAGAATACTGATTTACAGATGGAGCACTATATGAAATGAGTTACGATTCAATCAGGTAGTACTGGTTACTTGGCATTCCAAGTAACACATATGAAGTCATGTCGAAGTATTTGCACGACATTGCAACATTTGGTCACCTGTTATTGGAGAGATCCCTAGACACAAGCAAATACAAATTTAGTTTTTTGGATGCTCTACAGAGCATATGAAAGTTAACTCAGTCTGAATTGGAATATGTCAGTATGTTTACAAATAAGTTTCACAAGTAAGAAGAAAAAATGCTTATCCAATGGTCAATTACGTAATAGTTTTTGTTCAAATCTTAATCAACAATAAAATCAATGGTAATAAACCATGTATATAACTATTCAGACATTTATAGAGTTGAAAAACTGCCAAGCAGAAACGATTCCAATTTTTTTATGCCAGCCCAGATGAAGCATGGCTTGTGAGGCATTTCTCTATAGTTAGCACGTCTCCCTCCAACTCTACTTGTGTGGCTCTGTCACAGCCTGCCTGCAGCCTTCAATTTGTTTATCAGCAATCAAGTTGGCAGTGTTGTACTGTGCCATAATTCTAACCAACATGACACCAGCCCTGTCTGAATGTTTAGTCTATCATGCCAACATGAGACAGAGAACCAAAAAAATTAAAATTGCTACATGCTTGCAACTGAATGCAACAACCATCTATCTGTACTCCTCAAAAGCTGTCCCAAGTACTGTAAGAGTAAGTTTAAACATTCTAAACAATTACTGTTATAATTAACATATAATAATAATATGATAAAAAATAATATACTCACAGTGATAAAACTTAATACTACATCGAAAATCTCTATCTTCAATCAATAACACTTTGCACACCCAGTCGTGTAAAGTAATGAGAGTACAAAACACATTCATTGTTATGGTGATACTTTGTATATCATTAGCTCGCTATCACTTGACACTGTACTGCTTGTACTCCCATGTATTTAGGATACAGTATCTATTCAGGATTAAACTAACAGTTTAATTTACCATGTTTAAGTATGGACATTACACTCGTTAAAATGTTTGACTGAGTCATACATACAGTCAGCCAGAATACTGGCACACTACGATCGGTAACTACAGCACTTAAAATTCGCGTCCATTCCTTCGGACTGGGACATTAAATGGAATAGGACTACTTAATAATACACTCATCATTACTTATGCTCAGTATACATTCAAAATTAGTTAAAACATTGATGTATTCAATAAACGATTTCCTTCTACACTGACAATCTGAGCCAATGTCAGTGTAATGATTCAGTTAGGTATGTAAATATGAAATCCTTTTATCTAGATAACACCTTTATTTTTCTCTTTTTTCTTTATCAAAATCTGGTGAATTACTACTGTAAAACATTTTAGAACACCCCCAACGGGTGGTCTCTCTTATTCTCTTTTAATATGTCAATGTAATTGTTAATAAACTGATTTAAATTTCTTCTGTTGTATTAGGATATTCTCTGAATCAATTGCGTCTCCACCAATGTTTGAATACCAGCTTTAAAACTGATATTAACAGCCATACTTTTTATTTATTTTATCCTTTCTATTTTATTTTCTATGAGGGAATAAATACTCAAAGGGGAAAATAAAACTCACGTGATTCAGAACTAATTTTAACTTACTAGCACTTACTTATCCTCAAAGTTCTTCAGTTACATTTACAAGGTGTTATCGTGTATGAGTGACAGCAAGAACTAACTTCCAAACGAATCGAGATGTAACGTACCAACAAAATTCAAACAAAAAGCGTGAGCACCACTACCACTTGTGTCCCTCAAATTAGAATGATTCTAGACTAAAATTCTGCCTCTTCTGGTGTTGGCTATCGCATTACGTCTATCAGATCCTAAGTTAGAGTGCACAGTGTGACATAGTAGGCTCGTTTTCTTGTGTCTCTGTGTCTTTTTACTGGTCAGTTATTAATTGAGACTTCTTCTCAACGAAAAAACTACAAAATGCTATCTTAAAACGTCACTAACCTCGTAGTACATACATACATAATTATAAAAGATGGCGGCCGAAGTAAATCGCGAGTGTTATATTCCTGTTAGTAAACAAAGAAATTGCGAGAAAATGTGTGAAAAGTGCAAACAATTCAGTGTTTACCTTAATAATATGTGCGTGGTGTGTCATATTGCCGGAAAAACAACCGAAATAAAGACTGAGGACATAGGAAAATGCTATAAAGACATTGCTTGCATAGCAACCACGTCCTACAACAGTGATATGAACGTATTTCTCGATTCCAGTTATTTCTACTGTGAAAAGCGAGCTCACAAGGGAATAACATGTGTGAAATGTAAAACAATATTTCATTTTCAATGTGCAAATGCGACTTCAAAATGGAAAATATGGTTATGTGCAAAATGTGATGAAAATGAATTGAATAGTAAACTTAAAAAGAACTGTAAAAATGAAATTATTATTGCGTTAATAGAAAAAATACATACATTAAAATACAAATGTGATGAACTTTCGTATATGATAACAGAAAATCGTAGTACAACTTGCACTGATAAAAGACTAGATCCTTGCACCCAAGTTTCAAGTCATGAAATTTCGTCTCGTTGTAAAAGATGCAAGAAAAATGTGAAAAGTGGTGTGAAGTGCAACGAATGCTGTCTACTATTTCACTGCAGATGTGGAAAAGTTGATCCATCTCTTATAGAAGACATGAAATTGTTGACAAACTGGAAATGTGAGGAATGTAGGACAAGATCTAATGCTATAAGTCTACAGGAAGTTTACCACAGAGAATTAACAACAACAATGGACACGCTAAATAACGAAATACCGTCCCAGTCCACAGGGCAAACACATTTTCAGAAAAGCAGCACGGGATGGATTATGCCTCGAGCGACCCGTAAGGTAATGAACAACACAAAAGTGAATAGTTATCTTAATCTTTGTACAACATGAGAATAGATACTCAGCTCTAACTCATGTAAACAATGGCAGTGATCATCAAGTGACAGTCCAAAGATGACTTACCTCAAACAAAACTGTGATAAAACAATCTCATCAAACGAACACAAAGGTACTACGAAAAAATAAACACAATAATAACCTAAAAGTTTTCTCAGACAGTTTTGGAAGAGGGTTAGCTATAAAACTGAAAACAGATGATGCAGCAGGAAGGTTCAAAATTCAGGGACTAGTAAAACCAAATGAAAGATTAAGCCAAGTTGTTGATAGTGTTGAAGAAGAATGCAAGAATCAAACGACTATGCAGTAATTATAGGAGGTGCTAATGATGTGTATCACAATGAAACAGTTGCAGCAACAAAAGCACTGAAAGATTCACTGGGTAAGCTAACACATACCAATATAATGGTGGCTAAAATACCTCACCGTTATGATCTAATAGAACAATCATATGTGAAGAACGAAATTAAAAAAGCAAATAACCTCAATGATTCAGTATGCAAACATTTCAAAAATGTAACAGTGATTGACATGAATGATACTTCAGACTGCTGCCACACCACAATTGTACCCCTTAGAAAAACATGTCACTGTAACAGAGTTTGTCATACAAGCCATGGTCAGCATCTAAATGGCTTAGGAAAGTCACTTCTAAGCAAAAAAGTACTTGGGATTGTAAGACAAAAATTAAGCTAAAACAATTTATAGGCTTCAGTTCAAAGACATGGTGCAGGGAGACTCCCAGTAGTGACCAATCCTAAGACAAGTTGGATTTGGTCACAACAGTTTGCAAGGGACAGTAAAGATAATGCAACAGAAAAAGAAACAAGTATTCCTCCCAGTAACAACAATGATTTAATGTCATTTCATGTTAAAGTACAATCCCTAAGATGTAAGGTTAATGAGTTACAGTACTTAGCACACAAAATTATCTGTAGCATGCTGTGCATTAATGAGCATTTGTTGCATGACTCAGAAATAGATTTGTGTGTACCTTATGGCTACATATTACCCACAAAATATTGTAGAATAGATATTGTACATGGTGGAGTTGCAATCCACATCAAAGAAAAGTTAACTCTGCAGCATTCAGTGATAGACATACACAAACATTGCATTGAAGGTGTATTTGAAGTAGCAACGATAGTACTGCATACCCAAAAAAATATCATTGCTTCTGTGTACCGTACACCAGCCTCTGATGAGGAAGTTCTTATAGATAAACTAAATTCACTAATCAAATTATTCACTAAAACAAAAATCACAAAATTTGTATTGCAGGCTACTTCAGTGTAGATATAAGGGAAAGTAGAAAAAATGTAAATGACATGGTTAACAACCTAAAGGCACTAAACTGCTACTGTACAAATGACAAACCTACTAGACGAGATGCATGCCTTGACAATGTAATTAGTAATGTAAATCAGGTTCAACTAAAGCATGATGTAATTAAGTTATAGTTATCTGATCATGATGGGATATGGGTCAGAATAGGCAGTATGAACCCAGAGAGAACTAAACAGTTAGTCACTTTCAGAATGCTAAAAGAGAGCAATATTGTACAATTGAAACATGAACTGAAGGTGGTAGATTGGCCAAATATACTACACAATATAAAAAATCTTGATGAATGTTTCTCTATGTTTTTACATGTCATTAAAAATGCAGTAGATAGTCACTGTCCACTTATCACAAAAAGATGCACCCCTAACAACAGAAAAAAATCCTCAGCCCTCTAACAAGTGGTACACTGCAGAGCTCAAGCAAATGAGAACACTGTTACTTATACTAAAAAATAATAGTGATAAAAATGAGGAAGCCAGGAAACACTACATGACCCTTAAGAAGTTGTACAAATATGAAATAAAATCAGCTAAATGTAAAGTAAATGATGAATATATTGTAGGCTCAAAAAATGCCTGACAAGCAGCTTGGAATATAATAAAAAGTGAAATCAATATGAGCAAACAGGAAGCCATAGTGCCTATAGATTGCAACATCCTTAACAAATATTTTTTTATAAATTGTGCCAGCTCTCATTCTTTTTCTTCTTCTTCTTCTTCTTCTTCTTCTTCTTATTCTTATTCTTTCGGTAAAAATAATTCTGATAATATTTCAGCTGCTGTAACCCTTCTTAAACAACAAGCACCTGCAACCAAGAAATTCTCTTGGTCAAAAATCACCTCGGGCCACATTATCAAATCTATAAAGAAACTTAAAAACTCAAAAACAGAGGACTATTACAGGCTTAGTAACAGTATTGTTAAACACATAGCCACTGCAATCTTAATGCCACTAACATATCTGACAAATCACATACTTGAAGAAGGAATATTCCCTGAATGTCTGAAATTGACAGTTACACTCCCAATCTATAAGAATTTGACAGAAAAATGTCAAACAATTACAGACCTATATCAATAGTACCCATTGTATCAAAAGTAATAGAAAACTGCATACATATGCAAATTTACAATTATTTTGAAAGTAATAAATTATTAAGTAAGAACCAGTTTGGCTTTGATCTGAACTATCGACAACCAAAGCAGTTGAATGTCTCCTTAGTAATATATACGAAGGATATGAAAACAAGAAACTCACTTGTGCTACACTGTTAGATTTAACAAAGGCATTCGACTCAGTCGCACATGAATTAATGATAAAAAACTAGAACATTGTGGTATTGTAGATAATCCATTACAATTTTTTCGATCATACTTAAGCAATAGGGTGCAATTAGTAAAAACAAACTATCAAAAGTCAACACCCATGGAAGTAAAGAGAGGAATTCCACAAGGCTCAGTGCTTGGCCCTTTTCTGTTCATTGTTTACATCAATGACTTCTCAAATTATATGCCTTGCAACAATGTACTGTATGCTGATCGAGGCCAACGAGAAAGACAGGCCCCGGTGCGTGAACGTGACGTCACACTCGGCGTCTTGATTTGCTAGTGGAAGCAACATGTGTGAAAGAGCATTGCTATTTGCTGCGTTGTTTTTCGTACTACAAAAGTGGAGTTTAACTAAGTGCATCAACAGAATACGTGTGTATATGTGAATGTGTGGTGGTGATGCATCCACAATTTGTTATGTTTACGGTGTTGTGTGCGAAACATTGATAATTGTAAGCAAGGTATGTTAACCTCAAATGCATCTTCGTTTATTACTTTAGAACATTCTAACCGTCTGTGTGTGTTTATCCTGACGTGATTTTGAGATCTTACACCTCACTGTAACTTCGAGGTAACGTATTGAAATACGGTTTCATTTTATTTCTAGATCTGGAACTCTTGAAATGCCACGTTGATGTAGTGTGTTCGGCTGTTGGTCGAATTATGATTCCGAAACAGAGAGAACGACTACATTTTCTTTGCCATCTGACAAGAGTCGACGTGCACTGTGGCTTCGAAATATCCCAACAGACTTAACCAAACTAAAACGGCCAAATATTTGTGTAAAACACTTCGATGAATCATGTGTAATTCGAGTGGACATAATTATGGACAGAGGACAACTGAAAGAATTTCTCAGAATAATCCCAAAACTCACCGAAAATGCTGTGCCAACTATTTTTCCCAACACTCCCTCATACCGTTCTAAATCAACTACAAAAGTGAGACGTCTTGCTGATGTGGAAGATGATCATCTTAAAAAAGCTGTTCAAGACAGTATTGAGTCAAACAACTTACACCTCCAACAAAATTCACTTCCGTGTCTCAATTATATTTCTGTATTTCTAGAAGGCCAGAAAATTTGCAACAACAAGTGGTCTGTGATTAGAGATGATGAAAAATTGCATATCTGTCTTTTGAGATTAGACAGGGGAATACCTTGTGTTACTGCATTCATCACTGTTAATAGTGATTTGAGCTTTAGAGTAAATGTTAGTGAAGGAATTCATTTTGCAATTAATGCATCCATCAATGATGTGAAGAAATTAACTTCCATAAACGTTTTAGAAAATGTAATGTCAATGGTTGAGAAACGGGAAATTTTGCCTAGTGTTACAGATAAAATAAACTGTGCTGTCAATTGCTTGCAGACTATCCCAAATTATGATGAAATTGCACATCTGAAATTTATTGTAGAACAACTCCATGTATCACAAATCTCAAAAAACAACAGACACTATGGCAACAACACCATGATAGTGGCATGCTGCTTGTATGTACATTCTGTCAGTGCATACAATGCCTTGAGGAAATGTGATTTAATGTTATTACCCCACGCACGAACCCTGCAGAAACTAATTTGTAATTACCAGCTAGTCACTTCATCATTTCAAATGAGTCCTTATTTAGAAAACAGGGTGAAATATTTAGAAAAACATGAGTTGTTAGTGTCTCTGTTGTTAGATGAGATTTATGTGCAACCACAACTTTCATTTAAATCTGGCTCAATACATGGGAGCAGCTTTTTTCATCCTGAGACGTGTGCCAAAACAGCACAGGTTTTTATGGTCTCTTCCCTTTTGTCTAAATATGTTGATGTTGTAGCAATTATACCAGTAGCTAATATGACAAGTGAAGAGCTGAAATCTTTGATCAGTAATGTTCTGTGCATGGTCGAAAGAGTGGGCTTCAAAGTTGTCAGTCTGATAGCAGATAACAACAGTGTAAACAGGAAGGCATATGAACTGTTCACCCCCAGTAGAATTCTCCAACCCAGTATTGAACACCCTCTAGATCCTTCCAGGAAACTTTTTTTTATGTTTGACACTGTACACATTCTGAAATGTATCAGGAACAATTGGCAGACAAAGAGAAGTGTTAATAAAGTGTTACAGTTTCCTGACATGACTGATCATTCAGTAATATTGACAGCACAGTACAAGCATTTGGAGCTGGTATATAAGAAAGAAACTCTTTAGTCAAATATGGCCACACACTATCAGCTAGAGTACTGTATCCATCGTCTATTCAAAAATAAAATGTGAAATTAGCTTTGAAAATTTTCGGTGAAAATAACATAGTAGCTTTGAAACATGCAACAAAGGATATGCCTAATGTTACTGAGCACATAAATCAGACAGTGACTTTCCTTCAGGTGATTGTGAACTGGTGGAAGATTGTGAATGTTAGAAGTGTATTTGAAGGACAAAGATTCAATGATCCTTACAGAGAAGCCATCAGGAAGACAACAGACAACCAGGTGACATTTCTAAATAATCTGTGTCATTGGCTAAAAGTTTGGAGAGTATCTGTACCAATAAGTGATGCTTTAACATCACAGACATTCCAGTCTTTAATATTAACAACTGAATCTTTTCTGCAGATAATTCCATACTTATTTGAGAAATATGACATTGACTACATATTGCTAGGAAAATTTCAAAGTGATGATTTAGAGGGCCGCTTTGGGTGCTACCGACAATTGAGTGGGGCAAATTACTACATTAGTTACATCCAAGTTTTAGAAAATGAAAGAAAATTAAGATTAAAAAATGATGTACTGTTTGCAGCTCAAAATGATAATGTGCACTTGAAACACACAATTCCTGCCCAACAACAGCTAGACTGTAATATTGACATTAGCTTTTTTTCTAATATTATGGACATCACCTTCGGTATGGATGATGTTCCACCTAACATGTTACCTATTTTGACATACATAGGAGGTTATGCAGCTAGGAAAGCCCTTCAAAAGTCTAAGTGTGACAAATGTACTGAATGGTTGCAGCTGAACAAAGAAGTTGAGGTAGATTCTTCTTACAATTTTGTGAAGGAACTGGACAGGGGTAAACTGACTTTGCCTACAGAGACAGTAGTGATCACAGTTGGAATAGTGTGGCATACAGTCTCTCTACTTGTGAATGACTTTCTTCAGCAATTTATGTCATGTGGTAAACAGCTTTCCATTTCTCAGAAGATATGCATGTCAAAAGTTGTGAAAGCAGTGGATAATGCTGAATGTATGTGTTTGCTTCTCAACACATTGTTAAGCAAACTGGAATATGTATCTCTCTGTGCCAACAGGATACTCATTAACAATTTTGAGAAAATGCATAATGATAAGGCAACTAAGTCCAAAATAGATTCAAGGAAAGTGAAGAAGCTTAGGACTGACACATAAGTTTGAAGCCCTCTACACATATACCATTTCTTTTTTTGTACTTCCTCATGTTATTAAGTTTTACAGACATCTCACTGTTCTTATTGTACAATTTTATTTCATTACGTAGCACACTATTTTTGATTTTTGCTTTGTTTTTCCTGTGGAGGTGTAAATAGTGACCAGATGTGGTTCCATGTTTGTGAAAGCAACTGTTGGTTGGGTACTGGTCAATATTTTTCTTTATGTATCTCACTGTCTGAAAATCGTATTCACATGGAACTGTCAGGATACCCAAGTTTTTAAACAGCACTCTCCAGTGAGCTCTCTAGTTACTGTTTAATATAATATGTATAACCCTTTGTTTTAGTTGCAAGTGTTTCTATATTCTGCCCATTTACCTCCCAGAAGATTCAGTTTTGTGATGAAAATTCCCGTATCACTGCTAGGAGAACGATGTATATATAATATGTTTAGGCTTTGGAACATATTTGTGTCCCATATGTTTATGGTTAATATTTCTATATGTTTTTCTCCACTTAATGAAATAATATCATTTTGGACTTCATACATAATGCCTTCCTTAACATACATGCATGGCCCACCATCGCGCATAAAGGTTCTGCTATACTGAAATGCTAGATTATAAGAGTTTAAACCATTAAGACTTATTTAAGGTGTGCTACATCAATCTTCTGTGATGCAAACGAGTGAGTTGTCTATAGTCTGCAGTTCCACTTGTAGTTGCTGGACTTTATTTCTCATGGACAGAATATTTTGGTGGAGGATTAAGAAACCTTACCTTGAAGGTTTCTCTCTCTTTTTGTCCTTGACTAAAAATCCTTTGGATGAAGAGCAGGCATGATTTTCTGTTTCCACACAGTACTACAGAATGTTGCTTCTATTGACTTCTCATCTTTCAAAAGTGCTGTTGATGTTGTTACTGCTGCTGATGGTGATGCTGCAGCTTCTGATGTTGAGGATGTTTTCAGTAACTTACAGATAATGCCATGGAAACACCATGGATTGTCAGGAATTTGTTTATTTCCTCTGTGAAGTATGTTTATTTTTTTCTTTTGTCATACTTGCATTTCCCCCCCATGAACCATGGACCTTGCCGTTGGTGGGGAGGCTTGCGTGCCTCAGCGATACAGATGGCCGTACCGTAGGTGCAACCACAACGGAGGGGTATCTGTTGAGAGGCCAGACAAACATGTGGTTCCTGAAGAGGGGCAGCAGCCTTTTCAGTAGTTGCAGGGGCAACAGTCTGGATGATTGACTGATCTGGCCTTGTAACATTAACCAAAACGGCCTTGCTGTGCTGGTACTGCGAACTGCTGAAAGCAAGGGGAAACTACGGCCGTAATTTTTCCCGAGGACATGCAGCTCTACTGTATGATTAAATGATGATGGCGTCCTCTTGGGTAAAATATTCCGGAGGTAAAATAGTCCCCCATTCGGATCTCGGGCGGGGACTACTCAGGAGGACGTCATTATCAGGAGAAAGAAAACTGGCATTCTACGGATCGGAGTGTGGAATGTCAGATCCCTTAATCGGGCAGGTAGGTTAGAAAATTTAAAAAGGGAAATGGATAGGTTAAAGTTAGATATAGTGGGAATTAGTGAAGTTCGGTGGCAGGAGGAACAAGACTTTTGGTCAGGTGATTACAGGGTTATAAATACAAAATCAAATAGGGGTAATGCAGGAGTAGGTTTAATAATGAATAAAAAAATAGGAGTGCGGGTTAGCTACTACAAACAGCATAGTGAACGCATTATTGTGGCCAAGATAGACACAAAGCCCATGCCTACTACAGTAGTACAAGTTTATATGCCAACTACCTCTGCAGATGATGAAGAAATAGATGAAATGTATGACGAGATAAAAGAAATTATTCAGGTAGTGAAGGGAGACGAAAATTTAATAGTCATGGGTGACTGGAATTCTTCAGTAGGAAAAGGGAGAGAAGGAAACATAGTAGGTGAATATGGATTGGGGGGAAGGAATGAAAGAGGAAGCCGCCTTGTAGAATTTTGCACAGAGCATAACTTAATCATAGCCAACACTTGGTTCAAGAATCATAAAAGAAGGTTGTATACCTGGAAGAATCCTGGAGATACTAAAAGGTATCAGATAGATTATATAATGGTAAGACAGAGATTTAGGAACCAGGTATTAAATTGTAAGACATTTCCTGGGGCAGATGTGGATTCTGACCACAATCTATTGGTTATGAAATGCAGATTGAAACTGAAGAAACTGCAAAAAGGTGGGAATTTAAGGAGATGGGACCTGGATAAACTGAAAGAACCAGAGGTTGTAGAGAGTTTCAGGGGGAGCATAAGGGAACAATTGACAGGAATGGGGGCAAGAAATACAGTAGAAGAAGAATGGGTAGCTCTGAGGGATGAAGTAGTGAAGGCAGCAGAGGATCAAGTAGGTAAAAAGACGAGGGCTAATAGAAAACCTTGGGTAACAGAAGAAATATTGAATTTAATTGATGAAAGGAGAAAATATAAAAATGCAGTAAATGAAGCAGGCAAAAAAGAATACAAACGTCTCAAAAATGATATCGACAGGAAGTGCAAAATGGCTAAGCAGGGATGGCTAGAGGACAAATGTAAGGATGTAGAGGCTTGTCTCACTAGGGGTAAGATAGATACTGCCTACAGGAAAATTAAAGAGACGTTTGGAGAGAAGAGAACCACTTGTATGAATATCAAGAGCTCAGATGGCAACCCAGTTCTAAGCAAAGAAGGGAAGGCAGAAAGGTGGAAGGAGTATATAGAGGGTTTATACAAGGGCGATGTACTTGAGGACAGTATTATGGAAATGGAAGAGGATGTAGATGAAGACGAAATGGGAGATAAGATACTGCGTGAAGAGTTTGACAGAACACTGAAAGACCTGAGTCGAAACAAGGCCCCGGGAGTAGACAACATTCCATTTGAACTACTGATGGCCTCGGGAGAGCCAGTCATGAAAAAACTCTACCATCTGGTGAGCACGATGTATGAGACAGGCGAAATACCCTCAGACTTCAAGAAGAATATAATAATTCCAATCCCAAAGAAAGCAGGTGTTGACAGATGTGAAAATTACCGAACAATCAGTTTAATAAGTCACAGCTGCAAAATACTAACGCGAATTCTTTACAGACGAATGGAAAAACTGGTAGAAGCTGACCTCGGGGAAGATCAGTTTGGATTCCGTAGAAATGTTGGAACACGTGAGGCAATACTGACCTTACGACTTACCTTAGAAGAAAGATTAAGAAAAGGCAAACCTACATTTCTAGCATTTGTAGACTTAGAGAAAGCTTTTGACAATGTTAACTGGAATACTCTCTTTCAAATTCTGAAGGTGGCAGGGGTAAAATACAGGGAGCGAAAGGCTATTTACAATTTCTACAGAAACCAGATGGCAGTTATAAGAGTCGAGGGGCATGAAAGGGAAGCAGTGGTTGGGAAAGGAGTAAGACAGGGTTGTAGCCTCTCCCCGATGTTATTCAATCTGTATATTGAACAAGCAGTAAAGGAAACAAAAGAAAAATTCGGAGTAGGTATTAAAATCCATGGAGAAGAAATAAAAACTTTGAGGTTTGCCGATGACATTGTAATTCTGTCAGAGACAGCAAAGGACTTGGAAGAGCAGTTGAACGGAATGGACAGTGTCTTGAAAGAAGGATATAAGATGAACATCAACAAAAGCAAAACGAGGATAATGGAATGTAGTCAAATTAAGTCGGGTGATGCTGAGGGAATTAGATTAGGAAATGAGACACTTAAAGTAGTAAAGGAGTTTTGCTATTTAGGGAGTAAAATAACTGATAATGGTCGAAGTAGAGAGGATATAAAATGTAGACTGGCAATGGCAAGGAAAGCGTTTCTCAAGAAGAGGAATTTGTTAACATCGAGTATAGATTTAAGTGTCAGGAAGTCGTTTCTGAAAGTATTTGTATGGAGTGTAGCCATGTATGGAAGTGAAACATGGACGATAACTAGTTTGGACAAGAAGAGAATAGAAGCTTTCGAAATGTGGTGCTACAGAAGAATGCTGAAGATAAGGTGGGTAGATCACGTAACTAATGAGGAGGTATTGAATAGGATTGGGGAGAAGAGAAGTTTGTGGCACAACTTGACTAGAAGTAGGGATCGGTTGGTAGGACATGTTTTGAGGCATCAAGGGATCACAAATTTAGCATTAGAGGGCAGTGTGGAGGGTAAAAATCGTAGAGGGAGACCAAGAGATGAATACACTAAGCAGATTCAGAAGGATGTAGGTTGCAGTAGATACTGGGAGATGAAGAAGCTTGCACAGTCTCGAATAGCATGGAGAGCTGCATCAAACCAGTCTCAGGACTGAAGACCACAACAAACAACAACAACTTGCATCTCCACCCTCCCATTTAGTTCATTTCACATAGTAGGAAATAGAATGTAACAGATTCAATTTCTCCTGTTAGATTTCTTGTGTCTATTCATACTTTACTGATAATGAAAAGTGCAACAGGGTACACTAGTAGCCCACTTGATTGCTTGAGTTTTCATTTCTTTATTTTTGTTCAGACTGCAAACATTACACATATAATCTACAAATACATAATGCTTATACGTATGTTGTTTCTGTGGCTGGTTTGTTTACATTAAAATTACATTGAACACAGATGTGTCATTATAAGGTAGCATACATAGAGTGGAGCAGAAAATAAATCTTGGTACAAATGCTTCAGTGTCTCCACACTTCGCATCTATACCTCAGATTGCATACTGCAAATATGGTTGTAAAGTATTTTCAGAGAACTTTGTGTCTAATTTCTTTTATATAGTCAGGCTTTAGTCTGATTGAAGCATATGTTTTGTTTTTCTTGGTGTCACATCCATGGCAGCAACAGATTTTGTGATTATTTGGTTAATTCTGTCATATTTTCTACAATTCCAGTAAAGAATTTATTAGAAGCGTAAACTGCCTCTAAATTTTTGAGAATAGTATCAATAAATGAATAATAAATTGACCTAAGGCAGTATCGTATTGCCATGAAATGTATAGCACCAATAGGTTGGAACATCTTGTTTCATTAAAACCTTCAAAGGGGCATATAGAGTCACTTCTATTGGAAACTTGAAAGCTCACAGTAAGATGTAAAATTATATTTACAAATTTATCACACTATTGTAGTGAGTTTAAAAGATGCCACAAATTTACCTGCCTAATGTTTATGAACTAACCTATTATCTTACCTCAATTAATATCAACTGTTATGAGTAACGAAAATGTGTGTTTTTAAATGCATTAAAAATTTGTTAAAATAAATCATGTATGTGAAATGTTTGTTCCTGTTCATTATTGTCTTGATACCTAGTTCTTGCTATACTACACTTCAGTTAGGAATGAAGTGAAAAGTGAAAAACATCTACTAATGTTTATTCTTGGTATATTCAAGTCTCTCTCTCTCTCTCTCTCTCTCTCTCTGTGTGTGTGTGTGTGTGTGTGTGTGTGTGTGTGTGTGTGTGTGTGTGTGTGTGTGTGTGTGTGTGTGTGTGTGTGTGTGTGTGTGTGTGTGTGTGTGTGTTTTGGAGGGGGGGGGGTTGTTAGGACAGAGAAGCATAAAGCTAAAGAAATTTTAATGTTTATCAAGTAGTGCTTGGTGCTGATTTGTGGAAACTACATGTAGTACACTGTTTCATGATAGTTTATCTCAGGTGTTGCAGATGTAAGCCAACAAACACATGTGGGTGCATTCAAAAAAGTTTTAGATACTACTGTCCTGGATACAGGGCCCCTTATAAATTGAAATTGTCCTTTCAATTTGGAAATTCATTTCCTTTTATTCGGTTCCTTCTCCATCAGTTCCTCCTATTTGTATATGTAGGTGCTGCTTTACAGTTAGGGGGCCAGTAGAGAAGTAAACTGGTAATCCAAGATGGTAAATGTTCAATTTTATATTTGAACTACTTAGAATATACAGTGGGCATAAAATGGAAAAAAATTCACAACTTAGATTATGCATTTTGTAGTGTCATCTTCAGACACAAACCAATATATATATTGAGAGAAAGTACTTTTTTGAGTTCGTAGCCTTGTGAATGTCTATTAAAAATTACTACACAGTCAGTACTCCAAGTAGAAATTTTTCCATTGCGGAGAACACTGAAATGATGTAGCAGTTCTTCCAAAAACTAATAGCCCTTATTCCATAAACATAATATCTGCATCAACACTGACTTCCTCAAGAGACAGGTAAGTGAGAAGTTCTTGTCAAACTACAGGTGAGATTTTCGTTTTTGGTAGAACTGACCGCCAAACAACTGCATAAATATGTTACAAGTTACTTTATTTTGCACAACCTGTTTCGAGGAAACTTCTTCCTCATTATCAGGTGCCTTTTTCTAATTGCAATGAATAAAATATGCAAGAAAAATATAGGTGAGAATTTGCTTCTGACAATTCGATACATTAGGTTTGTTCATATCCAAGAACGTAATAGTTCCTATCTTAAAGTATTTAATAGAAGCAATTTTATTATGCCTCTTAGAAACAACGTGGCATTTGTGCAAAACAGGAAATAAGATACATCTATTACATTCAGGTGATCGCCCTACAAGTGTTGTCAAAACTGTGGCATAATGCACAACTTCGTCGAAATCATTCTGTAGAGATGAGCATCTTTTGTAATTAAATTTTCACTCATTAAAAATGAAACACCTTGGAGAAAAATCGGCGACATATAAGAGGAAAAATATCGGCTGCTCACATTTTCTTTCGTGTGAGGAAAAAAACACCTACTGAAAGCAAAGGCGGTCTACCTATATTTCTCTGCGCCTTGCGTGAATGTAATCAAGAACGGAAATGCCTACGACACGACTATCTTTTAACTTGTTTCGATCACTGTGATTTGAATATTTCGCTATCTGTTAGAAATGTTCGTACACTTACAAATAATGTTATGAACGGAATTCTATGTGAGAGCCTGTCGAAAATTAGTTGTCTGTAACTGCATTTTAGAAAAAAATCTGTACACATTCTTTCCTTTCGTTCATGCAATTATTGTGAAGTGTAATTACTTTACCGGTTACTGGAGACAAAAATGTCTAAAACCACATACATCTAGACGTAAACTGTGCTTGGTTACTAAGCAAACAAATTGACTAAACTCTTAATTGGGATGCATATGTTTTATTTGTCATGCCAGACCTGCTGTTTTTCAGCTATTAAATACGTGTGCCTACATCAGTGTTCTTGATTGATAGGTTTCTAAGTACAATCTCGCATCGAAGTTTACCAGTATTCAGAAATCTAGTATATGTGTACCCAGCACAACTTTAATTCATATAAAACTTTCGTGGACGCATTTTAGAAAGAGGTGCTATCTGTTCTGAAGTGACAAGATGTTAGGACGCTGCCGGTCACGTGACATCCTCTGTGTGACGTACGCGGCGCGGCCTGTCTTTCTCGTTGGCCTCGATGCTGATGATGTGACACTAATAACAGATGGAGAAAATACGCAAGATGTCATAGAATACAACAAAGTAGTAACTGAAATGAGCAGTGGCTGGTGCAGAGCCAACCTCTTATCAATAAACAAATTGAAAACTGAAGAAATTTACTTCACCCTGAAACCAATTAAACAGAATACAAAAAAATGTCACGTTACTAGGTTTACATATAGATCAAAACCTTACATGGCACAGACACACAAATCATCTAAGTGGCAAACTTGCTCGAACTCTCTTTCTATTACACAAGCTGAGACACATTATCAGTAAAAATCTGTTAATCTCCACATACTTTGCTTTTTTCCATTCACAACTGCAATATGGGGTTCTTCTTTGGGGTAACTCAGTGGGTTCAAGTACCATCTTCAAGTGGCAGAAGAAAGCAGTCAGGTGCATTTTAGGACTAGCGCCAAGACAAAGTTGCAAAAATCATTTTAAAGAACTAAAGATAATGACACTATGTAGTATATACTGAAAGGTGGCTACACTGAGCCACAGCGCCAGAAATCGCGCCAGAGAGTATTGTTCCGCCGCCTCCACTGGCAGTGTTTATTGAAACGTAGCGGCAGGCAGTTCTTGCCGAGAAGTTGTGGTGGACACTGCTTGTAGCTGAAGTTGGAGTGAGATGGGGTAGTAGTGAGTGTTTGTTCCATGTTTTATGCAGCTATGTGATGGGAGAGATAGCAGATGTTATTCCAATGGAGATATTGTAATGATCTGAGTGCTTTTCGTCAATATATATGAAGGTAATAAATATTATGTTGTTTATTTATTTGTGTGTCCTGAATAATGTGTCATGACAGGTTCAGTCAACAAAGCATCTGGCTTGTGTTCTTGTATTAGAGTGTAATTTTGGTTTTCTTGCACAATTATAGTATTTGTAATTTCCTTTTATCACGTCAGTATAATTGCTATTTAAAATTTCTTGTCTTGTTGAAAAAGAACCGTGCCAGATGTGTACATTGAGTCATACTACCACACACAGAACAGCTACACTTGTGCTATGTTGGCTTCGTAGATTTTATAGTTGCTGGGGACTTAATTAATTAATTGTATTAACTGAAATTTTCATTTCATTCTTTGTTGTTGTTCTATGCAGTCAGATAGCGTAATAATACTAGTCAGGGCTAGCCGTTTACGAAACAGCGTAATCGGACATACAGCGACAGAAAATTAAAAAGTATTTGCATTGCATTCTTATATCTTTATTTTAATTAAGCCCCCATGCATGTGGCGACCCTGCCAGGATCGTCCCTTGGAATTCTTCTGATTGCAAAAATAGTAGACAGTAGTATTGTTGTAGTAATTTGTAGTTTAGTAATTGTAGTCTATATTGCATGTGTAGATTTGGTAATTGGCATTCTTCTAATGATATTTTTCAAAATTTATTTTTTGTGTGTGTTGTCTTGTCTACGGGTTTGACAATTTAGTGCAATTATTTCAATTGTTCGATTAATCGTGTTTGAGGGAAACTTTTCATGTAAATGGTATTGTTGGAGATAAAGAGTCATTGTGTGTAATTTTCGTACAGTGACGAGTTTTGTGTTTTGTAAATGATTACGCGATCGATGAAGAACGCAAAAATGATGGATAGTGAGAATGACGAAATTGTTAACATGGCGAATTCGCCAACAGAGGAAAACAGTATCATGAATAATGAAGTTGAAAACAATTTAATAAGTCGGGAAAATAGTCCGGAACCATTTCAAAATTTTTCTCATTCAGAAAATTCACAGAATACGAGATTGACGATATAAGATTCTGGAATAGTATCGAATACAGATAGCTTTACAGCTATGCAGAAGGAAGTTAGTTTTGTGGGAAATGTTAGGGGCGAAAAGAATTTCGAACCGGCTCATATGGAGCAGTTGATGAGTGCAATATTAAATTTGGGATCACAGTTACGATCTGAATTAAAAACAGATAGGGAAACAATGGAAATACGGTTAGACTCACTGGGATCACAGTTACGGTCTGAATTAAAAACAGATAGGGAAACAATGGAAAAACGGTTAGACTCACTGGGATCACAAATGGGAACAATGGAAATATGGTTAGGCCCACGAATAGGGACATGTTTCAAAAATATGAAAGATGAGTTAAAGAAAGAAATCAGAGAAGAAGTACAACCGATTTTGAACTCTCACAATAATAGATTAATTGCAGTAGAGATTAGACAAAGGGAACAGGATAGAGAACAGGAAGAAAGAGATCGCGTGATAGTACAAAAATTTTCAGAGTTAAATTTACAACGTGCACACGATAAGAAAGAAATATTTAAGAGAATCAAGGAATCCGTACCAAATGACAGAATAAATAACTTAACGCAACAGTGTGAACAGTTAACGACTAAATGTGACAATACCGAAACCCGAGTCGCGACACTTACGGAAGACGTAAATAAACAGAAAGAACAATTAGGTGATTTATCGGAAAGAGTTGAGGAGATTTCAGACAAATTGACAAATCTTAGTCTAAATGGGGACAGAGATTCAGATGATACAACACCATTGCCATTTGCGGAAACCGAAGAGTACCAGAGCATAAATAAACATGTTGAAAATTACGGAAAATTTAATGAACGCGTTAAAAAGGAACCTGAGGCATTAGAAAAGCAAGTCAAACAAATTGAAAGCAAAATCGTAGGAAAGGACGGTAGAAGAAATTTGGAATCACCGATAGGAGCGGGTTTTGAAGATAGTAATTTATTTCATTTACGAGAAGCAACAAGAGAGCGCCAGGCGCGCGAACTTTACAATAATCGACATTCGAACTGGGACAGACGCGGTAGGTCTTTGTCGCCACGAGGCGAAAACTTTGACTATAAACACTTTTTGACTGTTCGGAAATTTAAGATCTTCCGCAATTCTAAGAATGACATACATCCATGTGCATGGTTAGATCAATTTATGTACGCACTTCCGCTAAATTTGCCACTAACTCACAGACTGAAATTTATGTGCAGCTATTAAAGTCCTCAGGGGATTCCCTACTCTTGAGTGAATATATGCCGTAGCGAGCATAGGGCCCCGAGCTGTAGTGGTGCTATTTCTCTTTTAGTTTTCTGTACCGCTGCCTACTCTTTTACTATTCTTTGCATCTATCAAAACAACTCTTCGACTATCAATCTATCTACAGAGACGCTAAAAAATAACCGGATATGACTATTTTACCCAAAAGTGATTTCGTAAATTACCGTTTGGACTTACTGTATCTTTGGCAGCATTCATTTGTAGCTTAAATGAAATTTTACCTGTTTATCTTCGTGACAATATTACTTCATATGTTGACGATATTCTTATTGCTAAACGTTCTTGGAGTGAGCACAACAAAATTTTAGATTCATTATTACGTATTTTTGCAAGAGTTGGCATTACGGTGAACTTAGAAAAATCTGAATTTGGTCGTTCTCAGGTGAAATTTCTCGGTCACATTTTTTCTACAGAAGGTATTCTTCCTGATCCAGAAAAATTAGACGCTATTCGTAATTATGCTGTTCCTACCACAAAACGTGATGTTCGTAGTTTTCTTGGTGTCTGTAATTTTCTTAGACGCTTTGTTAGATTGGACAATTTTGTCACACCTCGTTTTTGCGATCTATCTGGAAAGTTCTTTTTAAACGAAAATCGGTCGACAACTCTGTTTGGTTAGTTTGTATTCCTGATGAGTGGGTTAATAAGCTGATTTTGTATTCGCATTTGAGTTATGCACACTTTGGTCCCAGAAAATGCTTTCATAAATTACGAGAAAATTGCTACTTCAATAATATGGAAAAACGTATTCGATTTGTTCTTGCCAAATGCAAATTATGTCAAAAGGCTAAGCCGCCGACAGTTTCTCACAGAGCACCGTTGTTTCCTATCATTCCAGCAAAATTAAAGGACATGGCTGCAGTTGATTTGTTCGGTCCAGTGGTTCGATCTACTAATGGTTTTGCGTACATTTTCGTAGCAGTGGAGTTGACATCAAAATATGTGTGTTTTACACCGTTACGCAAAGCAACAGCTCGTTCAGTATCTAATGCTTTCATTAACCATTTTCTTAAAGAAGTGGGTCATGTTGATAAGGTTATATCAGATAATGGATCACAGTTTCGTTCTAAAATTTGGCTTCGTACTCTACGGCGTCGTAAAATTAAACCAATTTTCATTTCACTTTTTCACCCCCAATCTAACGCTTCAGAGAGATGGATGAAGGAAATCAATAAATTGTGTCGTCTTTATTGTCATCAGAATCACAGAACTTGGGATCAGTATCTTCATATTTTTCAAAACATTCTGAATGAACTTCCTAACGACTCAACTTCTTTACCACCTATACTGATATTAAAAATCAAAGCACCGACAAATCGCATTTCTGAAATCGTTCCTTTTCCGCCTACACGGAAACTGCGGCATTCTGAAGTTGTCAACCTGGCTCTACAAAATATTGCATCTGCGGCTGCTAGAAGAGAGAAATCAGCTAAGCGTCCAGGTCGTTTAAAAATCTTGTCAGTTGGTCAGAAGGTGTTAATTAAGGCTCATCGTTTGTCTCACAAAGGAAAAGGCTTGTGTCGGAAATTTTTTCTGCTTTATAACGGTCCATATAGAATTCGCAAAATTATTCATGATAACACTGTCGAAGTAGAAACTCTTAAATCACGACGCTCTAAGGGAATACATCATATATCTAACGTTAAAATTTTTGTGGAATGATATACTTTTGAAAAATTTTTGTAGAATGACATACTTTTGAGAAACTAACAGTTGTATGTAAACACACGGAGAGTACAAGGATACCGCGCTGTGTTTTGGCGGCGGCATATACTCAAAGCAACAGTCAAGTCTGCGCGCCGCACAAGGCAGTCGTTGACCGCAAACAATCACTTCCTACGTCACGCGCCTACAGCTGATCGAGCGCTCAGTGCGAATGCACTGACAGCCGTAAATAAATACACAGTCTAATTTCTCCGACTAAATTCAGTATAAAGCTATAGTGACTTGATGAATTCTGTTATTAACATTCAGTATTTTTCAGGATACGGTTCTATAAAATATTTAAGAGCTTCAGGTAAATTCTGTGCGTGTCCGACGTTAAGACGACTTGCTATCGAGAAAATTTCAGGAAAAATGTCATTTCGAAGAAGAAAGTAATAAACTAAAAAGGTAATTATTAATTGAGCTTATTTTTCAGGTAACATATTTCCACTTAGGTACGTACTTTAGACGTAATTTGCTGCTCGCGATTACGTGATTCATACTTTGTGCTAATTACATGTTCAATGAAATTACTTGTGAAGCGACGTGCTTGCGTACGTTAACTGATTTTGACAATGATTATTAATGAACTGGATTGTTACTTGTGTATATTATGCATCGCTTGGCTGCGCTGCTTTTTCACTGATGTCATATTTTAATTATGTGCCTGCTGTGCTTATTTATTTAAATTATAATTGTCACCTGATTAATTGTGCTGATGTGGTTAGGTATGTAAGTTATACTTTGTGATTTATCTGCTTGCGCCTTCATGTTTACTTATTAAGATACGATGCTAATGACCTGTTTAGTACGTAAGATATATGTTTACTGCTATGCGTATGGATTGCACATTTACACATTTCTGCTTGTTGTCATAACTATACTTTAATTTGGTATATAGCAATGCTGATGTACAGTGTACGGACATGGAGTGTGGGTTACGCTGTGGTATGGGTTACGGATTGTTCGCTTGGCGAAGCCTCGTTATAGAAATTGTGCTGCATCCACTTGTTGACATTCTGTTCACTACTGGTATATTTACTCGCTGTTGCTTGTTTTGCTTACGCTCAGTGCTTTATATTTTAACATAAGAAAATGAACTGCAGTAATTCGACGAGCGACTTTAGTACAAGAAACATCATAGAAGTCACATGAGCTGGAGGTTTTATGAAAGCTGTATAAATGTATGCCAATAGGAAGGAAGCTAACGACATGACATACCAACACAGTTATTACACTGCATTTTTCGTGAGCAATTGAAATAGGAAGTGACACTTGACACAAGAAATACTCCACATGTTTGCTTCTGTTTGCCATAATTCTTGAAGTGGTGTACACACTGTGAAATATTAGGATCATTCACACTCCGTAATCGTACTTAATTACTGAGAGTTATTCGAACTAAGTCTGTTAGAGGTCATGTATGCATTCTTTGTTTATAATTCATAATGAGTAGAAGATTTTGGTCAGATGGATTACACAGAGGTTGTGTGTTGACAGTGTGTCTTCGGATTGTATGGGATGAGGAGGTTTGCATAAGGATTTTATCTGTACTCGATCGAGGAGACTGACTAGAGGAAAGAGTTGTTATGGAAGTGAAATGATACTGGCAATAAGGTTTATATGTATCGACGTATTGAAGAGGTATTATGGAGGTATTGAGATTATATGAAGTTGATTGGAGTTATGGTGTATAAGAGGTAAAATAAGTGAGGTGCATTTTTTTTTTTTTTGTCTATATGGAACAAGGAGGATGAAGATAGCAGACTAGAACACTAAAATGGAAGGAAGATTGTCTACACACACTTTGTTAAATCACTAAGCAGTATGTACTTTTTTTTTTGGGAGAGGAAGTTGCATATCTTGGCACACTGACAGTTGTTCAGCAACCGTACATTTTGATCTGGCTTGGCAAACATTGGTCTTGACATGATGACTATGACGTTGACTTAACTATTATTGACTGTTATACATTGCTGTCACTACTACTTGATACACATGATGAACATGAAATTTTGACAGAAGTGGATTCACACAGTTAACACTATTCAATTACACAGTAGTACTTAATGTGGATGAAAGATGAGTGAGTGTGTTTTGTGTGTTTTCCTTTCCTAATCCTACCCACCTATCTCCTAAATATTATTTTATTTGTTTGTAGTGGCTTGCACTGACACCCATAAATATTATAGGTTTACTGATGTTTGTGTATTTGTAATAGTTAATATGACAATTATCTGACATCATTTGTGTGTTTGTTATGATTTGTATGTTTAGTGTAAAAGCATTTGTATGTGCATTCAAACTATTGTTCATGCTTGAACTGTCTGATTAGTGATAGTGAATATTATGGACTGTTACTTGCACTTTTTCTACGTGATTGGTGCCACTAGGACATGTTTCATTTCTGCTGATAAACTCTGATCAACAGTGTGATTAGTGATAGTGAATATTATGGACTGATGTCTGCACCTGCTCAACATTGCTGGGTGCCACTGATGACTGCATCTATTGAAATAATGTCACTTGTTGCTGTAGCACCTGTTCAACATTGTTGGGTGCCACTGATCGACTGTTTCTACTGAGATGATGTCACTTGTTGGTGTCTGCACCTGTTCAACATTACTGGGTGCCACTGATGGACTGCATCTATTGAAATAATGTCACTTGTTGGTGTCTGCACCTGCTCATCATTGCTGGGTGCAACTGATGGAACTGCTTTTATTGAAATGATGTCACTTGTTGCTCTCTGCACCTACTCAACAATACCAGGTGCACAGATGGAGCTACTTCTATGGAAATGATGTCATTTGTCGGTGTCTGCACCTACTCAACAATGCTGGGTGCCACTGATGAACTGCTTCTACTGAGAAATGTGACTTGTTGCTGTGTGTACCTCTTCAACATTGCTGGGCACCACAAATGGAACTGCTTCTACCGAAATGATGTTACTTCTTGCTGTCTGTACCTCTTCTACATTGCTGGGTACCACAGATGGAACTGCTTCTACTGAAATGATGTTTGTACCTCTTCAACATTGCTGGGTACCACAAATGGAACTGCTTCTACTGAAATGATGTTACTTCTTGCTGTCTGTACCTCTTCAACATTGCTGGGTGCCACTGATGAACTGCTTCTACTGAAATGATATCACCTGTTGGAGTCTGCACCTACTCAACATTGCTGGGTGCCACTGATGGACTGCTTCTACTGAAATGATGTGACCTGTTGGAGTCTGCACCTGTTCCACAATGCTGGGTGCCACTGATGGACTGCTTCTACTGAAATGATGTCACCTGTTGGAGTCTGCACCTACTCAACAATGCTGGGTGCCATTGATGGACTGCTTCTACTGAGAAATGTGACTTGTTCCTGTGTGTACCTCTTCAACATTGCTGGGTGCTACTGCTGGAACTGTCAACCACTTGTTATGAATACATTTTATGTGAATATTTGTATAAACTGATTTTTTGTGTATTACTGTTTGTGAAAAGTTATAAGACTCTTACCTGCTCATATTCGTCATTGCTGACGCTATCGATTGAATTGTTTAACCACATGATATTTGTGTAAACTATTATGTAAAGTCATATGTATGAAAGAATTTGTATTCCTTACTGTATTTTATATATTAGGCTATTGTAAGGTCAGTGCAAAGCCAAAATTTTATCTAGTTATATGATACTTACGTATTAATATTATCTTTTATTTTTGTCTGTATCTTTTTTGACGAATTTGGTGGTATTTTCACCACCAATGCTGGCAAAAATACCATCAAATTCTAGCCCGTGGAGGAAGGGCATATGAAAGGTGGCTACACTGAGCCACAGCGCCAGAAATCGCGCCAGAGAGTATTGTTCCGCCGCCTCCACTGGCAGTGTTTATTGAAACGTAGCGGCAGGCAGTTCTAGCCGAGAAGTTGTGGTGGACACTGCTTGTAGCTGAAGTTGGAGTGAGATGGGGTAGTAGTGAGTGTTTGTTCCATGTTTTATGCAGCTATGTGATGGGAGAGATAGCAGATGTTATTCCAATGGAGATATTGTAATGATCTGAGTGCTTTTCGTCAATATATATGAAGGTAATAAATATTATGTTGTTTATTTATTTGTGTGTCCTGAATAATGTGTCATGACAGGTTCAGTCAACAAAGCATCTGGCTTGTGTTCTTGTATTAGAGTGTAATTTTGGTTTTCTTGCACAATTATAGTATTTGTAATTTCCTTTTATCACGTCAGTATAATTGCTATTTAAAATTTCTTGTCTTGTTGAAAAAGAACCGTGCCAGATGTGTACGTTGAGTCATACTACCACACACAGAACAGCTACACTTGTGCTATGTTGGCTTCGTAGATTTTATAGTTGCTGGGGACTTAATTAATTAATTGTATTAACTGAAATTTGGGGGCTTAATTAAAATAAAGATATAAGAATGCAATGCAAATACTTTTTAATTTTCTGTCGCTGTATGTCCGATTACGCTGTTTCGTAAACGGCTGGCCCTGACTAGTATTATTACGCTATTTGACTGCATAGAACAACAACAACAAAGAATGAAATGAAAATTTCAGTTAATACAATTAATTAATTAAGTCCCCAGCAACTATAAAATCTACGAAGCCAACATAGCACAAGTGTAGCTGTTCTGTGTGTGGTAATATGACTCAACATACACATCTGGCACGGTTCTTTTTCAACAAGACAAGAAATTTTAAATAGCAATTATACTGACGTGATAAAAGGAAATTACAAATACTATAATTGTGCAAGAAAACCAAAATTACACTCTAATACAAGAACACAAGCCAGATGCTTTGTTGACTGAACCTGTCATGACACATTATTCAGGACACACAAATAAATAAACAACATAATATTTATTACCTTCATATATATTGACGAAAAGCACTCAGATCATTACAATATCTCCATTGGAATAACATCTGCTATCTCTCCCATCACATAGCTGCATAAAACATGGAACAAACACTCACTACTACCCCATCTCACTCCAACTTCAGCTACAAGCAGTGTCCACCACAACTTCTCGGCAAGAACTGTTTGCCGCTACGTCTCAATAATCACTGCCAGTGGAGGCGGCGGAACAATACTCTCTGGCGCGATTTCTGGCGCTGTGGCTCAGTGTAGCCACCTTTCAATACATTTATAATTGTTTAATATATGCTAAAGAGAACGTAAAGAACTTTAAAACCTGAAGTGCATGTTCATAATACTCGAAATAATAGTAACATAGACCTACCATACACAATGCTGACATTAACACAAAAGAGCCATAAACACCTTAGCTTGAAATTTTATAACAAACTCCCAAAGGCTGTGAGCGAACTGCCGATGAATGACTTTAAGCAAACAATAGAAGTGTGGCTCAAATGTACGCCATATTACTCACTTGATGAGTTTCTAAACAGTGACACAAAAGAGATATGCTACATTAAACAAACAACTGTCATATGAATTATACCTATATGTTTGTGACAGTAATGTAGCAACAAAGACTTTTTACATGAATACGTAAGACGTACCATAAATATATCTTGATACTATTGTATATTTAACTGTTATGATTTATTATTATTATTATTATTATTACTATTGTGAATGAATAATTGATGTATTATCAATATTACTTTAGCATGCATATCTGCTTGCCCTGCACAGCCACAATTATGTACAATAACAATTATTGTAATTTTTAAAAAATGTATTGAACACGCTGACGATGCCAATTGTATGGAAAACATACTGAAAGGCAAATAAAGATTCTACTCTGTTCTACAAACATACACTTCATAGCTTCAGCTAGTCACCTTTCAATGAGCACTCTACCGACCAACAATCAGTCACAACCTCCAGTCTGTTGGTATTTATGAATAAGGAACAGGTTAAAACTTTACAGACCTTTTCCAGCCCAGTTAATAAATCCAGTAACAAAGAAATTCAGTGTCTTATGACTCACTACAGCACCGATTCAACAGTAACGTTGTGTACAATTAAGCCTGTTCCATCCAAGAATACTGAGCCTCCCTGTCATTAGATACTATAGGGGATGAAACGAGAATATTTCATGATGTTACACAACAAATTTCGATTTTTTCAATCGGAACTGGCTGAGAAAAATAACGTGTTGTGTTACTCATACAGAAATGATCTTGTAGTTGCAGTTTCAAAACTTGTAAATTTTTGCAAATGATACAAGAATAGAAATAAAAAATATCAGTCCTCTTACTGAAAAAGTAGTTAATAAAATATCTGGAAACATTAACAGATGATTAGAGGCAAATGGTTTATCATTGATTTTTGTCAAGACATACTACATATAGTTCAGTACTTCACACAGAACTCTACAAGCTACATAAAATATTTGTCAAACAGCAAAACACAGAAAACAGAAAGTGATAAGTTTTTGGGACCACCAATGACTCACAGGCCTGAATTGGAAACTCTGCTACCTAGAACTAATGGAGCACCTTGGTTCAGCTGTGTTTGAGTAAACGTTACTACTGTAGGGTATTTAAAAAATGAAGGAACTAGCTTATTCTAGATAATTCCATTCATTAATGAGTTATGGAATCAATTTCAGGGAAAATCCATGTTACAAGAACAGTATTTTCAGGATATGGAAATGTGTGATAAGAATTATATATCTGTTGTTTGTTCAAGACCTTACTGCAGAGACTTCTTCATAGAAATGTTTTTTTTACAATTAATTCATAATACATATATTGATTAATGTTCCTTATCATAGCCAATACTTCTCTTTTCACAAAAAGTAGTTAAAAGTGTGAATATAACACCAGGAACAAAAATAACTTCTACAAAGACCTCAGAGGGTTAACATTAGTACAGAAAGTAGTCAGATAAATATATTACTCATGCATGTATTCATGTAAAAAAAATGTAACATATACATGTACATTCAACAGACTACATGAGCACATTAAGTGTCATGTAGATAATTTTGTGGAGCTTAAGATATAATTAAATAAATTTCTATTGAGCAAACTACTTCTGCTCTATTGATGACTCTCTTCAAAGAAACTCTTAAATTTAATGTTTTGGGTTAATGTATAATTAGAATTAGCACTGTAAACAATAACGTCACTTGACTTCTGTCCACCTCCCAGAGACCACTCTTTGTGTGCTCCATGGAATACAACTAACAGAATGTAAAAAAAAAAAGAAAAAGAAAATTCCCAGAGACTTTACAAATTTCTTTTTAGCATAGTGTTTGGGCAATTCGATAGAATTCAATATTATCTGTAGACTGGAGCATTATCTGTTCTTTATGCTTGGATAAAAAAGCCTCACAAAGATTTAAAGTCACTATCATTCATTCAGAAAGGTGTCCACTATTCAGCAATACGCATTTTCAATAACAAGACAGCAGCTACAAAATTCTTAGCTAATAACAGAGTTTAGTTTGAAAAAAGTCTAAAGGAGTTATTGGTGGAAAACTCCTTTTACTCCGCTGATGAATTTCTTAGCAGAACCAGTTGCTTAGTGTATGCTATTACAGTCATTTGGGACAACTTTGTACCACTTTATACCATTTTCTGAAAATACTAGACACAAAATAAATTACACATCGCCACAGATATTGTACATTCTACATCTATAGCTACTGAGTGCTTGGGAAAGTAGAAATGTATACTATTACACACTATTATAGTAAAGTTTTAACTTGAGTACTGGTAAAAAGTTACATGATCTTTCAGGGTAACTTTAGATCACATTAAAAACATAAAATTTTGTCTATATCTAATGCTATGAGTAAATTTAGTTCATGCCAGAAGTACAGTAGTTGTTAATTAGAAGTAAAAACAAACAGTGTTAATTCAATATTGCAAGTTTACTTTCAGATATCAAGATATTTGTGTCAACCTGCCATTGCTCAACTTAAATCGCTGCCACCAGAAGCTGTCTTCAAGGCCAATGTAATTAAAGGTTCATCACAATCCTAAGATATTGCAGTAAGCTAAGATAGCTGAAATACTAACTGGAAATCACAGATATTACGAAATTGCTACTTTTAGTACAAAATAATGCAACAGGTGAAGCAGAAGCCATTTGAATCAAAAGTGGTAAGTGGTGAAAAGAACTGTGACTGGTAAAAAGCTACCATTATTGACTCTAATAATATGACATAATGTGAACAGTGATTACAGTGTGACTTGTGTACGGATTTTGCACAGTAATACGTTCATTGTAAAGAAGTGCTGTAAAATGCTTTTTATTCTATTTTTTCGTGAGATAATGCATGCCTGCAATGGCCTGAGAATTATCATGTGCACCTAACTGTATTGAACAATTAATATTTGGTGACAAGTTTTATATCTTTTGAAATGTAAATATGCTTGAGGATTTTTTTTTTAATATTCCACATCCACAAAGGCAATTTCATGTGGAATCTGGGGGAGATAAATTAGTATACCTGTTCTTATTTTGTAAATATTTATTGACATTCTTTTTTTCGGACATGTTCCACATCCCAGCGGATTTCCTCAATATACTTAAATTGGGACAAAAAGTACATCACATCTAATCTAATGTAAACTTTGAGAACAAAAGCATGCGTCACCTAGGATGGAACTTTCATGCATAGAGGAGGAATGGTAAGGAAGTGTGGGGTGGGGGGGGGGGGGGGTGAGAAGTGCGCGTCTGGAGCAGGAGGGAGTGGGCAAATAAAGTCCATGTTGTCAAACTGCATTGCTGCGGATAACAGTCAGGCTCATTTGCATATGGTGCATTGTATTATACGTTCAATTCTATGAGGGGAATAATAAATATTAAATCCAATTTCGATCAATCGTCATGAGAGAAATATTAATTCATGTCCACTGCTCCACATATTTACTCTGTGTAATGTTGGGAGGCGAGAACAGCTTTGCGAAGACATGAAGTACGATTTTTCTCAAAAGGACATTGAAACTGCTTGCAACAATTACCATTTATTGCGATGGTGAACTGCATTACAAGTAAAAATTTAATACATGGCAAAATTAACTTCAAGCACAAACTGAGATCATTATATTGCTTGACAACTGCTTCTGCTCAACAGTATTTTGAAAAATGTGTAAGGAGTGGTTGTGTGTGTGTGTGTGTGTTTGACTATAATTAAGTATAATTACTGCATGTAAAAAAGAATTAGTGGTAGAAAAGACTAATGTAAAAGACTATCGCAAAAATGGTCAATAAGACGTCATATTTTTCGCTACTAATGGGCATTATGAGTGTAAACTGATATGTTTGATATAACAGTGAGAGACCGCATTTATGATCTATTGAACAAGCAAACAATTAAACATTATCTGTCCTAATAACTCCGGGGAATCTGACCAATAACATCGAAAACCACCGATATCTCGACTAGTAACAGTTACTGTCATTTTAAGGCCTTATCCAGTTCAAGCCTTGAAAATGATGGGGGTTTACATGTAGAAATATTGGACTATTGACGAATTTATCCAGCTGCACAAGCTGCATTCTCGAAAGTTATTAGAGCATACAACATGGCTGGAGAAGATTAACTTCTCGTTGGACAACATATTGAACATTTTGCTCTGTCTAATTCAAAGAATAAAAAGTCCTAATCAAAAAGGCTAGGAATTTCTCATTTTTATGTATGCAACTGATATTTTGACGAACACATTTTTTAAAACATGAATCATTAAAAATGAGAAATATTATTACTTTGTTCCAAAGTCTACATAGTAATACCATTGTGACTTCTATTTGAGTCTCTTTCTGAACGATCTGATTTTAAATTTATGGTGATAGGTTCAAGGCTTATATCCACCATCACTTCCCTGTCAAATTCTTCTTTCTGAAGCTTTTCAGCATGCCACACAGTCTGTGTCCACACTACAGGTGGAATTTTGTCTGTTGCCTCATTGTCTATTACCTCATGCGCAGGTGATTCACTGTATGTTATCTTGAATGTTTTGGTTTTTTTCTCCCACATACCCTTAAAACCCTTTTCCCAAATTAATTCTATGGGGCTACAATGACAGTGACCCTTGGGTAAACGCAAAACTCTGTGATCCAATTCACATGCAGAGAAGTCAAGTTTGTACATTCTGTCACCGACTTGTACAGTATAAATTAACGAGCTGCAGGAGATCGGCATGAGTCTGTTTTATATGGTGCTTACTATTTTTATTTTTAAGCTGGGGAAAAATATCCGCTTTTCTGGTGTTTGTACTTGAATTTTTCTCTATAAGTGTTGTATTATAACTGGCAATGAACGACTAGGAAGCAAGGTATGACAAGAATTGTGAATTACGTCATGAACTGACAGCATTCATTGCCGAATGGTAATCACTGCCGTTTTTCTTGCACATAATTACAAGTTTATTCTCAGAAATAAAACCAGAAGGGTCAGCATACAGAATAATTATCCAAGAACCTATCCCTATGAGAACTTTAAAACAGCCAGTACTATCACTCATTTTCCAGCAGCTATTCTTGGAAATGTTTCATCAAGGTAATACACTGTTGAACTACCCCTTCTCTTGCATCGTGAATCTTTATATGGGATATAGTTCATACTGCACCTAGGTCACTTCTTTGACTAAAAACTGTCTTCTTAACATATCTGGAACCAAAGTCTTTTAAAATTCTTTACCTTGGCGAAGTGCTCACCATTGAAGCCTGCATAACTGTAACACGTTTTTGTTATGTCGGGCATTCATCATTCACATGGTGCACTTTAAAACATCGTTGTTAAAACTATCAATTTGTGTTACAGGTTCCTTGCGATTCTGCTGCTTACCAGGCGACACGAAACCAACTATTTCTACAGTTCCTATAGCTCTGACACTTTCCTTTACAGTTCTCTTGATCGAAACCATATGGTCCTGGAGTCGGTTCTTGGTTTTTCCAATGTCAATAGTAGGAGACCTCCTTTTAAATTTCCGTTTGAAAATGTTATAAATGCGGTTAATAATCCGCCTCGCCTGCTTGTGAAGCACTTCACGTTTATTGCCATCACCTGACTCTTTTTTAATCGCACTTAAACATTTACAAGATACACATTCACAGCTATACTGCTGCAAGAAAGAAAAAAAAGGGAAACAAAAAAATTGGTAGATGAATGAATAATTTGGCTGTCGTAAAGTTCGGTAACAGTGCAGCATGTAGAACCGAGATTTTCGCCCTCTAGCTGTAACTCTCTGCTAGCTGCTCGGAAAGAGAATGAATGTTTCCAGAATGAGATTTTCACTCTGCAGCGGAGTGTGCGCTGATATGAAATTTCCTGACAGTTTAAAACTGTGTGCCGGACCGAGACTCGAACTCGGCGCCTTTGCCTTTCTCGGGCAAGTGCTCTACCAACTGAGCTACCCAAGCACCACTCACGGCCCGTCCTCGCAGCTTCAGTTCTGCCATTACTGGCCGCCAGTGGCTAGTGGAGGGGGATGCGCACAACGGCTGAAAATTGGGTTGCCTTCTTACATGATGCGAACAATAATACCTAGGCTTCAGTGATGAACCTACTCTAGTATTCAGACAGGCGTCTAAAGCTAGCGAAATAAGGGATGCTCAACTACCGGACCTACCGATAGGTGGCTCTAGCGCGTGCCGGCCAAAGATCATATCACTGAGTGTCCGCCATATCTGAATTTGGCAAAAAACGAAGTGTCAAAACACGGATGAAAATGTTTTTCGTTCTGCGCCCTCATAAGTATTTTATATTGGATGTTCTAGATATCTACACATCAACATAATGAAGTGTTTCTAATCTAGCGAGAAAAAACAGTGACAGTTCTGCTATGAAATTCCTTAAATTCGAGTGTGTTTTGCAAGTTTGAGAAGCTGACCTATAAATTGTTTACTATTAATTTTATTAGTGCTTTACTAATTTGCCCGTTTTAAAACACTATTTAAGATTCAGTGGAGGTCAACAAATTACCTTACGGAAATACAGAAGCGTCCGATCTTACCCGTCGGCTTTGACCCATGATGTCACAAATACCGCGGAAACGACTATAAACAATTCCAATATGGCGGATATAAAAACATCGCATACGTATTGTAAACACTGAAATACACAAGTTTCACAAAAAGCCTAATGACTGTAACGGGACAAGCGTGGGAAATTAGGGGTTTTTGGGTGCGGAGAAACTAAATATACAGAAATGTAGCCACCGACCGCCATTCAAAACCACGCAAAACAACGAAATAAATCAACATCACAAAACTGACCAAATACCAAAAAACACATTCCTATCCATAATCGGACACTTCCCTTAACCTATATAGCTCAACAGAACCTACCGATCACATCCCCCAATAGAAAACTAAGAAACGAAAGCTTCCCTTACACCTACATACATCGGCACTTATGCAGTTTAGCAGGTACGGAAAAAATTTTTCATTTTTTTTCAAAATTTGATCATCATGTATCGTTATGCGGTGGGGGGAGTCTGCAGTGCCCCCCCATCCCCCCACAGGCTTCATTAGTGTCAAATCAATATTTTCGAATCATAGGCGGCCGCTGCCGCGGCCGCATTCCAAAAAAAAACTCCCAACCTAACCTCAAGTGGGCTACGCTACAGATCAATATGTTCATCAAATTGCTTCATATTACGTATACATGTTCATTAGTGTCAAATCAATATTTTCGAATCATAGGCGGCCGCTGCCGCGGCCGCATTCCAAAAAAAAACTCCCAACCTAACCTCGTATTCAGGGCTACGCTACAGATCAATGTGTAGGTCCCTTACGTCACGGGTCAAAGCCGACGCGTGAGATCGGATGTTTCCAACCTATACCCAATACACAAAACAGCATTAAATTAACCATTAACTCACTAATAGAAATTCCGCTTCAAATCCAACACCTGAGCAACAGAAAACTGACCCCACCACACGAAACAAACGAAACAAACGAAAACCATGAACACACCACCAGAGAGCACGACAAACAAAAACAAGACATCTACAAACACGCCACAATCGCAAATCAAACTCCGCGCCGTAATGACGTCACACACCACAACACGCTTACGTCACGGGTCAAAGCCGACGGGTAAGATCGGACGCTTCTGTTGACCCTACCTTACTTGCCAAAGCTTTTAACAACAGGTGTAATTCGGAAGATCAAGTGTGGAAAACAGTGAAGATGTCTCTTGAAAAAAAGTTGACATCGTTTGCTTAGGGGTATCTTTACTGACAACAGAAATTACAACTGAACTATTAAAGTATTACTTACGTATAAACGGAACAAACTGTCATTTTCCTTTATCTGAAGTGATGCATTACCGATCTGCATATATGCTGACACTGTAATTGCAATGTGCATCTTCGAATTTGGCTCTCTCTGTGATCAGAAATTTAAATGCCACGATTTTATTAACGCCTGTACGTGGCATGGTGTATTTTAACTGAGTGATAAGGTAGAGCACCAGTTTTTGACAGTGCTTCAGTCTTTCATACAAGACAAGAAATACATTTAAATGAGACAAATACAAAGGCTCCTCTTAAAAGCATGACTTGTATCATTTGGAAGTTAAGTCTAGTAATAACATTATATAGGACTGATCCATGATGATGTAAGATGTGAAGGAACTTGTTGAAAATAACATCGATCACAGCTGTTAATTTTAAGTTTGGGGTGTCTTAAAACTGTAATTTTCCAGTCTGACACCCAAACAATGACTGGTAGCATGGTTTTATTTTAAAATTGAATTCAAAACATGTCAGTGAGCAAAATTAATTACACTATGAATTACAACCGTGGAATTTTATTTCTGTGAATCTTGGTTCCAGTCTTTGACATGGTTTCAATCACTGGAATGACTGGTTGTCATGATATGGCCCAAGCAAAAAACAAACCTGAAATCAAAACCTGTAGAAGCTCGCCAGACAGGCACCCCAATGGCTACTACAGTCTGTGTTAGACAAGGGTGCATTATATTGCAAATTTTGTGTAAAAAGTTTCATATTGTCTGAATTTGTCCTATACTGACAGGACATTCTAGTCCAGCCGATTTTCTTATCTGCAAAAGTACACTAGCCAATACCAGTGGTACAAAGGTAGTGCCAAATTACAAACTATTCAGTAACAACAGAAGTATTGCTGGACAATGTACAGTAAATAATATGTAATAACCTGAGACATTCAGAATTGGTTTGAAGAAGTAGAACAGCATTTGGAAAGAGAGTAACATTTTGAAAATAACAAATGACACAAGTAGAGGTTTCAGTTCTGATGAAAGCTCACTTACTTTTTTTTTTTTTTCAAGGGAAAAATGTGGTAAAATAAAAGTTCAAGAAAGTTGTGTACAATGTTGGAAATGATGAAAAAGAAAGTCTCACTATGCTTTTAACAGCATATGCTGCTGTAAAGCTTGCTCCTCCTAAGAACATGATTTTCTCCCATCTCTCTCTCTCTCTCTCTCTCTCTCTCTCTCTCCCTCTCCCTTTCCCCCTCCTCCATGTGAAGAGTATTCCTATAATAATAGCTAATAGCATACCAAGAACATGAGGGTGTCACAGTGGAGATTTGTTTTCTGGTACAGACATCTGATACAACTATTCCACAGCAAAACTTACTTTCAACAGGTGTGGTAGCAGTGCATTCCCATAGGATAACAGAATATTATGTCCTCCAGGAATCACATTGGGTACACCACTTACAGCATAAACTGTACAGCAACTACAATGTTTTGTGAGCAAGTAATACCAGTCAGTATCTTTAATTTTAACATAAGTCTTGACTCCCTTAATTACCTGCTTATACATGTGCTTGTACTACAGGTTATTGGTAAAGCAAATACTTATTGAATAGGTCTTTACACTTTTAATACTTAGCAGAAATTCTGAAAAAAGTAAATTCTTTTATTAATGTATCACCTCTATGGTGAATTAAGAGGTACCGACTGGTTTCGTTGAACATTTAATAGAAGCCTTCTTTTTACCTGCTATAGATAAAGAGCCATTCCAAGTTCGGTACATTACAATCTCTCGCATTTTTCATGAGGTTTGTTATTCTGTACACTAATATTTCTTCTTCTAAATGGTAAATATTGCATTCAGACATTGTCGGTATTAAAGGTAATTCATGAAATAAATTATATTTAAACTAGAAAAATTAAAGGTTCCACATGACACATGAAAAGTACCTTGTTACACACATGTATGTACAGATTCCAAAATGTCTGTGAATTTGAGTTACAAACTTTTTTAAATAGAAATATGAAGATCACAATACTTTGGGTCTGCAATAACTCAAATGTAAAATACTTTAGTTCCCTATGGGAAACTTTGTTCTTTACGTGACTCGTGCAACTGCTTTCACTCTAATTAATGGAAAACTAAATGGTTTATGTTAAAGTTAACTTGCAAAAAGTGTAACCATTGTTACATAATTTCTGTGAAGTAAGATTCCTTAATGTTAATTCCTTCCTTTGTCATTGTAACTTGATAATTTCAGTTCCATATGGGACATATGACCTAAAAAAAATGAAATGCTTTTATTACTATGACCAAACAAAATCTTTTTAACATGTAGTACACAGTTCAAATCAGCAAAAAGTGTAACTGTATAATTAAGGTAAATGTTGATGAAAATTAGGCATGTAACATGAATACTGAAACTTCCTAATCCGCAACTTGAGGTCGTGTGGTAGCGTTCTCGCTTCCCGCGCCCGGGTTCGGTTCCCAGTGGGGTCAGGGATTTTCTCTGCCTCGTGATGACTGGGTGTTGTGTGATGTCCTTATGTTAGTTAGGTTTAAGTGGTTCTAAGTTCTAGGGGACTAATGATCATAAATGTTAAGTCCCATAGTGCTCAGAGCCATTTGAACCATTTTTTGAAATTTCCTAGATTTCCAAGTGTAACTGTAATCACTGTATTCAGTACTTTGTAGTGCTAGAAAGATAATTCTATATGATTATTTGCATTCTCTTCCCCTCCCCATCCCTCAACACAGGAAAATATAACAGAAAGACCTTCTAGCAAAATATAGACAAAATAAAGAAAATTAGGTTTTGCCTGAATAAGGCCCCCTTATTCTAGAATGGTTCTAAAGTAATAAGAATGCTTATGATCAATTGGAACATTGTGTTCATTCTAAGAAGTATTAAAACAAGAATTAAGAGAGTAACAATTTTATTGCTCTTATGTTGCAAAGTATCCACAAACATTACTGTTTGAAACATAGGGCCACTGCCTACTTCATTAGATTACACCCATTCTGTGATTAAACTGTCTTCTTGAAGTGAAAAATTCAAGTTAACATAGTTATTGAGGGAAATATTTTCTCACACTGAAAGCTATCTGTCAAATAAGTCTCAGAACTTTTTTTTTCATTAATTTCACACAAATCACCTGTTTTTAATGCAAGTGCATATTTTGTAACACCTAACATCTTAAAATAAGCTTATATAATAAATAATTATAATTTTGTTACAATATCTACACAGGATGTAAAGAGTTAATTTTACTTCAGTGTGATTCATCATTTGAAGTTCATCATTATACAACAACAAATCTATGGACAAAGTAGTTCTAAAAAATCTGTCAAAATGTCACACCCATCTGCATGAAAAGTCCCAATACATAATCTTTTCCAATTTGAGCACTATACATGATTAAGGGAAGCAGTGGTTAAGAAGGGAGTAAGACAGGGTTGTAGCCTCAGATTATTCAATCTGTATATTGAGCAAGCAGTAAAGGAAACAAAAGAAAAATTCGGAGTAGGTATTAAAATCCATGGAGAAGAAATAAAAACGTTGAGGTTCGCCGATGACATTGTAATTCTGTCAGAGACAGCAAAGGACTTGGAAGAGCAGTTGAATGGAATGGATGGTGTCTTGAAGGGAGGATATAAGATGAACATCAACAAAAGCAAAACGAGGATAATGGAATGTAGTCGAATTAAGTCGGGTGATGTTGAGGGTATTAGATTAGGAAATGAGACACTTAAAGTAGTAAAGGAGTTTTGCTATTTGGGGAGCAAAATATCTGATGATGGTCGAAGTAGAGAGGATATAAAATGTAGACTGGCAATGGCAAGGAAAGCGTTTCTGAAGAAGAGAAATTTGTTAACATCGAGTATAGATTTAAGTGTCAGGAAGTCATTTCTGAAAGTATTTGTATGGAGTGTAGCCATGTATGGAAGTGAAACATGGACGGTAAATAGTTTGGACAAGAAGAGAATAGAAGCTTTCGAAATGTGGTGCTACAGAAGAATGCTGAAGATTAGATGGGTAGATCACATAACTAATGAGGAAGTATTGAATAGGATTGGGGAGAAGAGAAGTTTGTGGCACAACTTGACCAGAAGAAGGGATCAGTTGGTAGGACATGTTCTGAGGCATCAAGGGATCACCAATTTAGTATTGGAGGGCAGCGTGGAGGGTAAAAATCGTAGGGGGAGACCAAGAGATGAATACACTAAGCAGATTCAGAAGGACGTAGGTTGCAGTAGGTACTGGGAGATGAAGAAGCTTGCACAGGATAGAGTAGCATGGAGAGCTGCATCAAACCAGTCTCAGGACTGAAGACCATAACAACAACAACAACAACAACATGATTAAACAATATGAGTTTATTTAACTTCTGCCTTATACTTGATTTGTTGTTTAAAATTTTCTCAGCGGGCTTTTTTTCCATATGTTTTTAAGCATGTGCAGGAGTACAGGGATGCAATCTTACAAACAAGTTGAGTCTGATGTAAATCCTCAATCCCAGTTTCATAATGGTAATCATGACCAAGAGCAGGCCCGCATCTCATGGTCGTGCGGTAGCGTTCTCGGTTCCCACGCCCGGGTTCCTGCGTTCGATTCCCGGCGGGGTCAGGGATTTTCTCTGCCTCGTGATGGCTGGGTGTTGTGTGCTGTCCTTAGGTTAGTTAGGTTTAAGTAGTTCTAAGTTCTAGGGGACTGATGACCATAGATGTTAAGTCCCATAGTGCACAGAGCCATTTGAACCATTTTGAACTACATGCTTTCTTGTATGAAAATCATAAACAGGTGGCAAACAACACACATTAAAATTTGAGCAATTCCCATTCATTGCAGTGACACTGTTACCCAAGAGCAACTTTCTCATGGCACATTTGAACTGGTATGCATTTGCAGTGTTGTTCCAACCACCTCTGGACTGAATGCAGGAAAAAAAAGGTCTATGTGGTTTTGTGACAGTTTATAAGTTAGCAAATACTTCAGAGGAGATTCAACACGAAGCATACTTGCCAGAGCTATGTGCCTGACTGGTTGCATATTGAAAATTATCCCAAAAGCAAAAGTATTTCTTGCATGGAGCAGCAATGGAACACCAATGATTTTTAAGCTTTTGATATAATTTTCACTGTCTCTGAAAATACCAAGCCAATAAGATTTGTTGTCAAGTCTCAGGGGGCTCTTATACCCTTTACCTAATGGATTTATGGAGTTCAGAATATCAAAAATCTTATCAATATAATACAAAAATTCTACTGTTGCTTCACTTCCTTTAAAATTTGATCACCAACCCTCCTCAAAAACTCTGTACTATCTGCCACACTAGAACTCAAAGTCTGTGCAGCTAATGAAACATTCATTTTTCTATTGTGGTGTATACTTATATGTTGTCCTGATAGTTTGTTGGCAAATGTCATACCTTCTTCTTGTTGTACCTTGTTCAATTGCTCAATGAAATGCCATCTAATAATGCCAGTTGGAGACTCAATGGCAGATACTTTTGCTAGAGCATTTCTGGCAAACTTAATCATATGACACATGTCCAAGATACACTAAACATTGAATTTTTCCACAAGACGAGGAAAGTAGCTTTTAAAATCACCCTTGGAAAAATTTAAAGTACAGCCGAGTGAACGTAAAGTGCTTATATTTACCTTACAGCCATCACATGTAACACACCAAACCCTAATGCCACAACTATGCAGCCTCTCTAAAGCAGATTTTATCAGTGTGGCCTGATTATTTGCCTGTACACCGTTGATAAAGAAATATGCAATCAGGCTTTTAAATTTGCCTTTAATAAAGACAAGCATGAAAACCAGAGCCTCAGATTCCTCTATTACTTCTTTTGACTGAGGCACTTCCCCACCAAAGTCTAAAAATCCTGTGTACTGCTTAGTTCCTTGGTCCCAAACTACTTGCTTCCTAATTGCCATACTGTCTACAATTAGACATGAATCGCTGAACTGGTCCCTTACAATGTACTTGAAAACATCTTTTAAGAAGCCAGGTTCACAGTCTACACTTGCCACCCATTTTGAAATCAATGACGTATGGGGCAGAGGCATTAATTTCTTCAGGTATTCATATGCTGCTGGTGAATAAAAGTAGACAGTCATCGCAAACATTTTCACATTTGTTGTGTATCTATTACCCTTTGATGAGAGAGAGTTGTTCACTAAACTGCACACTAATTCCACTTGTGTTCCTTTCTGATGATTGAGGAAGTTATGTAACTTCTGAGGAAGATGCCCCTTCTCCTTCAATGAACTTGTCGGATTCAGCTAAACTGGTGGCTGTCCGACCTTTGCTTAACGTGATTCAGAAGAATGAAGACCTTCAGTTGAGCAACAATAACTTTATTGCGAGCACGTATCTGACGACGCCCGGCATGCATGGACCGATCGGAGCTATAAAATTTGCTTCCGGCCTATACAGAGGATCCTTAATCCTCGGAAACTTCCGTAGCTAGGAAAGAAAACAGTACTCGTCCACACAAGTCAGGAGGCATGGAACTACTAACTAACTCAAAAAACAAGGAATAATAAACAGAATGTATATAAAAGCTAGAAAACACAGCGCCTCTAGAGGCTGGGCGCGGAACTACACAAACGTCGCGTAAAGTAATTACGACCGCACACCACTGCACTGCCACACGCGCACAGCACACACACACACACACACACACACCGGCGAGCTTGAATTGGCGCGCGGCAGCGTCGCTACATCAGCCCCACGGGGCGGAAGCGGAGCGTCGGCGTCGAGATACCGCGCCGGAAAGTGCACCCGACGTCCAGAACGGGTCGTCCTCGTCGGAGGAGGAGGAACAACGTCAGGAGGCGGATGTTGTGCTGCGCTGGGCGGCGGATGTTGAAGAGCCGGCGCCGGAGATGTGGCGTCAGTATCTGGAACAGCGGTAGGTGGATGCCTACGACGAGGTGCCGCTAGTGGGGTGTCAGGAAAAACATACGCAGGTTTAACCCGATTTAACGCAACAGTCGTGGTTTTTCCGTTCACTAGGATATCCATGGTGTGGGCACTGCGCCGTAGCACTTCATATGGACCAGAATAAGGAGCTTGTAGAGGCGGTTTAACGCCCTCAGTGCGGAGCATGTCGTGACGACATTGTTCCAGGTCCTGGTGCACGAAAGTGGGCGGCTTGCCATGACGTGTGGCTTTCGGAGGGCGAATCTTTGATACACGGTCCCTCAATCGTCGCAAGAAATCTCTGTGGCATCGGCGTCTACAAAGTCCCCAGGAAGGCGCAGTGTTTCTCCATAAACCAGTTCTGCCGCTGACGACCCCAGGTCTGGTTTGAAAGTAGTCCGTAATCCTAACAAGACCACTGGTAGTGCGGTTGTCCAGGTTTCTTCGTGGCACATCAGCGCGGCCTTCAAACAACGGTGCCAGCGTTCGATCATTCCATTGCTTGCTGGGTGATAACTTGTGGTCTTATGGTGGGTGTAACCACAAAACTTGGCCAGCTGTGAGAACAGGTCTGATTCAAATTGCCGTCCGCGGTCAGTGGTAATATGTAGTGGGCATCCAAATCTTGCCAACCAAGTCATTGCAAAAGCGGAAGCTAATGTGTCTGCTGTGATATTATCCACCGGCACTGCCTCCGGCCAACGTGTAAAACGGTCGATCATTGTAAACAGATATCTTTGCCCGTTCGAAGGTGGAAGTGGTCCGACTACATCCAAATGAACGTGGGCAAAGCGGGCGGTGGTATCCGGAAAATCGCCGATCGGTGCGTGTACATGGCGGTTAATCTTGCAGCGTTGGCACTGAAGACAAGATCGGACCCACTCGCGGCAGTCTTTTTGCATGCCTGGCCACACGAAACGTTGCGCTACTAGGCGGAATGTCAGGCGTACCCCTGGATGGCACAATCCGTGTACTATATCAAAGGCTTGTCTTCTAAAAGCCGGTGTCAGAAAGGGACGAGGTCGGCCGCGAGAAACGTCGCAGTATAGCTGTGTATCTTCCGCCGGAACATCAACGAGTTTCAGTTGCAATGCGGAAGCCGTGTCTTTAACATAGGCAACGAGTTCTTCGTCGTCTCTCTGTGCCTGTGCCAGTGCAGGAAAGTCTATGGTACTGGAAACACTGTGATCCGTGAAAGGCAATCCGCAACAATGTTGTCGATCCCAGAAATATGTCTAATGTCGGTAGTAAACTGGGCCACGAACTCAAGGTGATGAAATTTACGGGGAGAGCAGTTGACACTATTCCGACGGAAGGCGAACGTGAGTGGCTTGTGGTCTGTATATATCGTGAAAGTTCGCGCTTCCACTTGGGGGGCGAAAATATTTCACTGCCTGGTATACTGCTAGGAGCTCACGGTCATATGTGCTCCATTTTCTCTGTGCAGGCGAAAGCTTGTGGGAATAATACGCCAGTGGCTGCCATGCGTTGTCGGACCATTGTTGTAACGCGGCACCGATCGCCGTCTGGCTCGCATCTACGACAATTGCTAATGGCGCGTCGAGCCGTGGGTGTGCGAGAAGCGCCGCGTCGGCCATGCTCCTCTTTGTTGCCTCGAACGCAGAACACATGTCCTCTGTGCACTGTATCAGAGACTTGCTATTTACTTTAGAGCCTGATAATGCCGCCGTCAAAGGTTCCTGCAGCTCCGCAGCATGAGGAGGGTGTCATCGATAAAAATTGAGCATCCCCAAAAAACGACGTAAGTCTTTGATCGTAGTTGGTCGGGGTAGCTGCAAGATAGCGTCCACCTTCTCGGACAGAGGAAGAGAGCCTTCAGCAGAAATCTTATGGCCAAGAAATGTCACCTCTGACTGCCCAAAAACACACTTGTCCACGTTCAAGACGACACCGTAATGCTCCAATCGCTCAAAAATCTCTCGCAGATGTTGTCGGTATCGTTCGTGGTCAGCAGAGAACACTAACACATCGTCAAGGTAGGCGAAACACAACGGCAGCCCCTGGAGAACCGAGTCTATAAACCTTTGCCAGGTCTGAGCAGCATTGCGTAAACCGAAAGTCATAAATTTGCTTTCAAATAAACCGAAAGGCGTTATTATTGCAGTCTTTGGAATGTCGTCATTGGCCACCGGAATCTGTGTATACGCTTTAGCGCAGTCCAGAACTGTGAACACCGTGGCACCATTTAAAGCGTGATTATAATCCCTCAGTAACAGAACGGGATATCTGACCGGCATTGTTCGCGCGTTAAGCGCACGGTAGCCACCGCATGGGCGCCAAGCTCCACCCTTCTTCGGAACAAGATGTAATGCGGAGGACCACGGGCTCTTAGATGGCCGCATTATGCCCTCGTGAATCATGGCGTCAAATTCTGCCTTCGCTATCTTCAGTCGGTCCGGAGCGAGACGCCTAGGTCGTCATGCTACTGGGGGACCATCAGTCGTTTGAATGTGATGCACCGTGTCATGTGGTATACACGTGGGAGCGCCGGGCGGCCTGGTCAAGTTCGGATAGTTAAGCAGTAATTCAGTGTACTCACCCTCCGCAGCATGGACCTACTTGGCACTGTGCGTTGCGGTGTTGCGATGGAAACCCGTGACTACTAAGCCAGTGACGCTGTCTACCAAGCGTGCGTTCGCGACGTCCGGCAGCAGGTGGTAGTGCGCGAGGAGATCAGCCCCGACGATCGCCTCCGTGACGTCAGCCACTGTAAAATTCCACTCGTACGCGCGACGTAGGCCGAGATTAAGCTTCATCCTCTGTGTGCCATATGTTGCGATGGAAGAATTGTTGGCAGCCGTCAGACGGAAGGCAGTTGGCGGCCGGCAACGATGTACGGCTGTTCGTGGTATGATACTCAGGTCAGACGCCGGAACTCCTATCGGTAACGAACAGGCGCTTGGAGGATAACTGGCAGTCGGTTGCGCCTATTGTCGACCGCCGGTGGCGTTTGGGTGCGAGCATGGCGATGTGCACTTCCTTGCCTGATCGCCGAATCGTTGGTGGTACCAGCACAACGTTACCTCGCCTTGCGGAGTGGTAGTACCGCCGGAAGATCTGCTTCTCGAACGCCGCCGTCTGTATCGGCTTCTTCTATTATTGTCGTCGTCACGTGCCAGCAGCGCACTGACCTGGGCGCACAAAAGCTCAACCTTGGCAGCGAGAGAATCATGGTCGGCTCGTGCTACAAACGCGGTGCTGTTTGCACTGTTGTCCAACGCCGCGACTGCGCTGACCGGAGCCGGTGTGATCGCGTCCTGAATCCGGTCTGCTAGCTGCGCCACGTCATCCAGCAGCATGTCCGTTTGTGAGGCAATTATGGCTTTTATTTGCGGCGGCAACCTACTGCTCCACAGCGTTCTGAGCAGACTGTCTGGCACAGTAACGGTGTCACCTTTGCTGCGTATATGTCGCAGGTATTGAGAAGGCTTCCTGTCGCCAATTTCTTCCTGTGTCAGAACCTGATGTATCCGGTCCTCTTGTGACGCGGCCACCTGTCGAATCAACTCTGATTTTAGCCTAGCATAAGCTCCAGCCTCGGGCGGTGCTGTGATTATGTCCTGCACCTCGGCTGCATAACGTTGGTCGAGTTGGCTCACAATCAGCGCAAATTTAGTTGCTTCGACCGTTATTCCAGCACAGTTAAAACTTGCCTCTGCCTGCGCGAACCAGAGTACCGGGTTGTCGGGCCAGAACGGCGGCAAACGGACTGCAATCCTGGAGATGGCCTGCTGTTCGGTCATTATGTGCTCGTTACTTACGTAGCTCACGGCTGCTTCTTCTTAATCACGTCGGTCTCTGCTTGGATCACGTCGGTCTCTGCTTGGATCACGTCGGGGTCACCGCTTGTCGGATTCAGCTAAACTGGTGGCTGTCCGACCTTTGCTTAACGTGATTCAGGAGAATGAAGACCGTCAGTTGAGCAACAATAACTTTATTGCGAGCGCGTATCTGACGACGCTCGGCATGCATGGACCGATCGGAGCTATAAAATTTGCTTCCGGCCTATACAGAGGATCCTTAATCCTCGGAAACTTCCGTAGATAGGAAAGAAAACAGTACTCGTCCACACAAGTCAGGAGGCATGGAACTACTAACTAACTCAAAAAACAAGGATTAATAATAATAATAAACAGAACGTATATAAAGGCTAGAAAACACAGCGCCTCTAGAGGCTGGGCTCGGAACTACACAAACGTCGCGTAAAGTAACAATCTTATACGCAAGTATACATTATGAATTTCTGTGAAGAAAAGGGGGCAATACAGTAGTAGAAAACAATCATTAAAATGAAGGTTGGTGTATGGAACAATATTTAATACATTTAGTTCTCTTGGGGAGTGTATATCCTTCTCTTGCTCCAATTTATGAACAGAAATGATGCATCATTGAGGAGGGATTGGGAACGTGGCTAAAATTTGACACAGTTAAACGCAACAACACTGCACATTTTTCGAACACGTGTAAGAGCAAGAAGTACCAATGTCTGCAAAAATACTGCAGCTACGTACTACGTAAAGTAATTACGACCGCACACCACTGCACTGACACGCGCACAGCACACACACACACACACCGGCGAGCTTGAATTAGCGCGCGGCAGCGTCGCTACAAACTTATGATGTCATCCACGGAAAACACTTTCTTCTTCGAAGTTTTTCACGGACACACTTCAGTTTACGTTTTAATTCGTGCACAATGTCTGAGAGAAAAAAAATGCAAGTTTCGGTCGCCTTGTCTTCCATTTCTACTTTCGACTGTATACCACAATCAATAACTGAAGAACCAACTGCACTCTAAATAAGGAAATAATTTCGTTACATAGAATTGAAATAACTCAAGGCTTCATGAAAAAATACTATAAGAAAACGTTGGGGGTGTGAAAACATCCTTATACTAACGTTTTCGACACAATTCGCAGCTTCTGCATTGGATAAGTGGGACATGCTTTCCACGGAAGAATTCTCATTGACAACATTCTCCACGCAATCAGTAGCGTCTGCAATGGGCAAATCGAGCACGGATTCCATGACATAACGCTAAAAACAAAAATATGGACCTGTATTACAACATTGCTTAGACCTATGTAGCGTACGAAATAAATTCACAAAAGTATAAAGCGCGCATACAGCAAGGAAAGTAATTAGCTACTTCAAATGGAGAATCATCGTTGTCACTCAAAATCCTAACAACATGTCGTCGTGGCTGTTTATCTGGTGCATCAAATGTGTCGGAAAGTCAAAAACTGATGGCACTGCTTCGGGTTTGAAACGTTTCTTCCACGTTTCAGGGCTCACTACGTAATCATCTTGTCGGAAACGGTTTCCTCAAAGAAAACTGCAAGATGTAGGATTAAAATCTTTCCGCTTCACGGAAGTAATCCGCGTCTTTAGTAGATCTGGGTGCTTTAGAGGAAACCTGTTCAAAAACATCGAATTAGCAAACGCACTATGTCTGTATTTTTATCGTATTGTATCGGCAGTCGTATTACCTGTGAAATGGTAAGTCACTCTCCTTACTCCATCGCTTCGTACAATTGAAAGCGGAACAAGAAATCACCATTTCGATAATCCGTAATTCCTTATACACCGTACAGACCGAGAGAAACTTCTTGCCAAATTCGAATATGGCGGGCAATACAGACGACAGTAATCAGCTGGTAGAGCCATCTATCGGTAGGCCCGGTAGTTGAGCATCCCTCATTTCGCTAGCTTTAGACCATGGAGGTAAGAATAAGGGGAGATGGCGCTACGTATCCCAGCCGTACTACGTTTTGAAGCCATGGGGGCGTGGCTCGCTGCCTGACCTAAACATTGCCAGTGTGCTATAGCGCTGCGTGTATTACAGTCGCTAATTGCACCATATACGCATGTAACGTCATCAGATTGATTGTTTCAAAGTTTTTGTTTAAAATAAAATCTCGTAAAGGCGAAATTCCGCATTTCTTCTGATTAAAAATAGTTTTTAATGTAATATTACGAATAGCTAGCCTTCAATGTAAACGATACATTTTTGTTAATTCAGTAATAAACGTGTATCACAAACTAAATAATAGAAACTGAAAACTAAGTTAGCTATACCCTCCCTCCAAAGCCCCATAAATACATCTTGTTTGTAATACGTACTGGGACATTTCAGTTACGTTACACTACTGGGAAACACTGTTCATTACCACCAATATTTACTGAAATACGGTACATAGAATGGCAAATCTACACAGTGTCCTGTTTAGGCCTATACTTTACGCCAGTTAATGCAGTGTTAGCTTTTAATTTGGTACATGATGAAGACAAAGTGAGTTACTCAACACTTCGATTATCGACGATACGTACGTATTATACTGAAACGTGAACTTGTAAACTAAGAATTTAATTCTTTGAATTAACATACCTTTTGCAAATGTTTTGGGTGTGTAGGGAAAACTGATGGTACAGCATTTTCTCGGAGCCTTACTGTTGAAAGGGAAGTTCGGTCTATGTCCTCTTCTCGGAAATGCTGAGAACATATAGTGCTCCATTTAGACGCACGCCAATTCTTCCTCCTCACGGCATTCTCCCACAGAGCTTTCCGACTTTCATTTTTAGGAAATCTAAAATCATACAGGAGAAAAACACGCTGTAGTACAAGTACCGATGTAGCACACGTTCATTCACAATGAAGTTGTAAAATCACACTTAACGAGACAACTTACACATGAAATGTTATTCCCTTCTATTTCGCATCACAATCGGAACGATTCGTACATCCGAACACCACACAAGTCACCATAATAGCGCAAAATCCTTCCAAAAGTGAGCGACAAGCCTATGCACACAAGCTTGCAGCAGCAATGTTTTGGTCGGATTGAGATGGCTACCCTCGGCTTCACATAGCTTCAGAGCTGTGATGTCACGGCGTCGCCCTCTATTCTTACCTCCATGCTTTAGACGCCTGTAGTATTCAGTTGGCAGTTTTGGTGTCTATATGGCACAGATATGAAATGGCAAGACACACTTGAGCTTTGTGTTTTGCAAAGTTTAGGTTCAGATAGTTATTCAGTTTCCGCATTCATCTAGATTGTACTTTAATTAATTGATTTTCGAAGGAAAGAGAACTTTGGAATCATTTTAAAAATATCACAAGCACTAATGTTTGCCATTGGAGAACTGCTGTATGTTTACGATGACTAAGTTTTCTTCCTTCAGTTTTTCATGTTTTAAGTAAAATGAAATTTTTCGTAATCCAGATTCTGTTTTACCACTTTATCAAATGCAATACGAGATTCAGAGGCCAATCAAGACCACCTACAATAAATTGTAGGTGGTCTTGGGCCAATCTGTTGCGAACGCGGTAGCAGATCCTCGGAACTCTGTGTTCTTTATCTTCATTGCTCGGTGAGTTGGTATGTCTCTGAATTCTGTAGCCGTAGGGTAGGTCAAAACCAAGTCGAAAGGTAGGTGTTGTCGCAAAGCAATTTGTTAAAGTGTTAAACGTTGTATGAGGTTTGTTATTTCGTCGATAACGTGGAAATTTGTAATCATTTAATTCCATTGCATAATTCGTTGAAATATGGCGGATCCTAGAGTAAAAGTTATTAAAATCAAGACAGGTGTCGTGAAACGTCTGACGAAGGAAAAGGTGGTATATGAACAAGAAGCAGAGAAACAAAAAGAGAGAGTCCAGAAACTGAAAGAAGAAGGTAAAGCATGTTTGTATTTAAACATTTTTTTCAAATGACTCTATTTACAGCTAATGTCAGCTGGGTTGTGCGCAGGATCTTTACGGAATCGAGTCTCACATGATACTTTGACGTATGAGGTAACCTAGTTCTTATCTTAAGAAATATCGGTGTTCGTCCGAATGTATTGTTCTTCTGCCATAAAATATCCAATTTGTTACTAATTGTAACTGCTTTTTTTCGTTATTGGGTTCTAATTTACAGTACTATATAATAGTACGTCGTGTTGGGAAAATTTTGATTTGTGAAGGATAAGTTCATTACTGTAACAAAATGTATAAATAAATCCATTGTCATATATTGCCCAAAATTTGAATTGCGCAGTGCCCTTTAGGCGCTTCATAAAATTTATAGCATTTATTAGGTAACAATAGTGAAATCATTAGCCAATTCACTGAAAAAGAGCGTCATCTAATACGTAGGAATTATTTCTACAGAAATCACTAGAGCACAGTTGCGAAAGTTTTCGAAAGCCAGACCACTTTTTTTAACTGTTTCGTTTGGTGATGACTGAAATAGATAATATGTGAACCTTTTGTATACCGTAAAGTTGCTTATGAGAAAGTGCCAGTGTTTTAAGTGCCCCACATTCGAATGTACACTAACGGCTTCTCATATTCAGCTGAGATATGCGTCGCAGTCTTTCCTCCGATTTAAAAAAAAAAAAAAAAAAAAAAAAAAAAAAAGAAGAAGAAGAAAAGGTCGAGCCTAGATTCTTGATGAGCTGCAGTATTTTTGCACACATTGGTACTTCTTGCTCTTACGCGTGTTCGAAAAATGTGCAGTGTTGTTGCGTTTAACTGTGTCAAATTTTAGCCACGTTCCCAATCCCTCCTCAATGATGCATCATTTCTGTTCATAAATTGGAGCAAGAGAAGGATATACACTCCCCAAGAGAACTAAATGTATTAAATATTGTTCCATACACCAACCTTCATTTTAATGATTGTTTTCTACTACTGTATTGCCCCCTTTTCTTCACAGAAATTCATAATGTATACTTGCTTACAAGATTGTTACAGACTTCCAAGACATATACATAGAAAGAAAGATCCTTTATCATTTAGCTACAATATAGGTCAGCAACTGGAAGCAGTTAATTCCATAAATTATCTGGGAGTAGGCATTAGGAGTGATTTAAAATGGAACGATCGTATAAAGTTGATCGTCGGTAAAGCAGAAGCCAGACTGAGATTCATTGGAAGAATTCTAAGGAAATGCAATCCGAAGACAAAGGAAGTAGGTTACAGTACACTTGTTCGCCCACTGCTTGAATATTGCTCACCAGTGTGGGATCCGTACCAGATAGGGTTGATAGAAGAGATAGAGAAGATCCAATGGAGAGCAGCGCGCTTAGTTACAGGATCATTTAGTAATCACGAAAGCGTTACAGAGATGATAGATAAACTCCAGTGGAAGACTTTGCAGGAGAGACGCTTAGTAGCTCGGTACGGGCTTTTGTTGAAGTTTCGAGAACATACCTTCACCGAGGAGTCAAGCAGTATATTGCTCCCTCCTACGTATATCTCGCGAAGAGACCATGAGGATAAAATCAGAGAGATTAGAGCCCACACAGAGGCATACCGACAATCTTTCTTTCCACGAACAATACGAGACTGGAATAGAAGAGAGAACCGATAGATGTACTGAAAGTACCCTCCACCACACACTGTCAGTTGGCTTGGGGAGTATGGATGTAGATGTAGATATACATTGTGTTGGTAGCAATTGCTGAAAGTTTGATTCAATGTGTTACTTCAAGGCAAACTGTAAATATTTGAAAATTGGCTGCAGTATTTAAACAAATAATGGTATGCTGACAGTTTTTTCCCCTGAATATCCTTTCGGACATGTGGTTTCTGAAAACATGGTGGAATTGTCCAATATATCCTGGAGAGAAATAAAATTACTACCCAAGAGACGTCAACATAAGTATACAAGACAGTATCCAAATTGATCAAAAATTGTGGTATATGAAACAAAATTACAAATTATAAAATAGAGGGCAACTTGTACATTACGTGACACATGAACACTTTCTTACTTCTGCCATAACCAAATTAACTCAGTGTAAAAGTTCATAGCATTTTGTTTATAATATTTAAGCATTTTGTCAAAAGCCAATATTGTCAGCACTGCACAAAATGCTGGTGCTGCACTCTACATTCAAACTGATTTGGAACTACACGTGATGACACTGATACTTAGATCATTATTACTTATTTCTTTTTTTTATTTTATGAGAACCACTTTTCTTCCAACTTTGAGGACTCTTTGCTCCGAGAATAAGTAAGGCCTGTTGCTGTGGTGATATCAACTTCACACAGAATGTGAGAGAAACAAACATCATTATCAGGCCAATAGAAGGATGGGGATGGTCCACGAAGATGCATGAACTGTACTGTAACATCTCCTTCACAATTCACCTTCTCAACAATTCCCAAATACCAAGAAGAGTCATATGCACATGCAACATAGCAGATGGGCTGCTTAGTGCATTCTGGCATTAGTGACGGAAGTGTGTTTGAGAAATCGTGCATGATACTAAAATCCATATCGCAGCTCAGCCTTTTTACTCCAGTGTTGGTTGGTGGTATTTGTACAATGTGATGTATAGATAGTGTTCCAGAAGTTGTTTTTGCACTTGTGAAGTGCTGAGAAAGATAATGTTCTACTTGTACCATTTCATTTTTTGAAACTAAGAGAAATGAAATGCCTTGCAGGTTATTTATTTATTTAGCGATCTGTGGAAATTTTAAGATGTGTGGATGCTGTGTACATTCATATATTTATAGTTTGTTGTTGCATGTAGTTAAACATTGTGACACATAAGTTATTTACAATCATTTTTTGCATCTTATCAGGCTGGCCACAGTGGCCGAGCGGTTCAAGGCGCTTCAGTCCGGAACCACACAGCTGCTACGGTCACAGGTTCAAATCCTGCCTCAGGCATGGATATATGTGATGTCCTTAGGTTGGTTAGGTTTAAGTAGTTCTATGTCTAGGGGACTGATGACCTCAGGTGTTAAGTCCAATAGTGCTTAGAGCCATTTGAGCTCCTTATCACAACGTTGCATATGGTTAAATATTGTGAAACAAAAGTTATTTACAATAATTTTGTACTTAGGAATTCACTTATAGTGTAAAAGCAGTGTTCCTACAAAATCATCATCATCATCATTTAAGACTGATTATGCCTTTCAGTGTTCAGTCTGGAGCATAGCCCCCCTTATACAGTTCCTCCATGATCCCCTATTCAGTGCTAACATTGGTGCCTCTTCTGATGTTAAACCTATTACTTCAAAATCATTCTTAACCAAATCCAAGTACCTTCTCCTCAGTCTGCCCCGACGCCTCCTACCCTCTACTGCTGAATTCATGCGTCTCTTGAGTAACCTTGCTTCCCCCTTTCATGTAACATGACCCAACCATCTAAGCCTGTTCGCCCTGACTGCTACATCTATAGAGTTCATTCCCAGTTTTTCTTTGATTTCCTCATTGTGGACACCCTCCTGCCATTGTTCCCATCTACTAGTACCTGCAATCATCCTAGCTACTTTCATATCCGTAACCTCAACCTTGTTGATAAGGTAACCTGAATCCACCCAGCTTTCACTCCCATACAACAAAGTTGGTCGAAAGATTGAATGGTACTTGGTACTGACTTCCTTCTTGCAGAAGAGAGTATATCATAGCTGAGCGCTCACTGCATTAGCTTTGCTACACCTCGCTTCCAGTTCTTTCACTATGTTGCCATCCTGTGAGAATATGCATCCTAAGTACTTGAAACAGTCCACCTGTTCTAACTTTGTTCCTCCTATTTGGCACTCAATCCGTTTATATTTCTTTCCCACTGACATTACTTTCGTTTTGGAGATGCTAATCTTCATATCATAGTCCTTACATTTCTGATCTAGCTCTGAAATATTACTTTGCAAACTTTCAATCGAATCTGCCATCACAACTAAGTCATCCGCATATGCAAGATTGCTTATTTTATGTTCACATATCTTAATTTCACCCAGCCAGTCTATTGTTTTCAACATATGATCCATAAATAATATGAACAACAGTGGAGACGGGTTGCAGCCTTGTCTTACCCCTGAAACTACTCTGAACCATGAACTCAATTTACCGTCACCTCTAACTGCTGCCCGACTATCCATGTAAAGACCTTTAATTGCTTGCAAAAGTTTGCCTCCAATTCCATAATCTTGTAGAACAGACAATAACTTCCTCCTAGGAACCCAGTCATATGCCTTTTCTAGATCTATAAAGCATAGATACAATTCCCTGTTCCACTCATAACACTTCTCCATTATTTGCCGTAAGCTAAAGATCTGGTCCTGACAACCTCTAAGAGGCCTAAACCCACACTGATTTTCATCCAATTGGTCATCAACTAATACTCGCACTTTCCTTTCAACAATACCTGAGAAGATTTTACCCACAACGCTGATTAAAGAGATACCTCTGTAGTTGTTACAATCTTTTCTGTTTCCATGTTTAAAGATTGGTGTGATTACTGCTTTTGTCCAGTCTGATGGAACCTGTCCCAACTCCCAGGCCATTTCAATTATCCTGTGTAGCCATTTAAGACCTGACATTCCACTGTATTTGATGAGTTCCGACTTAATTTCATCCACCACAGCCGCTTTATTGCACTGCAATCTATTGACCATTTTTTCCACATCCTCAAATGTGATCCTATTTCCATCATCATTCCTATCCCATTCTACCTCGAAATCTGAAACATTACTGATTGCATTTTCACCTACATTGAGCCACTCTTCAAAATATTCCCTCCATCTGCCCAAGGCATCCACAGGATTCACCAGCAGTTTTCCTGACCTGTCCAAAATACTTGTCATTTCCTTCTTACCTCCCTTTCGAAGACTGCTAATTACACTCCAGAATGGTTTTCCAGCAGCTTGACCCATAGTCTCCAACCTGTTTCCAAAGTCTTCCCACGATTTCTTCTTGGATGCTGCAATTATCTGTTTGGCTTTGTTTCTTTCTTCAACATAACTTTCTCTGTCTACCTGGGTTCTGGTATGTACCCATTTTTGATACGCCTTCTTTTTCCTTTTACAGGCTGCCTTGACTGTATCATTCCACCAAGCCGTTTGCTTCATCCTACTTTTACACTCTACTGTTCCAAGACATTCTTTAGCCACTTCTAGTACTGTGTCCCTGTACCTTGTCCATTCCTTTTCCAATGATTGTAATTGACTACATTCAACTAACTGGTACCTTTCTGAGATCGCTGTTATGTACTTGTGCCTGATTTCCTTATCCTGAAGTTTCTCCTCTCTTATCCTCCTACATATGGACCTGACCTCCTGCACTTTCGGCCTCACAATCCCAATTTCACTGCAGATTAAATAATGATCAGTGTCGTCAAAGAATTCCCTGAATACACGTGTGTCCCTCACAGCGTTCCTGAATTCCTGATCTGTTATTATATAGTCAATGACAGATTTGGTTCCCCTGCCTTCCCAAGTATACCAGTGAATGTTCTTATGTTTAAAAAAGGAGTTTGTGATTACTAAGCCCATACTGGCACAGAAATCCAAGAGTTGTTTCCCGTTCCTGTTGGCCTCCATATCCTCTCAAAATTTACCCATAACCTTTTCATACCCTTCTGTTCGATTTCCAATCCTGGCGTTAAAATCACCCATGAGCAGAACACTGTCCTTGTCCTTTACTCTAACAACTACATCACTGGGTGCCTCATAAAAACTATCCATCTCATCTTGATCTGTCCCTTCACAATGCGAATATACTGACACAATCCTAATTTTCTTGCTAGGCACTGTCAGATCCGTCGACATCAGTCGTTCGTTTACATACCTTATTGCAACTATGCTGGGTTCCATTTCTTTCCTGATGTAAAGCCGTACACCCCATTGTGCTATTCCTGCTTTGACTCCTGACAGATAGACCTTGTATTCTCCCACTTCCTCTTCTTTCTCACCCCTTACCCGAATGTCACTAACAGCTAAAACGTACAGCCCCATCTTACTTGCAGCCTCTGCCAGCTCTACCTTCTTCCCAGAGTAGCCCCCATTGATATTAATAGCTCCCCATCTCATTTCCATTTGTTTGCCAAGTCGTGTCTTAGGAGTCCCTGGTTTGTCAGTTAGAAGTGGGACTCCGTCACCTCCAAAGGTCCGAGGCATTTTGCTCTGATCGTTGCCAGCATCATATTTAAAGTACCAGGGAAGCAGGTTGCTAGCCTTACTTACCCCGAGTCACATTGGGTTTTACCCCTAACGGCTGTGGGACTAACCGGTGGATTAGGTAGTCTTTGCAGTATGAGCACAAAGGTGACCACGACTCAGAATATGTCCGAGATGCCCAGCCTTATTCCAAAGTAACTGGTATCCCAACTGTCGGGACCACTTACTTGGCCACTCATACGTTGCCCATGGTTCATGAACTAGGACATGACTACAGGAACCCACACCATGAACCACTCCTATTTAAGATTTTTCCTAAAGCAGTACACGTTGTCTGTTTCTTTCATTTTCTGTGGCAATTTATTATACAGTTTTGCACCTTCATACAGGAAGCCATTTTGAGTCGTATATTTATTATTCCTGTCTAGGCGAAGACAGTGACTTGTTTGTATACTATAGTTATAAACGCTGCCATTTGTGCTATAATTTTCTATATTTTTCTTAATGTACACTATGGTTTGGAATATAAATTCACAGGGAACAGTTAGAATTTCTAAGATTTTGAGAAGTTCTCTGCAGTGGGCCCGCTTTCTTACTGCTCTCTTTTGCATTTTAAATACTGTTTGTAAATTCTGAGCACTGTTTCCCCAAAAATAATACCATAACTGATTATTGAATGAACATAACTAAAGTATACAGTTCTCAAACATTCATTATTGCATCTGGATGCAAGGACTCTTTAAGTGCATAAAATATTGTGGAGACGTTTCTCAAGAGCTTCATATGATGTTCATTCCACTTCATATGGCTGTCAATGTGCAACCCTATGAATTTCATCTATGGAGATGTTATTTAAATTGAAGGGACCCTGTTTTCTGTTCATTCTAAAGCATATTGTATTTTTTTCTTTATGTTAACAGTTACTTTGTTGTCCTGAGACCATTTGTGAACATCCTTCAGCACTTCAGTAGAATTTTCCAGCATTTGTGCTGGTGTCTTACTGGTGATTACTATGTTGCTGTCATCAGCAAACAATATCTTCTCTCCATGGCTCATATGTTGTGGGAAATAATTTATATAGCCTACACCAGAAACAATACTGGGCCCAGTACACTTCCTTGAGGGACCCCTATATTGATATATTTTGGAACAGATATGTTTCTCAATGTACTTCGATCCATTGGAGACGTATAATCTCTACTGACTGTACTGTTTCCTAGATATGAACGAAACCATTTGAGAACCACTCCCCTTACTCCTAGTGTGTCTACCTTATGTGACAGAATTCAAGTACCTGTGAAGCTGTAAGTATTTGATCCTTATAAACTTTTTGCAAACTTGTTTTTGTGACAAGTCTTTTTAACAGTGCCACCAATGCCATCACAGGAAGATTTGCCATGGCTGGTAGAAAAAAAGGGATTGGCAGAAACGACCATTCACAACTACTCCCATACTGCGACTATGACGTCATTACGTAAACATGACAACAAACACAAAAATATTTCAAAAAACCATCAAACACATATTCCTACAAAAATATAATGAAACTAACGGGACAAGCGAGGGAAATTGGGGGTTTTTGGGTTGGCACAAACTAAAAATACACACACGCCACTAAACCAAATGACCAAAACGATAAAATAAAATGACCACACCCTTCCCAAAAACAACTAAAAGCAATATTCACTGGAATTGAACACTTCCCTTGACCTATATAGGTCAACAGAAGCTACCGATGCCAAGCTATAAATCTCAGAACTTTCACCACCACCACACTTTAATACTACCATTACAAAAACACCTAGAAAATCAAAATTGGAATCTTGACACTACCCTTGACCTGTTATCCTCCATCTCCACATATAGCTGTCCCTGGTCCAAGACTCTGGAACTTTAGTAAGCTTTATTTCTTCACTGAACACTTCATCCAAAAGTCCGAATAGTTGGAGAAATTTTATTAGACATAATGCACGGCCCCCAATCATCGCTGACAACCGAAAACTGTTGGCCTTGTCAGTCATATCCATACCTACCAAAGACATAAACAAAGCAATTTACCAAAATTCACACACAATGATCAGAAAAAACTGCAATAACGTCAACATAACAAAACCAAAATCGTTAACTCGCTGAAAAATATTCTGCTGAAAGCACAGTCACTACCGATACCACACATGTGCAAAGCTACCACGCAAATGAACCCCCATACGCCACATAACATGCTACCCATAAACACACCACCAGAGAGAACCACCAACCGCAACAGTACACCACCTATAAACATGCCACACATGCAAACTAAACAAAAAATCACCTAACCCACAACACATGAACACACCACCAGAGAGCACCACCGATCACATCAAAACATCTACAAACACGCCACTCTCACAAACTAAGTTCCACGCCATCGTGACGTCACACACCACAACAGCCTTACGTCACAGGTCAAAGTAGACAGGTGGAATCGGATGCTTCCGTTGACCCAGGCCAGCTGCACTTTGTTGAAATTATGTTCATGGTAGCAGATATTTCTGAAATTCTTACAATTTTTATATTGTCCAGCACAACCATCAGTGAAATTTCAACATATGCATGATGAATTTCTGGAAATCCATACTTTAAAAAAAATTCAGTACTGGTTTCTGAGTCTGTTACGCCAAGGCAACATCTTGTTCTAGATCATCAGAAACAATACAAATACTTTTTGCATGCAGCTATTTGTCCTTTTCGTAATATATATGGACAATGTGAAGAGTGCAGCTGCCATTGTTCCAATGCTTCCACTGTACTTCATCTTGAACAACAAAATTGAGATTTTCACTGAAATCCGTAAAAATTAACACTGATTCTGTATAAAGTGTTTCATTCTTCATTTTTAGACGATCAGATTGTGATTGAGAAGTAAGTGTGGAGGAAGTTTTTTCAATTTTCTTAATGTGTCACAGAATTCTGATAGAGAAGTGATTTGAACAGTTAGTCATTCTGTCAGTTGATACCCATTGACTGTACTGACTCACCTCGTCAGGATCATAGTCTTCTATTTCATTTTCTAGGTAGAATTGAAGCAATGAACTGGTGGGACATTTTTCACACAGACTAAGCATATAGGCTTGGTTATTTATATCACGTGTTATTGTGTTGATTAGATCTTTGTATGTTTCTTTAATAGACACAGAATGAATTTAGAAACAATTTAACATTTTGGTGGTACATGCATACACATACGGTATGTGTTCCTAATGTTCCTGCAAGTATACCATGTTTTGGTTGAAGAGAAGCAACTTTTGAGAATCCTACTTTGTCTTCAGGATACTTTTTTTTTTTTTTTTTTTTTTTTTTTTAAATATAGAGAGAATACAGTTTGGTTAAATTACTTAACACAAGATGCTTTTATTCATAGCTATTTTCGCTGGGGGCTCACTTTGTCTTTTTTTCCTGGGCATAATTCTTGTATTTTTGTCATCCAAATAAAAACTCTTTACATTTTGCACCCTATCATCTTTCCTCTTTTTCTGCTCAGCCATTGATAAAATACTCTTCTCCATTAAAAGAGCTCTTTCCTGTCGTACCAAATATTCAAAAACGTGAAATTTGGAACTGACTTTCTGTCAAGACCAAGTTAGCAGCACAAGAGTAAGTGTTGAAATTTTTCATGATTATTTACATATTCAGTTTTCTGTTTGATTTTGTCAGTGGGATCATCATGATAATTTCCCTTTTCTTCCAGTTCTGTTAAATCACTGTTGGGGATAGTGCTTGCATCAGCAGCCAGCTCAACTTGATATGTATGTGAAATTTTTAGTTTTCAGAGCCCCAGCTGCTGATTACAATTTTTGCTTGGCTACTGCATATGGACCATGCCGAACAACTGAATGCAGCTAGTATTGAGCACAGATTTTTCAGATGTCTGCACCTTCACATTACTGTCATTTATATGGTCTAGTGATGAGTCGTCACTTGCTTGTTTTTCATTAATAAGTTTGATACAGATTGGGCAAATTTTCTCCCCAGGAACAACACTAAAACCTCTCATTTCGAAGCTCTTTGCCTTTTCCAAACTAATTTCACGCAATCCAGATGAAACGGATCGTTTGACACTTGAAGGGATCACAGCAAATTTTCTTATATAATCACAGTATGAATGACTGTTGCTTTGCCATAATAAAAGTTCGTGTTCTTCACTGGTCAGTTCATTCTGACAAGCCAGGGCATTATCACATATATCTTGCAGATATTGTCCAAGAGAACACTGCCTGCTTATACTTTCCATACTGCTTCAGTCGTAAAACCAATATTTGTCACAAATAACTCTAAAGATGGTTAGTGTAACCTAAAAAGTAATTAAATAATGAAAAATCATTCTATCCCATTGTTTCATTACAAAGGTATTTCACATTATTATTGTAATATTAGGGGATTTACTTTTGTTTTGGAATGAATAGTTAAAAACTACAACAGTTGAATTTTCAACCAATGATTGACTCTGGGTACAACTCAGTACAAGAGCTCAGAACTGCATGCTCAGTGAACATGACTCAAACCAAAGGAACTGGGTGTTGTAGTACATATAGTGGCAGTAAAACAGAGTTCTCATAAATGATTTGTTCCTAGGGAAACAGAGTGTAGCCAACTTCAGCAATTTAGTGGTGACATGGTAGTCATGAATTATCAACTTCAATATTTCTTTTACAATAACATTGTTTTTCACACTTCCCATTATTTCTACAAACACGATTATTTTTGAGCGACATAATGGAATATTTATAATAATATTGTAAATTTTTCGAAGGTATCTATGAAGGGCGATACCTTAAAAATTATAATGTCCATGCATGGATTTTGTTTAAAAGAAATTATTAACAATTTTTTCTGAGTTTTAGATGGATATTCACTACAAGAAGCATGACTATAAAAATATAAACCTTCCTCTTTAACTAAAAAAAAATTCAAGCTTCCATTGCAAAAACTATTGGTACAATTGCATTTTTAAATTATAAAGGAGCTCGTCTATGAAAGCCTGTATTCCTGAATCTATACAACTTCATTTTATCATAAGTGAAAAAGTAATTGACCTGCAACATTCACATTTTGGAAGTGTGAATATATCTAGGTAAACTTCCACTTCCTAAAATTTGAAGGATTTGCTTGAAGGTGGGTGTTATTTCCTGAAATTTCTGGATGATTTGACATGGAATGACCCCAACCATATCCGTTCCATATGACAACTGCCAAAAGTTTCTCATTTTGAATTCATCTTTTAACACATCTGGTGTGGTTGCTAAAGAAGAACTATCACTCCAATGTGTGCACTGGGGCTTGAAGTGAGGGCCTAGAATTTCATTAATGTTAGCAATGTACATATGTTCGCAGTGACTCCATTCAGATGGAACTTCAAAAGTAAAAGTTTGGATGCATCTTTTTCATCTGTAAACATGTTGAGATACAATCTTTCAGACAGATTGATCTGGAACATAGCCTGAAGCTGTATTACATAATGCAAAAATCTTTGACAAGTGAGGATGATCTAGCTTATATTCTTCTATGATGCAGAAAATGAGTTTAATTAGTAATAATACATAATAGGCAGCAGTTGTTTAAAGATACTGTTAGTGCGACTCGCTGTTTGTTTGATTAATTAAGCTGTAGGTGTCACTTCGCAATCAGTCATGTTCGCAGGTTTCTTTCCGCTTTAGCTTCTAAGCTTTACAGTGTTTGTATGCCTTATTTGGGCTTCTAGTCCATATCTAAGAGTGTCTAATTCTCACAGTTATAATACCATTAAAATGAGGAAGAATTAAGAACACCATCTCAGGTTTCATTATCATTACTCTAAAATGCAGTTTACATAGTCTTAAGGCATCGTCTTCAAATGCTAAATTGTGTCAGTTGATGGCACAGCTTCAGTGTATGACAAAGGTATTGGTGCAACACTTCACATGTTGCCAGTTGACATGATGCAGAATTTGAAGAAGCTGCCATTGGGCAGTGAAACATTACTGAAGTGTGCTGACATTATTGTAACGTGAGCTAGGTCTCCAAACTGTCTATTGCCGTTGTCCTGCAGATCACACCGCATTTGAGCCACTGGAATGGGTCTAGGCTATTTGACTGGAACAATTGTAATTATTGGGTCTTCCTTTGGGTTCTCCTTGTGTTTCTTTATGTAACTACTAAAAAAGCAGGACATTATTGAATACATCTGATTTTCTAAGTAAGATCTGTTCCTCTGCTGTTCTCCAGGTGTTATTTATAAACTAGCACTAAGCTGAGAGATCATAATTGCTCAATTTCTAACTGTACAGTAGATGAAACACTATGGAAATGACAATAGAATTTCAAGCTATTGTGAACCCTCTCATTTTTTGGACTTACATAATAATTTATTTTTCTTTTATTGGATTATTCCATAAGTGTAACTGGTAAAATGCTATTCAGATTTAATACAATTTTGTACTTTATTGACCAGTCTTCTAAAACAGTGAGTGAAATTGGATTGTAAGTAATGCAACGGACACCCGAAGAAGGTATCTCGGTTTGACAGTTTTTATTATGTTTTGTTGTGGAAATCTCTCTTATGTTTGATACTTAGTGTGTGTGTGTGTATCATTACAGTAGCATCTATTGACTCATTGCTCTGAGGGAATTTAATTTTCTTTCACCACACTCAATTCAACTTTATTTTGCTTGTGTTTATCATCTCAGAATGAAGGAATCTGTATACAAGTCTATAACCCTTTTCCCTATTACATTCTGAAATTTCATTAGTATAAGTGTGTGTGTGTGTGTGTGTGTGTGTGTGTGTGTGTGTGTGTGTCCAAAATCTGTTTGATTTAATGTGTACTTACTTTGGCATAAATTATTTCTTTACAGAAAAAGATGAACATATTATAAGGAAACAAGAAGAAGTATTACAGGAGTCTATGATGATGGTTCCAGATTGCCAGCGACGCTTATGGAAGGCTTATGAGGAACTCAAGGGAATAATTGACAATGAATCAGACATGGCTGAAAATGAAGATTATATGGCAGCTGTGAAGGCTTTGGAAGATGCGAAACCTCAGCTGCCAACAATAATGGCAAACATGTCTTAAAACTTTATTGAACTAATTGTATTCTAAAAGACAGTTTTAATGACATTCCGTGCTTCATATTACAAGTGACAGCACTAATAATTTGCATTTAACATAAGTTTAATATTTTGTGTACTTTGAAGGACTTAAAGGAAAAGGTATAGGTATCAAGACTGATAGTGCAAAAAATGGCAAACAACCTAGCATCTCAGTCACGGTGCATTACAGATAGTGACAAATTTGCATTGTGGCATCCTCCCCCACATGGAGTAACTCCTCCAGCCTCAGTGCCATCCTGCTTCAATGTACCACCTCCCCCTTTTTCACAGCCTCCTCCAACGTCCATACACAGACTACCACCACCACCACCACCACCTCCTCCTCCCCCTCCCCCACCTGCCCTTCCTCCTCCTCCTCTTCAATTCTGCACATATCCCCCTTTCGTTGCTCCTGCACAGCAAATTTTCAACTTGCCAAATAATGGAAACAACACTGCTCACATCCACACAGTCCAGGATAATCAGCAGAGTTTGTGTTTCCAAGTTCAAACTTCATCTTGGATTTCTTCTCAGGATAATTTAGGTGTGCAGTTTGATGATGAAAGTCAAGATGAAAAGTGGGTGAGACAGTTCCTGTTTCAGAGAAGACAGCCTCTTCAGCAAAGACCAGCTCAAAGAAAACTGAAGGTCAGTAAAAAAATAAGAATGCCTACTTAAATTTCGTCTTCTGATAACTTTTGTACTTAAAACGGCAGAAGATTTTGATATTGACAGCCGTTCTCCAGTAGTACAGAGATTGTAGTGGAAGTTGCTCTCATATGTTACCTATATCACTTTAAGTTTCTTTTGAGTGGACTGAACCTAGCAATAGTAGATGTCGACTTTGACCTGAGATATTATGTTGTGGTGTATGACCTCGTATGTGCATTGATAAAATACTAAAAAAAAAATAAAGTTTCCTCTAGGCTGCTTTTTTTAAAAATACTTTGTAGTGATGGATTGATCTGTAGCTGAGACGAAGTTCTATGTAAATATGGGAGAAGATAGGTTGTGAGTTGTTAAACAATTTAATATCATGAGAATAACTATAGTTAATGTTATCAAACTTGGCATAAAACCATGGAAAAGGTAGATTGTTCATCACCACACAGAGAGGTGCTGAGTCGCAGACAGTCACAGTGAAAATGACAGCTAAAATAATTAAGCTTTTGGACAAAACCCTTCTTCCAAAATTGAAAGAAAAAAAAAAAAACACACACACATACATATGGCCGCTGTCTCAGGGTGCAGGGTCCCGACTGCATTTGATGTGAACAGCAATGTGCTGGTGTGTGTGTGGGGGGGGGGGGGGAGGGGGAGTTAAGGTGGCAATGTGGGGAGGGGAGGGATAGCAAGGTGAGGGGAGATGGGAGGATGTGCTACAGGGGAAGCAAAGAAGTAGGGAAGGAATAGTAGGTGCATTGGTCAAACAGGAGCAGTGTGTGTAGTGCTGGAGTGGGAGCAGGAAAGGGGATTGGCAGGTGGAGGGCAGGGACTAGTGAAGGAGAGACCAGGTGAGATTACAGGAACAAAGGACAAGTGAAGCACACCATACTGAGCAGCTTGTTCAGCAACTGGGTAGTCCAGCTGTCTCTTGACCACAGTTGGGCAGTAGCCATTCACTTGGACAGATTGTCATGCCCACATACAAACTGACACTATTATTGCAACTTAGTTTGTGGATCACATGACTTCTTTCACAGGTAGATATGTCCTTGATGGGTCAGAGATGCCTGTGGACAGGACTGGAGTAGGTTGTAGGGGGAGGACATAATGGGACAGGTCATGCATCTAGGTCTGTTGCAAGGATATGATGCAAGGGTTTGGGAGCAGTAGTGGATTAGGGATTGACAAGTATATTGTGTAGGTTTGATGGGTGGTGGAATACCACTGTGGGAGGGATGGGGAATATATTCCTCATTTCAGGATATAGCAAGAGTTAGTCAAAACCCGAGAGGAGAATGTGATTCAGTTGCCCCAGTCTTGGGTGTACTGAGTCATGAGGGGTATTCCTTTGTGGCTTAACAATGGATATGTGGGAGGTGGTAGGCGAACTGGATAGATAAGGCGTGGGAGATAATGCTTCTGGGTCAGGCTCGGAGGTTAATTTTGGTCAGTGAAGGCCTTAGTGAGACCCTTACCATATTTGGAGAGGGTCTGCTTGTCACTACAGATGTGTTGGCCATGGGTGGCTAGGATGTAAGACTTCTTTGTATGTAATGGGTGGCATGTGTCAGTTTTATGTGGACAGATGTACTGATGTAGCCATCCATGAGGTGAAGCGAATCGGGAAGAAGGTGTTGAGATTTTTGAGGAATGTGGATATGGTGTTTTCACACGTAGTCCAGGTCACAAAATGTCACCATTAAATTAGAACCAGGTGAGAGGTGTGGGATTCTGTTTTGTTATTCATGTAATTGTGCACTTGGAATTTGATGAGTGGTCTGTCAGTTATTCTGATTACATTGAGTTAGTGCAGACAGGTGATACCAACAAATTCAGTATATTGGTTTTTACATTGCAGAGACACAGAATAAAACTTCTTTCCTGCCTTGCCCTCCATTGCTACTCTATCACACAGTGGTGAATGCAAGAACTCCCTTTGAAGTCCAACGGACATGTTAGCTCATGCTTGCCAACTGTTTACACTGAAATATTGCTCTGTTCTGCGTGACCCCTCCCGCCTCAGCTTTGAGTCCTCCCTCGGGCATGGGTGTGTGTTGTTCTTAGCATAAGTTAGTTTAAGTTGTGCGTAAGTCTTGGGACTGATGACCTCAGCATTTTGGTCCCTTAGGAATTTGCACACAGTTTGAACTGCTAGATTCCTGATGCTCATTAGTAAGTGTTTGCTCAATTGTAAATGTAGGTTCAGAGATATCCACATCAAGAGACATACTCTGCAAGCCATTGTGAAAAATATGGTGAAGACTTCAAGTGAGCTATCCAGAGTCAGGGTGTTTCCATTTTCAGAAATGGACAGGGGTTGGGGCAGGAGTTAAAGGACTAACCTTTCCGTTAAAGGGCAGTTGGTAAGCTAATAATGTTGGAAAGCAGCATAGTTTTGAATCGTTCTTTATGTCAAGTTGCACCAACTGTAAATAGCCAGTGAGATTTAGTCTCCTCCACCCTCCTCCTCCCCCCTCTTCCCCCCCTCCTCCCCCCTCTTCCCCCCCTCCTCCCCCCTCTTCCCCCCCTCCTCCCCCTCTTCCCCCCTCCTCCCCCCTCCTCCCCCCTCCTCCCCCCTCCTCCCCCCTCCTCCCCCCTCTTCCCCCCCTCTTCCCCCCCTCTTCCCCCCTCTTCCCCCCTCTTCCCCCCCCATCTCCCCCCCATCTCCCCCCCCATCTCCCCCCCATCTCCCCCCCCATCTCCCCCCCCATCTCCCCCCCATCTTCCCCCCCATCTTCCCCCCCCATCTTCCCCCCCATCTTCCCCCCCATCTTCCCCCCCCATCTTCCCCCCCATCTTCCCCCCCCCATCTTCCCCCCCATCTTCCCCCCCATCTTCCCCCCCATCTTCCCCCCCCATCTTCCCCCCCATCTTCCCCCCCCCATCTTCCCCCCCATCTTCCCCCCCCCCATCTTCCCCCCCCATCTTCCCCCCCCATCTTCCCCCCCCATCTTCCCCCCCCCCATCTTCCCCCCCCATCTTCCCCCCCATCTTCCCCCCCATCTTCCCCCCCCATCTTCCCCCCCATCTTCCCCCCCATCTTCCCCCCCCCATCTTCCCCCCCCATCTTCCCCCCCCATCTTCCCCCCCCCCATCTTCCCCCCCCCATCTTCCCCCCCCCCATCTTCCCCCCCCATCTTCCCCCCCATCTCCCCCCCATCTCCCCCCCCATCTCCCCCCCATCTCCCCCCCCATCTCCCCCCCCATCTCCCCCCCATCTTCCCCCCCATCTTCCCCCCCATCTTCCCCCCCCATCTTCCCCCCCATCTTCCCCCCCCATCTTCCCCCCCATCTTCCCCCCCCATCTTCCCCCCCATCTTCCCCCCCCATCTTCCCCCCCATCTTCCCCCCCCATCTTCCCCCCCATCTTCCCCCCCCATCTTCCCCCCATCTTCCCCCCCATCTTCCCCCCCCCATCTTCCCCCCCATCTTCCCCCCCCCATCTTCCCCCCCCCATCTTCCCCCCCCCATCTTCCCCCCCCCATCTTCCCCCCCCATCTTCCCCCCCCCATATTCCCCCCCCATCTTCCCCCCCCCATATTCCCCCCCATCTTCCCCCCCATCTTCCCCCCCATCTTCCCCCCCCCATCTTCCCCCCCATCTTCCCCCCCCATCTTCCCCCCCCCATCTTCCCCCCCCATCTTCCCCCCCCCCCATCTTCCCCCCCCATCTTCCCCCCCCATCTTCCCCCCTATCTTCCCCCCCTATCTTCCCCCCCATCTTCCCCCCCCTCTTCCCCCCCTCTTCCCCCCCTCCCCCCCTCTTCCCCCCCTCCCCCCCTCTTCCCCCCTCCCCCCTCTTCCCCCCCTCTTCCCCCCCTCCCCCCTCTTCCCCCCCTCTTCCCCCCCTCTTCCCCCCCCCCCTCTTCCCTCTCTCCCCCCTCTCCTCCCCCCACCCTCTCCCAACAAAAGTGTGGACCAACTGCTAATGAAGTAGTGCTCTTCGAAAAATGAAATGCTTAGTTTTGCCTCATTTTTTAAATGTTGTGCAATATCAAAAGTTAATTAATGGAAAGGGTTCTGAAAGTACTATGAATTAGTATTCAATACAATAGGGTTACAAACAAAGACAACGTGGTCCATGCATTGACAGATCTTACTTTTGTTTACATAATTGCCTCCATTACAATTTGGATTGCAAGCAGATTTGTTAATAAATCGGAACATTCAGTTGCCTGTTACCTTGCTTTAAAAGCAATAGACATAGCACAGTGTCGGTGAAATCCATGTATAAATATGACACAGACTTTGGAATAAATAATATTAGTTGATATGTTGACAGAAACTGTGACATTTTATAGAATGCTAGGATAGTATGTAGAATTCGAAAAATTATTAGGCAGGGTATGAAATGTATAACGTTTTGCCTAGGCATTTAGTAGAATGTCCATTATGTTTAAGGCAAAGTATGTAAAAAATATAATTTAAATGTTTTGATAGTTCAGAGATTCATAGACATATTGGTTGTAACAGTTTCAGTCCAGTTCGGTTGAAGTTCAGATGTCAGTTTGTCATTAACTAAAATAGAAGCTGGCGATTGCTATAAGGAAATACTAAGGGATATGAATACAGCTAAGACAGTACAAAAGAAGCAACCTTTTTGTTATTGCTTAATATGGAAGTACAGTGTAATGAACATCCAGCAAACATAAAAACTCTTCCTATCACTAGTGTAATCAAATTTTACATACCACATGGTGAGTTTTAACACACCTTGAGACCATTTCTCTTATTGGCCATTGTGGAATATAACACCTCGTAATACAGAGCGTTTCATACAAATCTGTGAATCCTTCCAGTAGAAATAAGAGCTGTAGAAAAGGTACAGTAGTAAAACCACTTACTTCTCTTGAAGTCAGTTCATGATGCCAGGTTGATCTAATGAGATTTTCAAATTCATCCCAATACTGAATTCAGTTCATTCTAGTACATAAATATCACCTGACTAGTTTTGTTGTTAGTAAAGCTCTTAAAACAGATGGCAAAGGAAGTAGCATACCACTTCTACTCTTCATGGAGCTCCATAAATCCTCCCGACAGACAATGTGAGGGAGTTTGCCAACAAAATTGTTTCAAATGTACGTAAGAGTACTGGTCCCAATTGAAAATTGTACATACGAAACCTCGTCATAGCCAAAATTAAGGAATTGTTGAAAGAGCAAACCAGGATGTGGCGTATATGTTAACATGTATGCACAGTGAACAAAATAATCATTGGTCTCCATACGAGGCTCTGGCTGCAAAATAAAGGTTTGACTTAACACATCAACCCTGCTACAAGAGATTTTAAATGAAGAATTGGAGGAGATTGCTGATATATTAGTAAAGCTGGCAAATATGAAGATGTCTGTGAAAATCTGGCAGAAGCCCACCTTAAGTTCGTTACAGCTGTGACTTACCAGGGACATACCAGGGGGTCGACCCAGAAGGCATCTATAAGCGGGCCTGTGAACTGTATGGATGTCCAATCTTTGAAATGGTGTGTGTCATGAGTGAAGGTACATCACTTTCTTTCCCATTCTTTTAATGCAGCATTTCAGACTATTTCTCTCTATAGTTCCTTGATGTAAAGCGAATTTCATATTGTTTTGGTTGTTATCATGTCCCTTCCAATCGTATCCATAACCTCTCATAGATAATAGTTTTTTGTTGTATTTTACTCAAGTCTTTCTTTGTCCAGGTCCAACATTTTGATCCATCCGTCAAAACTGGTAAATGATGTGATGTGTTTATTGAAGATTAACTAAGAGTTTGGTCCTCAATGAAATTTGAATTACATGAACTGATTTTGTATCAGTATAGGCTAGAAGTAAGTTCTTCATGGAGCACTGTCCTTGTGGAATCCAAATGCAAGTTTGTGTTTTACCTCCATAAAAGTGACAGTTGGTCCCTATATTGTGGGCAAATTGTTTAACTACCGAGAAAAGAATTTGAACTTTGTGTTTGGAAAACATATTGAGAAACTGCTGATAATTGTACTGCTATTTATTGACAGTTCAGTGATGAATGAACATGCTTGATTATGCAATCATATTTCCCACTTCTGGTCAGGTGCTTAAGACAGCAGAAGCAGCTTTTAAAAGAGCTGTGAAAGATAAAAAGAAATTGTGAGGTGCTTTGGGTGGATAACAACTACTGTAGTAGAGAAATGACAACTTGGGATTAAGGAACGCGGACATGCCTACCAATTTTAATTTCTCGCACGTGAGTCATCAACAAATAGTCGAAATACCTCCAGAACCATTGTGAGTGAATAGAGCTGCACTTTCTTGATTGTGTGTGGAAAACAACACCAAACTAGTCATACTGAAAACAAACACTCAAGGGATGGCAGTAACATCACTGTAAACATTGCATTTTCTGAAAATGAAATTACACAATTTGAGATTTTATTGGTGTCGTAAAGATAAGAATTTATGTGCATAGACTAAAGCAGCAAATGAAAATTTGTACTGAGGCTGGGAATCGAACCTGAGTCTCCTGCTTACTAAGCAGGTGCATTTGCCACCAAGCATGAGCAGCAGTGGCAATTTGGATCGAGGAGGGAGGTGTGCCAGGGTAATATGTGCAGTTGTATGAACTGCTGTGCCAAAGTGGCCTAGTAGCTGACGCACTTGCTTAGTATGCACGAGAGCCAGGGTTGAATCCTTGCCTTAGTACAAATTTTCACTTGTCACTTCAGTCTGTATACATAAAATTGCAGTTTCTGCTTATTTGGCTTGATAAAGGCAGAGCATCTGCTTAAATTAGGCAGTAGAAGAAATCTTAATTCATACGATACTAACAAAAGCTGTGTAAAACACCTCCGATTGAATAAAGTTTGTGTCATGCTTCTCTTTGAATTAACCTGTGTGATATCTTGTTTTTATTTACATTACTATCAGCAGTATGTAGCTCACCTTACAACTGCCGCTTTTAATGAAAGCAATGAAAATCGTCATTTGCATTTGTAATTCATCTGCAACATCAAGAGAAATTATTCAGTTTGCGACATTGCAGTTTATTTCCTGAGACATTTGTGAAATTTTCAGATGAACTTGACTGACGTTTGTGAGTCGTCAGTATCCACTGAAAGCTCTGCACTCAGTAAAAATGAGTGAATGTTACAGCTCCCATCATAGCACAAACCAGTAAAATTGATGTCAGTTCAGCAGCATGTCAGTTATAGTTACTTCTTAAAAAAAATTCTCATGTACACTCAAGACTGGGTGTACTCTGAATAGAGTTTTGTACTTAAAAAAAAACAAGAGTTGATCGCAGAGCATCCAAATTATTGTCAAGTTACTAGGCAGTAATTTTCTCTCCCTCTCCCTCCCTCCCTCCCTCCCTCCCTCCCCATTACATACTAGAACTGTTTTTCATAACTGACTTCATCCAATTTATTCAAGTGATCTTTTTGCCTTGTACACGGTATGATAGGTGCCACCTAGAAACGATTCGTTGTAAATAGATTGCCCTTTCAGAAATACGTCGAAGCTCCTTGTCATTTTGTGTGTGCTGTTGTGTAACAACGCAAGAATAGTTTTTCCTCTTGGTTTTCTTGAGGAATATTCTAAAAGAAAAAGTTCCCCCCCCCCCCCCCCAAGGCTGCGGACTACACCGCCCTTCCCACGGGCCGCGGACTATACCGCCCCCCCCCCCCCCCTCCCCCTGCGCTACACCATCCTCCCGGCCAGTCCGCCGCCTCATGCCTGCCCACTCCCTGCACTTCCATAGGTAAGCTTGAACAACTATGTGGAGTGACATTCTCTGTGAATTTTTCGTGTGGAAAATGCGAAGAAATTATTTCGTGTGTGTTCAGTGGCAGATTTAAAAATTTTGTGGCCTTAGGCACATCATATTATATGCCCCCCCCCCCCCTCCAAAAAACGAAAAAACATGTTTTAAATAATAACTATTACCCAATCACTTTACAATAGCTGTTTTGGGTGGGAGCGCTGTGAACTGTTTCTGTACTCTGTGTTCTGAAGCACGCGTCAGCGGTCTAGTCGCTCTCAATCAAAATGTAATATATTACCTGAACTGTACTTTGTGTATGGCAGTGGATAAAACAAACTTAAAACTGCATTGTGTTAACACTTTCTGCTGTCGAAAGACAACTGAAATGATCACAAGGAAAATAACTTTCCTTTTATGGCCTAAAAATTCAGCAGTGTGTGTGTGTGTAGGCGACAACAGATTTTTGTTATACATTCACTTTTAATATGTTCTTATACACAAAACCGTTGAAAAGGAAGATAAATAAGTTGTGTTACGATCTAAAAATTGAAACGAATGTGTCATACACTAGAAATTAATACATACTTTTACAATGATACATTCAAAATTAAACTGTCATTATACGCTCTAATAACTTAAATGTGTAGCAAATAAAAAACACATTCAGTATTAATATGTAAATCTATACCAAAGCATAAGAAATGAAAATGAAATAGAGATTTCAGTGCATGAACTAATTACTAAATACACACGGACAAACACAGAACTGGATTTGCTATTACCTAATTTTAGAGACTAGTGTGGAAAAATCAAATTTGTTTTATAATCTAATAGTTAACATGTAAAGCATTAGGGTCTTTGTAGCTAAATGCTGCATAATAATTGTACACAATACCTTTAATCCATGTAAGGCTTGAACAGTTTTGTACTGCAGCAACTGCTCTCACTGTAGCTGTTTCTAACGGTATTACAGTATTAGCAAAGCTTTTACGTGTATGTCAACAGAATTGAACTATGTTACTGATTAACATTTTTTCATCAGGTCTTACTCTCCAATAATGTATATTTCTGTGATAACTATACATTTCAGCAGATGACAAGAATATGCATCAGTTGTAATATACTTGAGTATCAGTATGACTTGACTGTACAGCACTGAGCGGCCTGGGTAATTCGGGTATTGTTTAGTATTGTCGGGCGCCTTCGGTCACGTCTGCACATAAATGAGGTTTAGTTCTGCCATCGGCAATTGTAAAATAAACAGGTAATACGTAGTTTGTAAATCCAATAAATGTGCTTGAAGTCATAATAAAAAACACATTATAATCTTAAATTTTTAAAATTTATATGAATAAATAAACAAACTCACCAGTTAGCGGAGTTTGTGTATGGCTTTGACGGCAGAAAACTCATTGATCATAACTTCGTTGTTCAGGAAGTTATCAGTTAGGAGGTCGGCTTCGATGTGAAGAATGGACAAGGCACTCAATCTCTCCTCCAGACAACGTAGAAAGTAGGTATGATTTCAGTCTTTTAATAGCTGTAAACGATTGTCCTACTGAAAAATTTGTAAGTGCCATACATAGAAATATTCTAGGACTGTAACCTCTCTTTTCGTAAAAATTTACTCGTTTCGGCTGGTATATCAGTAATCACAAAATATGTACCCATTCACACACTGTGAAATGTACACATTCACTAGATAGATAAGGAAGGCTCTAAATCTGTGTCATATGATGCCTGGAATTTTGCTGCACGTTCAGCAATATCATCAGGTGACCTGTTCTTACAGTTACTGAATACTGTGAAGGGGTCCAACAGTGTTCTCTAGCTTTCCTTCGTCCTCACTAATTTGGCGTGCAAGTTGTTGAGTACTGGGAGAAATGTTTCGACACTAAATTTCTCCGTTCTAGTCGGGAAAACTTCTTCAGAGTCTGCTTCTTCGTCATCACGAAGTTTGTGTTTTTGTGATCCTTTATAGGTGCATTCATAGTCTGTATCAGTCAAGTCTCCATGGATTTATTTTCATAATAGTCGAACATACCATGAATAGATGCAATAAATTGTACAAGTGATTCATATGACTCACGCACCATTTTAGTATCAATATTTACACTTTGCAATTTCAGATTTACGCTATTAAAATCTCTGGAGTATGTCCTTCCAAACTGTAGTCGTGAATAATGCTGACCAACGTGATTTTGATAAACTTTTTACTGTTTTGCTTCCTGGTTTCATGAAAGAAGTTTATCCCAGCGTTTTGTAGAAGCAGAGAAAAAAATAATGGCTTTGCACTACATTGAAAAATGAACATGCTTTCAGACAACAGCTTGCAGCATCAGAGCCGACTCAATTCAAGGAATGTGCTGCAGAAGGCACATAATGCGCTTTCGGATTTCGTTCGTTAATGCGTGTCTGCAAGCCAGTGTAGGTTCCCGACATATTGCTTGCATTGTCATATGACTGGCCTCTACAGTCAATAATATCAATGGAATTTGTAGACAGGATTTTCAGTACGGCCTGAGCTAAGTTTTCAGACTTGTTCTGGGTTTGGTAAAAACAGAAGAGAATGTTCAACAGGTTCACCATTCTCATTCACATATCTTAATGTAATTGATCAATATGTGAAATGTCCACCGTAGAATCTACTATTATTTGGCCTGTTTTATTTCACTTATAATAATTCTTTTTATTTGTTCAAAACAGAAGCTCTATTATTTAATCACAGATTATTGAAGACAAATAACTTGTGCGTCCCTGCCCTGGATTTCCATATCGTTCAATGTGCTCTGCAAGAAAAGGATCAAACTCAGCTATAAGTTCAAGAGACGTCATAAATTGATCATTATGCAATGGATGGATTCTTTCAACGTGTCCACGTAGGGAAGTCCACAACTTGTTGGCTTCTTCACTAGTGCAAACACCCTTTTCAACAGACTGTACCAGTACATTCTTTTCTGTCTCAAAATATGACTCGATACTGTTACCTATTGTTCCAGTAACTTTTTTCCTTGCTAAGAGTGATAACTCACAATTTTTGTGTTAAAGTGAATTCTCATGGTGAGATAAAATATTAGAAATATTTTTCCAATGTGCAAAACCATTAATAGCAATAGTGGCCTTACCTCCGAACCATTTAGATGGTGCACAAAAAAAAAGCACTGGTGCTACAGGAATATGCTAGAAAATCATGCAAAGTTGATTCACCATTTAATAGTTTACGGTAAAATACATTTTTGTTCAGATATTTGGTTTTATCATCTGTTGATCTTCTTGGATTAAAAAAATTGTTGATCTTCTTGGATTAGAAAAATCACCATTATAATTTTGATTACTGCCACTGTGTAAGAGAATGTCGATTGTTGATTCATTGACACACCATTCTGCAGTATCATCACTAACGAAGTTATTTCTTTTTGTAATATCTGACTCGACACTTAGTTTTTCGTGAAACTCGAAATCGGGAACAATTTGCTTTTCTTCATTTTTAACTTTTCTTTTGTCTGTATTTACTTCTTTTACAACAGGTGCAGTGCCAGAAATATAATCTGTACTCCTTGAAGTCTAACCAGCAACATTCTTTGCGAAAAATTGATCTACTCTGCCTAGTGTTTTTAGAACATTGTCTTCTCATTCTCGCCATTCCTTCGATAATTTCTGAAATGCTGCCCCCTTACTTTTACAAGTTTGGTTTTCTCACTGTTATTCATGTTAAGGCACTTACAAAATTGTCAACCAACAGTCAAAATAAAAGAAGAAAATTTGTAAAAGGGAAGAAAGAAAGACTGTATCCACTTCCATTCGTACTACACTGCACACATGCACAAAGATTTTTTCGTTTAAACACGGAGCAATGAAGTGACCAACTCGAATTACTCAGTGTAACTGTGCTGTGGTAGAACGACAATGCAGAATAATTAAATTTCATTATCGCCTGGGCCTATGTTCTCAGTGAACAGTAGAAGCACACCTGCCAGCTGGAATTTCTGGTACAGGAAACGGGACAGTCCCTTCTTGGCTTCTGTTTCCCACGTCACCAGAATTTTAACTGGGACGCAAATATGTTCTGAATACTCTTGGCACTGTCTTTCTAATTTAAAAAGCAATTTTTTTGCAGTTTGGATCGACTCCTATCCCACTTACAACATTTTAGTGGTGTCTGTGGGCAGAGAAGACAGACTACAAAGTTTAAGTAGTATTGTTGGCAGTTGGTAATGTGTTGTTGTTTGTGTGAACACTGCTGTTATGTCTGCATGGAAATGCACCTTTTGTTCCAACATAAAATAAAAATATCCTTTCCTCGAAGGAAAAAAAAGCTTAGTTAAGAAGTTTAGTATAAAATTTGCAATGCCACGTTCTGTTCAATTGCACAGAGTGGGGGACTTTGATGTTGCACAGGCTGCAGCACAATAAATGAGACAAACGAAAGTTGATTTCTTCTTCATTTTTTGCCAAAAAGTAACTAAGTAAATAAATCAGTTTTAAAGTGTTACTAAGTGTATTTCACACATTATTAGATATTCTGCTTATGTTCTTTTCGTATAACCATGTATTTAAAAATGTTTCGCAGTATCAACATGTTTTGTCAAACAGGTGTCATTAAATCAAAGCTCAGATATTGAAGACCACAGAGCTTTAACATTAATTACAGTAATGGAGGGTTGACTTGATACTTCCCTGTAATTTCTACAAGAAATTTAAGTAGGGTAGGGTTTTACATACTGAGGCCCACACATGTTTTAAGAAACTGCTGATTAGTTTATCACAGCTTTTGAGGGGTCCCGGTGTTTTCATGGGGAAAATACGGTAGGGTTAAGTAGATGCCCACAACGTTCTCGGAATAATGTTTGAATCGTTGTGTTCTAGATTGCTGTCCCGACAGCTTACTTCAAAATATTTTGAACAGCCATGAAGATGATACCAGACAGAAACCCAGTCTTAAATTTCCATTTAGTCACCAAGTAAAATATATATATTTCCAAGCATGTATTGTCGAATTTCGTTCTTAAGGCTTACTTGAACTAGCAAGTTGTTTAACAATATTAAAAAAATTTGTTGTTTGTAAGCACAGTTACTTCAAAACATAAAAGTTTAAAATGAGTACAGAGCAAAAAATGCCACCTTCCTTAAGGTGCCACCCCTAGGCCCATGCCTAATGGGTCTATCTGTAAATCTGCCACTGTGTCTGTTTAAATTTGACCTGGAGAAGTGGATCTCAGTAATTTGATCCTGGTAACCTAGGTTAACATGATGTATTGCAGGACTGCACTCACTAAAAAATTTCTTGAAGGGCTCACACATTTGCTTGTGAATATACTAAGGCAAAACCTTGCACTGTTTTTTTAGTTAGTTCGGCATTGATAAAGTTGTTGATGGCCTTGGAAGGAGGACAATTGGGATTAGGAGTCAAAGAAACTGTTACACCCGTCCTACATCTTGTAGGGCCCCCAGAAGCGTGCAGAAGTGCCACAACACAATGTGGCATGGACTCGACTAATGTCTGAAGTAGTTCTGGAGGGAACTGAGACCATGAATCCTGTAGGGCTGTCCATAAATCTGTAAGAATATTAGGAGGTGGAGATCTCTTCTGAACAGCATAATGCAATGCATCCCAGATATGCTCATTAATGTTCATGTCTGAGGAGTTTGTTGATCACCACAGGTGTTTAAACTCAGAAGAGTGTTCCTGGAGTCACTCTGTAGCAATTCTAGACCCGTCAAGTGTCGTAATGTCCAGCTGGAATTGCCAAAGTCCATTGGAATGCACAATAGACACCAATGGATGCAGATGTTCAGACAGGATGATCACGTACATGTCACCTGTCAGTCATATCTAGAAGTATCAGGGGTCCCATATCACTCCAGCTGCACGCACACACACACTGCACCATTAAAGAGCTTCCACTGGCTCGAACAGTCCCCTGTTGAGATGCAGGGTCCGTGGATTCATGAGGTTGTCTCCGTACACGTACACGTCCATCCGCTCAACAAGATTTGAAATAAGACTCATCTGACCTGGCAACACAGTTCGTCATAAACAGTCCAATGTCAGTGTTGATGGGCCCAGGCGAGGCATTAAGTTTGTCTGCAGTCATCAAGGGTACGCGAGTGGGCCATCAGCTCTGAGGGCCCATATCAATGAAGTTTCATTGAATGGTTTGCATGCTGACACTTGTTGATGGCCCATCATTGAAATCTGCAGCAATTTGTGGAAGACTTGCACTTCTCTTATGTTGAACAATTTTCAGTCGTTGTTGGTCCCATTCTTGCTGGATCTTTTTCCGGCCGCAGCAATATCTGAGATTCGATGTTTTACTGGATTACTGATGTTCACATACACTCATGAAATGGTCATATTGGAAAATCCCCACTCCATTGCTACCTCGGAGATGGTGTGTCCCATCACTCGTGCACCAACTATAACACCACATTCAAACTGACTTAAATCTTGATAACCTGCTATTGTAGCAGCAGTAACTGATCTAACAACTGTGATCGCCTCTTGCTGTCTTATACAGGGTGAGTCACCAAACATTACCACTGGAAACACCTCCCAAACCACAACAAACACTGAATAACCCCAACCCCCACCCCCCTGGGATCCACAACTCTTTTGTGGATATGTGCGTAGCAAGCACAGGACCCCGAGTTAGTGTGGCCCTCCTTCCTTTCCGGGCTGGATACTTTCCTTTTCCACATCCTTCCCCAACCCCCCATCTTCCCCCTCCCCCCCCCCCCCTTCACCGCCGCCTCTTCCCTTCCCTTTCTCCCCCTCTGGGAGTATGTTTAGTGCCTACGTCCGGAGATGGATGCTCGAAACTGTAAAACAGTCTCTCTCCTTCTCTTTCTCTGCTGGCAAGTCTTTGTCCTTCTCTTTTCCTTACCTCTTCTCTTTACCATTTTCTCCGCTGCGGCATTTGAGACCTCTCTTCTTTCCTCTCCTTTTCCTTGTTCCTCCATTTCTCTTTTTTCCTCCCTGTGCGTGTCTGAAGGCCAACCCATGCATTCCCACGCGTAGCCGGTGACGGGGTAACGCATAATTCCCCGCCCCGGGTAGACAGGTAGGACACGTACGTACCCTCTGGTAACGCCCAGGCCCAGGGAGGGGTGATTACCCGAGCTGATACCTTCCGAAAGTGCTGATTGGTCCCTCCGTCCTTTTCTCGGGAGGTGTGTGTTCCCGATTATGAAATTGCACCTTGTTGTTAGAAACAGTCAGTGCTCTCCAGGCACAAAAATTGCTGTGTACTTCACTGCTACACACCTTTCCTGTCCGGGTGGAGGCGCACCATACTTCAAATTCATCACGTGGGGTTGTCTATACACGCTCCCTCGACGGATTGTCCGACGAGGAAATTCAAAACTACCTATCTGACCAGGGCATAATGGCTGTTCATCGAGTCATGAAAAGGGTTGACAAGGACTTGGTTCCAACCCGTACTGTCTCCTTGACATTTGACAAGAGTTCAGCTTCCATCGAACAAAAAAGCGGGCTATGAGATAATTTCCGTTTGCCATTGCATCCCAAACCCTACGCGTTGCTATTGTTGTCAGCGGTTCAGTCATACCAGCCAGTCATGTTCCAATCTGGCCAAATGCGTTACGTGTAGCAAGGACGCCCACGAGTGTGCTTGTCCACCTCCATCCCCATGTTGCATCACTGTATGGATGACCATGCTGCTTCCTCTAGAGGTTGCCCCATTTTTAAAGACGAATGGCTCATTCAGGAAATCAGAGTGAAAGAAAAGGTGTCGACCTTTGCTGCTCAAAAGTTATTCACCAGTCGAAAGCCCACTGTGCCTCATGCAGGTAAATACAGCATTAGCCAAGAAGGCTAATAAGAAACCCAGTTCCTCTCCTCCACCACGGCGTGTCTCATCTACAGCACAACCTGGCGGTAACCGCCCTCAGCTGTCTTCTGTGTCGCCAAGGTGCACTGCAGGCGGCTGATCAACCGGCTGATCGCTGGTGGCAGGAGCTGCTCCCGAACAACCTATGGATCAGGGCCGTCTGCCTTCAGCTGAATGCCATTCCACGCTGTCGGCCACTGGCTCTGAACAGTCGTTGAGTTGAGGGCAACCTTGGTTGCATTCTTCCCTTTTCTGTCTACCCTATGTCCATTATCCATTGGAATATCCACGGCATTCGAGCCAATTGGGATGAATTGTCGATCCTCTTAAGATCCTACTTGCCGGTCATCTTCTGTCTTCAGGAAACAAAGCTGCGTCCCCACGATCGCTTTGTTTTCCCCTATTTTCAGTCAGTCCGATTTGATCTCCCCTCTGTTGAAGGGACTCGAGCACATGGAGGACTCGTGATTCTTCTCCATGATACTCTCCATTATCACCCAATCCCCTTGAACAGTTCCTTCCAATCTGTCGCTGTCCGTCTTTCCCTTTCTGGGTACACCTTCTCTCTTTGTACTGTATACATTCAATTGTCCACGCAAACAGCAAGAGCTGATCTCCTTCATCTTCTTTTGTCAGCTTCTGCCCCCCTATTTGCTGGTTGGGGACTTAAATGCCCACCACCCGCTTTGGGGATCTTTGCATCCTTGTCCGCGCGGCTCACTACTGATGGACGTCTTCCACCAAGGGGATCTTGTTTGCCTCAACACTGGGGACCCTACATTTTTGTGTGCCTCCATGACAAATTTCTCTCATTTGGACCTTTTGGTCGGTACTGTTCTGCTAGCTCAGCGCTTCGAATGGTTCGCTCTTGCTGATACATACTAGTGACCACTTTCCATGTGTCCTTAGATTGCAGCCACAACAGCCATATATGTGCCCGAGACGCTGGAAGTTTGCCCAAGCCGATTGGACACTTTTTTAGTCTCTAGCGACATTTGATGACCGTAACTTTCCTAGCGTTTGCGATGAGGTCACTCTTATTACAGACGTTATTCTTACAGCTGTGGAATGTTCAATACCTCGCACCTCCGATTTTCCCCAGTGGCCCCCAATTCCTTGGTGGAATGAGGCATGCCTTGATGCAATATGTGAGCTGCCACGTGCTCTTCGCATTTTCCGGCACCATCCTACCTTGGCCAACTGTATCCGCTACAAGCAGTTCCTTGCGTGATGCCGTGGCGTCATCCGCAATAGCAAGAAGGCAAGCTGGGACTTCTTTACTAGCTCATTTAACACCTTCACTCCCTCCTCAAAGTTTGGAGTAGGATTAGACGGTTATCTGGTGCACCTAGTTTCTCTCCGGTCTCTGGGCTCACTGTCTCGCATGATACATTAGTGGACCCTGTCGCAGTTTCTAACTCATTGGGTCAACACTTTGCTGAGATTTCGAGCTCTTCAAATTACCCGCCAGCTTTTCTCCCGAAAAAACGTGCAGCGGAAGTGCGACCTCTTGCTTTCTCCTCTCAGAATCGCGAAAGCTGTAATACTATTTTCTCCATGCGGGAACTCCAACATGCACTCTCTTCTTCTCGCTCTTCCGCCCCAGGACCGGATGGTATCCACATCCAAACGTTGCTGCATTTATCATATCATAGTCTGCGTTACCTCCTTTGCCTTTATAATCGAATTTGGACCGACAGTACTTTGCCCAGAAGATGGCGGGAAGCTATCGTCGTTCCTGTTCCGCAACCAGGAAAGGACAAACATCTCCCCTTTTAACCTTTTTTAAATGTTCGGATAATAAGTTGCCGTCTCTTTATCTAAGAATAAATGATGAATGCAGCTAGCCGCTCTCTCTGTGTAATGTCTTGTCTGTATAGACATGTATCTGTTGCCTTTAAGATACCTTCACCTTCACACATAAATCTATACAGTAAAGTAAGGCCCTCCCCGTTCTTGACTGATCCATGATAAGACAGGCGAAAAATTAGACTAATGGAGGATTATTAGTATTATCTCTATTTTCATTCGCTCTCTCTCTTTCTCTCCTTTATCTATGTACAGTTTTTAATATAATATTTTATTATGTGAAATCGGCCAAATAGGATCTTTGGTGGAGTCCTTCGTCTTGGTAATCAGCGGCTGGCTTGCTGTAAGAGATCTTTACATTTATTATTACTGTTAAACACTGCAGTCAGTCGGGAGAATCAATCGTTTGGACAATTTGTTCCTTTTACGAAAGATTGCGAATTCCAGATGTGTATGAAGCCTTTTTGGATGATTTAACACACTCAGTGATTGCAGGCTCCCTTCGACACAGCTGAAACTTCCCCACTAATTACAGGGCCAACATAATCATCAAATAATTCAGAAAAAACTCATTCGTTCATTCACTCCAAAACAAAAGTCACAAACCTTATTTATGGAGGAAATTGTGTATTAAATCCATCTCCATTACATATCCAGATCTCCGGTGATTCCACGCCTTAATTATTTTCCTTTTACAGTCTCTTTCTCTTCAAACAAACCGCTAGCGGCACAAATGTTAATTGGCTTGCTTTAGCGAGAAGAAAAACAGAATATGTATCTCTCAGAAACACGTCAATCCCTCAACAGATGCTCCAGAAGCTGTCCTAGTTACCACTCTAACAACCATGAAGAATGCATATATGCATCTCTGTTATTTCAAAGAATAAACGCACTAGAAAATACTTCGGCGTCGTTGAGCTGTCGTCACATATATTACGAGAAAATCAGATCAGATAACTTTTCCAAAGTGAATGAATTGGATGGTTTGATTGAAAATGATTGATGCGTGGTAGATGGTATTTTCTGTGGGGACATTACACCCTCTAGTTGTCGCCCCATTTCTTTCACGAGTAGTGTATGTAAGGTTTTGGAGCATATAGTGAATTGCCGTCAGCCTGGTGGCTGGAGTCTGAAGTCTTTTAACACCCGCCCAATGCGGTTTCCGAAAGCATCGTTCTGCAGTTGACCATCTTGTTGCTCTCTCCACTTATATCACGAACAATTTCCTCAGGAAATGCCAAACATTAGCAATATTTTTTGATCTGGAGAGAGCGTACGATACCTGTTGGAGGACAGGCATCCTCCACACACTGTTCTCTTGGGGCTTCCGAGGTCGGCTGCCCCTTTTTCTTCGTGAATTTATGGCAGAACGCACATTTAAAGTGCGGGTAAACACTACTTTCTCCCGTACTTTCTCCCAAGAAAACGGTATACCCCAGGGCTCCGTGCTAGGTGTTGTACTGTTTGCCATTGCCATAAATCCAATTATGGATTGTCTCCTTCCTGATGTCTCGGGCTCCCTCTTTGTGGACGATTTTACAATCTGCTATAGCTCTCAATGGACCAGCCTTCTTGAACGACGTCTTAAAGGATGTCTCGATCGCCTCCACTCTTGGATCATAGAAACCGGCTTCGGCTTTTCTCCCAGTAAGACCGTTTGTGTCAGTTTTTGGCGTTGTACGGAGTTTCTTCCGCCTTCCTTACATCTAGGTTTGGTCAACCTTTTGTTCGCAGACGTCGCTATATTCTTGGGTCTTATGTTTGACAGAAAACTGTGCTGGTCCTCCCATGTTTCATATCTTTCGGCTCTCTATCTGCGATCCCACAACACCCTCCGTGTTCTGAATGGTACCTCCTGGGGATCGGACCGAGTGGTCCTTCTCCGCCTCTATCGCGCCTTAGTGTGCTCGAAATTGGACTATGGAAGTATAGTTTACTCCTCTGCTCGGCTGTATATTCTTCAACGTCTCGACTCTGTCCGCCACCGTGGATTACGTTCAGCGTTTGGAGCTTTTTACACCAGCCCTATGGAAAGCCTTTATGCTGAGACTGCTGAACCTCCGCTGTCCAATCGGCGAGCTGTCATGAGTCGTTATGCTAGCCATCTGTCTTCTATGCCTGCTAATCCGCCCCATGACATTTTTTTCGACGCCTCTTTGGATTTAGGGTATGCAGGCCGCCCTTCCTCTCTACAACCACCGGGAGTCCACTTCCGTCAACTGCTACGTTCTCTTTCCTTCCACTTTCCTAAAACTTTCTTGACAACTTGGGGTACAGCACCGCCTTGGCTCCGGCCCAAGACCTGCCTGCTCCGTGACCTTTGTCAGTTTCCCAAGGATGGTACCCCTTCTCTTGTTTATCGTCGGGCATTTGCTGCTCTATGCGCACAAATGAAGGATGCCACATATATATACAATGATGGCACAAAAACATTGTTTGGTGTTCGGAGTGCCTGTATTGTTGGCGACACCCCTAATCAATTTCGGCTTCCTGACAAGTGTTCAGTTTTTATTGCGGAGCTTTACGCTGTTCACCAGGCTGTCCAATACATCCGTCGCCATCAGCAGATACAGTATGTTATCTGCTCAGATTCGCTCAGCTCTCCCCTCAGTCTCCAAGCTCTCTACCCTGTCCACCCTCTGGTCCACCGGATTCGGGACTGCCTCCACTTGCTCCACTTGGGGCTCGTCTCTGGGGCGTTCCTCTGGATCCCAGGACATGTTGGTGTCTGTGGAAATGAGGCGGCTGATATAGTGGCCAAGGCTGCAGTCTCTCTTCTTCAGACTGCTATTAGCATGATTCCCTTTGCTGATCTACCGAGTGTTTTATGTCGTTGTGTTGCTCTTTTATGGCACGCACATTGGTTGACACTTCCCAATAATAAATTGCGGGACGTGAAAGCTCTTCCCTGCGCTTGGACCTCTTCCGTCCGAACTCATCCTCGGGAGGAGGTAAATTTAACTAGACTCCGGAAAGGGCACTGTCTTTTTAGCCATCAACATCTTTTAACTGGCGATCCTCCCCAACTTTGTCCCCACTGCTCTTAACTGTGGACGGTGAGACACCTTTTACTTGAGTGCCCCTATTTTACTCCATTACACGCCCGTCTACAGCTGTCACCTGATATATCTTCCATTTTAGCAGATGACACGCGCTCAGCCAATTGCGTTCTCGAGTTTATTAGTGCCAGTGAGAGGACGTCAGTCATTTGAAGCTCCTTTTGGGGACAAACAACCCCCCTTCTATAGTGGTTTTTTAAGCTTTCCTTCTGGTTTTAGTTTCCCCACTTTTTTGTGTTTCGCACTCATTGCTGCTGGTTTCCAGTTTGGTTTTTTTACCTTTTCATAAGTCACAGACCGGGTGCTAATGACCGTAGCAGTTTTGCACCCTAAAACCAAAACAAACAAAAAAAATACTGATTAACCGATTCCACAGACCGAGAGGAAGTGGGGCTGATGGAATCGGTTAATACAATCCACTGAGAAATGCATGGAAGTATGATTTTCAACACACGCTTCCTTTTTTTTTTTTTGAAGGGAGACTTGTTTTATTTTTAGCGCAACTGAAAACAGAAACAAATACTTAATGCTCTTTGTTACATTGTATAATGTTAAGTACATCCAGAGTAATTTGTAACGTAAAGTTGACGCTTGAAGCCCCAGATGTTCAGTCGCGTATTGTAACAAACAATCTGTAGAGGTATGTTTACGAAGATACTTATGAAGATATATATGAGTTTGGCTGTCTCAGTGTCTGCATGTAGTGCTTGCCAAATTAGTCCTTTTACTGAGAATAACTGTGGTACATGGTGTTACCGCACATATGTGATAGTATACTGTACACAAGTAAGAACAGAAGTACACACAGTAGGAAAGTGAGAAGGTCACAAGTACAACAGTGTGTACAGTGTCGTATGAACTGTGAAACTGGTTTATTCTAACTCTGAAAAGGCAGAGATGATACTCATTTATGGCAAGTGTAGACAAAATGCAGCTGCAGCCTGAAGGTTGTATGCAAAAAGGTACCCGGACAGAGATCATCCAATGCGTAGCACGTTAGGAAACATCTACAAACAATTGTATGCAACAGGTATGAGCATAACTTGCAAACGGGTCCTTAACAAACCCATCACAGGAGAAACAGGTGTAGTTGGTGTGTTGGCTGCTGCTGCCGTGAGCCCACATGAGTTCACATGACATTGCTAGAGGCAGTGCAATGAGTCAAAGTAGTGTAATGCGCACACTTTGTCACAAACTTCACCAGTATCATTTGTCACTGCATCAGCAATTACATGGAGATGAGTTTAATAATCGAGTAAATTTGTCAGTGGGCATCAACAGAGAATGCATTGCAGTTCTACCTGTTTACTGGTGAAAAGCAGGTTTCACAAACCACTTTGCAGTGCATTTACGAAACACGCATTACTGGTCCGTGGACAATCCTCGCTGGCTTCAACAGGTAGAGCAACAGCGACCGTGAAATGTAATCGTATGGTGTGGAGTAATTGGTGGCCATCTCATTGGTCGTCACTTCATTGAGTGCACCAAAACAGCTGCAAAATACATAGTTTCTACAAAATGAGCTGCCAACGTTGTTAGAAAATGTCCCGCTCGAAACATGTATGTGGTATCAACATGATGGTGCTGCTGCACATTCTGCAATGAACACTAGGCTGACCCCTGACAGAATGTTCGACGGGTGTTCCGTAGGATGTGGCAGACACACAAATCGGGCACCCGTTCTTCTGATCTTACACCTTCAGACTTTTTTCTGTGGGGTACGGTAAAGGAGAACGTGTACAATGATGTGCCTACAAGCCCAGAAGATATGAACATTTTATTGAGGCAGCCTATGGTAAATTACATCAGATGTACTGTGTGGTGTAAGACATTTATTACACGGTAGATTGCAGATGTGTGCAGCAAATGATGGGCACCACTTTGAACATTTATTAGCCTTAAATGTCAAGACACACACTTTCACATTCTGTCATCAAAAACAAAAACCAATTTGTAAGTTTAACTACATCCTCATGTTAATGTACATTTTCTTCTAACAAATCAGTGCAGTACAGTAGTCTTCAGAGAAAAAGACTAATAAAAATGTTAGCATGTGGACGTAACATGCTGTTCATGTCTCTTCTGTAGCTACATTACATCACTGTTCTTTTTGTATCCCTGATTAATTCGGTTCTCTCCAATGCACATGATTGAACTGCTGAGGAGTTACTGAAGTGTCAACTTTGTTACAAATTACTGTATATATAAATAACATTTTACAATGTAACAAATGGCATTGATTAACTATTTTTTCTATATTCAGTTGTCAGTTTGTATTAACCAGTTACACCCCTCACTTTCAGTCTGCATAATTGATTATTCAGTGTTTTTTGTTGTTAGGGAGGTGTTTCCAGTGGTAATGTTATGTGACTCACCTGGTATAGGTGTTGCTGTCACCAGTGCTATACTATGTCTGTTTATATGTGTCTGTATTTGAGTACATAAGCCTACGCCAGTTTCTTTGGTGGTTCTGTGTATGAAATAGGAGGAGACTGTATGCAGGAATGGGTGTCTTTGGAAAATAGTGTGAATCAGCAAGACAAAAATGGGTTAGAAACTGCAACTCGCTCATCGAGTGATGGACATTTCTTATAATTGTGTTGTGAATTTGACTCCTGGCACAATGATAATTACAAATCATATACAATGATTAGTTTTCAACCCTAGTCCTGACATGCAGTTTAAACTATACTGTGGTGCCACATAATTTCTTAGATAGTACCCCCATCAGAAATGTATTTGATAATAATTAAGTCCACTGAAGTGAATCGATCAAAGAATCGATAATGGAATGTAATGAAATGACATCAGTGAAAATCATTCAGTTGTGCTGAACCTGTAATATAATGAATGTACTGCTCATGGTAAACAGTAAAATCCATGTTAGTCTAGTCTGGCACAAATTTTACATCAACTGCACATCAGTTATTGATTCCTTATGGAATAGACAAATGATTCAGAGTATATGAAGTACATTCAGATTAGTCTATTGATGAAAAGTTAGTCTGTGGAATTATATTCATGTACTGATTCTTCAATTTTTTTACAGATATTTGAAGCAAAGAACATGCTAAAACAATGTTTAACTACTCTTGAGGAACTCCAATTTTTGCATGCTAAACTGTCTTCAAAACGTGATACAGTAAATTGTTCAGAGTGGCAAATGGAATTTGAGGACATCAGTAAGAAGAGAGTGAGTGAAAAAGCCAAGTGGCATGTGTGTAGTGTAGAGTAAGACTTTGACAGACATTGCTCTGCTAATGTGTAATGTAAAATGAGAGTTTTCTAAAATCTCGAAGTACGTGCACTATTTAAAGTGAAAGCTGTCTAAACTGTTATATTTTTGACTTTTTTCTTTAGATGTGACAAACGAGCAAATTTTTCAGTACGTATTGTTATCTGCTTAGTTACTGTGTGGGAGCAAAATTCTTAAGTAGATTTTTTGCTTCCTAAGTTAGCTCATATTATGAGAAACTGGTATATTTTTGGAAGTAGAAAAGCTCTTTTTGCTATAATTTATTAGGTTTACACATTGTATAGCAGAGTGTTGTTCAGCCAAAATATCATATACTAAACTTATAGTTCTGATAATTTAAATTCACCACGCAGATGTGCAACAAAAATTCAGAATATGAAATATTCAGCTTAATAAAATCTGAATTATAATACCATAATATAATTCCAGAAGCCACCATGGTCCAGCACTTCATTAGGGGGAAAAAACCTTGATTTGTACCCCCATTTTTAAAGTTAACTATATGCAAGTTGATAGATTTTTAATTGTGCTATGTGAATCACAGTATTGAACAGTATACGGATTATTTTAAAGATTATCTGACACACAAAATACTATCTGCCGTGTGCTGTCAACTTTCATATTGGCCTCACTTGTGCCACTGGTCCAATACTTTGCTGCTAAATGAAAAATCACCTATTATATACACACATCAAAAAAGCTTTTGCATCACCCTGGTTCTCAGAACTCCTGAAGATAGACGTTGACTGTGGATATTGTATCACAGACACAGTCCCTTCACCTGTTAAGAGATGTCACTAAACCCGCCCAAAGGTGTAAACAACCATGCATGAGCAGCGCCAATTAGACAGGGGGTCCGACAGCCGATCAGTTCCAGTCATTCCACCAGGAAGTAGGTACACGGCTCTTGTTGTCTTTAGTTCAATCATGCCTAGATGGTCAATACCATGGTTCGATCGCATCCGCATTGTTACTTCGTGACAGGAAGGGCTCTTCAACAAGGGAAATGTCCACGCGTCTGAGTGAACCAAAGCGATGTTGTTCGGACATGGAGGAGATACAGAGAGACAGGAACTGTCGATGACATTCCTTGCTCATGCCACCCATGACTACTACTGCAGTGGATGACCGCTACCTACAGATTATGGCTCGGAGGAATCCTGACAGCAACGCCACCATGTTGAATAATGCTTTTTGTGCAGTCACAGGACGCCGTGTTAAGACTCAAACTCTGCGCTGTAGGCTGCATGACACGCAACTTTACTCCAACATCCATGACGAACCACAGCACCATGCAGTGCGGTACAGATGGGTCCAACAACATGCCAAATGGACTGCTCAGTATTGGCATCACATTCTATTCACCAATGAGTGTCACATATGCCTTCAACCAGACAATAGTCAGAGACATGTTTGGAGGCAGCCCGGTCAGGCTGAAACACCTTAGACACACTGTCCAGCAAGTGCAGCAAGGTGGAGGTTCCCTGCTGTTTTGGGGTGGCATTATGTGAGGCTGACATATGCCGCTGGTGGTCATGGAAGGCGCCCTAATGGCTGTATGACACATGAATGCCATCCTCGGACTTATGGTGCAACCCAGCAGCATATTGGCGAGGCATTCGTCTTCATGGATGGCAATTCACACTGCCATCGTCCACATATTGTAAATGACTTCCTTCAGGATAACGACATCGCTCGACTAAAGTGGTCAGCATGTTCTTCAGATACGAACCCTATAGGATAGATTGAAAAGGGCTGTTTATGGACGACGTAACTCGCCAACCACTCTGAGGGATCTAAGCAGAATCGCCGTTGAGGAGTGGGACAATCTGGACCAACAGTGTCTTGATGAACTTGTGGTAGTATGCTACGGCGAATACAGGCATGCATCAGCACAAGAGGACGTGCTACTGGGTATTAGAGGTATCGGAGTGCACAGCAATCTGGACCACCACCTCTGAAGGTCTTGCTGTGTGGTGGTACAACATGCAATGTGTCGTTTTCATGAGCAATAAAAAGGGCGGAAATTATGTTTATATTGATCTCTTCCAATTTTTTGTACGGGTTCTGGAACCGAGGTGATGCAAAACTTTTTGATTTGTGTATTTTTTTTCCTCAGAAACAAATTAAGGCATAAGCTCTTATAAGATGTTTGATTTTGCAAACAGGGAAAGGTCCACATTGCAATATAATACCTAATACTTTATCAAACTGGCGTATTCCTTATGTATTACTCTCCCAACCATTATAATCATCTTTTTTTTTCAAGGTAGCTTTCACTCCATGCAGTTCAGACTCTAACTATCAGTGTCATTGAGAAAAATAGAACAGATATTGTAGAAAATGTTAAGACCCAACATTAAAGACGTCCAGTGCACGGTAGGTCAGAAGAACTGTGTTTCCTTATGGACCAATTCAGTTCTGTTCATTGTTTTTAGCACAAACGAGAAGCTCACGACGAACCAAGAAAAATTTTCTATACTTATAAACAGGACCCAAAATCCAAATTATGGTAGTTGACAGGCACCAAGAACATCGACAAAGTCACTGTAGACCCATTGACAACTATATGGACACTACATGCATACATATAGACATACAGATAAGTTCTCACAAGTAGACGTCAAAACAATTAACAGGGAAGAGTCTGAGACTCAAAAATGCATGGGTATCTTGAAAGGTGTCGTACATAGGGGCAGGATGAAGCAATTTGGGGAAGGCAATAACTAAAATTTATCAACTAGTGTTTCTGTGTGCACAATGAAAGGGATAAATGAATAAAAATTATAATTACTATTTATTTATTAATTTATGCACACATTTTGCTTTGGGTCATGTTTCATTCCAACGTAGAATAGAAGTATCACTCATTATGTATAATTAGTTATGTTTGGAAGCATGCTTTTAGTATAGAATACTTACTGTACAGTGCACTTGTTTTTATGCCACTTAATTTGCCAGGATTGAAATGCATTGATTTATATGTTGTAGGTTGATGTGCAAGAAAAGCTAAAACAGTTGAGTGATCCAGCCATTCTGAAGATGTTACAGGTGTCACTTGCAAAACGCAAGAAAAAAAGAAAATATCAAAAACGACAGAGAGAAAACTGGCATTTAATTAAGGCCGAAAAACAGGCAGAGAGACAGAAGCTTCACAAAGAAATAGATACATGGATAGAAAATATGCAGGAATCGGTGGAAAAGGCAAAAATGGTAAGTATGCGACATGCACTGCCCTCCTCTGGGACTCCATATGCTGCAGTGGGAGAATATTTCATTTACTTCCTTTGTTTAATTAAATGTATATAACATTCTGCCATCATTCTTAGTATCGTGAAGCAGCATAAATATGATAAGTGGCCTTCCACAAATTACACCGAGGTGACAGAAGTCTAGTGATAGCGATATGCACATATATAGATGGCAGTAGTATGGTGTACCCGAGGTAGAAAAGGGAAGTGGGCAGTGTTATTTGTACTTGGCTGATTCATGTGAAATGTTTTCCGATGTGATTATGGCCACACGACGGGAATTAATAGATTCTGAAAGTGGGGTTGTTGGAGCTAGAAGCATGGGACATTCCATTTTAGACATCATTAGGGAAATCAATATTACAAGAACCACAGTGCGCCGAGAATACCAAATTTCAGTTATTACCTTTCATCACAAACAGTCCATTGCCCGACGACCTTACTAAACAATGGAGAACAGCAGTATTTGCTTATAGTTGTCACTGCTAACAAACAAGTAGCACTCTGTAAAACAATTGCGTAATTGAATGTGGGACGTACAGTGAACATTTCCGTTCGGTCAGTGTGGCGAAATTTGGCATTACTAGGATAGGGCAGCAGACGACAGACACAAGTGCCTTTGCTAACAGCAAGTCATCACCTGCGGTGTATCTCCAGGGCTCGTGGCCATATTGGTTGGACCCTAGACAACTGGAAGACTGTGGCAAGGGTAGACGAATGCCAGTTTCAGTTGGTAAGAGCTGATGATAGGTGCAACTGTGGTGCAGACACCACGAAGATGTAGGCCCAAGTTGTCAACAAGGCAGTGTGCAAGCTGGTGGTGGCTCCATGATGGTGTTAGCTTTTGTTTACATAGAATGGACTGGGTCCTTTGATCCAGCTAAACCGGTCTTTGACTGGAAATGGTTATGTTCAGCTACTTAGAGACCATTTGCAGCCAAACAACAATGGAATTTTTGCGGATGACAATCCGCCATGTCACCATGCCACAGTTGTTTGCAATTGGCTTGAAGAACATTCTGTACGATTCGAGCGAATGATTTGGCCACCCCTATTGCCGGCATGAATCCTGTCCAACATCTATGGGACATAATCGAGAGGTCATTTCGTTCACAAAATTCTGCACTGGCAACTCTTTCGCAATTATGGATGGCTAAAGAGGCAGCATTGCTCAGTATTTCTGCAGGGGCCTGCCAACAACTTGTTGAGTTCATGCCAAGTCAAGTTGCTGCACTACGCCAGCCAAAAGAAGGTCCGACAAGATATTAGGAAGTATCCCATGACTTTGTCAGCTCAGTGCATATAAACACATAGCAGGGTGACTCACCTGAAAGTAATGGGGAGTAAGATTGCCCTATCTTGTTTACCTAACCTGTCCTGAGAGCAGCATATATTCTACAGGTCAAACAAATGAAATAGCTCTAATAGGATGGATGCTTATGCAGAAAGCGGTGGCTGCTCCACTTATTGTGTGTCAGAAACTTGACATACCTTGCTAAGTAGTACTGAAACTCATTGTAAATAGCAGAGAAGAGAATGTTCTTGAAAAATATCCCACTCCTAAATTGAAGAACATTCGTAGTACCATTTTGAATATCTGAAATTTTTAAATGCATAGAAGTTTTGACTGTCCAACATACACCTGTTACACTTTGTGTCAATAGCTTCTATCATCAAAGAAAGCTACAATGAAATACAGGGTGTCTCAGAGAGAATGACATGATTTCAAAACACCTTATTTACTGATAAAAACACATTATGAACATGGGATAAATTGCAGAATACAAAATCTTAGTTTCAGCAATGCTCCCTCTCTCCCCCTCTCTCCCCCTCTCTCTCCCCCTCTCTCTCCCCCTCTCTCTCCCCCTCTCTCCCCCTCTCTCCCCCTCTCTCCCCCTCTCTCTCCCCCTCTCTCTCCCCCTCTCTCTCCCCCTCTCTCTCCCCCTCTCTCTCCCCCTCTCTCTCCCCCTCTCTCTCCCCCTCTCTCTCCCCCCCTCTCTCCCCCCCTCTCTCCCCCCCTCTCTCCCCCCCTCTCTCCCCCCCTCTCTCCCCCCTCTCTCCCCCCCTCTCTCCCCCCCTCTCTCCCCCCCTCTCTCCCCCCCTCTCTCCCCCCTCTCTCCCCCCCTCTCTCCCCCCCTCTCTCCCCCCCTCTCTCCCCCCCTCTCTCCCCCCCTCTCTCCCCCCCTCTCTCCCCCCCTCTCTCCCCCCCTCTCTCCCCCCCTCTCTCCCCCCCTCTCTCCCCCCCTCTCTCCCCCCCTCTCTCCCCCCCTCTCTCCCCCCCTCTCTCCCCCCCTCTCTCCCCCCTCCCCCCTCCCTCCCCCCTCTCCCCCCTCTCCCCCCCCTCTCCCCCCCTCTCCCCCCTTCCCCCCTCTCCCCCCTTCCCCCCCCCCTCTCCCCCCTCTCCCCCCCTCTCCCACCCCCTCTCCCCCCTCTCCCCCCTCTCCCCCCTCTCTCCCCCTCTCTCCCTCTCTCTCCCCCCCCTCTCCCCCCCTCTCTCCCCCCTCTCTCCCCCTCTCCCCCTCTCTCTCTCCCCCCCTCTCTCTGGATTGTTTTGCCATCCTCACTCCATAGCATTGGTGTCCCTTTTCCGTTTCATTGATTTTAATGCTCTGTACTGTAATACATGTCACTAGTCTTCAGACGCACATCTTGGGATTTGATCTCTAATTGCCACTGACAGGACATCAATAATTAAATCATTTTTCCTTAAATGAGAGTAGTGCAAAGGTTACCTTTGTTGCCCCATTTTCTGGTATAAATCCAACCTTTTGCTTTCATGTTTATATTTCACCTGCAAGCCATTATTCCAGTGTCTTTACAAAGTTTGTCATAATGTGTGACACTAGTTGAATTCCTCCGTATCATCTTTCTCGTCTGTGAATAGGCGGAATTGTATTCTCTTGCCTGTCATCTGGAATCCTCTCTGCTGTCTAGATCTGTCTCAGCAAGGTACAAAATAAGTTGGTCACCAGGACCAGCTGTTTTTCTTGTGTAGCTTTTCTTCTTCAGGGCTATTGTCACTACTTTGATTTATCTCAAGTCTTCTCTGAGTGCAGTCACTCTCTTCTGAAAACTTTCTTCGATTTCAGAAGTTTCTCAAAGTAGTCTTTCCATTGTTCATTAACCTTACATCATGGAGCATGAGCACAGCTTCATTCTTTTCATGTGTAGTACGGTGAAATATTTGGTCACCTTGTATCTGATCTTAGCTATTCAAAAAAAAACATTTACTGTTTGCTCTTTTTGCCTCTAGTTTTCCATAGGTTTCATTCCAAGCAGTTGCCTTGATATTTCTGCATCTTTGTTGACAGTTTTGTAAAGTTATTCATCTGTAGCTGATCCAGTTTCCTCCCACCTCTTCTTTGCACTTCATTTCATTTTTACAGCATGCGGCACTTCAAGTTTCTTTTTCTACAAACCATGACAGTTTTCCCATTTCTTCAGCTGCTCTTTCAGTTGCATCTCTGTCTCCATTATTGGTTATATTTCTGGTATATTAATACTACAGCACTAAGAATAATGTAAGAAAAGATAGATTGCTACTTTCTGTAAAGAAGACATGTTAAGTTGCAGACAGGCACAATTAAGACACCTACACAAAGCTTTTGGACACAGCTTTCATCAGCTAATGAGAAGAAGAGAAACCCACACCAGTCATACATCCAAGCATGCACACAGGACCACCAACTCTGGCAGCAACTACCATATGGGTAGGCAGCAGCAATTTGGAAGCTGTATTCTACCAGGGAGCCACATTTCCGACCGAAAAGTAGGCCTAGTTAGTGAATTAAAGATGCTCATAAGATTTCAAAGTCAATTTTCTCCAGAATTTCTAGAGTATCAGCAAACTGCTTCTGGAGATTGATATTTGAGTTCTGGACTTCACATACTGTAAATATTTTTAAAAAATTACAAACATCCAAATGCTATATGCTCTCTTTGTAAGCCCAAATTTCATGCAGTCCATTTTTACATGGAGTGGAATCAGACTGGACGACATCCCAAGAAAAATTATAAAATCATTCAGAAAGTGCACAGTACGCAGATCTTCCACCTTTGTCAACATAGTCACTTTTTCTTCCTCTTCCTATCATTGATTGGTGTTTAATGTGCCCATCCTGATTTGTGCTAGCTTATTTAGCTAAGGCCTCACTTGACTATGTAGCCTTTGCTCATTTGCCCCAGAGAACAGAGAGTCTTCCTGTGTGTTGCCTCTGGGAAATTCCTAGTACTACAGATACTTATCATTAGTTGTGTTCCTTTTTTACTGCCAAAAGCCCTTCCTGACACCAACCCTGCTCCTTTATCTGTGCTTCAGACTGGCAACAGTACTGCTGTCATACTCAGTGCACCCAGTGGTACTGCATGTAGAGTTTTCAATCCAAACACCAATCTTCCCATTAAGTGTATGATAAAAATTAGGTGCAGATGTCAGTTTCTTTTATTTACAGATGAGAGAGAATGATTTTTGCTTTCATGAGTTAAGTCCTTAATTGAATCCCCAATTATTTCTCTCTTGAAAAGGAACTGAAAACAAAATCTATGCATATCCACTAGTTTGTTATCTAAAACAAAAATTCTGTTCCCTTTTTCAGGCATAAGTTAATGTATGATTTATGTACCCCATCAGAAATATAGCTACTGTAATATTGTTGTTGTTTGCAGCAACACAGTTTCATGAACGGAAAGTGTCATCAAGTCATCATAAATTAATGTGTTGATTGCAAAATATGAACTCTGGTCCTCTGTCAGCTATAAAGACTGCTTTCTTCACCACTGAAAGGTTATTGTACAATTGTAACCCCACAATTATACACGATACTAGTAATCAAATGATGATGTTCAGTTTATTATTCTTTTTGTTGTTATTGGTCCCTTTTTGTGCTAGGCATTGTACTGCATGTAGTTGGTTGTTTTGCCACCCAGCGGATGTCTCTAGTTCTCAGAGAACTGATGATTAGCAGATGTGCCAGGAGATTGTGTTTGCCAGGCATACGCATGAAACGTGTGTAATACAGGTTACTTCTGAATAGATCCAAAAAATACACAGTCAGCAAAATCTAATATTTGTTTTGTAATCAGAAATGATTTGAAACCATTTTAACACAGTGTATTTTAAATCTTGGCTAGAGATTAATAATTGGTTTACCAGCGAATCATCTCAATTTTTATGCTACAATAAGATGAATGTGATAAGCCATTTTCATCCTGTATCCAGATGGCTGGCTGATTATTAAGCAGTGTAATGTTGTTTTTCAAGTTAACTTATGTTGTATATACAGCTAACAAGGTTCAGCCGTACTTCTCATCTCATAAGTCATCCACACTAGTTGACAGAAAACCAAATCAGCCTTACCGTATCGGCCCCACACTCACCAGATCATTGTGGCTCAGTACAGTGATACCTAGTTGAGATCCTCACAGGAAAAGGAATTTTCATTACCAATTTTTGTTTGTAAGTAACGAGTAGAGAGATAATATAAAATTTCCGGTAACCACATTGTGGACAATGTGCAAACCTTGTTGATGTGATAAGAAGTGATACAACACAATATTGTTGATCTTTATGTAAAACAATGGAATCTCCAGGTAGGAATATCAACAATATTAGGAAAAGGATACATTGCTACTCGCCGTAAAGATGAGCTGTTGATTTCTGACCTGCCAGAGCTGTTTATTTAAGGGTCATGGGTGCTTGAGGTGTGCTTGCTTGGGTAACTGTTGGTGTGTGTGTGTGTGTGTGTGTGTGTGTGTGTGTGTGTGTGTGTGTTTTGCTGAATAAGGATTTAGCTGTAATGTGTAACAATCCTTACATTATGCCTGTCTGCAACTCAAAGGATCATTTCTATGGTGTGAATAGCAGTCTATCCTCCTCCTAATATTGTTTATCTTTAAGTAATAAACAAAGCATACAGCTACTTGTTGCCTGCTGGGTGTTATTTCAGGGGAATTGCCATATTTATCCAAGTTTTTTATGAACCTCCTTCAAAGAAATTCTTAACATTCTGATTAATAAAATATATAACAACTGTTGTATTGGTAGAAAGTATCATAAGATTTGCCAAAAGAAGTTGATGGATTTTATAGCATTAATGCACAAATAGTTTTGCATCCAGTGCCACATGAAGTAATTGAGCCAGTGTTCTATATTGTAATGAGAGTCCTACCCTCTTTGTCATTGTTACAAACCAGCTCTTACTTCCTTTGAATTTTGTGACTTGTGCATTTAGAAAATTTCCCTTCATCTCCTGCACCTTCGTTCACATTTTTTCAAGTAATTGGAAAATCTAAATTGAGGTCATTTACACGTAGTGAACAATTTGCTGCTCCAGTTACTGAAGCTTTCTCTCATTTGGTCACCCATGAGTTTGGAATATAGGACTGATGGTGTGTAATTTATTCATCATCTAATGCCACCTGTGAACATTCTCAATTCTGTGACATCAGATGCCCTTCATTCTGCATAGTCATTTGTGGTCTCTGCTTCATAAATAACCATTAACTTGAAATTGATGCCATATTGTTTGTGTGGACAAAGTGTGATATGCAGACTTGTAAATGCATGTTTTTCAATAGTTATGAATGTGTTTTGCTTCAATTTACTGTTCTTGTAGTGTTAAGCAAACTGCATAACAAGAATATTTTATGCTCTTGGATCCCTAGTGCTGAATCGGGAGAAATCTGGCCACTTCAGGATAACACAATACTTCGTTTTTTGACAACATTGAAAATCAACAATGCTGTTGAGCAGTTGTACTTGAGCACCTTTGTTGAAACTCATGATCAATTTATAGCAACAGGTTGTGTGTATTCAGTGTTAAAATATTTATATTGGAATTAGTCTCCTGTAGAAATATATACTATTGCAAAGTATTTGTCCATTTATTAGTCAGTTCAGATCAAACTATGTTTAAATTCAGGTGAGCTGCAATTTAAGTGTGATAGGTGTTTTTTAAAAAAAAGGGTATTTGGGATGCATTCCCATGGTGGGCACCGCAATGAAATTTGGTGCCCACTTGCCACTACATTACCCTTATTTGGCCAAATTTCTGCCACTGCACCCCATACTACCCTTCCAAAATCATCAAATTAAATGTGCACTTCACTTCGATAACCAATACTTAATCTGCAAATGAAAGTCGCTCCTTCGTTGACCTCGGTAACCAAAACTGTATCTGTGAATGTAAGATGACCCTGTATTTTTTGAATGACTAATCTGGATGACAAACCTTATCTTGTCAGTTAAGTACAGTAGTTTTGTGCCGGTGCTAGGTTTCCCTTTGTGTATTCCTGTAGTCAGACACAGCAAGACAGCTATACCACCACACTTATCTTCCATAATACAGTTATCCACTTCTCCGCTTGAAACATTCTGCACCTTTCACTGATGGAAAGTTGACACTCACTCTCTCTCTCTCTCTCTCTCTCTCTCTCTCTCTCTCTCTCTCTCTCTCGTTTGCAAGGCTAATGTGCCATATGTTTGACCTTCTCTTTTTATGTCTTTCAATCAGTGTTTAACAAATTTGTGAAAATAATTTTGTTCATTTGGTTGTGTCTGTGTAGGAAGAAAGTCTGAAGTTGGAGGCAGATAGTATATTGTCTGATGTGACGAAGAGGAAAGCAGAAGCCCGTCGACAATTGGCACTACTCTCAGCATTGGCTCGACTGAGGAAACTCCGGATTCAAATGGCCCTAGGACGCGGAGAAAAAGTGTCATCAGAATTGGATGCTTGTTTCTCTCGTGTTATTGGTTGGTTGATATTTAACCTAATTTTAGTGGCTTACACTAATGTGATCTGAAATTTTCATTTGTGGAAATATTGTTAATTTTAATATTGGGGGATAGGAAATTGAGCACCTCTTACACATCAGGCCAAAAAGGTGAAAAGACCTTTGAAATAAACAACAAATCCTAAGGTTTCAGAGTGAAAGTATGGGATGAAGTAGTGAAAAGTACATTAATATAGATAATAAAGAACAAGACATACACCAGTTGTAGGTGAGCAAGGTAATGTAAATAGTGTTAAGAATTGCAAATCTAAACACTCAAATATGATTATGTTAATAGAAATTTCTGGCAGAATTAAACAGTTTGAATGAAGGTAATTTGCAGAATATTAGAGGCGCTGACATAAATATGAATGAAAACCTTGCTAGTTTTTAGAAAAATGCCTTTCCAGAGCTAATCACTGTTGTATATTATGTTTAGCTACAGGTGTAATTTGTTCAAAATGTGTACGCAGTTGATGAATTGACTAGTAGCACAGTCTCTCAGTATCAAATTTATCTAGTACTTGTCTCGTAAATATATTTCCCTAAGTTTATATAAATTAGATTTACAATATTAACTCTTTTCTATAGTGTTCTTACAGTATTTCAATACATAATGTTTTACTAGTTTGATAACTATTTTTTTTACTGATCTATGCAATTTAACTTTTTTCTCCATTGTAGCAACTAAAATTATATATATTTCTTTTTTAAATTGTGAGTGTGTATATTTCAGTTCACCTGAAACTAATTTGCCTATGTTGACTTCATTTTAACTTCTTACATTACTGAACCAAAGGAATATTGTGCATTGTGTTTTATTTAGTATATGACCATTAATGTCAGCTTCTGGTGCTAGCTGGAAGTAATTACTATTATTAGCAAGCACCAGTGTGTTGACTGGTCACTGGTAAAGGCACTTCAAATACATTTGATAATTCAGAATATTTAACATGGTAGTCTTGTGTTTATAATGTATTGAAATCACGGGAAATGAAATAATATGTAAAATAAAGGAAAGGCAACAACTCACGTATAAGCTATGTGTGGCACATAGAAACACTGAACTGAATGCAGTATTTACATTGGCTTCCCCCCCTCTCCCACCGTTCCCCCCCCCCCCCGCGCCTCTCTCTGCTCCCCCCCCCCCCGCGCCTCTCTCTGCTCCCCCCCCCGCGCCTCTCTCTGCTCCCCCCTCCCCGCGCCTCTCTCTGCTCCCCCCTCCCCGCGCCTCTCTCTGCTCCCCCCCCGCCGCGCCTCTCTCTGCTCCCCCCCCGCCGCGCCTCTCTCTGCTCCCCCCCCGCCGCGCCTCTCTCTGCTCCCCCCCCGCCGCGCCTCTCTCTGCTCCCCCCCCGCCGCGCCTCTCTCTGCTCCCCCCCCCTCCGCGCCTCTCTCTGCTCCCCCCCCCGCCGCGCCTCTCTCTGCTCCCCCCCCGCCGCGCCTCTCTCTGCTCCCCCCCCCGCCGCGCCTCTCTCTGCTCCCCCCCCCGCCGCGCCTCTCTCTGCTCCCCCCCGCCGCGCCTCTCTCTGCTCCCCCCCCCGCCGCGCCTCTCTCTGCTCCCTCCCCCCGCCGCGCCTCTCTCTGCTCCCCCCCCCCGCCGCGCCTCTCTCTGCTCCCCCCCCCCCCGCCGCGCCTCTCTCTGCTCCCCCTCCCCCTGCCCCCCCCACCCCCACCTGTCCCTTTCTGTCCCTGAATAAAGGCCACATCCATCCCACGGGTCATTGGTTGCCCCTGCAGGCTTTAAATGAAACCTTTGTCATGTGACCAGATTTGTAAACTCATTGTGAGTTAGATCTGAGACCTGTATTTGAGTTAATGTATGCTTGTATGCATTTCAGATAATCTTAAGAGTCTTTGGGAAGAGAAAATGGAAGAATATGCTCTGGAGGAGAAAGGGCTCAGAGTGATGTTAACAGAAGCAGTTGATGAACGTAAGATTAGATATGACAGGACAGTTCTAGCCCAATGGAAAAGGTTACTGTTTGGACACAACCAAGCTGACAGTCAAAGTTTTTATGCAGCAGCAGAGAGGAACACCGAAGATTTCCTTGCTATCAGGTACTCTTTGATAAGAGAGGGTGTGCAGCTATGCCTTTTATTGCCCTGATAAACTTTTGCAATATGTTGGGAGTTCTCCCTCCCTACCAACCTACCTACCCATTCTTCTGCATATATGTTGCCAATTTTGTCTGTTTTGATAATTGTTGTGTTTTTTGTTTAGGTGGTCCTGGGATAAATGTTTGGCTCCTGCAAGTGCTCCAATGTCTTCTGCAATTCCAATTGGTTGGGTATTACCAACAAATCCTTCATCTGGTGCATGGGAAGCTTTACTATCATCCAAAACTCAAGATGATTAATTGTTTTTAATGCTTAAGGTTTGAAGAAAGAATTATTTGTATTTTTGCCAGCAGTAAATTAAACTAATAAACAAGAATGAAAAGTAAATACTGAAAAATGTGTAATGCTCGTACAACTTCATACCATTTACCTACCATATACTTGCTATGCTCTTAGTTGAGCCTAATCTACAGATTACTTAGTTTTCCATCTTCTCTCTCCAATGAAAATAACCACTTCGGGTAGCCGAAGAGGTTAAGGCGTTCACTCACAACATGTGAGAAACACGGGTTCGAGTCCCAGGCCTGCACGAATTTTCATGTGTCACCAGTAGGTAATATCTTAATACCTAATTCAGCTAGTGTCAGAAAGATGCTGCAAAAAAGAAAATTCATAAAAAAGATAAATGCTAATTTATGTAGGTATGTTGAATGTTACAATACTAAGACATTGTGGTAAAATGGAAAATGTTCAGGCCAATATTTTAGGAACCGGTGAGGTAAGATAGCCAGAATGAGAGGAATATTTATAGAGCATATCATAGAATTATTTATATAGGGTGAGATAATGGTAGAACAGGAGTAGGAATAATAATTAATAAGGAAATTGGCAGTAGAGTAAAGATAACCTACAGGAAACAAAGCACATTGATGGTCAAATTGGATGGATGTTTAACAGCCATTGTAATTATAAAAGTGTAAATGCCAGCTGTAGGTGCAGATGACAGCTGCAATTATGTTAATTAATTCAAAGAATATGTGTAAGAAAATAATAATTTAATCTTAGTGGAAGTCCAGAATGCAGGTGAAGGTAGGAAACAGAAAGTTAGAATTTTGGTCTTGGTAAGCAAAATTAGATGGTAGATAGATCAGTAGTATAATGTGCTGGGGACAAGTTAGTCAAAGCAAACACACTTTAAGAGTATTCTTGAGAAAGAAGTGTTCATGCAAAATACCACTGAATCATTGAAATTACAGAGAAAGTATTTGAAATGTTACAACTCACAGAAGTTGAAATAATCACAATTTCAGACTACTTTAGGAGAACGTCATTTTAAAAAAAATAGCACCACACTTCAGACATTTGCTGATGTGGAGAACTCATGGAATATGAGGGGGGTACCCTAAAAAAAATTAATTATTTTTTAAAAGCTATTTATTTTCAGTTTGTTTACAAAACAATCTTATTCCCTTCAAAATGCTCTCCATTACAACTAATACATTTGTCCCACAAGTGCTTCCACTGTTCGAAAGATTTTTTTTTTTTTTTTTTTTTTATAGACATCTTTAGAATGCATGACTGCTCCTCCCTAATTTTTTTCGTGACTACTTCAAAGTTTTCAAATCCGTGTCCTTTCAGATAAGAAAGAGTCACACGGAGCCAGGTCAGGCAATTAAGGTGTGTGGGGCAGCAGGACCATGCCATTTTTAGCCAAAAACTGTCTAACAGTGGCTGTGTGTGTGTGTGTGTGTGTGTGTGTGTGTGTGTGTGTGTGTGTGTGTGTGTGTGTGTGTGTGTAGGTGCATTGTGGTGGAAGAACCAGTCTTCTGTCTGTCACAAATTGGGTCTTTCTTGATGAACACTGTAGCACACCCTTAAAACTTCCAAATAAAATGTTCAATTGAGTGTCTGACCTGGGGGAACAAACTCTGAGTGAACTGCGCCCTTTGTATAAAAAAAGCAAATCCAAACTGCTGATTTGGCTTGGCACTTTTTTGGGGGGCGGGGGGGTGACAGTGAGATCTTCCATTGGCTTGAATATTGCTTCTCTCTCTCTCTCTCTCTCTCTCTCTCTCTCTCTCTCTCTTTCCCCTCTGTAACCATAGCACCTGACTCATCACCAGAAAATTTGGATCAGTAGCTATTGTTTCAAAGCACAGTATGTTTCAAATTGACATACCTTGTGATTTTCAGTCAGAACCCACAGAACAAACTTGGCAGCAACCATTTTCGTTCCCAGATCTTCTGTCAAAATTCACTGAACAGAGCTCCAAGAGAACTCACTAATCTCTGGCAGTTGATCAGTTGTGTCTGTCAACGTTTCGTGAGCACAAGCTCTCAAATTTTTTTCTATATTTTCGTCGATTCAGGCAGTTGATGGACATCCACGAGGTTTGTCATCAATAGACATGTTGCTACTTTTAACCTGAGCAAACCACTGATATGCTAGAGTTTTTCCCATAGTGTCACCTTAGTAAGCTGTTTTCAGCATCATTTTTATTGAGTAGAAAACAAAATTTCACAGCTGCCTCAAAAGGCAAAGCAGCGCTAGTAAAAAGTCACTGCAGATGAACAGAACAACACAGGTGGCGCTGAACTGGCAATGAGTTGCACTATACATGCCTAGCAGCAAAAATGCATACGTACTACACTAGCTCCGCCCACGGCAATGTCGTTCCAGTGGTTGGTTGTGTGTGGGTTTTTTTATCCCCTCGTAGACTTAAGAGGTGTTGTAAGTGCAGCTAAAGAAGTACTAGGAATGAAAAGGCAGAGAGAGCCATGGATCACATGAAAGATACTAGAATTAATAGAGAAAGAACAAAACGTAAAATGACGAAAGTGAACAACAACAACAAAGCTCACTCTGAAATGAAATTGTCCAGAAATTAGAAAATCTAAAGGAGAGTGATGTGGATACTGTACAAGGGCTAATACTATGCAAGCTTGTGCGTGAAATTTTATGGAACTGGAAAAGTTCCATCAGATTGAAAAATAATATAATTATTGCGCTTCCTAAGAAAGCAACAGCAGATAGTTTTGAAAATTACAGCTCAGTCACTATAGTACCCCATGCATCAGAAATACTCATAATACGCTAGTGAAGAATGGAATGGAAAATTGAAAACAGATAAGGAGAGGACCAGTTTGGTATTAGGAGAAGCAGGATCGCTCAATGCTACTTTTAGCACTGATGTTAATAATAGTTCACAAATAAAAAAATAAGATAACATACATCACTTCCATTGATTCTGAGAGGGCTTGTTATAATGTGAAATGGAATAAAATGTTCTCCATTCTGAAGCACTGTGGTTTCAGCTACAGAGAGAAAAGGTAATCCATGGTCTTTGTGCAAGACAGACTCTAATACTCAGCATTGACAAAACGATATGAGGCTAAAATCAGGGAAGGTATAAGATAGGATTGCTTATTGTCACTAATGGTAATTTTATATATGAGACAGCAGGGGAAGTACAGGAATATCTCATTGGGACAGTTCATCTTAGACAGCAATTCGGAGGGATACGGTTTACTGACAACATGGCAATGGTCTCAGAAGGTGAACAGAAAATAAGTTGGATGCTCAACCCTCTGACTATTCTACATGGGTTAACTTTGTCACTACCACTGTCCCCAGGTGTTCTAACTTGTTTAAGTATATCACTGCTCTTGCATGTGGTGCTGTAGAGATGATTTGCTTTTTAGCTTGTATTTGAAAAGGAGGGGGGGGGGGGGGGGGGGGGGGAGCAGGAAGAATGAAAAATTAAATTGATTGCTACTCAATGGTAAATTACTGAACATATTAAAACGTAGTGATTATGAGCCAAGAGAATATGAATTGGAGGAGAAAAGCTGGAAGCTTGAGAATGGAGAAACTTAGATATAACAATGATAGCTGAAGCAGAACTTTTACATATGTTTCGTGACATAGCAGAATATGAAGATAAAACATTTACATATTTATTATATTAGGAATACACTAGTGTTTGTTCAGGCTTCTACTTATAGGTAAAGTGCTTTAGTTTCTGATCAGAAACACAAAGGGAAAACCAGTGTTTGTAACCAGAAACCTTTAATAGAATAACTGCTTGTGTCCGTGGAAATTTCGTTACGTATGCGCAACATACATTTGATTACAAAGCTGCCGGAAGAAAGATCTCCTCTTTGAAAATAGAGGAACAGCATTAAGTATGAACATTGGCAGGTAGGTGATCATCTTATACCCATTACATTTTGCTATAAATTCACAGCTAGGACACCTAAAACTGTTATTGATTATTCAAACTAACCTATATTAAATTATTTTAATAACAGAATGTGTTTGTTTATTTGCTGCAAAGTAGTATGAACTGGAACAAGCATGTAATGACTGTCGTAAAAAAGGTGAATGGTCCACTTCAGTTTATTGGGAGAATTTTAGGAAAGTGTGGATTATCTGTGAAGGAGATCACATGTAGAACACTAGTGTGACCCATCTTGAGTACTTCTCAAGTGTTTGGGATTCCCACCAGGTCAGAGTAAAGAAAGACATCAAAGAAATTCAGAGGCAAGCTGCTAGATTTGTTACCAGCAGGTTCAGACAACACGTAAGTATTACAGAGATATTTTGGGAGCTCAATTGGGAATTTTTGGAGAGAAGGCCACATTGTTCTTGAGGAAAACAGTTGAGAAAATTTAGATAACCAGCATTGGAAGCTGGCTGCAGAACAATTTGACTACAGCCAACGTACATATCGCGTAAGGACCACAAAGATAGGATAAGAGAAATTAATGCTCTTATGGAGGTGTATAGACAGTAGTTTCTCCGTCTCTCGACTTGCAAGTGGAGCAGGAAAGGAAATAACTGGCAGTGGTACAAGGTACCTTTCACCAAACACCATACAGTGTCTTGTGGAGTTTGTATGTAGGTGTATATCTTGATTCAGCTTTTCATACCAGTAAAAGATACATGCATACATTGATATAGGTATTAGTGAAGATCAAAAATTATCAGTTTTCTGTTACAAAAACAAGCTTCTGGCTGTGTACCAGTACACTAACAGTTTTAAAAGGGCATTACAATTTGGAATCTTCTATTGAGTAATGGTATTTTCCTTTCAATAAGAGCTTCAGCTATTGTTCAGGTTTTTAAATTGGTTGCCTTAAAATCAGATGGTAGTTTATTGCTGAAAATTGTCCCCATTATATGTAGACTGCAGTCTGTAGACTTTTTATTACTTGCACTTATGTGAAAGCTTTCTCTTCCCTGTGTGTATTTATTACATACATTACTTTTTTTACATCATTCTGTGTATTTAATTTCACGAACATAATTGTCTGCGGGAGCACATAGAGGAGATGGTAAGTATCTTATATTTCTCATGTAGCTACCACTCTTACTGCCTTTTTTGCAGTTTGAAAATCCTGTTTGTAGGGACTACTGGTGTCCCACCCTACATCCTGATACCATTGTACAGTTGTGGACTTATCAAACTAAAATATATTTGCCATAAGGTATCATAGTTCAGGAAGGCTGAAACCCCAGGAAACACTGACTTGAAATGTAAAGAGTAAATACTGATATTCTTACAAATTAGATCAATGCTCTTCCCAGGACAGGTGTTTGTCCACAACTCTTCCCGAAAATTTGAGTTTGTTTAATTGAGTGCAAAAGGAGGTGTAAATGGAGTAACATTTCTTGTTTGGATTATAGTTAACACATTCCGGCTGCTGTCCACAGAGATTACAGGCATGTTTTAATTTCACCAGCAGTCAGTACTCTTAAGTGTCTCCGAGTGCGGCTTTCCTGACTGTTACTTCACGATACATAATTCCCAAGCAGTGATGGCTTGAATTCACTTGTTCACTCGTTTAGTACTTTGTAGAGTTGCTCAGTGGATCTTCCTATTTCCACAAAGTGCTATGTGATTTGAAAAACATGCTAAAGGCATGATTAGTTCCTAAACATTCATCTTTGCAGTGCGGTTCCATTGTTGTCTTGATTGCAGAAGTTTGTCATGAAATGGGGGCACTTTGACTGAGGAAGAAATTCTGTGATTGCTTGAAGAATCTGGTTCCAAAATTGGTGATAATGGTTTTGAAATTTATGACAGTATTTTTGAAATAGGTGGCAATCTGCTTTCCTTCTTTCATTTTATAAGCAGGAGCTACATAACAAAGTCGAAAAAATTTAAAATGTCTGGGGTCTGCAGCAGTCACTGTGGCCCTGCTGGAAAGTGTCAAGCAGGAATTTCAGTGCCACTATCTTCTCTTTATTTACAAGTAGCTTATTTGCACCCTAAGGTAAGTTGACAGAATATTGCAACTGATTTCACATCACTGCCTCAACTGACAAAGGATGTGTCATTCACTTAACTTAATGACTTGGCAGTTTCTGTAAGTTATTAATATGTGCAAGCATCAGGAAAGACACTAATGCCCAGGAAGGAGACCTATCTTTAGATGAATCAACGATTCTTTGGAGGAACAGATTGTGATTTAGACAGTATATACAAAACAAAAGGCATAAACGTGGCATGAAAGTGTTCATATTTAATTAATCAAGTTCTGTAGGACCCTACAAGTCTAAGCAACTTGGCCACAGAACGAGTCAGTACATAGTTTACAGAATGCTGATTCTAAAATTTATAAACTAAGAATTAAATGTTAAATAAAACATGAAAAACACATTACAGAGCAGAGTTCCCAGTTCCCAGTTACTGCAAGGAATTCCTGTACAGAATAAAGGGTATGTGCCATCAGGAAAGCTTGGGGTTTATCTTTTTTTTTTTTTTTTTTTCCCCCAGTTCTGCTAGGAAGCTATTGCAAATGAAACACACTCAATAGAGCACATTGCGTAATGTGTGCCAAATGAATGTTGCAGTTTCTTCTGAAACAGCCATTATTGTCAACAACATATTGCGTGACTGAATATATATACAGGAACTTACAGAATGAGAATCCACACACATCTGAACTGTGGCCTACATGAAGTTTGCTGACTGACACTGCATATCAGTCTGACTTGTTTCTGAGCTAATATTATTCTTCATGAATGCAGAGTGTTGCCCCAAAATATAACACCATTCGAGACGACAGAATGAAAATAAGCTAAGTAGACAAGCTTTTGCGTTTCAGTGTCAGAAACAGTGGAGGTCTTTCTTATAAAGAAGATAGCAGCATCCAGTTTCTGCACAAGATCTAGAATGTGACAATTCCTAGAAGGCTTTCTGCCTATCCTCAGTCATAAGAATTTAAAATGGTCGAAATCACTGACTGTTGACCATCATTGTATGATAAAATTTCCCTTTTTCAAAGGTTTCACCTCAGAAGCTGTAAGCACTGCGTTTTGTTACTGTAAAACATTAATCTGTTTTCTGAAAGCCATGTGCTGACTATCCCATTAGCTAAATTATTTATACAGTATTACATTCCACACCATTCATAATGTCACTGGGGTTAACTGCAAAGAGAAAAAGTGCTGGACCCAGAACAGAACCCTGTGCCATTCTCCTACTTTATGGGGGAGGGCGGTTCAAAAAGTTTCTAGCCTAACAAATAAAGAATGACAGAAATGTCATAGTACCAATTTATTTTGCAATATAATACCTGTGCACACTTATACACTCACAGGCACGCTCAGATAATTTCTGCAAACCATTTAAATAAAAGGTTTTCCTTTTAAGGTCTTTTTTTTAGGTTTGGGAAAAGAAAAAAGTCTGATTGAGCCAAATATGGAGAATATGGCCGATGACGTAACAATTCAAACATGCAGTTTCCAGTGTAGTGAGGGATTTGTATGCCGGTGTGTTGTCCTGATGCAAAAGAACTCCACACGCCAATTTTTCTTTCTCTCTTCTCTCAAACAGCGCAGGAGGGTGCAATAATATGGTGCATTGATAGTTACACCCATTCTGGTTGATTTTCGCATCCGGAACTTTTTTGGGGTAGGGGATGAAGGATGTTTCCATTGTTGTGACTGTTGTTTTGTCTCAGGATCAAAGTGGTGAACCCATGTTTCGTCCATTATCACATACCTTGCAAGAAAGACATCTTCACCCACTTCAAATTGGCAAACATTTCTTCACAACACTGCACATGCTCCAATCTGATCTGTATTCAAGTCTTTCGGGACCCACTGAGATGAAAGTTTCTGCATTCCCAAGATATCCACAACAATGTCATGAGTACACCCATTGGAGATTCCAAATGTGGTTTCAATGTGCTGCAACATTGACTGACTATCCTGCAAAATCGTATCATATATTGCAGTCACTGTTTCATCAGTTCTGCCACTTGACGCTTCTTCCACACTCGTTCTTCCACATTTGAAGTCTGGCACCCAGTTTTCCACTGTTGCATAAGATGGAGCATGCTCCTTAAGTGTAGTCCGCATGCTGTCTGTAATTTCCTTGGGCATCATTCCCTTCAAATGAAGATATTCAGTCACACCATGGTTCTCGATTCTCTCGATATTAGCCATTTTATTTACACTACGGTACAGAACATATCCTAGCAGCAAAACTAATGAAGCTGGAGCCGCAAAATTTGACTTGCATACCCACAGAGGGTCACCATAAAAGTGGGTGGTGTTGTTTGCACAAGACATTACAGTAACTGTCTCGGGCTAGAAACTTCTTGAGCGCCCCTCGTACATGAGTCAGATTCTAACCTCTTCCTTGTTTATGAGCACTGGATGACAGCCTTCCACTCCCACTTTCCAGATATGAAGGAAATCATTGTTGAACTTATATCCCTAATCCCCTAATGTTGAAACTTATGCAAAAGTATTGTATGGTCCTGGTAACCAAGTGCTTTTGTTAAATCAAAGAAGGCACATACTGTCCTCAGCCTATCATCTAGCCCTGCTGGTGCCTCATACACAAAAGAGTACCTGTGGACATTCTATTCCTAACAGTGTTTGATAGCAAATTGTATGTATTGAGATGTGCTACTAGTCTTCTGTATCGTACTTTCTCAAAAACTTTTGAAAACACTGGTAGCAATGAAGATGGCTGATAATTGTGTTCTCTCTCTCTCACTGTTTTTATAAAGTGGTCTCACTAATGATTCCAGACTCTCAGGAAGTTAACCACACATGAAAGACTCACTGCACAAATGACTAAGTACAAAACTACTGGTAATGTATGGTGCACTTGTCTTCATAATCCTACTTGAAATTTCATCAAGTCCACGGGAGTTTTTACTCTTCAGTGACATAGTAACTGATTTAATTTTGTATGCTTGTTTGCTGTAGTTAGCTGTGATGTAGTTATTTCAGAACACCAGCTTTCAAGGGTACAACATATGTACCTGTACTGATAAAATTTTGACTTAATATGCTGACCATTGACAAAACGTGATTACTAAATATTTTGCACAACTTAAAAGGGTCACTAACAGTTTCATTCTCACATGAGAGGTGTATCATGTTGAGCAGCCATATTTTGCACTGATACCTTTTTCACAAATGACCATATAGCTTTAATTCTGTTCTGAGAGCTTTCTACTCTCTTCTCTTCATATGATGACACACATCTTATTTCTTCCTAGATGATATCTAAAACTGTTAGTTATTCAGATGATTTGCTTAATAGTAATGCATGGGCCTGTGCTTTTTTTAATGAGAGAGAGCTGTTAAAGAAAGTGATAAAAGTTTGTATTATATTTGTCCTTCAAATTATCACTATTGTAGACTTTTAAAGTTAACCCTTCAAGACTGGCTTTAAATGTCTGCACAGCAAGTGGATTCATACCTTTAAATTTTTTGTTTACTACTTTGGGATGCAACTCTGCCTTGATTCCTTTCAGTATTATTATCTCTGCAACATGGTGTGACATTCTGTTTCTAATTTTTATCACTGTACCCAGCAAACAGCTGCTAAACTGTGACAAGGAAATACAATTACTTTGTATTCGCTAGGTGTAATGATAGAAAAATGGAAGGATAGACAAAAGGTTAATTACATTTCCTCAGAACATCATAATACAAGTGCACAAGTGTCAAATTCATGCCAGCAAACAATCTAAATCACAGCTAACAATCAAATATTCAAATTTGTCTAGGACTGATAGGCAGGATTAGATGTTTATATTATTTATGTGAATGGAAGATCACCCACTGACTTAAACAACTATTAAGTAGCATGCTAGTTATAAACTGGAATTACCTGTACGGTGAACATTGGTGAATCAAATGGTGCTGCAGAAATATTGGACAACAATAATAAAGGGAATTCTTCCATCTATGGAAATACCAGGAGGCATGAGAAAGAGTCCTCAGGGAAAAAAAATAGACTTGTGCAAATGCATGAACAAATTGACAGAAAAAAAAGCAAATCATAAGAAAGAGAGATAATAAGTACACTGAATGAGGCAACTGTGCTAACATAACTTAGTAGTGCAGAGATTGTGCAAACAATCCTGGAGAGTGTTTGAGCCACTGGGCAATTCTACATGATAAGCAAGCATTTTGTATTATAATGGGAATTCTTAATATTGCCAAAGAAATCTGATCTTTCATTTGTCATAAGTATAAAGTTTGATTTTTTGCTCCAAATTTTTTGATTGTTAGAATGTTTTTGAATCTTGAAGTTTGTTTTTGTTGCAGATTACTGAAAATACATTTGTTGCTCTTTTGACTTGTATTTTGTTTGCATTGGCAATAAATCAGAGGTGCTGTTGAGATGTAGCAAGATGAAATATCCCTACCTGTTACATCTAGCTTACATATGTATTTTGCAAACACTGTATAGTGTGTGGTGGAGGGTACCTTGTTCCACTATTCATTTCCTTTCATGTTCAACTCGCAAATAGATTGAGGGGAAAAACGACTATGTATAAAGCCTCCACATGAGCACTAATTTTTTGTATCATATTTTTGCGGTCCTTACAAGAAAAGTATGTTGGCATAATTAGAATCACTACAGTCAGCTTCAAATGCCAATTCTCTAAATTTTCTAAATAGTGTGCCTCAAAAAGAATGTTGCCTTCCCTCCAGGCATGCCCGTTTGAGTTCCTGAAACATCTTTGTAATACTTGCATGTTGTTTGAATCTGCTGGTAACAAATCTAGAAGCCTGCCTCTGATTTGCTTGATACCTTCCTTTGATCCAACCTGGTAAAGACCCCAAACACTCAAGCAGTACTCAAGAATCTGTTACACTAGTATCCTATTTGCAGCATCCGTCACATATGAACCATACCTTCCGAAAATTTTCCCAATAAACTGATGTCGACCATTCACCTTTCCTACTACAATACTCACATTCAGGTTACATTTCATGTTGCTCTGTAAGGTTATACACAGATATTTAAATGATGTGACTGCGTCAAGCAGACTACTAATGCTGTATCCTAACTTTACAGAGTTCTTTTTCCTACTCATCCACATTTTTCTACATTCAGAGCTAGCTGTCATTCATCACACCAACAAGAAATTTTATCTAAGTCATCCTGTATCATCCTACAGTCACTCAACTTCAACAACTTACTGTAGACCACAGCATCATTACAGATTGCTGCCCACATGTCTGCCAGATTATTTATGTGTATAGAAAATAATAGCAGTCCTATCACATGTCGCTGGAGCACACCTGATGATCCCTTGTCTCTCATGAACACTCGGCGTTGAGGACAAACTACTGGTTTGTATTACTTAAGACATCTTTGAGCCAGCCACATATCTGGGAACCTATTCTATGTGCTTGTACCTTTGTTAACAATCTGCTGTGGGGCACCATGTCAAATGCTTTTTGGAAATATAGAAATATGGAATCTGGCTGTTGCCCTTCATCCATAGTTCACAGTATATTGTATGAGAGATGGGCAGGCTAAGTTTCACATAAATGATGGTGGACATAAGCTTCTCAGTCTCAAGAAAATTTATTACATTTGTACATTTGAACAGAGAATATGTTCAAAGGTTGTGCAGTTAACTAATGTTACGGATATTGGTGTGTCATTTTGTGGGCCCTTTCTTTTACTTTCTTTTATACAGAAGTCACCTAAACTTTTTTCCAGTTACTTGGGACTTTCCACTGAGTGAGAGATTCACGATAAATGTAAGCTAAATAAGGGGCCAATGCTGTAGAGTACTCTTTCTAAAACCAAATTGGGATATCATCCAGACCTGGTGACTGACATGTTTTCAATCTTTGAGTTGTTTCTCTGTGCCAGGGGTGCTTATTACTATATTGTCCACATAGAAGTCTGTTTGATGGTCAAATAATGGTGTGTTTGTATGATTTTTCTGCGTGAGCAATTTCTTAATCATGAAATTTAAAACTTCAGTTTTCATTTTGTTGTCTTCAACTGCCAACCAGACTAGTCAAGGACTGGATGGATGGCATCCTTATACCCACTTAGTGATTTTACATAGGACCAGAATTTTCTCAGGTTCCCAGCCAGATTTTTTGCTAAGGTACGGTAGTGGTAGTTGTAGTTGTTGTATGCTTCACGCATCGATCTTTTGACAGACACAAGAATCGGTAACAGTCTTTGCCTGTTGTCCATTTGTGAATTCTCTTCTGAATCAAGAGTACAACAGCCTCTGCTGCCTCAGCATTTTCCAAATTTCATTGTTAAGCCACAGTGGGTCTCTTCTGTACTTAATGCACATAGTAGGCACACACTTCTCCAGACAACTTTTTACAATCTGTTCAAACTTTGTCCATAATTCCTCTACAGATGTTTTACTGGAACTAAGTGATGTCAATTCACTGTCTGTGTGAGATCCTAACAGCTGCTTCTCTGCTCTTGCTAGCAGAAACACTCTTCAAGAGTTATTAAGTGATTTGTTAACTTTTATAACCACAGTTGCTGTACAGTCAGTCAGGGTCACTGCTTACTGGACAGGGCACCTTTGCACCACTTAATACTTGTGTTTCAGATGGTTGACATTCCACCTACTGGTATTATTTTGTACTAAGAGCAACATTTTTAGTTCATATTTCGATTGGTTTTCCACCCTCCTACAAGTTCTTTGGCTTGTGGTTGTTCTTTGATGATGTTAACTATGAAGAGAGCTTCTGACAGTAGTGATTTCAGTTTATGACTGTAGGTATGTGGTGTTTCATTTTCAAACAGTTAAATAATTCTTTGCATTTATAGTGATGTAATTTGATCTGAAATTATTCTTTACTGTATCAACATAACTATTATGTTATAGCTAGTTACAGATTCGTGCTCATTTTAGGATAGCATTGTACCAGTACAAAGTTACCAGGGTCATAGTACAACGTTAACTAAATTGAAACTAGAATAGTAAATCACGATACTGTAGTATTAAAAATCGAGAAAATTATTTGCTATAGCATGAATTACCTGATTTTGGTGGTTGAGCCTTTTATGGGAGTACAAATTTGATTATTCATATATTAATAATCAAAGAAACTTCTAGCAAACAGCTGCTCACAGATATTCATTCTAAGCCTCCATTTAGCCATGAAGATAAATAGTACAGTAGGCTTGCTATGTTTTCCTTCTACAGAGCATGGGATGGCAGAAAGAATAAAACCCTGAAGAAGATAGAAGAAGAAATTACTTCTGGACAAGTTGACCAGAGGGAAACTGCAAGGAAATATGACATTCCAAGATAAACCACAGTGAACAAATTGAGGAACAAGCACAACTGCAAAGTTGGAAGGCCCCCCATTTGTACCGAGACTGAAGAAATATCTTTTGTAGGTGTTCTACAAAACTATCAGTAACATGGGTCTTCAGGACCATTCTTTGACCTGAGGTGCATTGTTAAATCATATCTTGATACCCATAAACTAAAAGTAAACTGCTTTGCTGGTAATATGCTGGGCTGAAACTAGGCAGGGGCATTTTTAGAAAGACATAGTTCTGAACTTTCTCACAAATTTACAGTCAATATTTTAAGGAAGTGTGCTGCTGTAAGAGAGGACGTAATCAACACTTTTTTGAGAAATAGAAAGATGAGGCTGAAGGTGTTCCTGCTCAAAATGTTATCAGTTATGATCAAACGAGTTTTCATAACATACTAGTGAAAGGAAAGCTCTTGTTTCGTCAGACATGTCGACATCCTGAGAAAACTGAGAACACCTCAACATTATGCTTCACTGTCTTGTTCTGTGGAAATGCAGCAGGAGAATTCCTTCCTCCATATTTTATTTTTAAAAGTAGGCAAAAATGGACTAACTGGATTTACCATTCAGTTCCTTGGACACAAATGAACACATCAGAGTGGGTGGCTAGAACAGAATGTGTTTGACAGTTGGTTTCAACCTCAGTTGCTCCTCTTTGCTTTAAAGAAAGAAGGAAGAAGAGTAATTAATGGAGAAAAACTCTTTTTTCACATCTTAATAAAAACTTTGGAGCCGTGTGAGAAAAACAACATAAAGTTCATTTGCATGCCACCATACACTATTCATCTCCTGCAGCCTATAGATTTGGCATATTTTTCTTCTCTGAAGAAAAACTGGAGAGAGATTCTTTGTCAGTGGAGGAAGACTCCAAAAGGAAAGAAGAAACAGTTTCTTCCAGAGGGTATGTTTAGTGGCTTACTGGTGAAGACATTGCAGGTAGGTGAACAGACAATGCCTACAAATTTTGTGAAAGGTTTTCAGAAATGTGGGCTGTATCCTGTTAACTGTGACAGTCTCTTATAATATCTGCCTGATAATGCTAGAAATGAGTCTTCTGTGATGAGATGTGTGGGAACTGAATTCCAGAAATACTTGGGGATTGTAGGACATTTGGACCTCAATCTGAAGATCGTCAAAAAGTTGCCCATAGAACCAGGGGAGAGAGTGTCTGCAGAGGATGTTAGGGCATTTTATGAGAATAAGGAACTAAGTTGTAACAACAGGAGAAGGAGACTAACAAGAATGGATGACGATTTGATTTGTGGGGTGCTCAACTGCGCGGTCATCAGTGCCCCTACAAAGTCCCAATCTTTCCACAGTCCAATCTAGCCACTGTCATGAATGATGATGAAATGATGAGGACAACATAAACACCCAGTCCCTGGGCAGAGAAAATCCCCAACCCAGCCAGGAATCAAACGTGGGACCTGTGATCCAGATGCAGCAATGCCAGCCAGTAGACCAGGAGCTGTGGACAACAGGAATGGAGGGAGAAGAAGAAAATGAACCACAGGGTAAGCTGGAGTTGTGTGACCTTGTACACCATGACCAAGATCAGTCCCAAATACAAGAGGTGGTGCGAAGACTCATGCTGGAACACCCAGAACTTGGAATTACAAAAAAAGAAGTGCCTATAGCTGCTTCTGATAGTTGCAGTATTCATCACTGAATTAGATATGAACAGAAGTGTGGCTGAAAATGTAACTGTAACTGGAGATATTACTTTGTACTATAATTATTAATAAAGTGTGATCCCTGACCTCTGTAACCGCTAGACGTACATTGCGAAACGGGGGCTCAATGATGCAACAGTTTGAAAAAACATAGTGCCGCACTGCCTGCTGAGCGCCTAGTGAGTCGGTGACGCAACCCGCCCGACTTGGCTCGGCGCTAGGCCGGCGCACCAGGGTAAGCGCGCTGCTAGTGTGACTACAGCGCGTACGGGATAACCCATTCCGGCTGGTGCCTACAGAGTCTAAGTCCGTTATCAGCCCATTACATAATCAAGGTCGCGCGTTTCCTATATAAGTGGACAGTGCACGCCAGCGGAACCATTCTGCTGTGAGCTATGTCTGCAACAGCATTGAAGCACTATGCCTCATCGACGTGTGTATCGTCAACGCCGCCACCGCATGCCTGTCTACAAACACATTATTAGCCTCGAAAATAAACTTGGAGGAAATGGAACAGTGCAAGCAATTATATTAAATGGACCTATATTCTTCCCTGGCTGCATGGTTAATTTTACTTTGGACGTCGCTACTGGAAATTCTGGTAGTGGTTGGTTTACCCTAGCCGTTGTTCGCTGTGAGAACCCCTCCCTTCCTGGACTTGAATCCTTTGCCGTTAGAGATGTCATCGCCTACAAGACGTGGCATTGTCAACAGTCCTACTGTTATCAATTAGAGAAACACAGTTGTCGAAAAAGGATAACCAATTGACATATTAATCAAATCTTCTACATCTGTAGTTGAGTTTCATGTATATGATTATGTCGTTGCAGTATATGAGGATAAACGCTATCCTGGAAAAGTAACTGTAGTAGAGGGGCAAGGCAGTAAGAGTAAGCTGCATGCTTAAGAAAGGAAAAAAAATCTGGGTGTGGCCTCAAAGAGATGATGGAGTCTGGTACAGCAAGGAGACTACTAAAAAAATTTTGAATCCTGAATGAAAAAAGTTAATAAAAGGGGCATGGTTAAAATCATTAATGAATTCCTATGCTTATCAGATGAAGATATTTGAGGGGTCTATTTCCTGTGCAGTATTAGTGATTTGTGTTCCGTTTTTAAGAAAATTATAATGCTTACACTATTAATTGTAATATATATTATTAACAAGACACTATAAGAAATGTTTTTTCTGCATTTATATTCAATTAATTTGCAAGCTATCAGTCCCATGTTGGTACAAATATCTTGATATTTTAAAGTAAACATGGAATACAGGACTAGCACTGTTCATTTTTACTTCTTATTAAGCAGCATTAAAGTTGCAATTTTGCTCTAATAGAGCATAATTATGATTCATTAGTATTTTTCCAAGCACTCAGTAACTATAGATATAAAATGTTACAATGCCTATTGTGATGTGCTACTTATTTTATGTCCAGTAGTTTCAAAAATGGAAAAATGTGGAACAAAGTTACCCTGGTTGACTGTAATGACATTATGATCACTAATTGCTGTCTCTATAGTGATGCTGGTGATAAGATCCAGCCTGTTTGTTTCTACAAGGTTTAAGATACCTCCATTGCTTGTGGGCTGCCAAACTAGCTGTTCAATACAACTTTCAGAAAACTACATTCAAAAGTAATCCACAAGACTCTCAGTAACAGACTGACAAACCCCTGCCCACCCTCCGCGATGAATACATAGATGTCTCTGTCCTTACTTGGTAGGTTAGTCACCTCCAATTAGTATTGCATGATCTGAGTATTTACATGCTACTGACTGTCGACGCGTCCGCCGCTCGTGGTCTCGCGGTAGCGTTCTCGCTTCCCGAGCACGGGGTCCCGGGTTCGATTCCCGGCGGGGTCAGGGATTTTCACCTGCCTCAAGATGACTGGGTGTTTGTGTTGTCCTCATCATTTCATCATCATCGAGGAAAGTGGCGAAATTGGACTGAGCAAAGGTTGGGAAATTGTACGGGCGCTGATAACCACGCAGTTGAGCGCCCCACAAACTAAACATCATCATCATCATCATCATCATCATCAACTGTCGACGTTTTTTGAATTACTCTAGAAATGTCAGTGCAGAATCGCGTTGACAGTGGAAACATCCAGCAATTAATTTGGTTTCCCTTACACGTGTTACACCTGATCAGATAAGTTCACTGTCACCTTCAACTTTGACCTCAATTGAGACAATATTTTTGTAAACTGCAGTGAGTACTCCCCCTCCTATGGTGTCTAACCTGTCTTTCTGATAAATGTTCCATCACTTGAAATATCTTGGCGCTCTCTACTTAGGCGTTCCAGCCAGCTCTCAGTCCCAAGAGTGATTTGAGCCTGAGAAATTTCCTGGAGGGTAGTAAATTTGGGGACTCTGTTACAAAAACTTCAACAATTCTACTTCTCTCTCTCTCTCTCTCTCTCTCTCTCTCTCTATCTATCTATCTATCTCTCTCCTTTACATTATACAAGTGATATATATAACAGTACTTACAATTGTTAAATTCTTGTTCATGCAGTACTTCACACAACTGTGTTATTCACAGGATAGTTTTTAGGCTACTGATGATGAAAACACACTGAAGCCTCAAAGAAACTGGTGTAGGCATGTGTATTCAAATACAGATAAATGTAAACTGGCAGAATACAGTGCTGCAGTCGGCAAAACCTATACAAGACAGCATGCGTCTTGCGATGTTGTTACATCGGTTACTGCTGCTACAATGGCAGGTTATCAAGATTTAGGTGAGTTTGAATGTGGTGTTATAGTTGGCACATGAATGATGGGACATAGCATCTCCAAGGCAGCAATGAAGTGGGAATTTTCCTGTACAATCATTTCATGAGTGTGCCGTGAATATCAGGAATCCGATAAAACCTAAAATCTTCAACATCATTGCAACCGGAAAAAGATCTTGCAAGAACGGGACTGATGACAACTGAAGAGAATCGTTCCATATGACAGAAGTGCAACCCTTTCGCAGATTGCTGCAGATTTCAATGCTGGGCCATCAACTAGTGTCAGCGTGCGAACCATTCAACGAACATCATCAATATGGGCCACTAGAGCCGAAGGCCCACTCGTGTACCCTTGATGACTGCACAGCACAAAGCTGTACACCTCACCTGGGCCTGTCAACACCAGCATTGGACTGTTGATGGCTGGAAACGTTGCCTGATCAGTAAAGCCTCAGTTCAAATTGAATCAAGTGGATGGACATGTAAGGGTATGGAGACTACCTCATGAATCCATGGACCCTGCCTCTCAGCACGGGACTTCAAGCTGTAATGGTGTGGGACATGTGCGGTTGGAGTGATACGGGACCCCTGATACATTGAGATGTGACTCTGACAGGTGACAAATATGGAAGCATCCTTTCTGATCATCTGCATCCTTTCATGTCCATTGCGCATTCTGATGGGCTTGGGAAATTCCAGCAGGACAATGCATCACTGCACACGTCCAGAATGCTACAGAGTGGCTCCAGGAACACTTTTCTGAGTTTAAACACTTGCGGTGGCCACCAACTCCCCAGATATGGACATTAATGAGCATATCTGGGATGCCTTGCAATGTGCTGTTCGAAGATATCTCCAGCCCCTCGTACTCTTACAGATTTATGAACAGCCCTGCAGGATTCGGGTTCTCAGTTCCCTCCAGCACTACCTCAGACATTAGTCGAGTCCATGACATGCCGTGTTGCAGCACTTCTGCATGCTCGTGGGGGCCCTTACACAATATTAGGCAGATGTACCAATTTCTCTGGCTCTTCAGTGTAGTTCATTTACAAACATTTCATTTAAAGAAATATTCCAAATTTAAGATACCTGTAAACCATGCACACTTCAAAATTTGGCCCCGCTAATAACTTTTTTGTTTGAAGCCATTATACTCCTTTTTCAGACAAACATGTTACGTCTCGTTGAAACTTGATATTACAAAAGTTATCAGTATCCAAAATTTTTGTATTCCGTATATTCAAATCTTAAAATGCAATCCTGTCAGTATTCAACATTATAGGTTTGTAACCATTATTTTTCTGAGTATAAAAATGTTTTAACTTTCCTAAAATAATACATTAGCATGTAACATACACAAATTAAAAAATGTAACAGTCCAGGAAATTCTTGGTGAGCTTTGAAAATGCCAATGTACAGAAAACAAGTCCAGCCACAGTGGCTACAGGCAGTGATCATGAACGTGTGAGCTGTGTAGCTGCCACCATGAGCCCAATGTACTTCTTTTCTTGTATTCAGTCATAGGTCAAGTGATGAGTGGCCAACATGCTTCAGCGTGTGCAAGCCAAGTAGATTTCTTCCATCCGTAGCTCACAAAGTGTGTTTCGTCACATTGGAGTTCTCATGTTAGATAGTCCACTGTGTTCTCCAGCTTCAAGCAATGTCTTCCTCAATCTAAATGTATATAAATCTCTTCCATCTGTTGGGATACCTGAGTATCCTACCCCAAATAATGTCTCTGTCAAACTATTTATATATAAATCACTTCCGTCTTTTAGGATAACTGAGTATCCTAACCAAAGTTACCATGATGTCTGTTCACATCACCACCTTAGTTATACAAAGAAACATAGTAATTGTACTCATAATAATTTTGTTATTTGCCTCGTAGTTGGAACATATAGCCAGCCATTACTGCAGTATGTATTTTTACATATGTAGGCTACATCGTGCTTTTTGTTGGATATGGATGTTGCAAATGACAGTGAATCAAAATAGGAACTTAAAACATTTACCTCTGAGTAGGAACATGTAGAGGAACTATGGTACAAACTTAGAAGAATAGTGGACCGCGCATGGATAGATACCTACCTACTAGAACAGTCCTCGATATGAGGGACCTTTCTGATCTACAGTCACTTCAAAGAAATTTCAGATACTGCATAATAAATGTAAAACAAAGCGTAAGATTATACAAGGTCTGATCATTAGAGCTAGGATTTTTGCATATTTGCATGATAGTGCATATAAATGCATATTTAAGGGGTTATTGCATATATAAATAACTTCTGCGTTTTTATGCATATATTTTACTTTTGCAGCAATGATTCTTGAAATTTTTTTCACCACAATAGTTTAAGAAGAAGAGTAAAACCTGAGCAAATTTCTTTTTTTATTGCTCTGTCTGTGTAGAATTACTTCTCTGTCATATTTACAAATCCATAAAAGTGCACCTAAAAATGAGGCGAACATAGCAATCAGCAATGAGCAGCTCCTGTACTATAAAAATATGTCTCTCGACAGCTTAACAAAAACTAAATAGCGATCAACAATCATGCGGCAAACCTTTAAAGTTCGGTCGGCCATCGCGTCATAAAAGTCAGTACGGTTTGTATTGTGTAACAAATGAAGCCGCCGGCTGCAACAATGACATTTCCAAGAATGAAAAAGTTCCAATGTCAGCTACCTATAAATCAGTAACTAGTGTGCTGTTCTTTGTGATTTCTGAAGTGTGCGCAGGAGGAGAGCATATTACCACAGTGATGAAGGAGAAGAACAGTAAAGCTTATTTACTTCGACAATGGATTGATGGAAATCCTACTCTAACAACAGATGGAAATGTAGTATTGTGCCAAGTGTGTGAGAAACACGTAAGTTCTATTTTTGCATTCTCAAAGTTAAAAATCAATGTGATTTTTGAGTTAGTTTTTTACTTAATGAAGATAAACTCACTTTATTTTTATACCATTGTTATAGGTGCCCTGTGATAAAAAATTCCAGATCACACAACATTTACAAACAGCTGCTCATAGAAATGCTGCTAATAAATATATCTCCAACATCCAGACAACCTTACCAGCAGCATTTTCTGCAAGCAGAAGTGGAAATGATGGCAATGATAATTTTTCGAAAGATCTCTGCAAAGCTTTAATTTCAGCCAACATCCCTTTCAATAAGTTAAATAATGTAGAATTTTGAGGGTTTCTCAAAAAATATGCAAAACGAAAAGTTCATGATGAATCTACAATAAGGAAAAACTATCTTGGCAAAGTTTACAAAGAGGTAAGTTTAAACATTTATTTAATGAAATTAGTTCGCATGTCAGCTACCCCCATACCCCCATCCTCTATTTAAGTTTCATTAAAGTTTTTCAATTTTTTTAAGAATTTTAAATCTATTACACAAAAATATTTTAAAATCGAAACATAAAATTTCATATGACCTGTAGTGTCAACGAGTTTACGATCAAGAAACATTTTAAATATTTTTTGTTATACTTATCGTCCGCCCCCCCCCCCCCCCCGCACCCCTCCCCCCCCCCCAAAAAAAAAGTGAGACCCATATTACCATAGATGTTCTTTACAAATTTTCAATAAAATAATTCTTTTCAGGTAATACAAGAGATCAGAGATGATATTGGGGATTCAAATGTGTGGTTATCTATAGATGAAATGGCTGACTCATGTGGGAGATATATTGCCAACATTGTCATTGGAAAAATGGCGGAATCTGAACCAGCAACATCTCATCTCATTGCCTCCAGAGTACTGGAAAAAACAAACCATTCTACTATTGCTAGGGTTGTTCGTGATGCATTACGCGTTTTGTGGCCCGCTAAAGAAAATGAGGAAAAACTCCTGGTGATAATTACAGATGCAGCAGCATATATGATTAAGGCTGCTAAAGCTTTGCAGGTATTTTATCCCACGTGAAAAGAGTGCTGGACATGATGGACAGAAACGAAGCAGCAAGTGTCCCCGCTGCAATTAGTGCTTGCAATGAGGGGTGTCTCCAGAGTAAATTAGTGTTTATTAGGACCTATTTCAGTAAACTCCCAGCCACAGTCACACGTTTGAAAGAAAAAGCAATGCCTCTATTTTCTGCCCTTGAGGTCTATGAAACAGCTGTCGTCGGAGACATACCAGGAGAAATAGCAAAGTGTCTTCACAACAGAATTGAGAAAACTGAAGCAAGGAACCCAGGTTTAATGTTTCTTCGGGATGTGAATAAGGTGTTACAAGGAGAATCTGAAAAACAGCTTAATGGTTCTTTTCGGTACTGTCCTGTGACTTCCTGTGAGGTAGAGAGATCTTTCTCTTCGTATAAAAACATTTTAAGTGACAGAAGGAAATCATTTCTTCCAGAAAACTGTGAAAAATATTTAATTGTTTATTGCAATAAAAGCAACTGATGCTAAAATAGACTAAGAGGAAGAGACAAACAGATGGTAATAAATATTAACTTTGTTAATTAATGTTTTAAGAATAATTGTATAATCAGATTAGCTTAGGAGGATTAAAAGATGTGAGAAAGTTGAAGTAATGAATTTTATTTATTTTCCAAAATTGTTGAATTTAAAACAAAAATAATGTCCCTTGGATGTCACTGAGAAATTGGTGAATGAAGTCTACGATGACTCAGAGCTTCTAAAGACGGTTATAAAAGGTGCCAAACATGAGTATACACATGGAGGTGTCCATTGGTACATGGCTATGATGTCAAAACCGAGGCCCCGTTGTATCAATGGAAACCGTCTGAAGAGCCAAGACTGAAAAAAATTTGACAAGTTAGATTACAAAGGGATAGTGCCTCATGAGTTCTTGCCTTATGACCATACAGTCAGTACCACCTGAAATTATGTACCGTTATCATGTTGCAATCTGAAAAAAATGACCAGAATTGTGGCAACACCATTTGTGGAAATTGCATCACAATAATGGTCCCACTCATACCTCAATGCTTGTTCATGAGTTTTTCGCTAAAACAAAACTGTTGTGTTGCCTCAGCCACCTGTATTCATTGGACATGGCTACCTGCAACTTCTTTCTGTTCCTGGTGAGAAGAACAAAACCACTGAAAGAGCTGAACATCAAACAAAAAGTGAGTTCCAGAAGTGCTTCCAAGATTGAAAAAAGGGCCGGTACAAGTGGATTTATCTGAGGAGGATTACTTTGAAGGGGACAAAGTTGTTGTTGATGAATAAATAAAGATTCCTTCAGAAAAACAAAAATTTGCATTACTTTTTGATCACTCCTCATAGACAGAGATGGCAAATGAAACATGTTTGGCTGTCAAAAGGGAAATGTGTGAAGCTTTTAATAACTATGCTAGCAGCATCTTGTCAAACCATCTCTCCCAAAACCCAAAGAAATTCTGGTCAAATTTAAAAGCTGTCAGTAGCACCAAAATTAGTCCCCAGATGATCATGAATGACAGGAACTGAGACAGAGTAGCAAAGCAAAAGCAAAAACACAAATGGTGAACTCAATTTCCAAATGTTCTTTCATGAAGGAATACATATAAGTGCTGTCCCAGTTTACTTCTTGCACCACTGCAAAGATGACTGATACAGACATTAGAGTCAGTGTAAACTAGCTAAAACTAAACAAGGCTCCAGGGCCCAGTGGAATACCTATTAGAGTCTATACAGAATTTGCAGCTGAGTTAGCTCCCATTTTACTTACCTATAATGTACTGTTGGAAAAAAAAAAGACTCAGGCTAGTGACTGGAAGAAAGCACAGACACATATTTACAAGAGTAGCAGAAGTGATACGCAAAACTACTGCCAAATCTCTTTGGCATTTATATGTAGTAGGATCCATATTCTGAGGTCAAACATAAGGTATCTCAAACTGAATGATGTCCTCCATGAGAACTAGTATGAATTTGAGAAATATTGATCACAACTTGTGCTTTTGTTCCATGACATCTTGCCATGCATTTCACAGTGGCTTGCCAATGATGTATATAACTATAATACCTAATCCCTCATTGAAAAGAGGCATATTAGCTTCAGGGAAAGAGTAATTAAATACTATTGTCCAGTTGGTCTTACCAAGTTTCACCCCTTCCATAACTTGATGCAAGTAAAACATGGCATTCTTAGGATTTCCCATGGGGAATTTTCTACATGTCTTTCTACAATGTACTCCTTATCCTTGAAGATGTCATCATTGTGAAGTTTTACAACTTATCTTAGGAGATAGACTAAAGAATGGCAAATCTACGTTACAGCATTTGTAGATTTAGAGGAAGCTTTTGACAATGCTGACTAGAATACAATCTTAGCAATTCTGAAGATAGCAAAGATAAAATACATCAAATATAAACTTAGGTATTAACAATTTTTTTGAAAGTATTCGTGTGAAGTATTTGTATGGAAGTGAAATGGGGGCAATTAACAGTTCTGATCAGAAAAGAATATAATTTTTTGAAATGTGATGCTACAGAAGAGTGCTGAACATTAGATGACTAGATCAAATAACTAATGAGGAAGACACTTCCCGAGGCGTCAAGTAATCATCAGTTTGGCCATGGAAGGATGGTTGTGTGTGTGTGTATGTGTGTGTGTGTGTGTGTGTGTGTGTGTGTGTTTTGGGGTGGGGGACTGTAAAGGAAGACCAAGGCTTCACTACAGTAAGCAGGTTGCAACAGTTATTTAAAGGTGATGAGGCTTGCTCGGGATAGACTAGCATGGAAAACTGCATCAGATCAGCCTTCAGAAAGGCACCACACCAATAGTCAATATTTTGCACACGTTCTATTACTTATCAGAATAACATTCTGTTTTCTTGGAAGACACCTGCCTCTTCAATAATCTTGCACATAACAAAGCATATGAAATCAGTGAAAGAGCACAGACTTATTGTTTATTTGGAATCAAGCATATTTCACCTCCAGTCCATTGGTTCTAGATCACACAACTGTTATAATTCATCATCTGATGGTAATAATTTTAGCGGATAAGGTTTACATAACCCTTGAACCCTTGACTATCTGCCAGTAACCATAAATACAATACGATTTTAATGTTTTTCTTGTGAAAATGTTTTAGGATGGACAGTGTGAAAGTTGCCAGTGTGTGTCAGTCTTGACATCATACGAGATGACTGGCAGTGGTGCAAAGAAGTGGGCATTTTAATAAAAATTGACAGAGACTATGCAATTTGTCCATACTCCTTTTATTTTGAAATGGTTGAGTTTGCATTGACATGACAAACTAGTCTAGAACTCAAGATTTACAGATACTCACTGTGTGTTGATCAGTAGTCCGTCACCTGAAGTCCTATTTATTTATTTACATTTTATGGCCCTCATTGGACCACTATAGCCAACTTTATACAAATAATTTTTCAGCTTCCTGTCAGCCCAGTACTTCTTCATTCTCTCAGATCTCATCCTTCTTTGTTAATTGGAAACCACCCTTCCTATTGTCAGTTTGTTGATTCTTGTTTGCAGTCTGGTTTGTTTGTCTGTGAGCTTCCTGATTTTGTCAGTTTTGTTTCTTAGGTCTTCCAATGTACTCCGTAGCTCATTCATATCTTCCTTGATTTCTGCAATCCACTTAATGTTGCTCTTACTATTCCACAATTTTTCTATTATTCTCCTGATGATCCTGTTCTCTGGTGTTCTGATTAGATGTACAAAAAATGAAATGTGTCCTGAAATCCTATATCAATTAGCTTGATACAAAGATTGTCTGGCTTCTGCTATTATATGCTAAGGCAGTGCCTCAGGCCAGTAGGTTGTGTGCTATTCACTTAACTGTCTGTTGGAATGTGAAGCATGACATAGTAATGTCTATTTGTCCAACAGTAGCACCATTTATCTCAGGCTTACAATTCAACTTACTGCATTTACTACGTAATTCCTTTCCTTGCTCTCCCAGTTGGCTTATGCATAAGAAATACCTTTTACCCTCACTTCTCTTTTTACTATGTGATTTCTGTAACTGTTTTACAACTATGCATTCAGCAGTCATGCCATTCAAAGAAGGTGCAAAGTGGTACCAATTTCCTGGCTCTCCTCTTAATGGCTGTTTGGAATCAGATGTATGTGAAGAACCATTGCCATAGAAATATAACTTGATGATAAGAAAGCTTCAGAGATCATGTGTGATGAAACCTTTATCCACTTCCTCCCTTATAAATTCAATTTCTTCAATGGTGTCACACACTAATATATCTTTGTGCTAAACATTAATAATCCCACGGACTACCCTAAAAATGTTAGTGCAACTAGTCGAGCACAGGAACCCATTTCTTAGCAGAACTTGAATTCAGTGACTAATGTCAATAAATGAGAAGTTAAGTATTACTACTAGATTTAAAAACTGTGTAGGCTTAATACCTTCTAAATGACCTTCTGTGTTGGTCAGTTGATCCTGTATAGTTCTTTCGTCATTCGCAAAACACTATTAACATCCCCATTTCCTTGTAGGTCTCAGTTCTCACAGTATAACCTTCCACTGGGTGCTTGTTACCAATCAAGAAATCTGTTATGCAGGGTGACAGTGATGAGTCCTTGCCAACCAACTACTTCACATCTTTAAAAAAGTGATCCCATGTTTCCACAACACTAGACAACAGCCTGAGCTAGACTGACAGAATTTGTTCACAGTTAATGAGACAACTGAGAGAACATTTGCTGCAGGTTGCAAGTCATCAATAACAACATGGACATTCCATCCAACAGTTTATCCTCATATTTCCTGTCACTGCACATCTCTATACTTGTCACATTTGGTTGCAGCAGCAGCATACTCAGTACTGCCAAGATAGTAATGAGTCTCATCATTAGAAACTATCAATTCATCTAAAGTCTCCTATAATCTTTCCTCTGAGAACATGTCCTCCAGCAGTGGCAAAACTGTACCCTCTTGTACATCCCTGACACAGTACATTAGTGCTTTCTCTTGCCAGCCATCTCTCTAATTGATGTATACATATTTCAGCCCCATAGTCACTGTGTCAGACATCGTGGCTCTGCTAATGAAGTACATCTGTTCACTTGAGTTCCAGCCATCTATAATTTGTGTTATTGGGTATAAATTGCAGTACAGAGAATAGCCACAAACTCAACAGCTGAAAGTGTAAGTGACATAAATCGGCACAAAATTTCATAGTCACAAAACCAACACCTGAAAGTGCAAGTGACGTAGATGTCCACAAGATAATTACTCTACACCAATGGATAATATTGCGTACATATGTATACTACAAGAAAACTGCTCATTTGGGAGTTATGCTCACTAATCCACAGATGTCTTGACCAGAAACCAAGTATGATTGGTAGACACACCCACCTTGGCAAGCTTCTAAAACATTGCTAGACTAGATTAGGTTAGATTCAGTTTTCATTCTAGAGACCCAAAAATAAGATGATTTTCGTGGGTGTGGAAGAAGTCAGAAACTATAACATATAACATAATTGTAACATACTACATACATCAGTACCCTGATCGTATGTCAGGAGAGTGTCAAAATAGGTGAAAACATTACAGTACATTGGACCTGCTAATATTTACAGAATTAATACACTGTCAGAATGAAACATAGCAATGCACTTCTAGTAAATTTATCATACACAAAATACCTAATCTCGACTGTTGTGGTCAATTGCTGTCAAAACTGAAATGTGGCAGACAATTTTACTAAAGCTGGCCAAACAGTACCAGTTAAGATATTCACCTACAGGGTGGAAGGAGTTGCCTATCAAAAAGTCTTTCAAACTCTGTTTAAACTGTGCTTTATCTGAAACCAAGTTTTTAACGGTTGCTGGCAATTTATTGAAAATATGTGTTCCTGAGATTTTAGGTCTTTATTTTATTACTCTTATTCCTCGTATTGATACTATATACTGAGCTATTGGTTGGAAGTAGAGATGTAGTACTTGCAACAAATTTCATTAAGGAATAAATACACTGAGAAGCAGTGGTTAGAATACAAAGTTCCTTCGACAGGTTTCTACCTGTTGTTCTTGAATTTGCACCACAAATGTCTTATGACACACTTTTTAAAACTTTTGCTCAGTTTGACAAGTTACCCCACAATATGACACTGTATGACATAATAGAAAGAATGTAACCAAAGTATGCAAGTGTGTGTGTGTGTGTGTGTGTGTGTGTGTGTGTGTAATTCTCACTGCAAATACAGACTTGGCTCTGAGCACTATGGGACTCAACTGCTGAGGTCATTTGTCCCCTAGAACTTAGAACTAGTTAAACCTAACTAACCTAAGGACATCACAAACATCCATGCCCGAGGCAGGATTCGAACCCGCGACCGTAGCGGTCTTGCGGTTCCAGACTGCAGCGCCTTTAACCGCACGGCCACTTCGGCCGGCTAATACAGACTTGTTTGAGCACTTCAGCAATTCTGTGTTATGCCATTCCCAACTGAATTCATTATCGAACTGTAATCCCAGATATTTCAATCTGCATGTACTTTATATATTATATACATACTGGAAGGAAATTTCTTATAGCTTCTGAACTGCATAAAGTGGGTCTTATAAAAATGTAATGTCAGTCAATTACCTTTAGCCCATATATTAATGTCAGTGAAAATTTGACTAGCAGCTATTTCTAAATCTGTACCCAACTTCCTCCTTATTGCAATGTTTACATCATCTGCAAACAAACAAACAATTATTGACAAAATAATTTAATTGGATAGATAAAAAATCTACTCACCAAGCGGCGGCAGAAAACACACACAAAAGATGGTTGTAATTCGCAAGCTTTCAGAGCCAGTGGATCCTTCTTCAGGCAGAAGGGTTGAAGGGGAAGGAAGAGGGGTAAAGGAAAAGGACTCGAGAGGTCTAGGAAAAGGAGTAGATTTCAGGAAAGTCACCCAGAACTGTGGGTCAGGGGAGACTTAACACGCAGGATGAGAAGGAGAGATTGATGGTTGGGACTGCACTGGACAAGATTTGAAATCCTGGGAGCTTAAAGGTGGAAGACAGTGTAATATGCAGACAGAGATTAATGTTTAAACATCATGCATGAGTTAATAAGAGTGAATCTCTGTCTGCATATTACCCTGTCTTCCACTTTTAAGCTCTCAGGTTTTCAAATCTTGTCCAATGTAGTCCCCAACAATCAGTCTTCTCAACCCATGTGGTAAGTCTCCCCTGACCCATTGTTCTGGGTAACTTTCCCAAAATCTACCTTTTTCCCAGACCTCTCAAGTCCTTTTCCTTCAACTGTCTTCCTCCTCCTCCAACCCATTTGTCTGAAGGAGGAGCCATTGGCTCCAAAAACTTGCCAATTACAACTGTGTTTTATGTGTGTTTCTGCCGCCGCTTGGTTTGTTTCCTGTTAGATAAGACTAAAACCAGCACTGCCGGTGACAGTACAAAATTCTAATTTACTTAAGAGAATGCTCTGATCCACACAGTCAAAGGCTTTTGACAGGTCACAGAACATGCCAGTAGCCTCTAATTAGTTATCTGATGAATTAAGTACATTTTCAATGTACATGTAAATTGCTTTCTTTATATCAGAATTCTTAAGAAATCCAAACTGTAACTTGAACAATATGTTATTTGCAGTCAGATGCTTAAGGAAATGCTTGAACACAACCTTTTCAAATATTTTTGAAACAGCTGGCACAAGTGAAACTAGTCAATAGTTTGATGGTATCAATTTTTCCCCTTTCTAATAAAGACGCTTAACTTCAGCATCTTTTAGCCAGTCTGGAAATGTTCCAATGACAAGATTGATTATACAAATAACTTAACATACAACTCAACTCACATGAGCACTGTTTGATTAACTTCATTGATATCTTGTCATAACTGCTAGGATACTTTGATTTTAAGGATTTTATGATGGATGCTACTTCTCTGGGAGATGTGAGTGTCAATCCCATTTTACTGAAGTTAGTTGTAAAAACTGGTCTCAGATACTCCATTAGACTGTTTACCAAACCTGATAACCCCAAGCCGTCAGCAACAGAAACAAAGTACTTGTTTAGGAGGTTTGCAACACTACATGCACTTGTTACCAATGTCTCATTTATTTTTAGAAATATCTGTTCCTCTTTCTTTTTGGCCCCACCTGTCTCTGTCTTCACTATGTTGTTGTTGTTGTTGTTGTGGTCTTCAGTCCGGAGACTGGTTTGATGCAGCCAGTCTACATTTTATATCCTCTCTACTTCGACCATCATCAGTTATTTTGCTCCCCAAATAGCAAAACTCCTTTACTACTTTAAGTGTCTCATTTCCTAATCTAATACCCTCAGCATCACCCGACTTAATTCGACTACATTCCATTATCCTTGTTTTGCTTTTGTTGATGTTCATCTTATATCCTCGTTTCAAGACACTATCCATTCCATTCAGCTGCTCTTCCAAGTCCTTTGCTGTCTCTGACAGAATTACAATGTCATCGGCGAACCTCAAAGTTTTTATTTCTTCTCCATGGATTTTAATACTCCCTTCCCAACCACTGCTTCCCTTTCATGCCCCTCAACTCTTATAACTGCCATTTGGTTTCTATACAAATTGTAAATAGCTTTTTGCTCCCTATATTTTACCCCTGCCACCTTCAGAATTTGAAAGAGAGTATTCCAGTCAATATTGTCAAAAGCTTTCTCTAAGTCTACAAATGCTAGAAACGTAGGTTTGCCTTTCCTTAATCTTTCTTCTAAGATAAGTCATAGGGTCAGTATTGCCTCACGTGTTCCAATATTGCTACGGAATCCAAACTGATCTTCCCCTAGGTCGGCTTCTACTAGTTTTTCCATTCGTCTGTAAAGAATTTGTGTTAGTATTTTGCAGCCGTGACTTATTAAACTGATAGTTTGGTAATTTTCACATCCGTCAACATCTGCTTTCTTTGGGACTGGAATTATTATATTCTTCTTGAAGTCTGAGGGTATTTCGCCTGTCTCATACATCTTGCTCACCAGATGGTACTGTTTTGTCAGGACTGGCTCTCCCAAGGCCGTCAGTAGTTCTAATGGAATGTTGTCTACTCCCGGGGCCGTGTTTCGACTCAGGTCTTTCAGTGCTCTGTCAAACTCTTCACGCAGTATACTATCTCCCATTTCATCTTCATCTACATCCTCTTCCATTTCCATAATATTGTCCTCAAGTAAATTGCCCTTTTATAGACCCTCTATCTTGTATAGACCCCTTTATCTGAGCTCTTGATATTCATGCAAGTGGTTCTCTTTTCTCCAAAGGTGTCTTTAATTTTCCTGTAGACAGTATCTATCTTACCCCTAGTGAGATAAGCCTCTATATCCTTGCATTTATCCTCTAGCCATCCCTGCTTAGCCATTTTGCACTTCCAGTCGATCTCATTTTTGAGACATTTGTATTCCTTTTTGCCTGCTTCATTTACTGCATTTTCATATTTTCTCCTTTCATCAATTAAATTCAATATTTCTTCTGTTACCCAAGGATTTCTACTAGCCCTCGTCTTCTTACCTACTTGATCCTCTGCTGCCTTCACTATTTCATCCCTCAAAGGCACCCATTCTTCTTCTACTGTATTTCTTTCCGCCATTCCTACCATTTATTCCCTTACGCTCTCCCTGAAACTCTGTACAACCTCTGGTTTAGTCAGTTTATCGAGATCCCTTATCCTTAAATTCCCACCTTTTTGATGTTTCTTCAGTTTTAATCTACAGTTCATAACCAATAGATTGTGGTCAGAGTCCACAGCTGCCCCTGGAAATGTCTTGCAATTTAAAACTTGGTTCCTAAATCTCTGTCTTACCATTATATAATCTATCTGATATCTTCTAATATCTCCAGGATTCTTCCATGTATACAACCATCTTTTATGATTCTTGTACCAAGTGTTAGCTATGATTAAGTTGTGCTCTGTGCAAAATTCTACCAGGCGGCTTCCTCTTTCATTTCTTACCCCCAACCCACATTCACCTACTACGTTTCCTTCTCTCCCTTTTCCTACTACCGAATTCCAGTCACCCATGACTATTAAATTTTCGTCTCCCTTCACTATCTGAATAATTTCTTTTATTTCATTATACATTTCCTCAATTTCTTCATCATCTGCAGAGCTAGTTGGCATATAAACTTGTACTACTGTAGTAGGCGTGGGCTTCGTGGCTCCCTTTTCCTACTACCGAATTCCAGTCACCCATGATTATTAAATTTTCGTCTCCCTTCACTATCTGAATAATTTCTTTTATTTCGTTATACATTTCTTCAATTTCTTCATCATCTGCAGAGCTAGTTGGCATATAAACTTGTACTACTGTAGTAGGCGTGGGCTTTGTGTCTATCTTGGCCACTATAATGCGTTCACTATGCTGTTTGTAGTAGCTTACCCGCATTCATATTTTTTTATTCATTATTAAACCTACTCCTGCTTTACCCCTCTTTGACTTTGTATTTATAACCCTGTATTCACCTGACCAAAAGTCTTGTTCCTCCAGCCACCGAACTTCACTAATTCCCACAATATCTAACTTCACTATATCTCATATAGTTTTTATTTGTTGCCTGATGTAATTATTTTTCTCATAATAAAACTGCTTACATTTCTGGATTACTTGCTTCAATATTTTGCAGTATTCTTTTTAATTTATTACAATGCCGAAATCAGAGCTACTCCTAGATAGTAGATACAGTCTCCATTTTGTCCCTCACGATAACATTATTCCTTGTGTATTCCATGGTTTGTTTTAGACTTCTCTTGAGTTATCTTTAGGGGAAAACAGTTTTCAAAAGAGAAAGTAACTTATAATGCTTTGTATTTTCCATTTGAATCAGAAATATTGCAAACATATATTCAGTTCAAGTCTTTCAGCAGTCTCCTAAAATACTCAATTTTTGACTGATGTGTTACGTTCTGTACTCAGGTTTTATAGATCTTATATCCTGACAAGTTTCCATGTCATTATCAGATAGCCCACTTACTATTGGTTTGGTGATATGACTGTTTTCCTTTGATGATCTACAAAGACATTATCAATAGCGGTCTCCGAGCATTTACATGCCTTAGTTGCAAAGTTCACAGTAGTAGGAGTTAAATTGAGTGACAGTGCTACTGATAGCAATAATTGTTCACTGACAGAGCTATTCAATAAATCTACATTAAAATCAGCAGCAACCACTATATATATATATATATATATATATATATATATATATATATATATATATATATATATATTTTTATATATGGGACAACAGAGTTTCAGATTTTTTATGAAGAGGTACAGTTTCCTATAGTGCTTTGTATATACTTATTATTATAAAGGACTTATTATGAAGTACTACTTCTGTTGCACAAGCTTCTGCTCGAAGGAAAATTTATTAATATCAATATTCTTGAAATTAAAACAGTTTCTGACAAATTTAGGGGTCACATTATGTTCAGAGACACAGATTTATCAACTGGTTTGCTCAACTCTATTTCGTCAACACGAATAGCAACCCATTAAGCTTACCCCTCAGCCCTCAGATATTCTGATGTAATAAGAATAAATTATTTCATGCACAGGCTGAATTACAACTGGAAGAACCTACTTTTTCTGTCAGTTTTTGAATATCTCCACTTCCAATCATGAGCTGTTTACATGATTTATGTGGATTAAAATTTACTTTCTGGCTGCCTGTTTTATGAGTATAAATGTCATTTTCGACCTGTCTATCACTATTCTTTGTTTCTGCCCTACCTACCATATAAAAATTGCTATTCTGACACTTGTAAGCACTGGTACTACACGATTTGTAATAGTGCCCCCTCTTAAATTATTTGCTACTGGCCCAGACAGTTTTCCTTCCCTTTCCTATTGAGGTGAAGACCATGCCTAGAATAGTCCCACTTCTTGATAGAGCCAAGAGGAACTACACCAATTTGAGACCCCATACCTTATCCAAGCAGCTGTTCCACCTCAAAACTAACTCTCCTAACAGACGAGTTTAAATGAGGCTGGTCATGATGCCTCAGAACAGATACAAGCCAAACACCAGTATGTCTCATTGCTGATGCTATCATTACCAGGTCACCTTCAATTGAATAATTAGGGTCCTTGTCTATACTGTTGCACACACCACCCACGATTACCACGGTGTCTTTCTTTGTGAAGTCTTCACAAAGTGAACCTACATCTTCGATTACCTGACCCAGACTTGCACTAAGTTTAAAAATCTTGTGACCTGGTAACCTGACCCTAGTTCATCCTGCAACAGTTGGCCCATACCTCTAGCACAGAACTATCTAACAACATAACTTTCTTCTTATTCTTCTTCACAACTTTTTCTGTTTCTTACTTCTAAAACAGTTATTGAAAGTTTGTTGTGTCCTGTCTACTCCTACATTTACTTGTCGCCCATCAGTTTCCAACTGTGACAATAGATCAAACCTGTTTTCTACATTAACAACAAAACTGCCTGAGAAAGTCCTATTCCTACTTCTTCTGTAACCTGTTGTCACTTCCCACCTCCCTTTTTCCTTCTCCCCCCTCAATGTTTCCTGATATTGCTTTGCCTAATGTAGTTCCTGTGGTGTCACCGCCAGACACCACACTTGCTTGGTGGTAGCCTTTAAATCGGCCGCGGTCCGTTAGTATACGTCGGACTCGCGTGTCGCCACTATCAGTGATTGCACACCGAGCGCCGCCACACGGCAGGTCTTAGGTCTAGAGAGACTCCCTAGCATTCACCCCAGTTGTACAGCTGACTTTGCTAGCGATGGTTCACTGTTTACATACGCTCTCATTTGCCGAGACGACAGTTTAGCATAGCCTTCAGCTACATCATTTGCTACGACCTAGCAAGGCGCCGTATTCAGTTACTATTCTGAACAGATAATATTGTGAATCCTGTACCATCAAGAGCGACGTTCATCATTAATGGATTAAAGTATGAAACTAATTACGTCCGCTTTCTGAATTCTAATTCTTTGTCATGTTCCAGACCTCACGTCAGTATAGTTCTTCCCTCCTCACGCCAGCCTGCATGAGCTAAAACGCGTGCATTTCGGCCTCCAGTTGTAACACTGTGTTGGCTCTTCTGCCAACACAATAGTTCCTTTTGTTCCTATCTCTGTAGCAAATCCTACACAACCAATGAGCCTTGTTTATTTCCCCTTATTCCCACACTGCTACAGTCACCCACATGAAAGCAATTGCAACTCCCTGACACAACATCCCGGAACTAACAATCCTGTGGCAAGTCATATACTTTTCACTCATAGCAAACAAATTTTAACTTTAGTCTAAATCAAACAAGAATAACTTTGTAGACTACTCAATTAATACTCAAAACTTCCAAAGAAATAGAAATGATTAAATCTGTCTTGTTTATGTGACAAAACAAAAGTAAACAAAGAACTGAGTCTACACTATATGAACTTTTCACTTATTTCTGAACTTTTCACTTTGGCTACTTACTACAGAATCAAATGGATAGCATGTAAGAATACATTAAACAACACAAACTGTAATTTATTGAAATAATCATGTGACTTACAGTATATGATAACATAAACAAAACCCAGTCCAAAATTCGCACCTAAGAAATGTTTTATTTTTCTGAAAAATACATGAATAAATGTGAAACCTTCAATTGCCAGCTTACAATAAGTACTGATTTACTTATTTATGATATAATATTGCCTTAATTAAGTGTCATTGCTCAATTACCCACTTATCTTTATGAGAGCTTTGAATGTACATGAATCATCGACCAAAGATCCTACACCTTTTTTAAAAACATGGTGTGATCTGTTACAGATGGCTAATCTTCTGATGTGGCCTGCAGTAAGCATTTTGCATTAGTTCTTGGTCTCCAGTCTACACAATTTATACCCTGTTAGGCTGGAATTCTGGGTTGTTCTCCAATTTGTTTATATGGAATGTATGTGGAATTGTGAACCACAACACATTTATCATTACATTTGTACTAAATTTCAAGAAATGTCATGAATCAGAGATATAACATCCATATTCTGATTTACCACTAGTCCACACCCCAAGCCCCAATACATCCTAAATTCTTGATACTACAGAAGCTTAATCATAACATTCTGACAAAGTCATTAAAGGTAGGCTGCTCTACATTATTCTTATGCCTCAGATGGCATTATTTCAACATATTTGTTAGCAACACCTGGCGAAAGTTTTCAAAGCAACTTTTTATCTTGTCAACTGTGACCAAGTTTGACAAAATGTATTTTAAAAAACCAGTTTGTTAAGCCACCAGTGAGTAAATTACAAGTTGCAACTTCACTTATTTACTGAAGAATATGGCTGTGGCACTAGAGGTCTAGATGAGTGCAGGCTGATATTTTAAGGTAGCTAGCAATGTAACTCTTTCATGATGTAAATATTACTGTAACTATGGCCTATAGATTAACTGTAAAGACTATTTTAGTGAATAAGTATCTTGTTACGGACAAAGATGTTGAGCAATGACAGTCACTTTTACTGGTACCTATCCATAGATTGAATTACAACTTAGTGTAGAAATCTGTTTCTCTCACAAGATAAAAGAAATCTACAGGTTGAATCGAACAATGGAAACTCCAATTGGAATATCAACAAGGTAGGGAAAGATAGGTTGTTACTTACTGTAAACGTAACACACTAACTTGCATACAGGCAAAATTAACAGGCACTTACACATAAGCTTTCGGCCTTAGCCTTCATCAAAGAAAGAGAAACATACACCATTCATTCGTACAAAAAGCACATCTCAAGCACATAATGTCTGCCAAATAGGGCAGCTCAGGCCAAAATGCATTCTGGCCAGAGCTGCTGAGATGTGCGTGAGATGTGCTTCCTTGTGTAAATAAATGGTGTGCGTATCGCTTTTCTGATGAAGGCTGAGGCCAAAAGCTTATGTGTAAGTATCTTTTAATTGTGCCTGCCCGCAACTTAGCATTCTTTATGGTAAATACAAATCTGTCTTTTTCGTAGATTCACAATCTACAGACTCGCTAGTCATCAACCAAATGAAGGCTCTCCTTTTACTTTGACACTGACTTTGACACTGAAAGAATCCCTGCTACAGAATCAGTTTTCTCCCTTTTTACTTTTGAATTGTGTCTAAAAGTTTCTATCATTACTGCCCTTTATATTTAAAGAATGACTGCCACTTTCACTTTCTGAATACCCCTCCAATTAACCACCTCCAACATATGCCAACCTACCAGATTTGTTGGTGCATGCTTTTAGTGTGCTTAATTAATTTTCGAGTATGATAACTATTCCTGTCACACTTTTTTCTTTTCTACCGGGGGGAGGAACAGGATTGTTGTATGTTCCCTCCCCTCTTTTGGAGCACCAATATTTATTAACTAATTGTACGCAGCTAGAAGTACACATAGCTATAGTTAACATAAAGACTCTTGGAGCATTTGTCCCAAGTGGTTCAACTGCCAAACTCATACATTACAAACCTATTTGGAATTATGACACTTGGAGTGCTTTAAAGTCCCTGTTAAGAAAGCCAACCTGACAAGATGTTAATTTATGATATTTTTTTTTTTTTCAAATAATCTGACACTATTGCATTCCATATTTACATAACTCTGTTACAAGACACACACAAATGTTCTTATAAAGACAGGACACAGTTTGGTCCCTTAGGAATTCACACACATATTTTGAAAGACAGGACAATCAATTAGGACTTCCTTACATTGAACACAGTGTTACCTTTAACAAAAATATAGTGCACGTATTACTAATGCATCTATAACCAACAGAGAAATATGGTGTGTCTGGAAAGTCCAGTAAAAACGTCTAGAACTTACTAAGGGGTCTAACAATGAGTACACAATATTCTGAATACTAACATATATTTGGAACATACCATTTCCATTCTACAGCCATTTCAAATCATAAGTTTAACTCAACCACTTCCATTTAAGGAATTTAGTTAGACATGATTAAGCATATTAGTTTCTAATAATCAAACTCAATTAATTACCAATTCCAAGGGGAAAAATAAATAAATTTATCCATTTATCACTTTATGCAGTGCTGCTGAAACCAAATGTAGAATTCAGTGTGTGGTGCATAATTGGATGACCCACAGCCTATACCCTTTTTAGGTGGTAGAGATGTGGTAGCTGCTCACGCAGAACTTCTCAGACAGTGCTGACACTTAACACCTGTAGCAAGCACAATTGTTCTTTTTCTTGTTGATGAGTTCTCTTCACTTTCAGGAGTGCTGCATTTCCTTGGAACACAAGAAAGGTATGTTTCTCAGACCCATTGTATATGTTTGGCAAAAAGTTTTTGCAATGGATTTTCATGCTGCAGACAACCCTTACACAGCTGAAAAGCAGATATTCCGTTATCTCGAACTCTGCTATACACGAAGGTCATGTCTGTGTATTTGGCAAACATGTACTTATGAATGCTTATTGAAGGTGCAAATCTGAGTGACATCAGATGAAGAGTAGACATTGTTGAACCTCATAAACATTATACAGAATAAACAAACCATTCGCTATGCAACAAACACCCACCATACGTACAAACACCATGCGTCAGCAGGTGATCGTCTGCCCCAGTACCCTTCATCTTGTCTGGCCTGCTCCATATCATAACATGCAAATCCAAGACATTGCTCTTTTCTCAGCAGAAGTAGCTGAATTAAATACCCTATTTGAAATAGTTGTAGAACAGAAATTATATGTTGCAATAGATGGCTTCACATTCATAATGTTGTGTGTACCAGTCCCCTGTATGAATCCTAGAAGTTTGTAACTAGTATTTCTGTACACCTTGTATACTTGACAGGAGAAAACATAAATATCTATATAAGATTTGGGAGTTTCATATGTTAACTCAGAAATGAAGAATAAATTCTACAAGGTTCTTCAGGTAAAACGTTACAGTGGCAATACAAGCTGAAAACAGGCAGAAGTACAGAAAACTACTGGGCACTAACACAGTCTGGCAAAGTGAATGGAAAATGATCCTGTGTACAGTACAGGTCATGTACATTACTAACATAGCACTTAACAGTAAAACCAACATTGACCCCATAACTTCATTTCACCTATGGCATTCTGCCAGCCTACCAAAAGGATGGTGGTTCCATCCTGCTGGAATCACAATCAACATGAACTGTTAGAATAGCCATAGTTAAAGGGAAATCCATTGACAACCGTGCCACAGCAACATATCATAAAAATGATCACTGGAATATGCAAATGATTTTCTACAAGGATATGATCAATGGTGCAGAATGTTGGATACCAAGAGACTGACAAGTGTATTTTGTAAAAGTCACTCTTGTCTCTGCACACTATAAGCCAAATGAGGCAAGAACTGGTCTTGGCTGGGGTGGAGAGATGAACAGCAGTAAGGGAGAGTATTTGGACATATCATACCTGTTTTGGAATGTGTGTGTGTGTGTGTGTGTGTGTGTGTGTGTGTGTGTGTGTGCAGGATATGTGTTTGCCAGCTATGAAGGGAAGCAGGACCAAGGTATTGAAGGGGATGGGGACATTAGGAGAACAAGAAAACAGTACATGCATAAAATGATGCCTTTGGACTAAGATAAAGAAGATGTATGGACATGAGGATGTAAATGTTTACTGGCCATTAGAAATGCTACACCACGAAGATGACGTGCTACAGACGCGAAATTTAACCGACAGGAAGAAAATGCTGTGATATGCAAATGATTAACTTTTCAGAGCATTCACACACGGGTGGCGCCGGTGGTGACACCTACAAGGTGCTGACATGAGGAAAGTTTCCAACCGATTTCTCATACACAAACAGCAGTTGACCGGTGTTGCCTGGTGAAACATTGTTGTGATACCTCGTGTAAGGAGAAATGCGAACCATCACGTTTCCCACTTTGATAAAGGTCGGATTGTAGCCTATCGCGACTGCGGTTTATTGTATCGCGACATTATTGCTCGCGTTGGTCGAGATCCAATGACTGTTAGCAGAATATGGAATTGGTGGGTTCAGGAGGGTAATACGGAAAGCCGTGCTGGATCCCAATGGCCTCGTATCACTAGCAGTCGAGATGACAGGCATCTTATCCGCATGGCTGTAACGGATCGTGCAGCCACGTCTCGATCCCTGAGTCAACAGATGGGGACGTTACCAAGACAACAACCATCTGCATGAACAGTTCGACGAAATTTGCAGCAGCATGGACTATCAGCTCGGAGACCATGGCTGCGGTTACCCTTGACGCTGCATCACAGACAGGAGCGCCTGCAATGGTGTACTCAACGACGAACCTGGGTGCACGAATGGCAAAACGTCATTTTTTCGGATGAATCCAGGTTCTGTTTACAGCATCATGATGGTCGCATCCGTGTTCGGCGACATTGCGGTGAACGCACATTGGAAGCGTGTATTCGTCATCGCCATATTGGCGATCACCCGGCGTGATAGTATGGCGTGCCATCGGTTACACTTCACGGTCACCTCTTGTTGGCATTGACGGCACTTTGAACAGTGGACGTTACATTTCAGATGTGTTACGACCCGTGGCTCTACCCTTCATTCGATGCCGGCAAAACCCTACATTTCAGGAGGATAATGCACAACCGTATGTTGCAGGTCCTGTACGGGCCTTTCTGGATACAGAAAATGTTCGACTGCTGCCCTGGCCAGCACATTCTCCAGATCTCTCACCAATTGAAAATGTTGGGTCAATGGTGGCCGAGCAACTGGCTCGTCACAATACGCCAGTCACTATTCTTGATGAACTGTGGTATCGCGTTGAAGCTGCAAGGGCAGCTGTACCTGTATACGTTATCCAAGCTGTGTTTGACTCAATGCCCAGGCGTAACAAGGCCGTTATTACAGTCAGAGGTGGTTGTTCTGGGTACTGATTTCTCAGGATCTATGCACCCAAATTGCGTGAAAATGTAATCATATGTCAGTTCTAGTATAATATATTTGTCCATTGAATACCCGTTTATCATCTGCATATCTTTTTGGTGTAGCAACTTTAATGGCCAGTAGTGTAGGTTTGGGGGTGGGAGTAGAAAGGAAATGGAGGAATGAGAGTAGTAAGGAGGTGGAAGGGGGAATGACCTGTTGGATGATCCTGACTGGCAGAGCCAGTGTGTTTTCATGTATAAAATATATCTTGCAGGGAGAGTTACTGCTAGCACAATTCAGAAAAGTTTAGGCAGTTGGGTAGGGGGAGTGGGGTAGGTTATGATGATACAGGCCACGATGCAGTCATTGATGTGAATCACAATATGCTTAGCTACATGCGCCATACATAGATGGTGTAGTTATCTGCCTGTCACATTTTGTCAGTGGCCACTCATCTGGGTAATTAATTTATTTGTGGTAATAACTACACATAAGCTGTAAATTGGTTGCAGCAAATTTAACAACTGCACGATATGTGCAACACAGGGGATGCTACTTTATGACTAGCCAGCCAAAGTACAAGGTTTGGAAGGGTGTAACAGGTTATCTGTTTTTGGGCAAAATATGGGGATTAGTGTCACCAGACCTTCAACCTTACTGACAGCTGCAATAAGAATGTTTGTTTGCAGGGAAGCTGCCACTCATTTTACAAAAAATGTCACTCTCATACAAGAGGTCTCCACTAGACAGCACATCAGCAGCAATAAGCAGTCCTGCACACTGTTGCTGAAGGTCTTATCAGTTCTCACTTTCCTTGATACTTTCCACTCAATCCCGTATTACCCGCACGTATCATCTTTGCCTTATCTCTCTTTACTCTAGACCCTCCACCTTTTCTCTATACTATTTTTTGACATTTCTCCTAGTTGTTCACTAACCTTAGTGTAAGTGCCTGTCACCGCTGCACATTCCTACATGTTACACACCCACTTTTTGCTGTCTCCCCAACATCCACTTCAGTCAAAACTGCAAGGCACATCTCATAGTTAAAGAATCTGAGGTAGAGCTGCCCCTAAATATATACTAAAAAATACAGGTCTCAATAAAAGATTAAAGAATTTATATTATAAGAACATAAAGACAGTCAACATTCTTGAATTGTTGATAGAGGCTTGTTTTTTGAACAGGTAGTAGCTGGTTAAGCTCTATATAGCAGAGGGCTGTGGACATGGCTTCTACAGAGTAAAGCTCTTATGGGCCTCCCAAAGGCTTAGTTCCTTCAGCGTGGTCATCCTGTGTCACAAGCGGAACTTGGGAGATACCATATTGGATTTTGACCTAATCAACTGTAGCCTGTATTTGGTGGGCTTTATATTATAACTTATGTCCATTTAACCTATGCTGTTTCAAAGCTCAGAACATTGATGATCTGTCAAAGATGTGCGTCATTATTGGTATGATCCGTTGTATGAAAGGACAGGAAAAGTCTTATTGGTGATTAAAGAATTTTTATATGAAAGACTGCTGTTTCAAGGCAACTGCACATTCAAGATCTATCAAAAATGCACCATACTTGGTACAATCTGTTATAATTAAATGTCAATCACATATCGGCAATCAGGGGAGCATACAATATAAGAGAGTGATGTCTTATTAATTAATTTATTTTTTACATGCCTGTCTGTCTACTATACAACAGGTCTTCTACTCAAAGAGTACCAGTCTATTTATTTTCTAATGATACAATAGTGCCACAAGCTGTGGAGCATGCACAGTAGCACAGCAGTTGGCATCACTAGCTGACTTATTGCGAGTCCACAGTTCAAACCTGACCACAGGCAGTTATTTACTAGTTATCATTTCTGGACGTTTCTTGAAATACCTTATGTTTGTATATTCCAAAATATTCTATGTTTGTATAAATAGCTACATTTTCCATTCAGGTCTGTTCTTTTCTGATTGTACGTTGGTGTTTGTAATAAATATGCTTCACTGCTACCTGTTGTACAGATGATTCAGCTTTCAGATTTAGGCCCGATTGTGGTTTTTAGGTAACAACAGAAGCATTATTTTTGCTTATCAACAGCAAAAATGTATTATTCCACTCAATCATCACTACAAAAACGAACACACCTAATAACTGATTTCGTTGAACCCTATTGCAAAAACAAGCATTTTTCTTGCACCACCTTGCACACACGTTCCATTCCACATGATGTACATATCTTCAGTTTTCTTACATTGTCTTTAAGAGAGGGCCAATGAGAAACACTTGCTAGAATGTGTTTACAAGTTTATACAAAAACTAGCATGAGGCATGTACAATTTACAGAAATGTGATGGCTCTATTAATCACACTTTTGAAATGTATACATAATAAATTAGCTACAATGACACCACAATTACTGTAAGATGTTACAAAAGTAGAGCACGTATTTTGCATGGATTAGTAATAAATGAGAAAATTTCATAGGAACAAATGAGTCTGAAGAAAGAATGTTCCTTTCCATAGTAAAAATAGTCTTAATTTCCTTTTTACTGGTACATCAGAGAGTGCTGATTTTACACTAATCATACTCCTTTTCACTACATTCCTTGATTATTGCTTAATTTCTGCCTGAATTCTGCTATTATGATGAAGAATCCACCCAAATATAGACAGAGTGTGTGGTCTGCCAGAATCATGTAATAGTCTTACCTTGATGTTAAGTCACATAACACTAGCAATGGAAAAATTACTGCATCTGCCATTGTAATTTAAGTGGACTGAGTCAAGGAAGGGGCATCTATACAATAATGAAATTAATATTGTCTTAAAAATGCATTCTGAAGATTGATATGAAGTATATCTACTTACTACTATCATTATTATTTAATATGTAACTGGACATATATAAATTCTCCTTTGCACTTGTCTAAATGAACCCAACTTACAATATTTGTTCAGGAAATATAACTGGTAATAGATATACATATATGTTGAACAATTACTGAATACTCATTGTGGACATACTGTAACTATCAAGTTTGCCACAGTTTTCATTGTTCAGTTATTCCACGTGAGCCGCTTTACCCAATTACTTATATTTCCCTAATAAAACATGTGTACTAATTTTTAAAAAAAGATTAGAGGGAAAGAGACTGTTTATAGCTTGTAACAGAATACAGATAAAAAATGGCACAACATTATTGTCTATACTTTCCATTGTTACAGAGAGTCACATAAAGTATAATCAACAAAAATGTTTACACTAATTTGAATGTCACAAGGTGCCACTGTATTCCTGGCATAGGTTTATGTTATTTGGAATTCCTACATAACATTTTAAACCCTTTTTTTTTGTACTATGAGTAAGGATTATTAATATGAAACTACACTATGACAGCTCTTTACGAAGTAAGTATGAATAGCAGACTGTGAAAATAACAAAGTACAGTTCTTCATTCACATATATTTAGTACCACGTCAAATATGAATGCCAGCTGTTACAGTGGTGTGAAAGGATTTGTGCACAAAAGTGATTACACATGAAAGGCATTGTAAGCTATAGTCTTAAAATTGAAATACAAACCTCTCCTACTGGATCAAAATTACTAAATACAAGTAACGTAATTCCAAAATGATTTATATAAAAATGAGTGAAGTAATCATAAAAATATTAACTGGTTCCCTTTTAATTAATTTCTCTGATGAATTGTGCAAAAAGTCTTCTGTGACTGAACCATCAATTCCCACAATTTAAACAACAGTAGAATTAAATCACTTTTCAAACATACATTACAAAACTCCATGGAGTTAGCCTTCATGAATGCGAAGTGATCTTACAAAAAATAAATTAATCTAACATACAATCGTTTCCACAAACAAAGTTTAGTAAACATTATTTTAAAAAACAAAATTGTAGTACTCTTCCGTTCTCTTTTGTACTTTGTATATATAAATTTAGCAGTGGATAATACCTGTTTCGTTTGCACTGCTCTTACCAGTTCAATATTTGACCTAATAGGGCCAAGGTTTATAAGTTTTGCATTTGCAAATTCAGAGACCTATTTCTTACAGTGATTGTACAGACAGCAAGCTAAAAGAACCTTCCAGATGCTTTAATTTTTGGCATCCCATCTTCTGGATTCACAACAGAAAATCTTCAAAGAAATTATAAATGGATCTGAAATACTTTGCAATAACAAATTCTTCAAAAACAACTTCGATCTGCTACATGACATGTATTATGCCTGTCAATTTTAGCATTTACCGAAAATCTTAATGTGTAAGGGTAAAAAGAGGAAAGAAGGGAGATAGGGATTAATGCCTCACTGATGACTAGGTCATTATCTGGGGCTCAAGCTTGGACAATAAGAAAATCTGCCATGTCCTAACACGAACACACTCAGCATTTGACTTAACAGATTTAGAAAAATCATGAAAAACCTACATCTGGGTGAGAATTTTAACTCTGCTCCTCTCAAATGTGATTTTGGTACGTTATCCACTACACCCTCTAACTCAGATCAACTTGACACATTCACTGATTGAAATTGTAATATGTCTGATGGTTCTTCTGGTTAAAAGAGTCAACTTCTCTTTAGTCTTTTACAGACATACTGTTGTGTTTTCCAAAGAAAGATAGTAAAAAGAGATTGCATTTAATGTTGCAGATGTACCTTCCCATAATAATGGTGTATGTAAACTTAAAAGATGGCACTCATAAATATGTGAAAAGGTATCATCTACATCTTTGCTACTCACAAAAGTTCATTTCTTTTGAAGTGATACTGATAATGGACAGTTATATTTGTAGGTACTTGCCACTGTCAGAATCTACAACAGAATGTACTAATAGCTGTTGTTCCTCTGCTGCTGAAAAATGGCACTAACCCAGCATACGGTGGTTTATGAAACACTGAACATAATATAAATATGTAAATTATTTATAAGTACTTTTTTCTTGTCCTGCCATCACTTTTTTCCACATATGGAAGCTTAGATCATACAAAGAAAACTGGGTTTTCTCTTGTACAAAATGATTCTGTCTTATCATTCAACAAGTCTTATTCCAAATACACCAGAATGTTTGTAACTTAGGGATTAATTTTACTTCCACATTAGTAATAAAAATACATTACAATACTGTTTCTTATATTAAACAACTTAAACTGGTCTACTCGATTACTGAAAACCACTCTGTAACTTGCTACAGTACAGTATGAGAGAATAGGGAAAAATTTTTATTTTAAACATGCAATTCAGTATATGATCACTTTTTAAATAAATAACTGTTAAACAGTCAAACTGATTTAAAAATTCTGTTAGACAAGCAGCAATATGAGTTTTTTTAGAATTGTTGAAGATCTTTATGTAGGATGCAGCACAACAATGTCATCTATTTTAGAAGAAATAATCACAATTAAATAACCACAATTTGTGGATATCGTCAGAATAATAAATTTAACTTCAAGTATGTCTACTTAAAGTACAATATAATTGTGCCAACCTCAGCTTATCAGTGAGCTAACAGCATATCTTTTCTGTTGACAAATGAGTTTTCGTTTTCCCCCCTCAGGGCTTATGGAATACTTACTGGAAAGTTAACTATCTGCTCTCATATGGAGTGTTATTACTTCACAAAATAACATGGCGTACGATAATTATATACCAACTGCAGACAATAAAGTGAACAGATTGGTAGGAAAATGGAAACAATCAAGGGAAAACATTTCATCTCTGAGAATAAAAACATGGCAGAATAGCAGATGAAAGATACGCCTATGATAAAGTTATCTTTTCAATACACTATCATTTGCCAATTTGGCTGCCCCTATTCTGAAACCACTATTGACTAAAAATCATTACTACTTCTTGTGTCATTATGATCAGCTATATGACCCCCAACAATGTTACTCTCTTTTCCTTCCATTATTAATCAGTCTATGAAACTGTAAACATTTCAATTTTAAGATAACAAAATTGTAAATGATACACCATAAATAAAACAACACTCTTTCAATACAAAAGTATTGCGACAACAGAATTCCAAAATTAAAAGGAAATACTTTTACAACACAAATAAATATTAAAAAATTCTGAGCTGAAGTAAAAGAACAAAAGATGCACATGCAGATATCTATAGCTCCACAGATTGTATCTCCACAAAAATAAATGAAACTCATCTTTGGTAAATTTCAGTTTATCAGTGCCAATTTCTTGCATATTTATTTCAGGAACTGCGGAGAACAGTCAATGCAAGTGCACTTTACACTCTTCACATGTTGCAGTACACTTATGTCAATTAATTTCCTTCAAAGTCTCATTTATGAACAATAACCTACAATAGCCAAACATCACTGCCACAATCCAGCATAGTTTCCATCTAGATTTGCTGGTAATGGACCACCTGCTGTGAAAAGTCGTGTCCCTGATGGATCATAGCAATGGGTATATATTGCTGGAGTGTACTTGATATTTTGAAAACCATCTACGTACTCATCATCTGGAAACTGAGAGTAGAAAATAATTATTAACAGTTGGTTACAATATCATAATTTGCAGTTTAACATGAAACAATATTTTCATGAAAATTTACAGTTACTAGAAACTGCAATTCCAAGAACAGCAATTACTATTGAAATATTTTTTCTGTGCAGATCATTTCACATCCCCACATACTAGCAGAGCAGAAGTCCTCCAATGTGCTTCCCTCCTTTTCTTACCATGTTTACATATAATCACAAAGTTGATAATAGGTATTATGTCTCACATGTTCTACAACAGCTTACTGTATTTACTCGAATCTAAGCCGCACTCTAATCTAAGCCGCACCTGAAAAATGAGACTCGAAATATAGGGAAAAAAAATTTCCCGAATCTAAGCTGCATGTGAAATTTGAGACTCGAAATTCAAGGGGAGAGAAAAGTTTTAGGCCGCACCTCCAAATCAAAACGAAGTTGGTCCATTGTAATACGAGACAATTTAGGTCGAATGAATGACAATATAGCTACAGTAGTTTGGTTTGAGTCGTACGTTTAGCAGTTAAGCTTTACCAGGTAGCCATTGTTATGCGTCAGGCGCTCCGTCTGTATTCATACGGGTACCCTTCCTTTTTCACGTGCTTCGTCTGGTTTGAATTGATTGCTTGTTTTGCTTTGATCTGATAAGTGCCGTTTTCTTTGTTATAGGTGTTTACGCCACTCTAAGCTGAAAATGCATTACTGTACTGTGTCATGCATTGTTTGTCGCATTCTGATAGTGCGTGTTTACGGCCTGTCGCTGCTCGCGGCACGGCTTGCTTTTGTGCGCGCTACCACCGCTTACAATAAAAAAAGAAAGAGAGGAATCGTCTCATTAGCGAAGCAATGGCAAGAGATTGTTATTTGCTGTTACCTACACTGCTGATTTCTTTGATAATGATCAACAAGAACCAAATAATAGACTGCGTATGATAGAACATGTTCTGAACGAGAGTTAGGCGAAAATTTTTCTCCGTTTGAAAATCTTTGCAGCCGCTTCTTTAGTACATCGAATTCTGCACAGAAATTAGAGTCATCTTAGATTTAAAAATATAGTCAGTTGCCGTGCTTCATTTCTGACTGTATCACTAATAGGCATAAGAATAATATGAATATAAACATGACACGATACGCATATTCTTCCGCGTTTGCTGTTGTCTCACTCTAGTTTCGTAGTTTATTAGGCAGACAGGATTTAAATGAGATAGCAGCAAACACGAAAGAATACATGGCAAAATGTTTATATTCGTATTCTTTCTTATGGTAAAGAGAATACTGCATGTGATTCACATTTCTTCAGGTTCCTATTAGCAACCATCTCTTCTCACAGATAGGAAAAAATTCAGAACGTAGAGTTGGCCACATCGACAAACATCCCAAACAGTCTTGCCAGTCGGATTTTCATAGTACATTGAAATTCTGCTACATTCGAAGATGAACAATACGGAATTTGTATTTACTTCGTTGGATAATGTATGAAAATGCAGTGGTCGAAACTCAGGGCGGAGAAAAAAAGCTCATCTTCCACTATTTTTTTTTTTTTTTTTTTTTTTTTTTTTTTTTTTTTTTTTTTAATTTATTTACTGACGCAGAGGTTTTGGCGCCAGTATTTATCTTTGTGCCTACAAAGCATTCCTGTGTAGCACTACATATATTCGACGGCAGAAGTTGGTTCTGGTGGCACCTACCAACATTTTTCAGAACTTCTGCTTGCTTTGCACTCGATTTAAGCCACAGGCGGTTTTTTGGATTACAAAAAACGGAAAAAAGTGCAGCTTAGATTTGAGTAAATACGGTATGCAACTTCCTCTACAATTTTTGTGTATCTTCACATGATTATACAGTGCTGTATTCTAGTTTTTGGATACCACATTGAGCTGTTGGGTGTAGAAAGATTCATCTGTGTCATAATGGAAAAAAGAGCTAAAATCTGCTTCAAGAACAGTTATAATTGCTAAATTTACCAGTTTACCAGAAGTCGTATTATGTACAACACCAGCTATTCCAAAACTGTTCTGACACACATCAATATACCACCGAAAAAGGAGTAAGCAGTGAAAAGCATTAAAATAACACATAAGATAGCTGTGACTGGGTGATCACAAGAAAACGAAAAATAAGCCAGTCCCTCAGCAATAAACTAAAATCTCCAGCCTAAAAGCTCAGGCTGAAGTCAAGATATAACAGGAAAACATTCGTTACATTATCAGCTAAAATAAAGGCCTATATTTGCTTCTGTGATCACATCGCAATATAAAATGCCCTCAATTAAAATTGTGTAAAGCGATTTTTGCACCACAGGTATCACAGACTAGGGAGATTCTTTGTAAGAATATGAAACCATGTGTTAGGGGACAGTGCCTATTCGGAGGTGGGTCAGGGTTATTTCATCCCATCAGAGTGGCCAGTATGAGGTATGCCACAGCCAGACAGTTGACTTCATCAACCACAGTTTATTGTCCTCAGTTCGAGCCACCCATCCATCCACAGTTGCTTGGGAGTCTGACTCAACAGCAAAATGACAGCTTGCTGTGGAATAGTATATAGTGTCACATCATGTTCCCCTCACACCTCCTTAGCTGCTTGGTATGCTTGCTAGTTTCCTCAGATTCCCAGTTACCCTGGTGCCCAGCAGAATGATACCTGCTTCCCTTGCTGCTAAAGGAGCATGTTATCTTGAACTGTTTGTATAATTTTCTCTGCCGAGTACCTTTTTTGCAAGTAATAAAAGGAAATTTATTATGAACTAAAATACAACTTTACAAGTGTTAGTAATCATAGTGCAGTAGTGTGACAATGTGAGTCGCAGCCTCAAGTCCAATACAGTATGTGGTTACAAATGTATCATGACAAATTTTCAAACATTTAAAAGTTATTATTTAAAAACTGTACTAGAACTTCATAGTGACATTTACCAATCTTTGTAGAATGTTTACAGTAATTGTTCACAGAGCAAGATTCAGTTTTGTAAGCCAGAATGGTAGGCTGATGAAAACATTTGGGAATTACTGTCCCTTGCTGCAAATATACACAATATGAACAAAAAAGTATCATGGACATCGTTAGCACTTCAAATGTTTTTACATATGCTGGTCAAAGTTAAAGTGCTACGAAGATCTTAAATTGCATCACAGGAATTGACTTGAGAAAACTGCAAAATTACAAGGAAGTAGAAAGTCTGGTCCATACTTACCTTCAGGACATGAAATTCCAGAATCCATAACATGTGGGTCCCACTCACTGTGAGGCCAAACTGTCCCTATGTCTTCCCTAAGAAAGGGAATAACTGTTCCAAAAGCTAGTAACAGTTTTTTCCCTGATGTTTGTATGTTTGCGTGTGTATGGGGAGGGGGGGGAGGTATTGGAATTCCATCTCCTGAAGAAAAGTGATGGCTCGCCAATCTGTCTCCTTGTAATTTTACAAAGATCTTACATGGTCAGTTCAGAGAGATGGCTGTTGTGAATTGCACAATGTATTCACATAATATAAACATATGAGAGTCCTGAATAGGGACATCTCTGCTTTCACTCTTACTGATTAATATAAACATGTGAGAGTCCTGAATAGGGACATCTCTGCTTTCACTCTTACTGATTAACTTGAGAAAAATATAACTCATTCATTTCACTGATTGGCTACTATGTGTGTCCACCGATAAACCTGAAAGACCTACATTTAATCACCTTTGACAATCTTTTCAGAAAAATGGCCATGGTAGCAATAGCTAAGGCATCATGGAATAGTAAAATAGGTAACAGAAGGAAGTGTGGTAGGAGGACAAGATAAAAATTATAAAGGGAGACCAAGATTTTACTACAGTAAAACAAAATTCAAGTTGCTATAGGCTGCAGTGCTTATGAAGGGATAGAGCAACTTGCACAAGATAAGACTGGCATGAAGAGTTCTGTCAAGTCAATCTGCGGACTGAAGACCATAACAACAACAATAGCAACACAACTGAAGTAAACACAGCTCATATTTCAGTGTTTGTGACATTGGAGAGTAGTGTTATATGGAAGAAAGCAGCACTCAACTTCTGCTGACTTCCAAAGCTTGTCATTTATCGCTTGACTCCATTTTAATAACAAAATGCAATATTTATAACAGTTCTAAAAAACTAAAAACAGTGTGTCTAGTTGCACATATGCAATGATGTATACAAGGTGGAATCCAAAATTTTCGGGACTGGTGCTGCCATCTGGAAAGTAGTTCTTTGCACCATTGGGTGGTGAGAGCTGCATATCTGATGAGTAAGTGTGCAGAGAGGAATTCAGCTGGGAGGATGTGTTGCATGTCTACAGTGATTTCCATAATACTCTGTGTTTGGTGTGTGGCAATTTTACGTTGCACCCGCGAACAGAACAGCAAGTGTGTATCAAATTATGTGTGAATCTTGGGAAAAGTGCTATGGAGACCCTTGCAATGATTCAACAAGTGTTTGAGGGACAGAGCATGAGTCGTATGCGTGTGTTTGAGTGGCATGCTCGATTCAGGGCTGGCCGTACAGACGTCGAAGATGATGCTCACACTGGAAGAACCATTAGCCACACAACGCCAGACATTGTTGCCAAACTTCAATAATCGGTTCGTGCAGATCAACGTCGAACCATTCAAGACCTTGCGGATGAAGTGGGTATTGGTTATGGGACACGTCAATGAATGTTGACTGATGAATTGGGCACGCATCATGTCACTGCAAAATTTGTGCCAAGGATCTTGACTGCCGATCAGAAGGCACAGCGTGTTGAAGTGTGCACGGACCTTCGTCAGACCGCATCTGATGATCCAACCTTCTTGTCACCAGTGACGAGAGCTGGATTTACGGTTATGACCCAGAGACAAAGTAACAATCATCTCAGTGGAAGAGCCAGTGCTCTCCAAGACCCAAAAAAGCAAGATAGGTGAAGGGCAAAGTGAAGAGCATGATCATCATTTTCTTTGATACCAAGGGAATTGTGCGGAAAGAAATTTGTCCCACCCAACCAAACAGTGAATGCCACGTACTACTGTGACGTTTTGCGACTGCTCCATGACAACGTGTGGCGATCACAGCCCGAACTTTGGCATCAAGGGAACTGGCTGCTGCATCACAGCAATGCGCCCTGTCACACTCCTTGCCACGAGTTATCACAAGTGACGACAGCTGGATGGTGGTTGTACCCCACCCACCGTACTTGCCAGATTTGGCACCTTGCGACTTCGCACTATTCCCAAAACTGTAAATCAAGTTGAAAGGCACTCTAGAGAGGATTCAAGGAGCATCACTGGCTGTGATAAACACCCTCAAAGAATAGGACTTCCAGAAAACATTTGACCAGTGGCAGAAGCGCTAAGACGGGTGTGTACGTGCGGATGGGAACTACTTCGAGGTGATGGTGACCATTAGTCCAAAGGTAAGGTTCTCAACAGATGGCAGCACCAGTCCAGAAAATTTTGGATAGCATCTCATATTCTGATCTTTTTTTGGTTTCACCAATAAAGCTGTTATATTTGTGATGATTTGTCTAAGTTCCAGTGACGATGGGGTTTTTAATCTGAAATGGATACAGTGAAAATAATAAGTAATACAGCGAGGCACTTAAGATTTGTACCTGCAGCCTCTTAAAAAACAGCCTTCACATAAGCATCACTCAGATTTTTGGGTCTGTAAGATTAACTTTTATCTGTCAGTCTCTTTACATTCAGTTTAGAACTTTGTGCACAACCATTTCTTCGGCCTTTCAAAAACATTGCCATTAACTGGACAGGTAGTGCAATGTCCTCAATATGTTACAAGCATCAGTCACAGTCAGAAGAGTGTTCTGTGTAGTTGGGAATCCATTACGTCGGAGCTAAGTGAATTCAAATTAGGGGAAAGAGTGGAAAAACATCGTCCACTCAGTCCAAACATGGATGAAAGTGTGCATTGAGCAATCATGAAAGATAGTCACTGAAGAGGACTGTTACAAAAAATTAGAGGATGACAAATGTAAAAGTCATTGCAGAACTGAACATAATACTCGCAAAACCTGTCAGCACCAAAACAACATAAACGAAGCTTCATAAACAGGGAATTGCATGGTGAGCTGGAATTCTGAAACTTCTCAATGATGCCAATGTCAATAAAAGGAAAATGTGGTGCAGAAGCTACAAAAACTCAACAATGGAGCAATGGAAGAAACTAATTTGATCAGATGAGTCTTGTTGCATACTGTTTCCAACTTCTAACTGAGTTTACGTCCCAAGAGTGAACAAGGCAGGGATTCAGTGATGATTTGGGGAGCCACATCGTCATATTCCAAGGGCCCCATGTGTAAACTGAAATGTAACATTATTGCCAAGGGTTGTGTGACCATTATGGCTAATCAGGTCCACCCCATGGTACAATGTTTGTTCCCCAATGGCGATACTGTGCTCCAAGATGACAAGACCCATGTTCACACAGCTCAAATCATCCAGGACTGGTTTTGTGAGCTTGAGGATGAATTGTCACACCCGCTTGGCCACCACAGTCATCGAACCTTGATACTATTGAGGCCTTGTTGTCTACTTTGGAGAGAGGAGTGTGTGATAGCTATCTATCTCCATCATCGTTATCTGAACTTGCAACTATTTTTTGGGAGGAGTGGTAGAAGATTCCATAGAAAACCATACAGGACTTGTATCTATCTTATTCTTTTACATTGTCAATGGCAAGATCCATGATCTGTTGATTTAAAACTGTGTGGATAAAAGTTATCTGTCAAGATCACAAATTTTCTTTATTGATTAGCAGTTTCAGATCATTACTGAGCCGTCTTCAGATCAATCTGAAATGCTGTTCAGTGTGTGACACTCATTACACATCATCATATTTTTTAGAGCTAAGTTGACCTAGTTAAATTACAATTTTTTATTTAACTAGGGCAACTTAGCTATACAAAATATGACAATGTGTAACAAGTGTCACACACTGAGCAACATTTTAGATTGATCTGAAGATGACTCAGCAATGAGCCGAAACCAGTAATCAATAAAGAAAATTTGCAATATTGATCTGACTGGAGGATTTTCCCAGGTAATTAAATGTGATTTGCAAAGAACCCATGCAGATATAGATGAATGCTAACAGTCTTCTTACTTCATATTAGACATAGGCATGGCAATGTCTTTTCAGTGTTTCCATTTCCTCTTCCTCCCATTTCGTTGTGTATGAAAACTATAAACACAAATAACGAAAGCAAAGGAGGTGTATGTAATTGACATTCTTCAAGTAATGATAAATAAGATCCAAACAGTAAAATCAATACAGGAAATCAGTAAACAAACAAACTTACCAAAACATACCGGCCGTGAGGAAAGGAAGATAAACAATCAATAAATTACAATAAATGAAGGTCTGAAAAGGTGAAAAGGCAGGCTGGACAAATTATGACCAACTCTTCCTTCTATGCTTTTCATCAAAGCACTGTGCATGGACACATTGCATAGCTCTTGGCATCTCATAACCCAATTACCAATACCCATTACCGCTGACAAATGTGTGCGCACAAACATAAAATTGTTGAGTCACAACAAAGTGCAGAGGTTTATTCCTTTTTGTGGCACATGAAAGGACTACTCTCTCCTCTATTGCTCAACAAATACTGTGGGGGTTAGGGGTATAAGTGCAAATACTGTGATCATTGGTACCTTAATATTCACCCAGTTCAGTGTGTCAGTTGTTTTTTTTCCCTTCTTTGTGTCATCCCATAAACATATCACATAATTTACTACCTGATGTTTTCTGCATGGTCTTAGCTGTACCACTAAGTGGACTGCTCCTATCAGTGTAGAGTAAATGTTTTGCTAACACTCTACAACACCTTATCTGCTGCCCAAGGGAAAACAAGCACTGACGGCTTGCTCTTGCCACATGTACTTGGAGGCACTACTCCAACCTAAAAACATGCTGCTCCTAACAGCTATAATTATTAGTCTTTAAATGAAATAAATGCTGATGTAATGTTGTTCAGTACACTGCCTTTAGTGACCAATAAAAAAATTTGTAGTTATACCCCTAACACCATGCATAGTGAATCAAATATGTCACTTCATTTATTTTAACAAAAATAATCAGTTTTTGAAAATATAATGTAACTGTATAGGTAAAAAATCTACTCGCCAAGCAGCAGCAGGAAAACACACATCTGATGCTTTCGGAGTCAGTGGCTCCTTCTCCAGGCAGAAGGTTGAAAGTGAAGGAAGAGGGGTGAAGTCAAGGGATGAAGTCGAGAGTTAGGAAAAGCCACTCAGAACCCTCGGTCAGGACTTACCGGAGAGGATGAGGTATTTTGCAAACCTACATTTTCTGTATAAAATAAATTGAGCAACTTACCACCCAACCTTTCGACGCTTTCAGCACGACTGTTCTGCTTGAATTAATGTTGGATTCCAAATATTTTCCTGCTCTTAAATCATAAAACATCAGTATACCAACACCGGTTCCTATTGTGAGAATGTTGTCTTGAAAACTTGCAGATCGAATACCTGTAAAACATTATTCTTTCTTCAATAATTACAAGGGAAGAAGAAGAAGAAGAAGAAGGAGGAGGAGGAGGAGGAGGAGGATTATTTTGACAAACAAAGACTGAAATAATGACACTAAAAAGTCAAGGGCTTAAAACATGTAAATATTCTTAAGTTGCCCTATCTTCTACAATTTTCATGGTCTGTATTTGTTAATACTCATTCTTACAATCAAGGTTTATCAAAAACTATAATTTTTTCTTCCTAGAAAGGCAAACATACATAAATGTGACAAAATGGAAAGATTCTGAAAGACTTTTTACTAGTGCAATCTTTGCCTTGTTTTCCTGAGCAAAATAAATCTGTATAACACACAATTTTATAATGCTTCTTCATATGGATACTTCAATAAAAAAAGTAAATAAAAACACAACAGTACATTACATATTTGTACATTAAAATTGTGTGTGGTAGAATATAAGATAGGAGGATAATTTCAGCATATTGCTTCATACTGAAATGATCTGTATTTAGAAGATTTTGCTGAGAAAGAGAATTGCAGCCCATTTAGGAATGGGTTGACAGGCAGTACTTTATCTGACTTTTTAATCTCAATTTCCACATTTAAAAAAAAACTTGTCAAATTTGTGATGAAATTAAAACTGATAACCATATTACATATGAGGGATGAAGGGAAGTACTGAAAAATGCTCATGAGCTACATATGCTGAGGGCAGAGACAAAAGAGAAAATGTCAGCAAAGCTAAAGAATCCCCTGAGTATCCTTCTACTTGAATCTAATAACAGAAGATGGAGTTAATAAAGATGATGAGAGAGACATTGCTGAATATGAATATGAGTAAACCACAAGCTCTTGTGATGGTAATGAAGGAAAGCTGTAGTTTGTAAATTTTTGACTATGCTGCCCATATATTTTTCTTCAAAAACTGCTGTCCATACAAGGTATTTTATCCCAAAATTTATAATGTGCACATGGTCCACTTCATAAAAACCCCAACTGCTCTACAACATTGGGGGTCATGTTCATCCCCACCCTCCAAGCAATTGCTGGAAAGCAAATTCCACTGTAATTGTAACATCCTAATTTTAATGTTATTCTAACAAATATAACAAAATCAAACAAAGGAAAGTCTAAGTTGGAATATTAACAACATTATGAAAAGCATAGTTCCTACTCATTGTAAGGATGACATGTTGAGTTGGGGACAGGCACAACAAAAAAGTGTTACACACTTAGCTTTTGGTCAAAGCATTCTTCAGAAAAGAAAAGAGAACACATACACATCCACACAAGCAGATACACCTGATGCACACACAACTGCTATCTCAATCCGCTCTGGCCATACTGCAAGACTCACAAAGTGGCTGGAGATAGTGGTCATTTGAGCAGTGCCTGTTGCATGAATGGGTGCATTTTCCTCTCCTTTCTGAAGAAGGATTCGGCTGGAAGAAAAATGTGCAACTGTCTTTTCATTGTGCCAGTCTGCAACTCAATGTGTAATCTTTATGGTTGATAGCAATCTGTCCTTTACACGATATTTAAAATACAATAAATTGATGTTTTCACTTATGCTATTTGTATTATTTGAAAAATTTAAAGGAAAGTAAATAAGTGTGGTTTTCTCTGAAGTCAGAATATGGACATAGCCCTTTATTCTTCATATACTCAGGAATACTTGGTGAAACATGGCAAAGTGGAATAACTCCATTTGCTATACTTCTACTCCATAGATAACTATTTTTTTATCTTCTTCAGTATACTGGCAGTAAATATGTCACATTTACTTCAAATATCAAAATTCTCACCTACTTGATATTCTGTCACAATTTATTATTCTTTTGGTTCTTTGAGCTCACTCATTTGAAAGCCCTAATTTTCCTTTTTCAAGTAAAAGTTTTACTTTCTCTGAAAAGCTGTTAACTTCAAGTTATTTGTACTTAAAGTACCTTTAAGCATGATCAGTTTCAAGAACTAATATTACAATTTTGTTGCCCTACTTTTTCTCGCCAAGGAAGTGCCTTTGGTTACAGGAAAATTTGCTAATTAAGAAATTAGGCTAAATAGGAAAATTCAAAATTCATAAAATTTACATGAAGTTTGGTAAATCCTCATGGAGTTACACATGGTATAACAACATAAAGTATCTAACTTTGCTAATTTTACAGTTATCTTGTGCAGTCCACACCTAGTAATTATTCCAGTAACATGCCATGCCAGAGTTCGTATCTACCAACCAGTTAACATCGTTAACATCTTATGGTCACAAAAAGTCAAAATGTACAATTCTTCAGTTGTTCTATTTCTTCAACCAACAACACAATCTTTTTGACCCAAAAGCAAACACTTGTAATCCAGGAGTTAAACTAAATGTCAAAAACCAGTATATTTTATGACCAAAAGTGACTAGACCAGCTTTTACCACAAAAAGTAATGTTGTATATAGTTCTTCCTAGCATTTACTTACTTCTGAGACAGCAAATGCAAAAAATTGTGGAATACTCCTTTTAACTCTTTCGTTGATGCATTTTTTGCAGTGCCTGAGTAACAGTAATTTTTTGATATCTTATTAGAATTGTGATCAAGCCACAAACTATGGTAGTATGTACAGGGTGTGCCAGAAATACCTGACAGTTTTGAAAACAAAACAATTCAGGGAATTTTTTTTATTTTGTATAAAGACGCATTCTCTATTTTTTTTTAATGGAGATTTAGTGTGTATTGCTATTTCTTGAAAATAATATTTGGTAAGTGTGCAAATGCTGAATAACATTCACGTGGTCAGTCTGGAAGAGGTAATATAACTCACTGCAACATGCTGTTTGGAGACACCCGAATGCACTCACAAATATGATCTTTCAGCTCGTTGATATGGGCTGGGCATTACTCAGAAAATTTTTGTTTAAAGCAGCATCACAAAAAATAATCAGTTGCTGTCAGGTTGGGCAAACTAAGCAGACCAGTTGATGTCCTGAAAGGGAGAAATGACTCTGCCCAGAAACATTTCATTCAGGACTCCCAAGGAAAAAAATGCAGTATGGGCTGTTGCTCCATATTGTTTGAAATGTAAGTGTTGATGTGGATTGACTTCATGACACAGAAATGTTTGCAACATGGCTGTGTAGCACTCAGAATTTACTGTTACAATATAGCTCGCTCATTTTAAAAAAAATATAGACCAATAATACACTCGTAGGAAATGGTGAACCACACTGCTGCTTTTGCACTATGCACAGGATGCTGTAGCTATTCACATGGGGCGTGCACAGATCAAAACTGACAGTTGTGTTTGTTTACATGCCCAGAGTGGAAACAAGTGTCGTCTGACATCAGTAATCTGTTCACAATGTCCTCTTCAAATTGCACAAGCTCTAAGAACTCACTGCAAAACTGAAGTCTCATCACCTTGCCCCTTTCAGTAAGCTTATAGACAGTTTGGATCTTGTACGCACAATAGTGAAGATCTCCATGCAGCACACAGTGAACGCTGGCATCCGTCCACCCAAGAATGACACTTTGCTACTGAACTGACCATTGAGAAGTGAACAAGACTGCATCCCATATATGATGCGTGTTTTTTGGTGCATGAACCAAATAAAGATGTCCTGTAGGTTTACTGTTCTTTACAGTTAAATCTCGACACCATTTCAATGCTCATAGCAACAAAGTATCACGACTAAGGGCATCACATCGATAAAACCTGTGTCAAAAGCTGCATCGTGCAACTGTGATAGACTCTGTCTTTATAAACTTCTCACTGCTGGAATGCAATGTTCCACTGACTAGCACTCCAGCTCAACTAAACTCCAGAAAACAGTGCCCATCATGGCGCACAGTATTCCAACACCACATGATTAGTGTCCTGAGTGTGAAAGTACATCTCCTACAACCGTTTTGAGAGTTGTTCAAATGTGGTGATAATCGTTATTTCCCACTTCTCTTTTGTGAGCTGTTATGTGTTGCTATTACACATGGGGGGGGGGGGGGGGGAGTATTCTGTGTTTTCATTTTACTGTTCACAAAACAATAACAATCCTAGAAACTTCTTTTATAAAATAATAAACAAATGGGGTGATACAAGTCACAATAACATACCCTGTAAAACTGAAGCAATGTGTTCCGACTTCACAAGTGACAACAGTAGCAATCTCATGAGAAACAGAAACTGATTGTTGTAAAAGTTATTTTATGTACATGTCAGTTCACATGACAATATCATCCTATCCCTACCTGTGCACCGTCGAAACAGCAACCTGTGGCATCAAATTTTGTTATTCATAAAATGGGCCCTTTATTGTTATTCAAGATCAAATCACAAAGGTTATTATGGAAGCACACAAAATATTTCATTCATGTTTCATTGTAAACTAATGACATTCATTTTCTGAAACTTTTAAGTATGTGATCTTGTAGTACAGGCTTTCCTTGTTGCTTTTCGCATCCTTAGCGATTTTTATTATATGGATATTAAGCCAGGCCTCCAGCACAAAACATGCATTATTTCATGGTCTAATGTCCATAAGACAGAAATATGACCAATTTCCTTGATCATTACTGGAATATGTTATGCAAGTGTGAACACTCCCAGTGAGTTAATTGTTTCTCAAACTTATGGAGTACTTAAGTTGGATTTTTCAGGGCATAATGAAGTTACACAAATTGTGACAGACGAGTTGAAAACACACAATTTTGTGTACACTAGCTCTGAAACCATTTTCCACACAATTTATTAAAAATAAAATTGTTATTCTTTCTTCCTCTAAGCCGCCTCCCCTCACCTGCGCGCGCGCGCACACACACACACACACACACACACACACACACACACACACACACACGTCATACTTCCACACATATTTTTCAGCTCTTAATAATGAAAGTCACAACAGAGCATTAAAATGTGCATTATGAAATGAACCATATACTTACAAACAAAACGAAGAACATTCAAGGCCATGCTAACATATGAAGTGTGATAAAAAAGTAACAGATATTTTTGTTTTTCTTACAGAATCTTTATTTATTCACCAAAATCAACTTTGTCCCCTTCAAAGTAATACCCCAAAGATATAATACACTTGTGCCAGCACTTTTTGCAATCTTGGAAGCACTTCTGCAACTCACTTGTTATGGTGTTCAGCTCCTTCAGCTGATTCCATTCTGATCTCATCAATGGTGGCAAAATGACATCCTTTTATGGTTCTCTTCAGCCTCGGGAACAGAAAGAAGTTGCAATGGTTTTATTTTTAGCCAAAAAAATCAGGAACAAGCATTGAGGTGTGAGCATTATCATGATGAAATTTCCACGAGTGGTTCTGCCACAGTTCTTGTCATTTTCTTCGGGTTGCTTCATGCAAACGGCACAAAACTTCCAGGTAGTATTCCTTATTGACTGTACGATCATATAGCTGGAACTCATGATGCACTATCCCAATGTAATCAAAGAAAGCAGTGAGAAGCACTTTCACATGATCAAAATTGTCAATATTTTTTAGGTCTTTGTCTTCAGGCAGTTTCCATTGGGTGATTGGGTCTTGGTTTTGACATCATACCCGTATACCCATGTATGTCACCGGATACAGCATTAAAGTTCTGGCTCATTGTCTACTTCATTCAGCAATTCCTGAGTGATGTCAATTCTGGTTGTAATTCAACAAGTTTGGAACAAACTTTGCTGCTACAAGTATCATGCACACAACAACAGGAAGAATTGCTTGGCATGAGGCAAAGGATATGCCGACATTGTCAGCAACATTCGGCGATTTTTCAGCAGTATTTTCTTTACATCTTTCACACTGTCGTCAATAACTGATGTGCTAGGGTGTCCAGGGCTGTCATCGTCTTCAACATATTATTGACCCTGTTTACAATGTTTATACTACTCAAACTCTTGTCTTATTTACAGTACATTTGTCAAAAGCCACAGTCAACATTTTGAATGTGGTGCTGCATTCTATTTTATTTTTCAAGCAAAATTTAATGAAAATTCTTTGATCCACCTTCTCTGAAAGTAAAAATTTACCAAGCACTTGAAAACAAACATAACCTTTTCAACTGTCAACAATAAAATAAATATTCAAAATGGCTGAAAATGCAAACATGTATCAGAAACATTGAAATATTTGAAAATCAGGCATGTAAAGTTCGCAAAATAAAAAAAATTCCTGTTGCTTTTTGATCACAACTCATAAATAAAAATGCCAATTCTTTTATTTAATTCTGATTGGTTCATTTAATGTTGGAAATGGCTAAATAGGATAATATAAAAACTCCATGTTTCTAATGTATTACAAGACACAGCATTTGGGGAACGGGAGAAAGGAAATCAAAGATCATAAAGTAATTGTGCTGAGGAGGAAACAGGAAATAAACAAAAGCAGGGGGAGGAGGGGAAGAAATGAAGTTGTGGAAATTTGCAGGTAAAAGGAAACAGAAAAGTGCAAGGGACACAGAAATGTAGAGCCAGCCTAAAAAAAAAAAAAGACAAACAATGCAGCTACCTTTTTTCTGTGCATTTCAACATGTCTACTATTTGATGAGCGGCCTCCTTTACTCCCAAATTATTTACATTCTACCTGAACTTTCCTAACAAAAGATCACATTAGACCAGCAACAGTCAACTGTATGTTTGCTAAGATGTCTCAGAGTTGTCACAATGACTACCAGATTGCTTAGATGGATGATGCAATTTGGAAAACATCGGTAGTTCACCTTGTAAAGATGCACATAACATTACAATCTGTCAGAATCTGTACCAGAACATAAATTACTTGTAGAATTTCACAACTGTAGGGGAGTAAAAGTTTCCATAACAGACTGTGTAGCATAATTATTCAACGACAAATGACAATATAGAAGAGCTTAATAAGAGTCAATTTATCTCCATCAATGTATGCAGACAGTGGAAGTTCTATCACAGTTGTCTGCTATATTATTCCAATAATCAACAGGTGTCATGCAACACGAATACAGAAGAGGGAATGGAATGCAGAATTGATTAATAATTGCTTGAATAATTTACCTTTGGCGGTGTCTATAACTCATTCAGTTTACATATAACTTATATATAAGAAAAGAGAAGACAAAAAACATGATTCAATACAAACATGACTCTAAAAAGTCCCCCTTCTTTGTTCCAATTTCTCAATTTCAATACTTTATCCTCATGTGAGACATTGCATGTGTCACAACCACATTTTCTTACAATACTCCCTGCAGACTATTTATTGGAGTTTGGAAGAGTAAGTTCTTTGTTAAGTTTAGTTTATTACTATTTTCCCATCCTTAATTTTCTTTCATAATGAGCCTAAATCAGTGTGGTGTCTCCATATGAAATCCTAAAGATATGACAATACAGTGTAGCACTACACTTGTAAAAGAACTTGCGGTTCTCAACATAACAGTAAATAACTTTCTTAGAATCTTGTACCAAAAATGGTTTCTTTTCCAAAATATACCAATTTATTTAATGCAATAATATGTTTTTTTGAAAGGTAATTTTCTGCAGTAGCTGATAAATATCTATTCTTCTTTTCTTCTGTCTTAAGCATACTGAAATTTAAGAGAGTGGGGCAACACCCTCTTAAACTACTGTCCCCTTTTCATAGGAAATAATGATAATAATTGTTTTTTAATGCACATTCACTAGTGAGACCTGTTTTCACTCAAGAATGGATGTTCTACCCTCTGTAGCGCAGCTGACTTTTTCACAAAAGACTAAACCTGTCATCTTACAGCAAAACCTCCTTTTTAGGACAGACCAGAATTTTCACTGCACAAAACGTCATTCTAATGAACCTACCAAGACACCATAATAAAAAAAAAAAAAAAAAACCAAAGAACGGCCTGTCACTCAAAGTAGGATAACTATATGCAAATCGTTAACTGGCAACAGCTAGGAGACAATGAAGCCTAACGAACAACTGCTGAAAGAGTCTGAAGAACAGTCCCTCAACTGTTAGTGGAAACTGTAAAAATCTTCCTACACCAGTCAGAGAAGAATTAAGTCATCTGCTTCACTGGGCAGGGGAAAGTGATTTTGTAAGATACGGGAAAATTTGGACAAGGAGCGATTTGAATTATGTTCCCACCCTGATACTATAATGGCAGCTATGTATGTTGTATATCTCGCAGCAGCCTGTTGCCAGAGTTCTGTCTTCCATAGTACATCATATTCCACAGAATTGGTGAGATGATTTACATAAACAGTAATTGGCACTTTTTGGAGAACCATTTTCTGACTATCACCAGCCCTAAGCAACAAACAAAATGGGGTCATCAACCATTGTCGATAGAACACCTGTACATCTGCCCGCCATCTAACTGTGTGGAATTGCCACCACAGTAGGATGGCAACCATGTTACATCACCTTTTGTGCCTTTTTAACAAGCATATTTCAGCTTTGTTTACATCACATTCCACACTTCAGTACCTACAAAAAGTGCATAGGAAATGACGACTCATGTGGTGAGCTATAAGACAAGGTGGGGATTTAATTGATTGTAGTTAATAAATTTCTGTGAGTTCTAATTTTTAGTTATGAATCTATGCACCTCATTAACAGGTAATATTGCATCCCAGAAAAGAATTCTTTCCCAGTATTTCACGAAATGTTAATCACTCTAAACAGAAATATTTCGAGTTCAGCCTGCTGAATTATGAATTAAATGTTTCTAATCCAACATAAAGTAAATATTGGGATTTACATGACGAAGAGAAGCCTTTAAGAACCATTTCACTTTATCACTCCCTCTTTGACCACAAAAAGAAATAGCAAATATTATCTGGCCACATCAGCCTTGGTATGTAGTTATTACTTTGTTATTACATGCCAAGGAGGACTCTTCCTGCACATTTCATTACAGTCCCCACTGTTCCTTGTATATCCCCAATTTCTCTCAGTCATTTTAAACTTGCACACGTACTACAAACAAGACCCACTCAAGTAGAAATTAGTGCAGATTCTTTTTAGCTGCATTTACACATCACTCTGTTTCCACTGAATTCTTATGATGACTTTCTGTACGAATTTATGAGAGCAAGCTGAAAATTCTTCATCTGGCACAAAAATATCAATGAAGCTTTTATTGGATGTCAATGAAGTTCCTTTGGTACACACTGCACAACATCGTAAATCAAATGAATGTTTATAAGAAACTTGTGCCTTCATTTTCTACAGTTAAGAAATTGGTAGTTGAATGCAAATACACTATACTTCTCATAAATGCTATAGTAGAATTGTAAGTACAGATGTAAACACAGAACAGAAGAAAGATTCCAGCAGACTTTACATGAAGAAACAACTAACAGAAAGCTTTGCACAAAATGGGTGCAGCATGTTTTGAATAATTATCAAATGTTAATGTAGAAATGGATTTTTCAGCAATGTTCGGACTGCTTCAGAAAGAACCCACAGACTGTATACTAAAATGTTTTGCAGTACTTTGACATGAGGTATGGGTGCACTGCTTCACATCAGAAATGAAACAACAACCATAGTGTTGAAAGATAGTGGTTCTACAACAAATAGGCAAATTCTACTGCATCTAACAGAAACATTATACAGCTAGTGTTATTTGAGTTGCAAAAGTAATTCTTCTAATTGATTACCTGGAAAATGTTAAATCAATAACGGGGCAAATACTACATAAGTCTTCTGGACTGACTGTTTGAGAAATGAGAAACCAAGAATTCAGAAGAATAAAATTAATCTTTATTCAGGACAACAAGGTCAACAATGGATTTGAAATACCAATTGTTGGAAAATCCACCGTGTTCACCAGATCTGATGAAGACAAAACGACAATTTTGTAAAACAAGTGCATTTTTTATCCAAGAAACATATTATTTACACCTGAATGAGGAATTTTCATTTTAGCTTTACACATACCAAGTAACCATATCCTTTTCAAACAATGGAAAATCCAGGATGGACTGTAACAATACTAGAGAAGGGAAGTTGCTATTCACCACATAACGGAGATGATGAGTCGTGACAGACACAACAAAAAGATTCACACAATTATAGCTTTCGGCCATTAGGGCCTTTGTCAGCAGTACACACACACACACACACACACACACACACACACACACACACACACAGGCGCGCGCGCGCGCAGACGCAACTTACACACACGTCTGCAGTCTCAGAGAACTGAAACCATACTGCAAGCAGCAGCATCAGTGCATGATGGGAGTGGCAACTGGGTGGGGGTAAGGAGTAGGCTGGGACGGGGAGGAGGAGGGATAGTATGGTGGGAGTGGTGGACAGTGAAGTGTTGCAGTTTAGACGGAGGGCAGGAGAAAAGGTGTGGAGGGGGAGGGGTAAGTAGCGGAAAGGAAAGAAATAAAAGGAAATTAAAAGACTGGGTGTGGCGGTCAAATGACGGCTGTGCAGTACTGGAATGGGAACAGGGAGGGGGCTGGATGGGTGAGGACAGTGACTAACGAAGGTTGAGGGCAGGAGGGTTACGGGAACATAGGATGTATTGCACGGAAGGTTCCCACCTGCGCAACTCAGAAAAGCTGGTGTTGGTGGGAAGGATGCATATGGCACAGATTCATTGATGACATCTTTGCTACCTGGACTGAAGGTGAGGACACCTTATTCACATTCCTACAGAACCTCAACAACTTTTCCCCCATTTGCTTCACCTGGTCCTATTCAACCCAACAAGCCACCTTCCTAGATGTTGACCTCCACCTCAGAGATGGCTACATCAGCAACTCTGTCCATATCAAACCTACTAATCATCAGCAATACCTCCCACTTTGACAGCTGCCACCCTTTCCATACCGAGTAGTCCCTTCCGTACAGTCTAGCCACCCGTGGTTGTCGCATCTGCAGTGACGAGCAGTCCCTCTCAAAATATACCGAGGGTCTCACTGAAGCCTTCACTGACCGTAATTATCCTCCCATCCTTGTACAAAAACAAATCTCCCGTGCCTTATCTTTCCAGTCTCCCACCACCTCCCAAAGTCCCACAGTCCGGCCACAGAGGAGCATTCCTCTCGTAACTCAGTACCATCTGGGACTGGAGCAACTAAATTACATTCTTCGCCAGGGTTTCAATTACCTTTCGTCGTGCCCTGAAATGAGAAATGTCCTACCCACTATCCTTTCCACCCCTCCTACCGTGGTATTCTGCCGAACCTACACAATATATTCGTCCATCCTTACACAACCCCTGTTCCCAATCCCTTACCTCATGGCTCATACCCCTGTAATAGACCTAGATGCAAGACCTGTCCCATACATCCTCCCACCACCACCTACTCCAGTCCAGTAACTAACATCATCTATCCCATCAAATGCAGGGCTACCTGTGAAATCAGTCATGTGATTTACAAGCTAAGCTGCAACCACTGTGCTGCATTCTATGTAGGCGTGACAACCAACAACTTGTCTGTCCGTATAAACTGCCACCGACAAACTGTGGCCAAAAAACAAGTAGACCACCCTGTTACTAAACATGCTGTCAAACATGATATCCCTTATCTCAATGACTGCTTCACAGCCTGTGCCATATGGATCCTTCCCACCAACACCAGCTTTTCTGAATTGCGCAGGTGGGAACTTTCCCTCCAATACATCCTACGCTCCCATAATCCTCCTGGCCTCAACCTTCGTTAGTCACTGTCCTCACCCATCCAGCCCCCTCCCTGTTCTCATTCCAGCACTACACAGCCGTCATTTCACTGCTACATCCAGTCTTTTAATTTCTCTTCTTTTTATTTATCTCCTTTCCGCTACTTACCCCCTCCCCCCTCCACACCTTCTCTCCTGCCCTCCGTCTAAACTGAAACACTTCACTGTCCGCCACTCCCACCATACTATCCCCTCCCCCTATCCTTCCCAGCCTCCTCCTTACCCCCACCCAGTCGAGACAGCCATCATGCACTGGTGCTGCTGCTCACAGTGTGGTCTCAGTTCTCTGAGACTGTAGACGTGTGTGCAAGTTTTTTTTTTTTTTTTTGTGTGTGTGTGTGTGTGTGTGTGTGTGTGTGTGTGTGTGTGTGTGTGTGTATGGCTGACAAAGGCCTTAATGACCAAAAGCTATAATTGTGTGAATCTTTTTGTTGTGCCTATCGCGACTCAGAATCTCCGCTATATGGTGAGTAGCAACTTAGCAACTTTCCTTCTCTGGTATTGTTACAGCATATCCTTTTGTATCACTGCCATGAGCACTCAGAGGAATATGATTAATTTCAATGATTCAAATTGCATACTAATCAAATATACTATGATAACAGTACAATTTTTCATCCTATGAATACATAATGCTACAACTAACTACATGTAGCAGCATACTTACTAATCTGAGGAATGTTAGTAAATCTGAGGGATTGTATCACGCTTAGCAACAAATAGTTTTCAATACATACCACAGCCACTATAACGTGTTGATATTTTTTTCACAGCTTGTAAAGTTCGAGCATCTAAAAGCAGAGTGTAGGAACGACAGCCAACAGCATACATTCCAGTATCTTGCACTGCGAGACACACATTTTCTTGACATGATGGCAGCTTTCTTGAAAACTTCTGTGGAATGATACAGAACAAAATAATAAAAATATTGTTATTTTTGCACAGAAGTACTAGGAACAATATTTAATGTAGTGCATTGAATCACAGCTGCCTGGAACCTGTGTGTGAGTAGCCAGTATCCTCATAGATCTAATGTGTTAACATATTTTTGTTTACATCAGTGATGAAACTATCCAAGTCAGAAATGTCCTACTTACCAAAAGAAACTGTAAAAGTGTAACTGAGATACTAAATTGTGAAAGAAATCCCGAACTCTGAGAGCATACATTGCACCTCAAACAGCTGACTGAAGAGTGAGAGAAACAAAGAGAAAAGAAAAAGAAAGTAAGTAAAAGGTGTTTAACGCCATAAAAAATAGAACATGATACACTCAGGTCTCAAGATCAAAAGATACACAAGGAGAGAAAAAATAATGAACTGTGACTGTCAAAATAAGGGTTTCTGGGATATTAATGGAAAAACGTTTGGCAACAGAGCAGATGAGATATGCACGAACTGTCAAGAGAAGCTCAACATAGATGGAAAGGAAAGAAAGGAAAGCAGAATACAGATGTGAACACCAGGAAGGAAATGATCAGATATGTTGAAGTAATGGTTGAGGAATGAGGCCACTCTCACTGCAAATGAGGTGTCATTTGTAGGATTTAGAAGTTTTGGCAGTGAGAGTGAAAGTGGTAAAAGCAGTGACAACCACCGCAAACAGTCTCTTCGTATATAAGTAGGAACTGGAAGGAAGGACATGCAAGTACCATACAAACTGCACGTGCAAGCCAGCTGCTTGTTTCATTTATCAACACATCACGTCACTCCTTCTCAGTACCTGTTCTGTCCACCCAATGCCTTCTTCTGCAGATTATTCTTTAGCTTTTTACTATCCAATTTTTTGCTTTGATTTCTTTTCAAATAGTTTCTTGCACTCATGTGACCATGGGCCTCAATTTATAGCTGCTGTTCCACTTACACAAAGATTTTAAAGACCTTCTCTTCTTTTTGTTTTTCTCTCCACCCCTAAACCAAAAGTTCGTGATTTCTTATATATTCCTTTGTTGTTTACTACCTTCACAAGTTTTTTTGTAACATCTACATCATTTTTACTAGTCTTCATGTAATTAAAAATTCTATTTACATTGAAAAATCAACACCTAAACCATAACTTTCCTTGTTGCCAAGTGATATCTACCCAAAATCACTGAATAAAATGTGATATAAGAAGACTGGAGACATACGATAGTTCAAAAATATGTTCTTCCAGCCTCTTAATTGTTTTCATGTGCACATGTGTTTACATTGCTTCTTGTCAGTAATAATAAAATAACAATAGATCTGACTTAATTTGATTTTACTTAAAACGTTTACTGGTGGCTACCCTGCAATGCTAAAGGTTTCCGTCTGTTGATGGCAGTGTCATTTTGTTTGGGCCCAGTTTATCAATGTTCTTGCTGACTTTGTATGATTTAATTATACAATCAGGATTAATTTAATTTCAGTGAATGCCCTGTGAGCTTATTTGTTTAAATTTTATTCATACACGAGTACCTGGCATTACCTGCATGTGTATGATCCTTGTTCAGAAAGTAAACATACTGTGAGTATAACTGGCTGTGGCTTACTGTTTTTAAGTTTTGGCAACAATGAGTAGTAGAGGGGGATCCCATGCAACAACACAGTAGTATGTAAACCAATATTGTAGTATCCAGTTGCGTGAAAGATGTCTGTATGAAATCCTGCCAAGTGCGAACAACAATCTGTGTCCTGATTCCTACTCGTAGACAGAAAAATACCTACCAAATTTGTTTCACAAAACAAAACAGTTTATGACGGAGGTGTTATGAACAGAATAAGTGTGTTTAAGTGGTGTATGGAGTTACTGGAGACAGAACATATGTTCATGATCAAGAGAGGAGTGGAAGACCTTTCAGAAAAAGTTGTGAAGAAGAAGAAGAAAGTTTTGCTGTTAGGTAGTTCATATGGTAGAGGCCTTGGCCAACAGTTGGAGGATTAACTAGGGTCAAATTACCATGTCACAAGTTTTTTTTAAACCTAGTGCAAGTCTGGGTCAGGTGATAGAGGATGTAGGTTCAGTTTGCAAGGACTTCACAAAGTAAGACACCTTGGTAATAGTGGGTGGAGCAGGCAACATTATAGACAAGGACTCTAATTATTCAATTGAGGGTGACCTGGTGAAGATAGCTTCAGCAACAAGACATACTAGTGTTCAGTTTGTATGTGTTCTGAGGTGTCATGACCAGCCTCATTAGACTCTTCTGTTGGATCACGTATGGGGTTTCATATCAATGTGGTTTCTGTTGACTCTATGAATAGATGGGATTACACTAGGCATGGCCTTCTCCTCAACAGGAAAGGGAAGGGAAAACTATTTAGGCTAATAGCAAATGATTTCAGGAGGGGGAGTGGGGTACTATCACAAATGGTAAAGTACCAGTGGTTACAAGTGAGAGAATAGCAGTTTTTATACGGTAGGTAGGGAAGAAACAAAAAATGATAATAGACAGGTTGAAAATGACATTCACACCCATAAAACAGGCAGCCAGAAAGCAAATTTTAATGTCCACAAATCACACAAACAGCCCCTGACTGAAACTGGGAATATTCAGAAATTGACAGAAAAATTAGGTTCATGCAGTTGTAATTCAGCCAGTGCACAAATCAGTTATCTTATTACATCAGAATATGTGAGGCCTAAGGGGTAAGCATACTGAGTTGCTTATTTGTATTGAAGAATTAGAGTTGAGCAGATCAGTTGATATAATCTGTCTCTCTGAACATAATGTGACCACTGGTATAGATACGAGGGCCGTTCAGAAAGTAACCTCCGGTTGATTTAAAAAAAATACACCAAGTTAAATAAAAATATTTTAATACATACATCTTACAACTACATCTTTGCACTATTTTTCTACATAGTCTCCATAGTGATTGAGGCACTTATCGTATCTCTTCACAAGCTTTGAAATTCCTTCTGCATAAAAATCACCCGCTTGTGCCTGGAGCAAGCCTGTGACCGCATCTTTGAGCTCTTCGTTGTCATCAAACCGCTGTGACCCAAGCCATTTCTTCAAATGCATGAAGAGGTGATAATCACTTGGCGCCAGGTCTGGGCTGTAAGGTGGATGGTTGATAACGTCCCACTTGAAGGACTCAAGAAGGGCCGTTGTTCTGCGAGCAGAGTGAGGACGGGTGTTATCGTGCAAAAAAACGATACCGGAAGTCAGCATACCACGGCGTTTGTTCTGTATAGCCCGTCGTAACTTTTTTATTGTTTCACAGTACACGTCTTGATTAATGGTCATACCACGTTCCATGAATTCAACCAACAACACCCCTTTGGCATCCCAAAACACCGTTGCCATCAGTTTTCCGGCAGAAAAATCTTGCGAGGCTTTTCTTGGTTTGGTAGGTGAATTTGAATGTGCCCACATCTTTGATTGTTCTTTTGTCTCAGGGTTCACGTACTTAATCCAGGTTTCGTCACCGGTCACGATTCTGTTTAACAATGGTTCTCCTTCGTCCTCATAACGTGACAGAAAGTCTAATGCAGAGGCCATTCTTTGAGTTTTGTGGTGGTCGGTAAGAATTTTGGGCACCCATCGTGCACAGAACTTACGGTAACCCAATCTTGCTGTCACTATCTCGTACAAGAGAGTCTTAGAAATCTGTGGAAAACCAGTAGACAACTCCGACATTGAGAAACGTCGATTTTCACAAACTTTTGCATCAACTGTCTGAACGAGTTCGTCAGTCACCAATGATGGTCTACCACTCCTCTCTTCATCATGAACGTTTTCTCGTCCACTTTTAAATAAACGTACCCATTCACGGACAACTCCTTCACTCATAACTCTTGGTCCGTACACGGCACAAAGCTCACGATGAATAGCTGCTGCAGAATATCCTTTGGCTGTAAAAAACCTTATGATAGCACGCACTTCACATTTGGCGGGGTTTTCTATTGCAGCACACATTTCAAACTGCCACAAAAACTAAACTAGCGCAGGTACGACGTTCACTCGACCACGGCTTGATGCCGACTGACCTGTTGAGTGCGTGAACGCACAGATGGCGTCGCTACTCCCCCCACAACCCGCACTGTGACTGATCGGAGGTTACTTTCTGAACCGCCCTCGTATATTAAATGTTACAGATGCAAGTTGGCTTCTTACTCCTGTAGAGAAATTATGGAGGAAGGAAAAGTTGCCACATTTGTCAGAAACTGTTTGAATTTCAAGAATATTTATATTAATAAATTTTCCTCAGAGCTGAAGCTTTTGCAACAGAAGTAGTATTTCATAATAAGTCCTTTATAATAATAAATACATACAAAGCACTTTAGGAAACTGTAGCCTCTTCATCAAAAATCTGGAAACTGTTGTCCCACCTCACAGAAAAAAATAAGGAAATAGTGGTTGCTGCTGATTTTAATGTAGATTTATTGAATAGCTCTGTCAATGAACACCTTATTGCTATCAGTAACACTGTCACTCAATTTAATTCCTACTAGTGCGAACTTTGCAACTAAGGTATGTAAATGCTCTGAGACTGCTACTGATAATGTCTTTGTAAATTATCAAGGGGAAAAAGTCATATCACATAACCAATAGTAAGTGGGCTATCTGATCATGACATTGAAACTTGTCAGGATATGAGATCTATAAAACCTGAGTACAGAACATAACAAATCAGTCAAAAATTGAGAATTTTAGAAGACTGCTCAAAGACATGAACTGGATAGATGTTTGCAATATTTCTGACTCAAATGGAAAATACAAAGCATTATAAGTTACTTTCTCTTTTGAAAACTGTTTTCCCTTAAAGGTAACTCAAATCAAAGAGAAGTCTAAAACAAACCATGGAATACACAAGGAATAAAGTTATCATGAGGGAGAAAATGGAGACTGTATCTACTATCTACGAGTAGCTCTGATTTCAGCATTGTAATAAATTAAAAAGAATACTGCAAAATATTGAAGCAAGTAATCCAGAAATGTAAGCAGAGAGCATCCCAGAGTGCCCCAGAGAGCATCCCACAGTCCCCCAGAGAGCATCCCAGAGTGCCCTAGAAAGCTGAAACACCAAGAAGAATCGCTTCTCGGCTTTTGGCAAGATCAATGTGTAGTAGTAAGTATTAAATGATAATACAGGCATGGCTGTGTAAAACATTCAGTTGCCTCGAGTTAAATAAAGTGCTGCAGCTTCGTTATATATAGCATCCATGCTGTCGCCTGTGCGCAGTATTATCAAGCAACATGGGCGTGGCAGCTGTGTGCATTCACTCTATGCTGCGGTGTAAAGCGCGTGACCTTGAAGCGGACTTAGCCGCTGAGCGAGGCAGCCGGGCAACACGGGCCCTAGTATTACTAGGCCCGTGTTGCTGGAAAACTCAGCATCCGGTTGCGCAATCGGGACTGATAACGCGCGCTGGCGCTGTTATCACGAGGCACATCCGCTGGGGACCCCTGGAGGGGGCCTCTGGGGGCCCTTGACGCTCGTGAGGCAACAGCATTTCATTCGACTCGAGGCAGCCGCACTGTGCACACAGCCATGCCGTACCGACGCAGAAGATATTCAAGGAGGAGCAGAATGCCTGTCTACAAGAGTGTGGATAGCTTTTCTATTACACCAAATGAAACAGCTCAACAAGAACTTCTTCAAGGACCTATTACCTTTGTTGGTTGCAAGATTCAATTTTCTTGTACAACTACAGAGGTTGTTAGTGGCAATTCGTGGTTGACTGTTGCTATAATACGAGGAGGTGATTCAGCACTAGGAGGACTTGAGAGCTACAACGAGAGAGATATAATATCTTTTCGTACTTTTGCAATTGGTGTAATACCTAACCGTAGTTATGGAACTTGTGTAGTAACCACAGACAAGCCATTTTCATTGTATACAAGGAACAGGAGGAAGATAAATGCTGATGAGAGACTAAATATATGGTCCAAGATTAGTGGTGTTCTTTTAAAATATATTGTTGTACCTTTTTTAAAACAAAGCAGCTACTGAAGCATCTTTCTCTTGTGTGGGTTGCAGGGTTTACAACCCCTGGGGAGGTGGGTGGGTTTGATGGCTGTGTGCATTCAATCTATGTTGCGGTGTAAAGCGTGTGACCTTGAAAAATAATTACATCTGGCAACAAATAAAAACTATATGGGATATAGTGAAGACAGACACAGGTGGGGCCAAAAAGAAAGAGGAATAGGTAATTCTAAAAATAAATGAGACATTGGTAACAAGTGCATGTAGTGTTGCAAACCTCCTAAACAAGTACAGTAGAGCGTAAATTATCCGAACGTCGGTCAACCGAACGACCGCTTAACCGAACTGTGTACTCGCTCGCACCTATTACTCTCCCACCCTACCGTCCATCATCCCCCCTCACTCCCAAACCAAGTTTCCCACAGAAGTCGCCGCACTGGGCCACCGCTGGCGGAACACTGCTTTTATTGGGGCCTTCACAAGGCACTGCTGACCGGCCAAGCCGCCAGTCGCTGTGTTTCAACAATCAGCACACTTCTGTCGGCTTGGCACTGGCAGTAGAAGTAGCGGCAGTATCAAAGCTGTTCACAGCAACAGCTGCGCCAACTTAGAGTTGAGGCGTGCCGCTCCGCGCAGTTTGAAGGACTGCGCGCCCCCGAGAAGAGCTTCTTGGCAAATAAACATGTACAGTTTCATTATCCGAACAAACCAGTTTTCTGAACACCCATGTCCCCCAATTACTTCGGATAATCGACGCTCTACTGTACTTTGTTTCTGTTACCAACAGCTTGGGGTTGTCAGGTTTGGTAAACTGTCTAATGGAGTATCTGAGACCAGTCTTTACAACTAACTTCAGTAAAATGGGATTGACACTCATATTTCCCAGAGTAGTAGTATCCATCATAAAATCTTTAAAATCAAAGTATTCTAATGGTTATTACGAGATATCAATGAAGTTAATCAAACAGTGCTCATGTGAGTTGAGTTGTATGTTAAGTTGTTTGTGTCATCAATCTCATCATTGGAACATTTCCAGACTGGCTAAAATATGCTGAAGTTAAGCCTCTTTATTAGAAGGGGGGTAAAGAGATACCACCAAACTATCAACTAGTTCCACTTGAGCCAGCTTTTTCAAAAATATTTGAAAAGGTTGTGTTCAACGGTCATGTGACTGCAAATAACATATTGTCCAAGTTACAGTTTGGGTTTCTAAAGAGTTTCAATATAAAGAAAGCTATTTACATGTACAGTGAGAACGTACATAATTTCTGTGACCTGTCAAAAACCTTGGACTGTGTAAATCACAGCCTTTCTGTTACGTAAATTAGAATATTATGCTGCCACCAGCAGTGCTGCAAAATGGTTTGAGCCTTACCTAACTAATAGGGAACAAACAGTACCGTTGTTAAATACCATGGAGTAAGCAGTCAGTGTTCTTCTGATTGGAAATTAATTACATCTGCTGTTCCTCAAGGTTCTATCTGGTGTCCATTGCTTTTTCTTGTGTACATTAATGACCTCTCGTCTGTTACATGGCCTGAGGCTAAGTCTGTTTTGTTTGCGTATGATACAAACATTGCAATAAATATAGAGTCAAATACAGATTTAGAAATAGGTGTTAATCAAATTGTCACTGACATCAAAAAATGGTTTAAAGCTAACTGGCTGTCATTAAACTTTGTAAAGACCTACTATATGCAGTTCAGAACCTGTAAGAGATTTCCTTCCAGCATGTGTGTAACATATAAAGATGTGCAGATTGAAGAGGTTGACAGTGTTAAACTTCTGGGATTACAACTCGATAAGATTAGATTAGATTCAGTTTTCATTTCATAGACCCAAAAAATGAGATGATTCTCGTGGGTGTGGACATGTCAGAAAATATAACATAAAACATTTGAATATAATACTTACTACCCTAATCATTTATACTTACTAACCTTATCATTTGTCAGGAGATAGTCAAAATAGGTTAATATAATGCAGTAAATTGGAACAGCTAATATTTACAGAATTAACATGCTGTCAGAATGAAATTCAGCTTGGAAGGGCATACCACAAAACTGCTGAAGTGCCCAAACAAGTCTGTTTTTGCCGTATGAATGATATGAGATGTAAAACTTGCATACTTTGCTTACTTTCATTCTAATATGTCATATGGGATCATATTCTGGTGTAACTCGTCAAACAGAGTAAAAGTTTTTAGATTGAAAAAGCATGTAATAAGACTAATTTGTGTTGTAAATTAAAGAGAATCATGTAGAAATCTGTTCAAGGAACTGGGTATTCTAACCACTGCTTTTCAGTAAATTCATTCCTTAGTTAAATCTGTTGCGAATGTTATATCTCTATTTTCAACCAATAGCTCAATATGTAGTCTCAATAATAGAAATAAGAACAATCTACATAAAGACCTAAATTCACTTGGTCCAAAAAGGCGTCCAATATCCAGAAACACACACTTTCAATAAATTGCCAACAACTATTAAAAATATGGTTTTAGATAAAGCACAATTTAAACAGAGTTTGAAAAACTTTTTGGTTCGCAACTCCTCCTATTCTACATCTACATCTACATCCATACTCCGCAAGCCACCTGATGGTGTGTAGTGGAGGGTACCCTGAGTACCTCTATTGGTTCTGTCTTCTATTCCAGTCTCGTATTGTTCGTGGAAAGAAGGATTGTCGGTGTGCTTCTGTGTGGGCTCGAATCTCTCTGATTTTATCCTCATGGTCTCTTCGCGAGATGTACCTGGGAGGGAGGAATATACTGCTTGACTCTTCGGTGAAGGTATGTTCTTGAAACTTCAACAAAAGCCCGTACCGAGCTACTGAGCGTCTCTCCTGCAGAGTCTTCCACTGGAGTTTATCTATCATCTCCGTAATGCTTTCGCGATTATTACATGATCCTGTAACGAAGCGCGCTGCTCTCCATTGGATTTTCTCTATCTCTTCTATCAACCCTATCTGGTACGGATCCCACACTGCTGAGCAGTATTCAAGCAGTGGGTGAACAAGCGTACTGTAACCTACTTCCTTTGTTTTTGGATTGCATTTCCTTAGGATTCTTCCAATGAATCTCAGTCTGGCATCTGCTTTACTGACGATCAACTTTATATGATCATTCCATTTTAAATCACTCCTAATGCGTACTCCCAGATAATTTATGGAATTAACTGCTTCCAGTTGCTAACCTGCTATTTTGTAACTAAATGATAAGGGATCTATCTTTCTATGTATTCGCAGCACATTACACTTGTCTACTTTGAGATTCAATTGCCATTCCCTGCACCATGCGTCAATTCGCTGCAGATCCTCCTGCATTTCAGTACAATTTTCCAGTGTTACAACCTCTCGATACACCACAGCATCATCTGCAAAAAGCCTCAGTGAACTTCCGATGTCATCCACAAGGTCATTTATGTATATTGTGAATAGCAACGGTCCTATGACACTCCCCTGCGGCACACCTGAAATCACTCTGACTTCGGAAGACTTCTCTCCATTGAGAATGACATGCTGCGTTCTGTTATCTAGGAACTCTTCAATCCAATCACACAATTGGTCTGATAGTCCATATGCTCTTACTTTGTTCATTAAACGACTGTGGGGAACTGTATCGAAAGCCTTGCGGAAGTCAAGAAACACGGCATCTATCCGTGAACCCGTGTCTATGGCCCTCTGAGTCTCGTGGACGAATAGCGCGAGCTGGGTTTCACACGACCGTCTTTTTCGAAATCCATGCTGATTCCTACAGAGTAGATTTCTAGTCTCCAGAAAAGTCATTATACTTGAACATAATACGTGTTCCACAATTCTACAACTGATCGACGTTAGAGATATAGGTCAATAGTTCTGCACATCTGTTCGACGTCCCTTCTTGAAAACGGGGATGAACTGTGCCCTTTTCCAATCCTTTGGAACGCTACGCTCTTCTAGAGACCTACGTTACACCGCTGCAAGAAGGGGGGCAAGTTCCTTCGTGTACTCTGTGTAAAATCGAACTGGTATCCCATCAGGTCCAGCGGCCATTCCTCTTTTGAGCGATTTTAATTGTTTCTCTATCCCTCTGTCGTCTATTTCGATATCTACCATTTTTTCATCTGTGTGACAATCTAGAGAAGGAACTACAGTGCAGTCTTCCCCTGTGAAACAGCTTTGGAAAAAGAAATTTAGTATTTCGGCCTTTAGTCTGTCATCCTCTGTTTCAGTACCATTTTGGTCACAGAGTGTCTGGACATTTTGTTTTGATCCACCTACCGCTTTGACATAAGACCAAAATTTCTTAGGATTTTCTGCCAAGTCAGTACATAGAACTTAACTTTCGAATTCATTGCACGCCTCTCGCATAGCCCTCTTCACAATACATTTCACTGCGCGTAATTTTTGTTTGTCTGCAAGGCTTTGGCTATGTTTATGTTTGCTGTGAAGTTCCCTTTGCTTCCGCAGCAGTTTTTAACTCGGTTGTTGTACCACGGTGGCTCTTTTCCATCTCTTACGATCTTGCTTGGCACATACTCATCTAACGCATATTGTATGATGGTTTTGAACTTTGTCCACTGATCCTCAACACTATCTGTACTTGAGACAAAACTTTTGTGTTGAGCCGTCAGGTACTCTGTAATCTGCTTTTTGTCACTTTTGCTAAACAGAAAAATCTTCCTACCTTTTTTACTATTTCTATTTACGGCTGAAATCATTGATGCAGTAACCGCTTTATGATTGCTGATTCCCTGTTCTGCGTTAACTGTTTCAAATAGTTCGGGTCTGTTTGTCACCAGAAGGTCTAATATGTTATCGCCACGAGTCGGTTCTCTGTTTAACTGCTCAAGGTAGTTTTCAGATAAAGCACTTAAAAAAATTTCACTGGATTCTTTGTCCCTGCCACCCGTTATGAACATTTGAGTTTCCCAGTCTATATCCGGCAAATTAAAATCTCCACCCAGAACTATAACATGGTGGGGAAATCTTCTGTAGGTGAATATCTTAACAGAGACCATTAGACCATTTGCAAATGTCTTGTAGATTTCTGTTTTGACAAAACTTGGTCACAAGTTAAGATTCAGTATTTTGTGCTTTATTTATTGAATGTGCAAAACTATTTTTCATTCTGACGGTGTATTAGTTATGTAAATATTAGCAGTTATAGTAGTTCCAGTATATTGTAATGCATTCACATATTTTGACAATATCCTGACAAATCACCACTAAAGTGAGAATTATATTCAAATGTTTTATGTTATACTTTCAGACTTGCTCCGCACCCACAAGAATCTTCTCATTTTTGGGTCTACGAAACAAAAACTGAATCTAACCTAATCTACAAGTGTGCTCGTTACACAATAATGCCTGTCCTCACACTGCTACCAAGGCACTTTTGGACTCATTTCCTTAGGATGTTTTGACCCCAATGTTCCCCTGACTTGGCACCTTCAGATTATCATCTTTTCACCTCCATGAAGGCACACACAAGTGGAATTAATTTTTCATCCACTTAGTAGGTGCAGAGAGAGGTTCTTAAGTGGGGAACAGAGCTGGTGGGAGAGTTCTTTAAGGAGAGCATAAAGAAGCTTGTGCCTTGGCTCCCACGTTCACTGAACAGGATGATGATTAAGTGGAAAAATGTTCAATAAGTGTATCAACAACCTCCTGTAGTTTCTTTTCAAATACATTTTTACTTAAAAAAATAGAAATCTAGTTAAATTTACTCTCTGATCATGCCACGTATTTATTCCAATCTTCTGTTAGTCCTTCTCCTCCACCCCTACTCTCTGTCTATCTGCTCCTGCCCCTCTCTCTGTCCATCTCCTCCTCTTTTCTTTCTCTGTCCATCTCCCCTCTCCCTCTCTCTCTCCATTTCCCCGTCCCCTGTCCGTCTCCTCTTCCCCTCTCCGACTGTCTATCTTATTCTCCCCCCCCCCCCCCCTGTGGCTGTCCATCTCCTACTGCCCCCTTCTCTTTCCATGTTATGACCCTCGTCCCAATAGGAGGCTGGTGGTTCTTACCCCCAAGGTATTTCTTTCCAGTTCGTAACTAATGTGTGTATCAAACTTGACTGAAATCTTTCAAGGGGTTTCAGGTGAGCTTTTTACCCACTGCTTTGCCCACATATATGTTTCACACATATTGAACATATCACATTTGCTTGTACATATTTTTCTCTGTATCTTTAATGAATTTTGCCCTTCAGTTTCACTTTCGTGCAGCTCAATGTTTATGATGACATATGGGCTGAACTACATGTCGTACCATGATATAATTTTACAGGTGCATCCAGTTGAATATTTGGTTACTGCCTGTGAAATGTGCTGTGAACACAGTTTGCAGTAAGGAAGTAATAAATTAAAAGTCATGCATGATACAGCAATTTTTCACACATCTCAGTATTTGACATCATACCGTCTCAGCTGTGTGTCATACAATGATATGTTTTTGTAGGTTCATTCAGCAACATGTGTGGGTACTGTCTGCAAAAAGTGTTAGGAATAGAGACAGTAGTAAAGAAGTAATAAATTTAAGCATAATGCATGATGTGGCAGTTTTTCATGCATCTCAATGTCTGTGACATAATATTTCCTGAAATATGTGTCGTGTGGTGCTGTAATTTTGCTGGTACATGCAGTAGTATATGTGAATACTGCCTGCAAAATGTGTTACGGATACAGTTAGCAGCAATGAAGTACTAAACATCATGCTTAATGAAGCAGTTTTATTGCATGAACGGCAAAAATGTATATGGGATAAACTTTTTCCTTTCATCATTTTGTGGGGGTTGTCAGTGAGAAAAAGCTTCATGAAGGTTTGAAGTTACACGTAACGTCTGTTGCAAGTCACTATGTGTTCTCATTCTCAAATATTGGATGAACAAAGTAAGGATATTTGTACATTGTGGGTTACACAGCTTTTTTGCCCCTGCCCCCAACCCTTTCATATGTAGGTTGTTCTTAGCCCTACAGCAATTCTTTCCTGACAATAAGTGATATGTATACCAGGTTTGTTTGAAATCAGTCCGTTGATTTAGAAAGAGATGTGGAACATACACATATACATACATTTTTATAATATGTATGGATTCTTTTATGCAACCTCTCTGAGTCATTTCTATTTTACCTACAGGGTTTAAGTAATACTTCCTTGATTTAGCTAAGCTTGCATTTTACAACTGCCCAGTCCTTTTTTTTCATTTATTGGGCTTACAGGTCTCAAATGGTGCACTGACTACTGTTTTTTTCTAACATGTGTTAACTGAAACCTTCTTGGTGTGTTCTAGTAAAGCCTGGATTTCATTCTTTCTCATCTGAAATCGTTTTGATAGAAGGTCTCAGCTATCTACTTCTTCTGAAAAAATTTTTCAATTTTCAATTATTAAAATTTTTGCTCATTTCCTTAATTTTAATTATACCTTTAAATTCACATGTTTAATATGAAAAGAAGACATATTTTTAATTTTAGCTTTTGTGGATGACATGTTACATTTGTGTGGCCTCGTACCATACCACTCCCAGCTCCCCGCCTGTACAGTATCACACAGTTTTGTTGAAAATTAGATTATACAGCAATTTTTCATGAAGGAGATCGGTAATCCAATTTTGTACACTGCTTGAGAAAGAAAGTGAAGCACCCAGTAAAGAGAAGGAAAAACTGAAAGAGACTTCACATGTTGAAAGGGGATTACAAAATCGATTCAAAATTACAAAGAGCTTGGCAGGATGAGCCCACTAATCAGTTGGATCCCTTCTGGAATTGATGCATGCACAGATTCAGAAGGGAAGAAAATCAAAAGACCATTGTATCCTCTCCTGATGCAAGCTGGTCCACAACTGTTGTAAATGGTCCTTGATATCCTCAATACTGACACTGGGTCACAGTTGGCATCCAAGCTAGTCTCACGTATGTTTTATTGAGGACAGGTCTGGGGACCTGGCTGGCCACTGGAGTACCTCAGCCTCACACAGACAATTCACAGAGACAAGCAACGTGTGGATGAGCTTTGTCCTGTAGAAAAGTGGCACCACTATACTGTTGCATGAGAGGTAATTCAAGGGGATGCAGGATGTCCATGACACACCATTGTTCCAACAGATTTCCCTCAGTCACTACCAACCTCGAGCTGAAGACATTCCCGATGGCTCCCTACACCATGACACAAGGAGTTATATAGCTGAGCCTCTCCAAAACATGGGAAGAATGGGACCACTGCTTAGGTCACCACCATACTCAACAACAATGGTTATCCGAGATAGTGCAGAACCACGATTCATCACTGAACACAATGCAATGCCATTCCTCAGTCTCCTACAACTGCCGGTCACAGTGCCAATTCAAACATAGCCATTTGTGCTGTGTTAATGGCAGCCTATACATGGGGCAGCGATCCCCTAGTCTGGTTTCTGCTAGTCTCCGACCAATGGTGCAGGATGACGCAGAATGTTGCAAAGAGTCCCTTACTTGTTGTAGGACAGCAGGTGCAGATATAAAGAGGTTAGAGCGTGCTTGGTGCACAATATGGCAATCCTTCCTTGTGGTGGTCAGATGAGATCAAACAGAACACTGGCGATGAGTATGACTGCCCTCACATTCTCATACAGTCCAACATTGGGTCACTTCACCTCCGAAGGCCCCACAAATGGTTCAACCTGCCATGGAGACCCACAATGAGGCACCTTTCAAACTACGTCAGGAGCTCGTAATGCTGTCTTACAGAAGTATGGTGCGTCTCCAAGTCCTTCAGGGGGATCACTCAACATCTTAGCTGTTCGAACTCCTGATATATCCTATGAGGGCTGGTAACAACAATAAACACCAGCAACACTAATGCACTCTGATGGCCATTCTACCTGTCACAGAGAATTGCAACTACAATCATTTACGTGCTCACTGACTGTGTGTATGTGTGCAAACTTACATTGACATCCTACCGTGTCTTCTGGGCTTCAGTTTCTTTGTCAGGCAGTGTAGTAACCGTAACATCAACTATTAATTCTGTCAGTCAGATTGCTACTCAATGTGTTACTGTTACCATTTCAATGCAAGAAACACCACACAAAATATAAATTTTAAGAAACTTTCATTGCAAAAAAAGTGTTCAATCAGCATTCCAGTATTAAAAGTAACTTTATATTTCTTCCACTTTGCGGCCACAGTGATTATATTATCATCTTTTGTGCACCTTTGTATTAACTAACCAGGAATGTCAGCTGACTGAAATAAGTAATTCACAAATCAACAACAACTCACCTGCTCAAATGTTTCAGCATTCCATATATGAATGAAACCATTAAGAGACAAGGCAGCAATTTCCTGGAAATTCTTGTTGAAAGCTACAGCCCTAACTTTTTGTGCTGATCTGCATTCCTTTGTAGCCAAAGCATGAACATGTTTATAAGATGGCCCATCTTCTCCATCCATAAGCTCGTCCAACTGCACTCTCCACAAGGCCATGCGAGTGTCTCGTGATCCAGATACAAGGAACTGATCATCAAGCCAACACATGTCAAACACCCAGTCTTGATGCGCACCCTTTCAAAGAATAAAAACAAACAAAAACTGTCTAGACGTGATTCATAACTTGCATCAAACTGTTATTTACTACAAAACAGTGTTAAACTAACAGAGAAATTTTACATTTTCACAACACACTACACATCCGCTCAAAGTGCATAAATACTTCAAAAACCAAACAATACTTGGATTTTAAATAGTGTTCAATGCAATCAGATAACCACCACTCATTAAAAAATTAGGACATTTTAAATATTATAAGCATCAATGTCTCTAAATCAAAGCTAACAAATTGTGAATGACTGTGGCAAAGTATAAATTAAATTACTGTATAGTTTATAAAAATGATGACTGTTCTTCCTGAAATAGAACTGCATCACATAGATGCTTCAAATTATATTTCAGATAAATCAAATGCACCTGTGCTTACTGCGACTATACTTCCCACCAGGGTGAACACTAACATAAAAGAATGATACTTTAGCACAAGCATGTAAAGCTAAAGGCTGCTGTTTTGTCAGATAACAAGTGAAGGAAACACATAAGAATCCTAAAGCTCAACAACAGCAGCACTAAGTATTCAGAATCTTTATTCTTAAAGTATATAGTACATAGTAGCAAGCAACAGGTGAGGTTCCTGTAACTAACAAGGTCAAAAAGACTGTCAAAGAATAAGCACATTATGTAACCCACACTTCAGGGCCAAAAACCTTTATTCAACACAAAATTAGCATTTTGTAACAACAAATTAAACTGTCCGTTAGTCCATAAAATGTAAACAATAATAGCTCCCCTTAAGATTAATGTAAGTCCAGGTAGGACACCACCATTTTACACGCTTCTGCAATTACAATATTAAGCACAGTTCCAAATAAGACTCGAGTGGAAATCACTGTCATCAAATAGAAGAACTATATGGAAACGTTATACCAGCTCATAGTGTGCAGACAACAGGCCCATCACTCTAGTCATGCAGTAATCAGAAAGCACAGCAGTCACTATCCTAATAAAAGTCCAATCCAGTCCAGGCAAACAGCAGATGTGGTTGTAGTTCACTTCATAGTTGCAGAGCCAGATGACAGCAGCTAGTGAAGGCAAAACTGAGGGGGAGGTAGTTGCTGGGTAGGACAAGCACTCTGAGGGTTCCATACAAACTTAATTACGGATATAGACAACAATAAAATTTTGTGTGGCTCAATGGCCTGATGCATGTCTTTCTACTGAATCCCACTTTGGTGACTTGTGTGTCTCTAACCTACCCCAGCAGCCCAATCAGGGAAAGTTGACCTACAGCTTAATGTGGAATCTGAACCATGCGTTGTTTCTGGCAACTCCTCACATCGTTGAGACGCGAAGGCTAGGATAAAACAAAGACTGAAAAGTACATATCTGACAGAGTTTTGATCCTGCAGACACTAAGTTTTCAGGCATACACTTTACTGCTAGACCACCAGGCCTGAAGTGCAGTGCTTGATTTGTTATAGTGCATGTCGGTACCAGTACCTCTGACAAAAAGAATGCATTAAAATAACATTAAGCCATCTAAATTTAACAATACAGCCCCCAGTAGGTCACAGTACCAGAATATCTTTTTTCACAACTCAAGCCCTGCTGACATTTACATAAATAGTTCATCTATAGGTTGTTGTCTGCGAGTATCAAAATATGTGACATATATGGCCATATCTTTTGACTGCATTCACTTAGAAGCCGACATGTTTTGCACTGGTGAGGGACCTTAAATATTAGTATTTGACAAATTCTAACTAGATACTTCTGCCTGTTCCTGAGAAATGGACAGACAGAAACAATTGGCAAAAAGAATATTTTTTATATGATTTAATTATAATAATAATAATTTTTTTCATTTGCTTGTACTGTAAAACCTTGTTTGTGTCAAATTTCATGAGTCTAGATCAACAGGAAGCACACTATAGATTTTGATGAACGAGTTGGTGAGTATTGGAAAATATGACATAAATGGACGTAACTTTTGACTGCACAGACTGAGAAGCTTAAATTTTTCACACCACCAAGGGACTGTAGACTTTAGTATGTGACATAAATGTAAAATTCATACCCCCACCAGTTCATGAGAAAAAGTGGTCTTAGCAGTCGGATGGGCAGACAAATGGACACACGGATGACAGCAAAAAAAGGACTCCGATAGGGGTACTGTTTTTACTGACTGAAGAATAGAACCCCATAAAGAGAGACAAAGGGGGCTAAGGTCAAGATTCACACAGCATATACAAAATTCAGAGAAAGAAACAAAATGTGTAGAGAGAGAGAGAGAGAGAGAGAGAGAGAGAGAGAGAGAGAGAGAGAGAGAGAGAGATGAAAGAATATTAAGAAGTTGAATTTGATGGGCTTTAAAAATGAACATTAGAAATATGCCATTACGGCAAGACCACACGATAATGACAATCAACCTGGAATGCTAGATGAAAAGCAAAAACCACAGTGGAAAGGTAAAATGAACAATTACTATGACCCTCCTTTTTAGAAGGTTGTTCAGTAAAAGTTTCTAAGAAAATTGGCTTCCATAGCTGGAAACTGAACCTGCTCCTATTGGATCACAAAAAAGGTGAATATGATCCTCCTTAAAATGACTGACAAAAACGTAGGAAACCAGCTGCCTCAATCCTCATTCCACCTTCCTCACCAAAATATTTGGTATGTAAGCATATTCACAGTCTTTTCACACAGAACATTCTAAATCCTTTTACCCTGTTTCTCTTTGTAATTAAACCTTTATATTCAGCACCCCCATCCACTGCCACTTTCTATATATGTCTCTCTCACATTGTCTCCATTTTCTCTCATTGCTTTACAGTATATCCCATTGCCAATGCATCCTCTCTCACTTACACTCCATCACTGTCTACACAACACCTAAGCAGCTCAAAAATTCTGTGGTGTCCAACTTATGTTTCCCCTATACCCACAAGTTCAAAATTTCGGTCTAAAATACATTCTCCCCAACATCTACAGGTTAAAGTATGTTTGTTTGGGTGCTACAGACCACTCCAAGCCGACATATGGTCTCCACTCATCTGTATTTTTAATTTTCACTGTCTCCTCTTCTTTTCCTCCCACTGTTTCAATCTCCATCCACCTGTCTTTCTCTTTTACTGCCACTGTGTGCAACTGACCATCAACAACTCCTCTTTGAAGCTCAATGATATTGTCTTCATCCATCTCTCTCTCTCTTTCACTGCCACTTTCTCTCTCCCACCACCACTGTTTCCTCCCTCTTTCTCTCTGTCTTCCACCATCACTTTCTTTCTGCTACTGTCAGCACAAGATCATGCAAATATATCCGCATGCCAAAATGTTTGGTGAGGAAGGCAGAATGAGGTTTGTGGCAGCTGGTTTCCCACTTTTCTGTCAGAGTCTTTTAAATAAAAGCATATTTGCCTTTCTGTGTTCCGGTAGGAGCATTTTTCTGCTGGTTTCCTTCTCTCCCCTGCTACAGTAGGATGTGCTGCTTATATAAATTCTGTTGTACGTCAGTAAAGTTTTATGTACTTTGAATAATTATATGCTTTGACAGATATAAACAAGAAATAAGTATCCACAATGTAAGTGAACACAGAATCATTTGCTTTACATTTTTTTCTGGGTACTTCACTCACTGATTGCAATTCATCAAAAATGCCCAGATTATGATTTGTATCTTAAAAGAGTAGAACTATTGTTATAAATATTTTATTGAATTTTACATAATTTTTGGAAATCTGTTTAAGCTCTTTCCAGACATGTTAAGATAAGCTTTAACCACTTTTATTCCACAGCAGTGTTACTTTCGGGTATATTCGTATAGGTGTTAAGTGCCCATTATACAGAGAAAGTGCATCACAAAGTTTTATTGATGAAAAAAATGCTGACTAAAACAGCTTGGTGATCTCAGAACACAAGTGATGTCCCTAAAAACTTTGTCATGTGTTCACTATGTCAGTTAAAACTACATTTATGCCTCAGACCAGATATTAATGCACATTTTACATGCATAACTACAATAATTTGAACCTCTGGATCTCAGTTCCCCGAGAACATTACCTTAAGAACATATGGTAAAAATTTTGACGATTTTCCACAAATAACAATTAAAGAAGTAGCCATACTCACAATTGGTACTATGGTACCTGTGCTGGCGTAAGGTGTCGCCAGCACACCGGTTGGCAAAGAGGTTGCAAGAAAATCGATAATAGGCACAGAATCAAGCACACCTATCAGGAGAGAGGCCAAAGACCAAAAGACTCACAAGCAACGCACCGCCAATGCCCTCTCGATCACACGTATTTAAATCACCATCGTGTACCGGGAGAGACAGTCAGTCACTATTCTAGTTGGCGTCTGTCAGTTCATGTCATCAAATACGAGAATGCAGTGTTTATAGCCAGACTTGTACTTCACCAGCAGGAGGCTAATGTGATCTATTGCGGATGAGCTTGTACCATAACAACCGTTCTTGAAGATAAGTAGCTTCCTGTTCTTGTTAATAAGGAACACAGTTAATACATGTGTGCAGTTGTATTACAGAAAGAGGATACCAGCCACCAAACAACATCCTCTCCTTGCTTCCCATGGTACAAGACTCTACAGTGTCAACGACAACACAAAAGTACCCAAAAACAGTGATCTTTTGGGTGTATATTTATTACAGATACAGATTTTCAAAAACATGAAAATGTCATTTCTAGATGAATGTCTAAAGAATGTACAGTTAAAATTTTAGCCATTTGCTGTGGTTACATGTTATAATGAAACTAAGTAACGAATAGATGTTGAACAAATGTCCCCCACACACTCGATGAAAGCTGGTGGAAGAAGGTGACCTCTTCATAATTTTTTATAATAATCTAGACGTAGGAGGCATCAATGCTTGGGTAATCTACAAAGAAGTGACCAACATCAAAATAACAAGATGAGATTTCCTTTTCAAACTTGGGGAGGAACTTGCCATAGATTATATCTAAAGCAGGGTCCGAGTTGAATTATTAGACATAGATGGAAGCTCCCGCCACTGTCAGGTGCATAAACCTTGCAAACAAGGGAAAAGTCATATAAATGTGCATTGTTTGAGAAGAGAGACACCAGTTTCCAGATTGCACAGCTTCGTCTACAAAGATCATATGTAGGTATCTGCTTAGTCTACAGAAAAAGTGATCTGTTAGTATCTAATATAACATTTACTTACACAGACTATAATGTTTACCTTTAAAAAATGTGTATCAAAGTTTAGACCTACAGCAGTACTTAATGTTTAGTATTAAAACAAAAAACAGGCCCTTTAGCATGAGTATTTGTTACAGAATAACTCATATCCTAAAATAAAAAGACAAAGAACAAGCTGTACATGTATCAACTAGAGATGGGACATTTTTGTCTCACCAGAAGTTTTAATGGGTTAAAACAATCCAGTTATCCTACTGTTAAAAAAACACAAAGCATATCTTCATGCAAAAACCACATCTTGGCATTTCTCAGTCCACTAGGGAACTGAGGATCACTGCAGGAGGGAAGATGTTTGAGATATGGAATATTCAGCAGCAGAGGGATAACATTCGTAAAGTATTCTATGTGTTCATAAGCTTTAGAAAGGTGCCACGTCATCTTACCCACGGATTGTACATGATTTAGCACAAAATTACACACAGGAAAAGGTCACTCGAATGTGTGTTCAATATGATGGATGACTACAGCCTGAAAGAAATGTTGCTTCACGTGTGTTGAGGTAAACAATAATAATGAAAGCTTTCTCAACTGGATGTCATAGTTGCTGGTGAGTCTCCCAGGTTCTATGGTTACTGGCTGCGGTCCTTGTAACTTTTCTGTTCCTAACGTTTCATGCGGAGCTGCAGTAACATCTTCAACTTCAACATCTCAACTTCTGTTGAGTCTTGCCAGCTGACGTATCTGGCATCAGAGAGTGATATAAATACTGTGAAAAATGGTTAGGTACAAGTTTACAAGTGGCTGGCAGAGATATTCCTCGTCAGTGACAAAACTTAACTATCTATTGTCATCTCTCAGAAATAAAACTGTGTAGACCTACTGTCCATATATACTAAGTTTCATGGCTTTTCTCTTAAAATTATCCCCATGTTTATATATTTCCACAGCTTCTGGACATAGTTTCTGGACATAGTTTGTTGCTGTAACTAAAACTCCACAGTATGATTTCGTGACTGAAGAGCATGCTCCGCTACAGTTGATTATTCTATTTTCTCTAGTCATTAAAGACTTTTTTGTTCCTTCAGCCATGTATTCAGTTTTGATTGTTCCAGTGTAGACTTTGCCACATGTACATGGAACATAATGTATCCTGCTTGTTGATGTAGGAGCGCTTTTATCCTTTGCAGATCAGAGTACTTGACATTTTCTTTGTTGGTCTAAAACTGGTCTGATGTTGTGTTTCTGTAAAATCTTTCAAGTCTGATCAGTTACTTTTTTTAATAAAAAGGAGAGAAACAGTGTTCTTACATGTTTCATCCTTGTCCTTTGTCCTATTGTTATTTGGTCATAGAACTCCATTTCCTTCTTTAGCTGAATAGCCATTTTTCTCAAAATCCTGCTTCAGATGTTTTAATTGGGCATCCAGATGTTCTGGTGTGCCAATTCTTTTGCCTCTGTTGAGAAGAATTTTAATGACACCACTCTTTTGTTGTGTATGATGGTTGGAGTTCTTATGCAAATATCTGTCTGTACGTGCGGTTTCCCCAAAAACTTTCCAACCTTTCATCGATCTGTCTCGGAACTAAAATATCTAAGAAGGGTATCCTGTTGTCATTTTCTATTTCCATGGTAACTTGCATTTTGGATGTTATTTAGCTACTTTACCATGTGACAAGAGCACAAAATAATTTACTATCCACAAACTGATACCACCAAGACAGCTTCTTATTTGCTTTTTCTAGAGATGATTGTTGGAATTTTCCCAATACAAATTAGCAATCGCAGGACCCAATGGGTTACTCATTGCGACACCAACAATTAGCTCATAAAATTCATTGTCACATTGGAACTGGCTAGGAGTAAGGTAATGTCTAACAAGAGCTTTCAAATTCCCTGGAAAAAAAAACAATATATACATAACAACTTCATTAATGGTAACCATAGTGAACAAAAGTACTACGTCAAAATTTACAAGATCATCTTTAGGAACCAAAATTAGCCCTTCAAGTTTCTCAATAAACTGACACGAGTCTTTCACATACATGCCAGTTTTCCCAATATCTGGTTGTAAATGAGTTGCCAGATATCTTGCTGCTTGTTATGTAGGGGAACTGATAGCACTAACAATGGGTCTCAGGAAAAATTCATAAATTTGATCTTCCTCTAAGATACAGTGTTAATGTTATCAATTCTCCCACATACCAAGTAGCACCATATCTGGCCACTCGTTTGCAACTACAGATCTGGAAAAACTAACTCATACATAAAAGACTCGCATCATTCCATTGAGAAAGCTTACAAGCTAACTTTGACTCCTGAAGATATTTAAGTAAGTTTTAACATGGCGCCTTTGATCATTATGATTCCAATTAACAAAGCTGTGATTTATATAATGGATATTTTACCATGTGATCTGATTGCTCTTTTTAGACACAGCCTTACTTCTAGACAAGTTGTTGATGTCATAACCCACTGCATTCCACGATTGCTAATTTCTATATGAAAAAATTCCAACAATTAGCTCTAGAAAAAGCAAATAAGAAGCCATCTCGATGGCATCAGTTTGTGGATGATACATTTGTGCTTTGGTCACATGGTAAAATAGCTAAATAATATAAATCCAAAAATGCAGTTTACCACGGAAATATACTACCCATTCACATTAAAGTGATCACCTGTCAAAAGCCTGAATAACTACCTTTCGCAGCTCAGACTGCTGTGAGATGTGCAGGAAGAGATTCAGTGATGTTCTGGAAGGTACTGACAGGGACGTGGAGCCATGCCAACTCCAGTGCTGTGGCCAGCTGTGTTAAGTTCCTCAGCTGAGGATTCATAGCTTGAACAGCCAGAATGAGGTGGTCCCATAGATTCTTGATTGTTTTTAAATCTGGAGAGTTTGGTGGCAAGGTGAGTACAGAGAACTTATTCTGGTGCTCTTAGAACCACACACATACCCTGGGAGCTATGTGATTGTTAGGTGCCATAATGACAAGGAAAAACAAAACTGCATGTAGGGGCAGACATGGTCCCCAAGGATAGATGCATACTTGTGTTGACTCACTGTGCCTTCCTGAATGACGAGATCACCTGGCAATGCCACCAAAGTTCCCCACACCATAATATCCCTTCTCCACCCTGGATCCTTCTGAAATTGTCGCAGGGTGTTTGCTTTCAGACATTTCACTCCGTACATGCCAAATGCCATCTGTCTGCTGGAGCATAAAACATGATTCATCTGAAAAGGCCACCTGCTGCCACTCAGTGGACATCCACTTGTGGTACTGGCGTGCAAATTCCACTTTGTCCCGATGAACAGCAGCCATCACAGGTGCATGAACTAGGCACCTGCTGCAGAGGCCCACAAGCAGCAACAATCACTGAACAGCCGTTGAGGAGACACCACTAGTAACCCCTTGGTTCAGCTGGGTGGTTAATTGCTTAACAGTTGCATGTCTATTCACCTGTACACATCTCTGCAGCAGTCGTTCACCCCTGTCACTATGGTCCACGTTGCATCACAGTTGCCTTGGGGGTCAGTTTTGGATACCACCACTGTGCCATCCACAGTGTAGTTTAACCATGGCAGCATGCAAACTGTTTACAAACTTAGCAGTTTCAGAAATGCTCCCACCCTTGGCCCAAAAGCCAATGATCATACTCTTTTGGGCATCAGATAAATCGCTGCATTTCCACATTATGATAATCACAACACTGTTACCAAGCATTATGACAATGAAAGTACTGTTACCAACCCTCTCCCCCTCATGTGCCTTATATATCCTCCATTGTTCATGCGGCAATCTGCTGTCTATGAGTGGTTATTGGATGCTGATGTCAAATGTAAGTGGTGATCACATTTTTTTTTTTTGAGAGAGAACTCCATCACCACCTACAACAAAAGAGAAGTGTCATTAAACATCTTCTTGGCAGAGCCACCTGGATTTGTACATCAGACCATCTTGGCACCAAATTAAAATACCTAAAGAAGGCTTTAAAGGCCAAGGATAAAACACAATGATGGGAAAACACAGTTTGTCTTCCTTTTATTAAAAAATTAACCAATTAGATTGGAAAGATTTTACAGGAACATACCATTAGATCAGCAATGAAAATATGTCAAGCACTCTGATCTGTAAAAAGTAAATGCTCGCCAGTGTCAGCACACTGGGTATATAAAGTTCCATTGGAACTCTCAGGAGAAACATGACTATATGGAATGTACATCTTTGCAGACTACAGAAGAAAATACAAAAACCAGCTGCAGCAGAGCACACACTTCTGACAGGATATCATGAAGGTTTCCAGAATCAACAGCTATATAGAGAAGCCATGGAAATATATAAACATGGGAATAATTTTAACAGAACATAAGAAGCCATGAAACTTAGTATTTATCGACAGTAGCTGTCCAGAATCGATAGTCTCATTTCTTTACAGTAGACAGTTAAGTTGTATCTCTGACAAAGATTCTCTTTATCAAACACTTTTGCAAAGATCTCCAGTGCAGCTCTGGATGAAACGTCAAGAATAGAAAAGTTTCACCTACCACGATCATACAATACAGATTTACCAGTAGCTGAAACAATATCAAGTTGGTCAGAATATCAGCCAGGAGCATGCCCCTCGCATAGACTCTGGTAGAGACCCAAATGAGGAAGTGGGCATTGCAGTCACTGAGCAGCATGGAAGAAATTGAGAGTTGAGTGGTAAGCTGTAGTGTTCTGTACTGGTGAGAATAAGTGACAAGGGTATGTAGAGGCTTCAAAGAGAAAATGTAATTCTGTATAGGGAAATACAAAAGGCAGCAACTTGTAAAAGAGTGTTCAACACATTGACCAGGCTATGAACAATGTCTTGGATGAGTGCCATTACATCAACATGAGCTGGATTTCCCTCTTCGGGAGAAAGGTCATAATGTATTGGATCAAGTGTGGAAGTCAAAGCAGTCTTCAAGCTGTATTTAATTTCTTGTAGGCATATAACAGCTGGAAATTGTAAACATATTAGGCAGCTGCAGTTCTGCTGTATGTGATCTGATGCCACTTACATTCCATTCAAGGATAGCCATGTTTAGGGATGAGAGATGGCAGCTGTAGTAGTTGTAATCACCTTGGCAACTTAGGAGTATCTGTTTTCGTGTGTGTTTCAATACAAGTTTCAGAAGCTGTAGGATTCTTGTCTATTATTTCTTTTCTTCAGAAGTACGATTTTTCTCTCCAGATTGATCAGCTGTTGCTAAGGTAGAGGGTCAGTTGGTGATTCAGGCAGGTGAAGTAAAGTGAATAATGTTTTTGCAGTATTGTTATTGATTAGGATTCTTCAGTTTTCTTTTTACATTTCTCTTTACTTTCTTCTTCATAACTTTTCATTTGTTGGATCAGGATCTGGACCATTGTTGACCAGAAGTACACAGCAAATCTTCTCGGGAGTATTCCCTCCTAAATTTCCTTTCTTCCACATCAGTCACAAAAGAACTTCTGTGTTTAGGTGGAGGTTTCATAGTATGTTGCGAAAGCAGGGTAGTTCTAGATGAGGAATATCGAGATCTTACAGCTTTGTAGAATTTATTGCATTCAACTTACAATTATACAAAATAAATCAAATGGGAGAGCAGCTCCAGCAGTTTTTCTTACAGTGTTCAGTGAGAGCACAATTCGTCACATGGCACACATCAAATCGATAGGCAAGTTCCTCCCAAATCTCTATCAGTGCATCTGAAATAATTGTTGCAACAGCTGCTTCAATACTGTTTCTTAAGTCAGGTAGATCAGAAGGTGGCAGAAGCACATACACATGATCCTTTATGAAGCCCCCAAAAGGGAAAAAATCATGAGGTCAGATTGGCTGAATGTGAAACAAGCTCTGTCTTCCGGCCCACTGTGACCAATCCAGAGGTCGGGCATAGTGTTGCTTAACCAATCCCATACTGAGTTGTGCCACTGAGGGGGCGCACCATCTCGTTGCCAAATGTTCTGTGGTTCAGGTTCTTCCAATTGAGGAAAGGGCTGCCTAGTTCTAGCACATCAAGATAAGAAACAACATTTACAATAACTTCACAGAAAAGAAAGGCCCATAAACTTTCTGCTGGGATATGTCACAACAAACATTCAGCTTAAGGGAGCAAGATGATTCATATGATCTGATGCCCTGTGACTTTTACCTCTGGGGTTCAGAAAGCATCATCTGATGTGCCTCTGCTATCAGCTCATCTACCAGACTTAATAAACTGCACTGAAGCAGTTGTTGCAACAATTACTCGACACACACTGATCAAGGTTTGGGAAGAACTTGCCAATTGACTCAATGTGTGTGCCATGTAATGAATAGTGCTCACACTGAACACTTGTAACAAAAACTGTGAGTTGTTCTTTCATTTGATATAATACTTAAAATTGTAGGTTGAATGTAATAAATGCTACAAAGGCTTAAAGCCATGATGCTCATTTTGAAACACCTAATACTTCAATGCTTGGGGATTTTGCAATTGTGGCACTGAAACGGAGGTTGCAAGTCTGTGTGGTCATATTCTGCTTGGGTCATAATGTAGCCACAATAATGCTCTAACTGCCAGATGGATGTACAGATGGATTTCGGATGGCAGCTTTCGGATGGCAAACATTTTCTGAACAACAGTAAATCAGACCTTCTCCCTTAATCACACCTCCGTGTAGCTAACTCATAAAGGTGCTCAGAACATTTGTGGGATGAAGCAACATGGTACCCTTATGCAATTAATGTAATGGGAAGAAGGGGGTATGCAATCTCCAGCATGTGCATCTCTGCCATAATTTACATGTTTGGCTGCATTGTTACAGGACATGCAAGTATGGAAACACTGAAAATGGCAGCAATGCATTGTGTTTGGCATATACAGTATTCTGTTGATGACCTCGCAGCCAATCTTGATCTTTGATGGAAATTCCACTTGATTGAATGTACAAACAGGATACAGGCAGGCACTAATTTGATATCTATTTTCTTCATAACTCAATAACTTGGTCTCCCTAGGTCACATCACCAAGCAGCCAGATACCAACAACACCACGCAAGTAATTCACTGTGTGATGTACCTTTACGCAAAAACTGTATCTGTGGTGGAGCATAGCTTTCAACAGTTTTGGGGCCTGAAATGCAGGGGTCCATTATGAAGGTGAGAGCATGACTTCACTGGACCTGGAATTGTGTCCACTTCTTGCTGGTGGAAGAATCGATTTACATTAATTAAACTCTTACCTTCTTCCATGTGTGACACTATTAATTAGCATGATGCAGCCGGAAGATCTATTATTTTTTGGCATCATTCCAGTTGCTTTTGTTAGATGGAGGTTGAGAAGAACGGTGTGGAGAATAGATTAAAATTAGAGCCCTCATGATTGCAGCATTTCTGATGACACACTCCTTCTTTCTAGGTACTAACCCCCTTAGGCGACTGTTCACATCTCAGGTCACACAATCCAAACTCCAGGTAGAGGGACCACTAGAGGTATCAACTCAGGTTATCACCTTTCCTTACCCCTGGCCTTTACCAGGGGTACTTGTGATCCTTACCAGCCATCTGTGCTGGCAATTATGCATTACCTAATCAACCTTTATGTGTCAAACTGTGAGCGACCTTCAGGGATAGACAGGGAGGAAGAGATGCAAGATGGAACACCTCAAACACTGAAGCAGAGGAAGAACATAAGAAATCAATGGATAGGATTGGAATAATATTAAAAAGACAGACTTGCAACACAGAAAAAGTAGTAGTACTGCAAGAACTATAGCCCTGTGTTTGCCATACATGCACTCATGTACTCACATGCGGGGTCTGAGAACTGATGCCAGAGACAGTCAACAGGCATACTGAGTGACAAACTGTCATTTCTTCTGAGGTAAGGAACTGGTATGTTGTTGCAACCAGAGCAGTCAGTAAATTAGGTAGGAAGTCAACAGATGTCCATCGAAGCCTACAGTATTTCTTGAATCTTGACCAGCACCTATGAAGCTTCTCCTAGTGGAATTTGCCAGCTTAAAGACTTACAGTGCCTATATTTCTGAGAAGTGAAGTCTGAATCTTGCGTTAGATGTTACCATTTGCAGATGTAATCTAAAAGGCAAGGACTAGTACCAGAGCTAGGTTATCTTAACTGGGAAGCACTACTGTCATCTTGAATACTCCAGTTGTAACAAGGCCATACAAGCTGCAGAGCCACATGGAATTTACTCTTTGGTTGTGTGGTTTTATAGACTTCTATAGTCTGATTAAAATTACTTGATAGTTGGAACTTCATGGATTGAAGCTGTCTTCCTCCAATCAGAGTGCTCAACATCATGTCCAAACTGATCACCATTGCCAACTGTCACAACAAATGGTCAGTTCACTTCCACTGTGTATTTCATTACCATTGTAGTGTGTGTTGTTCCTGATGTGGTTGTCATGTCTGATGAAAAGCGAAAGAAAAGGGACAGTCCCAGGATTCAGAACACAAACATAACAAGAAAGAAAGCAGAGCATGGATATGTGTTTAAAGGACAATTGTGACAACTCATGTGCAACGTTTGAGGATGTCTTGAGAGGGAGGTGGAAAATGGGGGACCTATCTCTTAAGTTTCCAAAGAAGCAGTGCAGCCCCAGTTATGGTTAGTGAGCTGACCACGTTTCGTACTGGTAAAGAGAGAGAGGGAGAGAGAGAGAGAGAGAGAGAGAGAGAGAGAGAGAGAGAGAGAGAGAAAAGCACGACCCTCCTGTCTTTATACATCAGACAGGAAGAGAAGTATTCAGAAATGTGTAAAAATCTGGATCCCTTCACATAACAAGTGATTTGGCATTACAGATACAACAATTATTATCGTAACAGAGATCGACCTACAATATATGAGCTTCACACAACAGTGGGTGAGGCCAAATTTTTTTAAGGCAGCAAATCGCCACTGCAACTGGTTCTGCAAAGTATCAGTTTTAAATACTAAAACATTTTAGGCTGTACAATGTTGACGGAATGAGAAAACTTATTACTGTTTCCAGCTGCTCATCTACTTCACAAAGTTCCAGCAATTTTGAACTTTTAAAAAAAAAGGTTGAGCCCCTCCACACCCACACCGGCATGATGCCATCTCTGCATAGGAGTTAGTTTTCACTAAAATGAGGTGTTGCAGGATGTGGGTACTGCAATGTCTGCGTACATTTGGTTAAGGTTACACATTTATATGCGCTCATCTGCAGATAGATTGGGCCGAAAGTCTAATGAATGGTAGCGGTTTGAAGGGCAGAGGGAAAAAAGTACCAAGGCAAAGCCAAGGGAAAAAAACCTCTGCGAAAGTTAGGTCAGGTAGTGAGAGCAGCAGCGGATGACTTGCTGACTGCGACAGTTCATGCAAGGGTAGGTTATGTTAATAGCGCGTATCGTGCAAGAAGATACAGCGTCAGTGCCACTGGTCATTTTAATAAAAGGAGTTCGGTCGGCAATGCAGTGCTTTGCCTTGTGCCCTCTGCTGTGCCATGTCATCAGTCACTTGGCACAGCAACATCAGGCTGGTGCTCAATGGTAGCACCTCATGGTTGGTCAGCATCCCCTGTTACTGTGTGGCGCAGTTCTGCCGCAGCTGCTCCTTGAGCAGCTCTGCTTGCTCAGCATGCTTCATCGGACAGCTCCAGGCCGTTCTCTCACACATGTGCAATGTAGACTGCCCTTTTGACTTCTCAATCCCTTGCGGGGGCTGCTCCCATGGTGGTCGGCATTGCTGCCGATACCATTGGGGCGACGGCTGTCTTCTTGCCACCCTTCCCCTGCAGTGCTTTTGGGGCGGCCGATGGGGCAGGCACCCAAACACCCTTCTGTGAGGTTGCAAGAGTGTTCACAGGGGTTCGAACCCCTTCTGCTGGACGCAGGCCTCGGGCAAGGACTGCACGCAGCTGCCTCAAAGGCTCTTCCTTCTCTGCAGCCATGGTGGCTGCGAAGGTAGCCCTCTCTGCTGCCATGACATCTTTGTGAGCTGCTGTAGCTTCCTCCACAGTGGTGCTGATTTGACGCCACTGCTCTTCTCAGAGGCGCGAGCTGCATCCCGAACATCCGCCCCAGTCAGTCGTCCCCACTCCTGGCGGGGGATGGGGGGGGAGGGGGATCCGCGCTGTCCCTTAGCTGAGCTGGGCTGGTCTGCACCCATTGTTGTCGCGAATGTCGTCATCTCTTCCACTGTGTCAATGCGGCTGCCTTGCTGCCTTCAGCGCGACAGTAGCTTGAAACAGCCGGGCAGCCATGCCAGCCGGTGACGTGCCGGCCACCACACTGCGCGCAAATCAGCTAAGCTTCTCTGCCGCAGTCGCAGGTGTGGCAGCTGTGCTTGCCAGAGCACTTGACGCACCATACCGCGTTGTGGCAGTACTTCACGACATGGCCTTTGCCCTGGCACTTTAAGCACCAGGGCTGGGGGTCCATGACAGTCAGGAGAGCCTCTGGCCCAGCAGCTTCTGCAAGCCAAAGATGTCGCTCTCACCGTCGGCCGTTTACATGATAACAGCATACAACAGTGCCCTCTCCTTGCTCGTCCAGTGTGCAACCTTGCGGTTGCGTTACCGAACCCGGCACACAGCAACCCATCCAGGACCACTGCTTCGTCACAGCACAAGGCAGCCCCTTTAAGAGTGCCTTGGTCGTCTTCTTCTTCACTGTGGAAGGCAGCTTCTAATGTGACGGCGGCGCATTGACGATGTGGGTGGCCACAGCGCTCTTGATCGCCCTGTGATCGGCCAGGTTTGCCGCCAGAACACAGATCAGCGAGTCGGTGATGACAGACTTGTAGACCACCTCATTCTTGGCACAGGTCGTCATCAAGTCGAACAGCGCTGTCCACTTGACGTGCAAAGGGGAACAGACTGTGATTCGTCTTCTCGGGTCTTCCTTGCTTGGTCGGCAAACTCAGGGAGTCACACAACCGAAGGCCCCCTCGTGGCAGCAGGTTTCTTCTGCTAGTCCTCCTTTCCCATGCTGTGGGGTGCAGAACACGACAATTTGCTGGCACTGTGAAAACAACACACGACAATTTGCTTCTCGCAGCACCCACAACACAGAACTTCTAAAGCTCTCCTCGGCCGAGAAAGCGCAGCGTGCAGCGGCAGCAATGCACACACGTCGCTGGCTTAGGCCAAACCCAAATGAGTGGTACCTACCCTCTTTAGGACACCAAAGTTTCCTGAAGACGGAAATCGGTGGAGGTATTTACACAAAAAATGTTTCCTTACTTTTAAACAGTATAGTTTATTTCTATATGTTCTGCCTATGTCACCTATAATATGTAACCCATCAGTTCAACTATAGTGTGCTTTTAGCATTGTCTTAAGTTTGCTAATAGATGTTAGCTTTAATCGCCATGAACAAAGTGAGCATGATGAGTAGTTCGACTACAAGTTGTTGACCGCCATTTCTTAGATATACTGTACATCGTTGTGGTTAGGTTAGCAGTTCAATCGTAAGTCACTTTAAATCAGATGTTGACAAAGTATCTTGCGTTACCGTCATACTCCATGGTGGCCGCTGCCAACATTGCTCTACATTAGAAATAAGTAAATGAGCCCACACACATTCAACAATGTCAATCTGTCAATGTATTGACCACCTGTGACTGAGCATTTACATATTGTAAATACTAGAAATATTGACAAGCAGCACTGATGGCCCCAAATACACTCCTGGAAATGGAAAAAAGAACACATTGACACCGGTGTGTCAGACCCACCATACTTGCTCCAGACACTGCGAGAGGGCTGTACAAGCAATGATCACACGCACGGCACAGCGGACACACCGGGAACCGCGGTGTTGGCCGTCGAATGGCGCTAGCTGCGCAGCATTTGTGCACCGCCGCCGTCAGTGTCAGCCAGTTTGCCGTGGCATACGGAGCTCCATCGCAGTCTTTAACACTGGTAGCATGCCGCGACAGCGTGGACGTGAACCGTATGTGCAGTTGACGGACTTTGAGCGAGGGCGTATAGTGGGCATGCGGGAGGCCGGGTGGACGTACCGCCGAATTGCTCAACACGTGGGGCGTGAGGTCTCCACAGTACATCGATGTTGTCGCCAGTGGTCGGCGGAAGGTGCACGTGCCCGTCGACCTGGGACCGGACCGCAGCGACGCACGGATGCACGCCAAGACCGTAGGATCCTACGCAGTGCCGTAGGGGACCGCACCGCCACTTCCCAGCAAATTAGGGACACTGTTGCTCCTGGGGTATCGGCGAGGACCATTCGCAACCGTCTCCATGAAGCTGGGCTACGGTCCCGCACACCGTTAGGCCGTCTTCCGCTCACGCCCCAACATCGTGCAGCCCGCCTCCAGTGGTGTCGCGACAGGCGTGAATGGAGGGACGAATGGAGACGTGTCGTCTTCAGCGATGAGAGTCGCTTCTGCCTTGGTGCCAATGATGGTTGTATGCGTGTTTGGCGCCGTGCAGGTAAGCGCTACAATCAGGACTGCATACGACCGAGGCACACAGGGCCAACACCCGGCATCATGGTGTGGGGAGCGATCTCCTACACTGGCCGTACACCACTGGTGATCGTCGAGGGGACACTGAATAGTGCACGGTACATCCAAACCGTCATTGAACCCATCGTTCTACCATTCCTAGACCGGCAAGGGAACTTGCTGTTCCAACAGGACAATGCACGTCCGCATGTATCCCGTGCCACCCAACGTGCTCTAGAAGGTGTAAGTCAACTACCCTGGCCAGCAAGATCTCCGGATCTGTCCCCCATTGAGCATGTTTGGGACTGGATGAAGCGTCGTCTCACGCGGTCTGCACGTCCAGCACGAACGCTGGTCCAACTGAGGCGCCAGGTGGAAATGGCATGGCAAGCCGTTCCACAGGACTACATCCAGCATCTCTACGATCGTCTCCATGGGGGAATAGCAGCCTGCATTGCTGCGAAAGGTGGATATACACTGTACTAGTGCCGACATTCTGCATGCTCTGTTGCCTGTGTCTATGTGCCTGTGGTTCTGTCAGTGTGATCATGTGATGTATCTGACCCCAGGAATGTGTCAATAAAGTTTCCCCTTCCTGGGACAATGAATTCACGGTGTTCTTATTTCAATTTCCAGGAGTGTATATTCTCAGTAATGTCAATAATAATGAGATTATGAGGTCAAGCATTGGCAGTTTGACAATATTTGCCATTCAATGCCAGCAGAGCTCCATGAACCAGCCACAAAGTGTTATCATGAACTGGCCACAAATTGTTAGCGTGCACTGTTTATGTTTCCAGTTCACCTCTGAGCATAACACCTCTCAGATTCAATTTCTCAAGTAGCCTTTTTAATGCAGAACAGTTTCATTAGAACTCTGAGTAGTATTTGTGTTTATCACTTTAAGGTGGTCAAAGGAGCAGGCATTATGGCATTGCTAACTTAATTGGGCTTCACCATACATATATGCAAAGGCTTCAAAATACATGTCAGCCTTGCCAAATTACCACAAGATGGAAAAAAAATTATGTTCATTACCTTAGTATATCATTGTGGGACAGATGTAATCACTTTACAGGTTTCAAGAACATTAATGATAATTGTGTTAGCTCATATTACATCACTAAACTTCAAGGATTTGAATGACCTATCTGTTCCTAGAAAATCTCTTGTTGACTGCAATTGCATCTCTCGTTAACGAATTTAGTTGCTCTGTTTTTGCCACATCAACATTAATAAGTTGTTGTAAGATGCAGAACTCGTACGAAAATAGTTTACGGCATATTTCGTTGCCATAGTTATGAATTTAGTCAGTAAATTAATATAAGAGAAGTTGCTTCTTTTTTCCTGTCATTCTCAGACTTATTTCTTCTTTCTCGTTCTTTCCTGCTGTTGACCAGCTATCACTAAAATAACTGCAGCATATGCTTTCTTTTGGGCAGTTGGTATCTAACTTGCAAAATCATGTTTCCAATTGACAATATTATTGATAGAGTGAGGGTTGCTTCAATAAATTGAAGGCATTGCAAACTATTATTGTCAATAAATACTGAATATGTGCAGACCCCTTAACAGCACTTGTGAAATGACACATTGTGTGTTACCCACAACCAAGCAGCAGGGCAGATGATGGGGCAACAATGTAGTGGGAAGTAACAGACATCAAATAATTTTAATCAGACTACTGTTACTCACAGTACTCTCTTTGATCCATCACACATCAAGCCTATAACAACTGGCTTTGCAAACAACCATGGAATGGACACTGTGTGATCAGACCCTGTATTATTATTCTTTATTTCTCAATAAATACAATAGCTTTTACTATGAGGGTGGTTTGAAAAGTTCTCAGAACGGAATAGAAAAAAAGTACTTACATCACTGAAACTTTTTTATTTTTCCATGTAGTCTCTTTGTAGACTAATGTACTTGGTCCAATGATGTTCCAGTGCCTTGATCTCATCTCAAACATGAGTTTCCTCCAGGCCTGCAAAATAGTAGTCAACTCCAGCTATCAATTCTTCATTTAAAATGAATCTTCGTCCACCAAGAAAAATTTTCAGTTTTAGGAAGAGATGGAAGTCTGACGGAGCCATATCAGGTGAATAAGGCAGGTGTGGCAACAATTCATACCTTAGTTTGTATAATTTTGCCTAGGCAATGGCACATGTGTGTGGGAGCGCATTGTCTTGACGTAAGATGATTTTCTTCCTTGCTAAACCTGGATGTTTTTCTTGCACTGTTAGTTGCAATTTGTCCAGGATGTTAGCATAGTATTCTCCAGTAATTGTTTTGCCCACTGGGGAGATAATCTATGAACAGAATCCCCTTCGCATCCCAGAACACTAATGCCATGACCTTTAACTGCCGATGGAATTGGCTTTGCTTTCTTTGGTGGTGGAGAATCAGCAAGTTTCCACTGCTGTGACTGTTGTTTTGTCTCTGGGGTATATCAGTGCACCCAAGTTACATCTTTGGTCACAAACTGGTGCAAAAAATCTTGTTAGTTTCTCCAAAAATGGGCCAAACATTCTTCCGATATGTCCATTCTCATGCGTTTTTGATCCATGAGTTTTTGACACATCTTGACCGACCAATGTGAGGATCATCATCTAAGTTCTACCGAACATATTTAAATTCATTTGTCCACTTGGCAACAGTTGAATATGAAGGAGCAGAGTCCCCCAGTGTATTCTGGAAATCGGCATGAGTGTCCTTTGCTTTCATAGCTTTCTTCATGAAGTACTTAATCTCTGCTCGAATCTCGATTTTTTTCAACCTTCGCAATCACTACACAGGAACAACAGAACCATGTCACCGCCACAGCTCTCTTCCAAGTACACTGACATGGTACTCTCTTGTGGTGATTCTGAGAACTTTTCAAACCACCTTTGTATTATTACAACTTACTCCACTGCTACAAGTTTCTTTACATGATAACTTCAGAACCAATTTCCCTCAATGCAGGATACCACATAGTGATTTGTAACAAAACGACTCCATGCCTCTTCTTTGATCAATGAACTGTCATCCTGAATCCCTCGAGTCTTTAAGAATTTTGCTGTTTTTGAAGGTAATATCCACTTCTCTGAGAATTCCAGGTTTTTCACACAAACTGCTACACTGTAATTACATGTAAAGCAAAACTTTGTAATCATCAATTTACTTGAATCCTTGAGCTGGATGTGACGCTTATGTTCCTTGAATCAGTAGCAGATTTCTGTCTGTCTCTCATTGTCTGTCTGGCACATGAAAAGAGATTCTGGGGTGCTATGAAATAAACATGAAGCTCCTGAAGGTCTAAACAATCTTTAACATTGCAAAGTGATGCTTTAATTTTAATGACTGGCAAAATGTACATTGGATTGCGCATATTTGTAGTGCGACAAAGTTACATGACCTTTTGTTTGTTTTCCTCACTTTTGATCTCCTCCTACAACCAGGTATGTTTTACTGCACTGTTTTTAAATCCATATAAAATGCATGTGTTACAGTTTCTTCAGGCAGTTTTTGGACAAGCAGAGCATCTCTCTTCTGTGAGGAGGATAACAAGCTGTGGAAGTAGAGACCTGTACAAGTTTATTTCCTGTGGATAATGTGCTTGGTGCATGAATGTGCTTTTCTTTCCACAAAAAATCTCATACTTCTGTATTACCATAGCTTAAAACATCTAAGGCAGACAGGAAGAACAGTTCTCAGAGAAGTATGTCAAAATCAAAACCCAAATGCACTTGGAAATGGATGTGTTAATTTTCTGGATGCATCTTACATTTTTTGTCTTTGGCAAATTTCAGAGAATTTTGCCCAACATAAGCTGATGAGTTACAAAATGAAACAGATGACTATTTTATACTGAAAACTACACACACACACACACACACACACACACACACACACACACACACACACACACAAGGAAATAAAGGTGGGTGGGTGGGACCTAACGTAACTGGAATCTAAACACTGTCCATCATATACTTGTAATACGAGGTTGTGACACTAGCAATCTCTAGCAAACTATTGAAGGACCCCTCCTGGCTCAGTATGCCAAGTGGCATCACCCAATAATGACAAGTATAGTTTCTGTGGTAATTTTTTGTATTATGGCTGTGTAGTGCAGTCATGACATAAAGAAATGACCAACTCAAGAACAATGTGCAGCTGTGAAGTTTTGTTTTTTTAATCGGCAAGAACATAGTGTAAACTGTTGTGATGATACAAACAGCACACAAAGAACAGGCTCTTAGTAAAATTGAAGTGTACAATGTTTTTCTTGTGGCCACTGAAGATCATCCCCAATCCAGACATCCTTCGACTATGCAAATTTGGGAAACTTATCAGGAAATTCGCAGTCTCATCAGTGAAGATCAACACATGACAATCGACAAATTCTAGCATTTATCCAGGCTGTCCATTGCATAGTTCAGTTCACTTTCAACACTGATTTAGGAATGTGGAGAGTGGTAGCAAAGTTTCTAGCCAAACACTTCTCACCAGTATTAAAGGAATCAGCACTTTCAATGCTGTTGTGAAACAATGGACACATTTAAAGATGAGCCTAATTTTTTTTCCAACAAAATCATCACAGTGAATGACAAAGTGCTATGGTACGATCCACAAAGTGAACAGCTGGTTCACTTCATCCAAGGAAAGCTCGTGAGGTGAAATTGAATGTGAAGATGCTGATCCTCTTTCTTTTTTTTATGTCAAAGGGATCATACCCTCAGAATTCAAAACAGTAAACTAATAATTCTATCTGATCTTTGGAGAATTCTGATGAGTGGTTCTTGCAAAATGTATTACTCCCATGCACATGGCTTTTAGTGTTCACTTCAGTGAAGATAATTACCTTGACTAATGCACCCTATTTGACAGATTTAGCTGCTGTGGGCTTGTTCCTATTAGCTAGAATGAAAAGGGGCTTCAAATCAAAAGAGTTTTGCTGCTGATTACAAAAAACACAATGTCATTATATTGCTAGCAGGTACCAAAGAGGCAGAGGGCACAGCTTAAAAGGTGCTTTCACACTGGAGTGAATGTTTTGACAAGTGGATAAGCACTAATGGCTTGGAAAGAAATTAAAGTTTTATTTGGAAAAAATAAAGGAAATGCTTTTTGTAAGAAAATTCCTGTTATTTTGGAATCCCCTCTCCACAAGTATTCTCATGCATTGTTATTTTTGGGGAATAAGAGGTATTTCCGCAGCATATGTATACAAACCTCTCCCACACAAACAGGATCTAGTGTGGGCAGCTTATATATGGCTATTTCACTTGAGCTGTGGGCTCCCGTTGCAAGCAATGTTCTTGATGGATTTATCTGCACAGCATGGATTCCACATTGTTGATCTTGCTGCTGGTTTGCTGAACTTCGAACACCTTGCAAGGAAGGAATCTGATCCAACTGACGTTTAACGACATCGTAGACCATCAACTGAAAAATGAAGCATATTTCTGAATAATGTTTTGAATAAACAATATTCTACCATTACAAACACACAAAACATGAAAACAGGTTTTTGCTCTCTTGAAACAACAGTGAGAACTGAATGTTGCACACAGCACTCCCTCATTTTTGTTATCTGACCATTTATCATAATTCCAAATTACATGATGAAATAAGGATTGCCTACAAAAATTATTTTTTCCTGACATACTGGCACAAAAATTCTGTCCTCTGCACTGCAGCTGGATCAATTCTTTAATGAAATTGAGAAGCAGGTCATTGTTGTGACCCAAGTCTGATGATTTCATCATCAATGATATACTGAACACTAAACTTCCTTCCTTAACTGGGACACATTTCACAAACAAACTCAAAGTTCCATTTTTCAACTATTTTCCCTCCAGTCCCATCACTGACAAACCAATAAAAAGCTGCAACCTTATAGGTCAAGATGGGCTCAACTCAGAGAATTTTCACTTAGCACAATATCTTGTTGAACACAATGTGAAATCATTATTTCTATAAATGTTGTTTCCTTTTAACACTAAGTTTTACACACTTAAATCCCTGGGATAAGTCAAAAAATACCATAAAGTGTTTCTCTCTAAAGCAAGAATTGCCTGTGTATTTTTCCCATCACTAAGAATGTTTTGCTCATCCAGCACCCTACAGCAGACTGGTGCTAGAGAAGGAGCAAGTTGTTTTCCTCAGAAAAACAATTTCAGAAAAAGGAATTTATTATTTAAGCTTCCTATCATGCTCCATTTCAATGGCATTACACTGAGGTGACAGAAGTCGTGGGGTACCTCCTAATATCAAGTTGGACTTCCTTTAACCTGGTATAGTGCAGAAACTTCATGTGGCATGGACTCACAATTCGTCGGCAGTCCCCCTAAAGAAATAATAAGCCATGCTGCCCCAATAACCATCCGTAAATGCAAAAGTGTTGCCGATACTGGATGTTGTGTACTAACTGACCTCTTGGGTGTGGCCTGTTAATATCTGATGGGATTCATGTCAGGCAATCTGGTTGGCCAAATCGCCCACTCAAATTGTCCAGATTGTTCTTCAAAGCTATCATGAACAACTGTGGCCCGAACACATGGCACACTGTGATCCATAAAATTCCATTGTTGTTTGGGAACAGAAGTCCATGAATGGCAGTATATGGTCTCCAGGTAGCTGAGGATAACCATGTCTGGTCAATGATCCATTCCATTGGACCCAGTCCATTGCATGTAAACACAGCCCACACCATTATGGAGTTACCACCAGCTTGCACAGTGCCTTGTTGACAACCTGTGTCCATGGCTTCGTGATGTCAGCTCTTACCAACTGAAATTGAGACTCATCTGACAACGCCACAGTCTTCCAGTCACTTAGGGTCCAACTGATGTGGTCAACAGCACATAAGAAGCACTGCAGATGATATCGTGCTGTCAGCAAAGACACTAACATCGGTCATCTGCTGCCACAGCCCATTAATGACAAATTTCACTGCAATGTCCTAAAAGATATGTTCAATGTACATCCCACATTGATTTCTTCAGTTATTTCAGTTATATATTGGCCTGTTAGCACTGACAACTCTATGCAAATTTCACTACTCTCGATCATTAGGTGAATGTCGTTGGCCACAGTGCTTTCCGCCATGAGAGGTAACAGCTGAAATAGTATTCTCAGCACACTTTAGACACTGTGGCTCTCTGAATATTGAATTCCCTAACAATTTCCGAAATGGAATGCTCCATGTGCCTAGCTCCAAGTACCATTCCGTGTTCAAAGTCTGTTAATTCCCGTCATACGGCCATAATCATTTCAGAAATCTAATCACATGAATTACCTGAATACAAATGACAGTTCCACCAGTGCACTACCCTTTTATACCCTGTGCATGCAATACTATCGCCATCCTTATATGTGCATATAGCTATCGCTTGACTTGGTCACCTTAGGATATGAGCAATGGACAGATGGCTTTGAGCCATCTACTGCTTTAAAGTAAGATCAATATTGCTTAGGATTTTCCGTCAGATCAGTGGGCAGAATTTTACTTTCGAAATCGATGAACACTAATTTTTGCTTTGTTTAGTTTTTTGTTTGTCTTCCTGTAGTGATGATGGGATATTCCATGTAAAGTAGAACACACAATATTTAAAAGTTTAAAATTTGGTAATTTTCACATATCTTTTGAAAAGGCTGGACTTTTTACTGTTGGCAATAATGGTTTGTGGCCCATTATTGCTACCCCTCCATAATTTGTAGCCATTTTCATAACGCCATATGTTTTTCATGTGATGAGAGTGTAAACTACTGGAGATTTTGGACCTTCATTTCAACTAATTGGCAGGTGAGAATTAGCATATCATTATTTATATTACTGTTACATACCCTAGTGTATTGCATAAAGAGTATAAAACTGAAGTAGGTAAAATATACAACAGCATGAACATTCATGTAATATGAGTCACTTTCATCGAATTAAGTTTTTATACCAAGAGATATATTAGAAATAACTGTATCTTGTTCCATAATTTGCTTCTTAGTGTGAATGTGTAACTAATATCACTACTAAAAATTTCCCAATTTCAAGCAAAATCGCAAAAAGAGAAAATTAAATGTGTAATGTGAGTCACGTAATATGAGTCACAGTTGTATTATTTTAAGGTTAGAAGAAGAGGATGCCCTTAGCAGCAGCAGAATGACAGAGTAGGAGGAGGGAAAAGTTAAAAAATGAAGTAAAATATGAAGAATTTAAGAAGCAGCATTTGGAAGAAGCTAGAAAAAGCCTGCAGAAGCAGAAACAAAAGTTTCTACAGCTGAGTCAACATAACCAATGACTGTTGTCAGAAGAAAGAAGAGCTAAAACTGGGGGGAGGGGGTGGAGGGGGGGGGGGGAGAAGAGCGAGCGAGCGAGAGAGAGAGAGAGAGAGAGAGAGAGAGAGAGAGAGAGAGAGAGAACATAGGCAATGTAAGATCAGCAACCTACTAAAACAAGTTTGTCATCGTATAAGTCACATAGTGCTCTGGATAAAGCCATGGCTTGAGTGCTGCAATTGCTTACATTAGTAAGGTACTGTCAACTATACCTGAAAATGTGAAGGTAATTTCAATCTGTTCAGCTGGACCTGCCTTGCAATTTAAAAACAAATACATTACTGCTGCTGTACCTCAGTTTCAATCATTTAATAATGTGGAACTCTACTGGAACATATTTGCTACATCTCATGGTAAAGGAGCCATAGAAGGAATTGGTGCAGTTGTGGAACGGCTAGTGTGGAATGCAGTAAAAAACCAAAAATTCATAGTATGTGATGCTTCAACTTTCACTCAGGTAGCTGCAAGTACCACAACTATGCAAGTTTTTCCTATGTCTATTGAGGAAATTCATGGGATCAATGTGAAACTTAATCTGGTTCAAATATTTTCTTCAGCACCATCAGTGCCAAACATAAAAAATCATTCACTGCTTTCACTACAAGAAAGGAGTACTAAAACCGTATCTGCTGCCTCCAAAGAATTTTGCTGCTGCAGATCATCATACTGAAGAAACTATAGAAAGTGTGAAAATTGGAGACTGGAAGAAAGTAGAATACGACAGTAAATTCAATGCTGGAGAAGTATGTGCAGTTTTTGGAAATTCTTCCCTGATCAGTGGAATGGAGCTTGCTGGTCACTATTGAAAATGGCCTGTAAAACATGGTAAAATTATAAAGAAAATTAATCCACTTGATGTTCTCAAATTCAAAAGGATATTTTCAGTTCTCTGACTTTTAAAAGGATTTACAGTTCATTTTCCCAGATGTCATGCTCTTATAATTTTTCATAGTGTTTGAAAAGTGAAATGTTAATGTTAAGTTTATCTTATTTGTCATACAATGTCATATTTTCATTTCTCTGCTTGCAGCAAAGAAGTTTTTCCAACAAGAAGTAGCAAGCAACATGAGTCACGTAATATTGAAGATTCATTTGAACAGTTCCCAGACAGTGCCAGACAACAGGTTGTACTGTGCATGCCCAGCTACGATGACGTAGGCAGCCTGTGCTTGGTGCTTGCTTTGCTCATACACTTTTCGTCGCATTTCTGGTGGAATTTCATGCGTGGTGGGGCATCAAGTGACGATTTGCAGCCCTGCGGCATGTTGTTGAGAGGACATACAGAGTTATACTTAGAGCAATTGTTTTATCATATCCCACCCAGATAAAGGATGCAAATAAGGAATCAGTTTTTGGCAAAATATCATTTCAAAATTAGACTCCACAGCTCGGAGTACCATAACATTTTGCTATGAGGTGACTGACAGATTTTTTTTAATTCGTACCCTGCAATATTGTTATGTAGCATTTCCAACAGGTTTACATCTACAAAACACTGCAAAAAGCTAGTGGGATGGAATACAAATTTCTTGCAAAAAAACAGTTTCTAGTGTAGCTTACACCGGAACAGAAGACAATAAATTTCATGACTGTTTCAAAATGTGTATAAAATTGACAGGGTTGTCTGTGAAGCAAAGAAACTGTACAACTGACAGTTTATATTTTACTCAAGAAATAAATATGAAGCCATGGGGGGAATTAAAACGATGAAACACAGTATGCTGCAAGTCTACAATTTAGCATAGAATGGCATTCTATAAATTTCAGACGTAAACAAAAATTAAGAAATAACTTTAGGCCTAGAGGAAGTACTAGACAAGTGCCTTGTGATCGAAAAACACTTTCACAGAAGGCAGGTGTATACAATTCTGCTACAGCTGTCATTATATTTGAAATAAAATATTTAGTTCAAAACTGACCAAATTTGCCTACTTAGCTTCAAGTAAACGTTTACATATGTTCGTAAGTATATAGCATTAAGAGATCTTACAATGTCATAAAAGGAACAGGACATCAGAGACTACTCTAGCAGCATCGGTATTTCATAAACCATACTAAAAAGCTTCATTCCGCTCTAATTGCACATTTCTATGTCCACATGCACTCTGAAGTACCTGATATTCAGCTTTTCATGTGGTTTTCATGATACCAATTTTCTTGGAGGTCCAGTAGTGTATTTTCATGTTTGGTTCTTTATTATGGTATAAATGTCAATCATTGCAGAAAATGAAAATTTGCCCTTGAAATTGAACAAAGTTGAAAGTGCAAATAGTGCCGAATGAAACACTTCGTTTCAAATAAACTAACTGCCTCAGTGGAAAAAACATTAATAGAATCAAATTTCTCTATAAAACAGACAGAAATAGCTTCATTAAGACATTAATGGTTGATTGCTAATAATGTGGAAATAATATAAAATCAGAAAATTGAAACTACTAACTTATTTTCATTCTTTCATGGTTATGAGAATGTATATTAATTCACTTGATGGCTCCCAGCCACATAAATCTGTTTTGATATAATTTGACATGGGAACTGTAAACGAAGAGACCAGAAATATTACGAAGACACGAAACATATACACGGGTCACATGGGGAAGGAGGGGCCCCCCCCCCCCCTCCCCCCACTATAACTCAGCTTGCTCTGCGCATGCACGGAACTGGCCGCTTGGGTGCGCCAGAAAAATTTTTCCGGGTAGCATTTGGCTACTTGCTGCTACTGCTCATACAGCAAACAGCCACGCTTCAATTAGCCAGAAACGGGAGAAAGGCACTGCTCATACGTGAATTCAGCTCTGCGCATGTGCACGAGCCCGCTGGTAACTGCTCAAATGAACCTTGAGTCGTGCACCTTTTTCAATATATTACAATATTTCACATGATATAAATATTTTTTAGAAATATGTAACGGTGTCAATTGAATAGAAACCTAGTATGCATTTTCTGTGATAAAAATCAGATCCATACTCCCAATAGTTTGAGAAGGCTTTTGAACTAAAATGCACATAAGCAATAGGATGTCCCAAATCACAACATAAATTACATTCTTTTTCCTTAAATTTAATGCTCTTCCCTACTTAAATAACACTTCAAGATCTTTGCCTGAATAACACAATTTATAATGATGATTTACAAAAGAAAATATGGGTTTACAGATTGATAAAAAGTCAATATAAGACACTGATGTCAAAATGTAACATGAGTCGTCACCATGGAATCTCCCTGATGTACTCCTTCTTTCCAAAATACAATATGAAATGTCAATTATATTGAGATTTGGTGACTATAGTGGCCAGGGGAGATGCAACAATTCAATCCTCGAGCTCATAAAATCTGTCCTGGATGATTTAAGCAGTGTGAACAGGGGCCCTGTCATCTTGGAACACAGCGTCTCCATTGGGGAACAAACATACCACTTGATGGGCCTGATCAGCCAAGATGGTCATATAACCCACAGCAGTAATGTAAGTAAACATGAGACCCATAGAATACCACAATATGGCTGTCCAAATAGAGCACTGCAGCCCACAGGATTGGTTGAAACCTTCATTTATGTTGAAGCAGTCATTTCTCGCAGGGTTTCCACATTTTTTATCCATCCCCTTTATTTACAATTGTAGTATATGATGGTCTTACGATCACCGATTCCCTGTTCTACATTAATGGAGTCCAAATGTTTGAGCCTGTTTGTGACCAAGATGTGTAAAATGTTACCCTTATGAGCTGGTTCTCTGATTGACAGCTCAAGGTAATTTTCGGATAAGGCATTTAGAACAATTTCACGGAAGCTCAAAATTTAGTGTGAACGTCAATGTGAGATGCTTTTACTAGTTTCCACAATGAAACATTGTCTCAAAATATGGCAGAAAACCCAAAGAGATTCTAGTCATATGTAAAGGACACCACTGACAAAAAAAAACACAATCAATACCACCAGTGCGCGACAGCGATGGAAATGTTACCGATGATGGTGCCACTAAAGCGGAGTTACTAAATACAGTTTTCCGTAACTCCTTCACGAAAGAAGACAAAGTAAATATTCCAGAATTCGAAACCAGAACAGCTGTTAGAATGAGTGACATAAAAGTAGATATCTTAGATGTTGCGAAACAACTCAAATCACTTAAGAAAAGCAAGTCTTCCGGTCTAGATGGTATACCAATCAGGTTCCTTTCAGAGTATGCAGGCACAATAGTGCCTTTAGTAGCAATCATATACAACTGCTCACTTGACGAAAGGTCTGTTCATAAAGATTGGAAAGTAGCACGGGTCACACCAATATTCAAGAAAGGAAATAGGAGTAACCAACTGGATTACAGTCCCATATCACTGACCTCAATTTGCAGTAGGATTTTGGAGCATACACTGTACTCGAACATTATGAATCACCTTGAAGAAAATGAATTATTGATACATAACCAACACGGATTCAGAAAATGTCGTTCTTGTACAACACAGCTAGTTCTTTATTCCCATGAAGTAATGAGTGCTGTCGACAAGGGATCTCAGATCAATTCCATATTCCTATATTTCCAGAAGGCTTTTGATACCGTTCCTCACAAGTGACTATGAATCAAATTGCGTGCATATGGAGTATCATCTCAGTTGTGTGACTGGATTTATGATTTCCTCTCACAGAGGTCACAGTTCATAGTGATAGACGGTAAATCATCGAGTAGAACAGAAGTGATAACTGGCGTTCCACAAGGTAGCGTCATAGGCCCTCTGCTGTTCCTGATTTACATAAATGACCTAGGTGATAATCTGAGCAGCTCCCTTAGATTGTTTGCAGATGACGCTGTAATTCTCCATCTCGTAAAATCATCAGACAATCGATTCCAATTACAAAATGATCTAGAGAGAATTTCTGTATGGTGCGAAAAGTGCAACAGCACTAAACAAAGAAAAGTGTGAGGTCATCCACACGGGTACTAAAAGAAATCCGATAAATTTTGGATATAAGATAAATCACACAAATCTAAGAGCTGTCAATTCAATTAAATACCTAGGAAATACAATTACAATTGGTAAGACACACATAATATTGTGGGAAAAGGAAACAAAGACTGCGTTTTGTTAGCAAAACACTTAGAAGATGTGACACCCACTAAAGAGACAGCTTACATTACACTTGTCCGTCCTCTGCTGGAATATTGCTGCGTGGTGTGGGATCCTTACCAGGTAGGATTGACGGAGGACATCTAAAAAATGCAAAGAAGGGCAGCTCGTTTCATGTTATCGCGCAAATATGGGTGAGAGTGTTACTGATATGATACGCGAGTTAGGGGTGGCAGTCACTGAAACAAAGGCGGTTTTCTTCGCGGTGAGATCTATTTATGAAATTTCAATCACCAACTGTCTCTTCCGAATGCGAAAATATTTTGTTGACATCGACCTATGCAGGGAGAAAGGATCATCATAATAAAATAAGAGAAATCAGAGCTCAAACAGAAAGATTTAGGTGTTCCTTTTTCCCATGCGCCATTCAAGAGTGGAAAGGTAGAGAAGTAGTATGAAAATGGTTCGATGAATCCTCTGCCAGGTACTTATGTGTGAATTGCAGAGTAACCATGAAGATGTAGATTTCACGCGATTCCCTGTGCCATCTACTTGCCCTAACAATTGAGTCTCCCATTCTATAGTCCATAAGTTGAAACCTCTGTCCTATTCTCTCACATGACCATGAAATTTAAATGAAATCTTAGTCAAGTTTTTGCAGGAAAGTTCTACCACTACTGCTCCTGTGTCAAAAGTTCTATAAAAGCAACTGATTACCTTTAATACTTATCTTCAACCACATTATTTCACAGTCAAATACTGTACTAATCTCAATACATATTATTGTATTGTTTATGGTTACAGACACGTCTCCAACTCCAACATCAAACAATCTCTGCAATAATGATTCCATTAGAAATTTACAATTTCATTACTGATAACATCTGGTTTCAGTCAGTTACCTGACCCTGAAACTTTGCAGACATTATTACCATTACAACAACAACTAGCTCTGTGAGCTTTCCATGGACACTTCTGCATGAACTAATACTATATTAAAATTCTATTTGTCAAATCTGCCATGACAAATGCTACTTCCTGTTATTAATGGGGCTGATATTCTCCTCCTTTGAATTTATAGTACAATTTATCAGGCCTATGGAGGGATGAGAGATTTCTCTGTTCTCGGAACAATGTTTCTACCCCACTCAATAACGCAACTAGCAATGTTTAAGTGCTGATGATGGCCTCTGAACCCAGGCGACACGCATAATTTGTGCCAACATGAACCATGATTCACAGCTGGTTGCACCCAATGTACTCAATCATTGCCAGCAAAGCCTCCTCCACGTCTTTGGACACTGGGTTTTGTTCCTGACCTGCTTGACCTAGGCAGCCCAATCACTTTCCTAATGTTGAAGCTCCCACTGACGAGCAATCTCACCATCTTCACTTGCCCAGACCTTTCAGAAAGTCTGTCCCCCAATCCCAACAGCTGAGGTGCCCCACACTGCTTAGATGTACTTTCAACAGTGGGCAAGATCACAAACCTCTTTTCAAAGCATAAAGCCAAGTGGCCAGTGCCAATTTTTGCCTTCCTCCAAGAGATTCAAGAACCCATTACTATTCGCCGTTCACACTAAGGTGAATGTAGACCAGCCAGGCGAGGACATAAGAAGGTGCTGAGGCCTCAGAGATCCCAGACAATAATATACAAACAAAACATGCCATAGCTTTTGCCTCAACGCTACCGTAGTCCATTGTAGCAGTGTGAAACCCAATTAACATTACATGTGCAGCTTCCCACTGTTTGTGGACAGCGGCCAATTTAACCTTTAACCTGCATTTTGTCTATGCAACAAGGAATACAACACTAACCTAAGCAATCACTAGATGCAATCTTAGTACTATTACTTCTGGGTATCAATCCACTACTATTCACTTCTATGCAGAAGCATGTGAGAAAAAGACTAAATTAAAATGCTATGTAGAAACAGTAACTGCTGTTGGCTGTTGCACTAACTTCTGTGGCTGAAGCTACTGAAGCTCCAATGTTATGTTTATAGTCAATGATAGAGTACGTACTATAATTTCTATCATTTAGCTGGAACTGAAATTATTTAGGCTGTAGATAAAAGTTTGTACGAATCAAAGATATGGAATGAAATGTCGCGTGGCTAGGGCCTCCCGTCAAGTAGACAGTTGCCTGGTGCAAGTCTTTTTAGCTGACGCAATTCTCGGTGACTTGCATGTCGATAGGAATGAGATGGTGATGAGGACAACACAACACCCAGTCCCTGAGTGGAGAAAATCTCCAACCCAGCCGGGAATCGAACCCAGGCTTCTTTGCATGGCATTTCATCACACTGACCACTCAGCTATTGAGACAGACAATCAAAGATATAATGACTACCTTCAAAAATGAACTTGTGCACTTATCTGTATCCGCGAGGATGCCATGTCTCTCTTACGCAAGACCTGAAGTATCCACATGCCAGTTCCATGTCTCCAGAATAACACTTACAATCACTGTAGAGGCATGTGACTTTCCTAGCTGCATTAATTACTATGACTCCTTTGGGGTGATGTTTATTTTAAAACAGTGAACGTATCTACAAGACTGAAACTAGTTTCTGCATCAAAAGGGGTGTGTGAGGCAAAAAGAATGGAGCCTAACATGCCATCAACACTGAGGCTGTCAGAGAAAGAAGACGTGTTCAGATTAGAAAAGTATGGGAAAGGAAATCAACCATGTCCTTCTAAAAGGATCTATCCTGGCAACAGAAACCACGGAATGTCTAAATCTGGGTGGCCAGACAGCTAAGAATCCAGTTTCTTAATCACTGCATCAACTAGTTCTGTAAGATGAAAAAGGTGTATTATTAAATTGTGCAGGTGGTGAAGTAGCCACTGTTCTTACCAATGCAGACAAAACTGATACAGAAAACAGATAAAGAATGTGATACCCAGGTAGGGAAACTGCTATTCCTCTTGGAGATGTAAGAGTTAATATTACATATACTTTTATTTAAAAACTGCTCAGCAGGAGAGTAATGGTATAGAAGGTATATAAATTATAAGTTTATGTTGTTAAAGGCATCTAAACTCTGGAGGAATAGTGGAAAGATGCAAAACACAGATGTTGCTAACAGCAAAAAGCTGTCACGCATGGATATATTTTCAATGGAAGTGGATTTTCCTAAAGGCATTATGGCCACAAACGAATACTGTTTAGCAAGGGTTCCTTCCATGAAACAGATAAGGTATCTAGCGTCATGTTTGTTTTTACTATTATGGTAATCATTTCTTTCCTTCTCTACATTTTTATTTGTGTACAAGAAATTGAAGTACAAAACAATGAGTTTTGAACAGCATACTTTCAGGAATTATCTGTACTACAAAAACTGTCTGAATGAAGTATTTATAATACAATACAGCCATGGCAAAGTCATGAAGGAGGCACGGGACCATATTGAAAAATACGCACAATCTGCAAAATCCTGGATAGATCACCGAGGGAAAAGACATTGACTGAATGCAAAAATCTGATTTTTCATTCCTTATTTGAAATAACTGAAACTAAAATTCACACAATAAGTGTTGAACAAAGATTTAAAGAGCATAAACATTAAACACAACTCAAAAAGCCAACTAAATCAACTGTCACAGAAATGCAGCTTGCCTACGAGCCTGAAACAAAAATATGAAGATACAGGAATCTGGTGCAAGTAACAAAGTTTCTCAGACAGTGTAATAAAGATAGCAATTTAGATTCAAGTGACAGGAAAATTTAACTAATGGAGACACAGTCTTTAACTTAAGTAAATCATGGGAACTAGCATTTAGGTTGCTAAAATTGCATTGGAAAAAATATCAATGCTCCCCCCCACCCCCCGCCATATAGTGGCTATTCGATTGGTTTTGGTACAGGGTATGTCTTATGTCATTTTCCTGGCATAGCTTTTCAGATGATTGTGAATTTCTGTTGACTCAAATATCAGCAAGAAACAATCACCACGGCAGTGCACAGCTTCTCCCAGTCATAGCTTAGTTGGAGTCCAAACAGTAAACAATGAAATATGCACTCGGCATACTATTAATACATACGATTAATACATCTGATGAAGTACTACACTATTGGCCATTAAAATTGCTACACCATGAAGGTGACGTGCTACATGCGCGAAATTTAACCGACAGGAAGAAGATGCTGTGATATGCAAATGATTAGCTTTTCAGAGCATTCAAACAAGGTTGGCGCCGGTGGCGACACCTAAAACATGCTGACATGAGGAAAATTTCCAACCGATTTCTCATACACAAACAGCAGTTGACGGGCATTGCCTGGTGAAACGTTGTTGTGATGCCTCGTGTAAGGAGGAGAAATGCGAACCATCACGTTTCCGACTTTGATAAAGATTGGATTGTAGCCTATCGCGATTGAGGTTTATCGTATTGCGACATTGCTGCTCGCGTTGGTCGGGATCTAACGACTGTTAGCAGAATAAGGAATCGGTGGGTTCAGGAGGGTAATACAGAACGCCGTGCTGGATCCCAACAGCCTCGTATCACTAGCAGTCGAGGTGACAGGCATCTTATCCGCATGGCTGTAATGGAGTCAACAGATGGGGACATTTGCAAGACAACAACCATCTGCACCAACAGTTCAACAACGTTTGCAGCAGCATGGACTATGAACTCTGAGACCATGGCTGTGGTTACCCTTGACACTGCATCACAGACAGGAGCGCCAGCGATGGTGTACTCAACGGCGAACCTGGGTGCACAAATGGCAAAACGTCATTTTTTCAGATGAATCCAGGTTCAGTTTACTACATCAAGATGGTCACATCTGTGTTTGGTGACATCGCAGTGAACGTACATTGGAAGTGTGTATTCGTCATCGCCATACTGGCGTATCACCCGGTGTGATGGTATGGGGTGCCACTGGTTACACATCTCAGTCACCTCTTGTTCGCATTGACGGCAATCTGAACAGTGGACGTTACATTTCAGATGTGTTACGACCCCTGGCTCTACCCTTCATTCGATCCCTGCAAAACCCTACATTTCAACAGGATAATGCACGACCACACATTCTCCAGATCTCTCACTATTGAAAACGTCTGGTTAATGTTGGCCGAGCAACTGGCTCGTCACAATGTGCCAGTCACTGCTCCTGATGATGTGCATGGACAGCTGTACCTGTACACGCCATCCAAGCTCTGTTTGACTCAATGCCCAGGTGTATCAAGATTGTTATTACGGCCAAAGGTGGTTGTTGTGGGTACTGATTTCTCAGGATCTATGCACCCAAATTGCGAGAAAATGTAATCACACATGTCACTTCTAGTATAATATATTTGTCCAATGAATACCCATTTGTTGTTGTTGTTGTGGTCTTCAGTCCTGAGACTGGTTTGATGCAGCTCTCCATGCTACTCTATCCTGTGCAAGCTTCTTCATCTCCTAGTACCTACTGCAACCTATATCCTTCTGAATCTGCTTGGTGTATTCATCTCTTGGTCTCCCTCTATGATTTTTACCCTCCAAGCTGCCCTCCAATACTAAATTGGTGATCCCTTGATGCCTTAGAACATGTCCTACCAACCGATCCCTTCTTCTAGTCATGTTGTGCCAAAAAGCTTCTCTTCTCCCCAATCCTATTCAACACCTCCTCATTAGTTATGTGATCTACCCATCTAATCTTCAGCATTCTTCTGTAGCACCACATTTCGAAAGCTCCTATTCTCTTCTTGTCTAAACTATTTAACGTCCATCTTTCAGTTCCATACATGGCTACACGCCATTCAAATACTTTTATAAACGACTTCCTAACACTTAAATCTATACTCGATGTTAACAAATTTCTCTTCTTCAGAAATGCTTTCCTTCCCATTGCCAGTCTACTTTTTATATCCTCTCTACTTCGACCATCATCAGTTATTTTGCTCCCCAAATAGCAAAACTCCTTTACTACTTTAAGTGTCTCATTTCCTAATCTAATAGCCTCAGCATCACCCGACTTAATTCAACTACATTCCATTATCCTTGTTTTGCTTTTGTTGATGTTCATCTTATATCCTCCTTTCAAAACACTATCCATTCCGTTCAACTGCTCTTCCATGTCCTCTGCTGTCTCTGACAGAATTACAATGTCATCAGCGAATCTCAACGTTTTTATTTCTTCTCCATGGATTTTAATACCTACTCCGAATTTTTCTTTTGTTTCCTTCACTGCTTGCTCAATATACAGATTGAATAACATCGGGGTGAGGCTACAACCCTGTCGCACTCCCTTCCCAGCCACTGCTTCCCTTTCATGCACCTCAACTCTCATAACTGCCATTTGGTTTCTATACAAATTGTAAATAGCCTTTCGCTCCCTACATTTTACCCCTACCACCTTCAGAATTTGAAAGAGAGTATTCCAGTCAACATTGTCAAAAGCTTTCTCTAAGTCTACAAATGCTAGAAATGTAGGTTTGCCTTTCCTTAATCTAGCTTCTAAGATAAGTCGTAGCGTCCAGTATTGCCTCACGTGTTCCAATATTTCTACGGAACCCAAACTGATCTTCCCCAAGGTCAGCTTCTACTTGTTTTTCCATTTGTCTGTAAAGAATTCGTGTTAGTATTTTGCAGCTGTGAGTTATTAAACTGATAGTTCGGTAATTTTCACACGTGTCAACACCTGCTTTCTTTGGGATTAGAAAAATTATATTCTGCTTGAAGTCTGAGGGAATTTCGCCTGTCTCATACATGTTGCTCAACAGATGGTAGGGTTTTGTCAGGATTGGCTCTTCAAAGGCCGTCAGTAGTTCTAATGGAATGTTGTCTGCTCCCGGGGCCTTGTTTCGACTCAGGTCTTTCAGTGCTCTGTCAAACTCTTCACACAGTATCATATCTCCCATTCACCTACATCTACATCCTCTTCCAATTCCATAATATTGTCCTCAAGTACATCACCCTTGTATAGACCCTCTGTATACTACTTCCACCTTTCTGCTTTCCCTTCTTTGCTTAGAACTTTGTTTCCATCTGAGCTCTTGATATTCATACAAGTGGTTCTCTTTTCTCTAAAAGGTCTCTTTAATTTTCCTGTAGGCAGTATCTATCTTACCCCTAGTGAGATAAGCCTCTACATCCTTGCATTTATCCTCTAGCCACCCCTGCTTAGCCATTTTGCACTTCCTGTCGATCTCATTTTTGAGATGTTTGTATTCCTTTTTGCCTGCTTCATTTACTGCATTTTTATATTTTCTCCTTTCATCAATTAAATTCAATATTTCTTCTGTTACCCAAGGATTTCTACTAGCCCTCGTCTTTTTACCTACTTGTTCCTCTGCTGCCTTCCCTACTTCATCCCTCAAAGCTACCCATTCTTTTTCTACTGTATTTCTTTCCCCCATTCCTGCCATTTGTTCCATTATTCTCTCCCTGAAACTCTATACAACCTCTCGTTTAGTCTGTTTATCCAGGTCCCATCTCCTTAAATTCCCACCTTTTTGCAGTTTCTTCAGTTTTAATCTACAGTTCATAACCAATAGATTGTGGTCAAAGTCGACATCTGCCCCTGGAAATGTCTTACAATTTAAAACCTGATTCCTAAATCTCTGTCTTACCATCATATAATCTATCTGAAATCTGTCAGTATCTCCAGGCTTCTTCCATGTATACAACCTTCTTTTATGATTCTTGAACCAAGTGTTAGCTATGATTAAGTTGTGCTCTGTGCAAAATTCTACCAGGTGGCTTCCTCTTTCATTTCTTACCCCCAATCCATATTCACCTACTATGTTTCCTTCTCTCCCTTTTCCTACTGACGAATTCCAGTCACCCATGACTATTAAATTTTCATCTCTCTTCACTACCTGAATAATTTCTTTTATCCCATCATACATTTCTTCAATTTTTTCGTCATCTGCAGAGCTAGTTGGCATATAAACTTGTACTACTGTAGTAGGCATGGGCTTCGTGTCTATCTTGGCCAATATAATACGTTCACTATGCTGTTTGTAGTAGCTTACCCGCACTCCTATTGTTTTATTCATTATTAAACCAACTCCTGCATTACCCCTATTGGACTTTGTATTTATAACCCTGTATTCGCCTGACCAAAAGTCTTGTTCCTCCTGCCACCGAACTTCACTAATTCCCACTATACCTAACTTTAACATATCCATTTCCCTTTTTAAATTTTCTAACCTACCTGCCCGATTAAGGGATCTGACATTCCACACTCCGATCCGTAGAATGCCAGTTTTCTTTCTCCTGATAATGACGTCCTCTTGAGTAGTCCCCGCCTGGAGATCCGAATGGGGGACTATTTTACCTCCGGAATATTTTACCCAAGAGGACGCCATCATCATAAACCATACAGTAAAGCTGCATGCCCTCGGGAAAAATTACGGCTGTAGTTTCCCCTTGGTTTCAGCCGTTCGCAGTACCAGCACAGCAAGGCCGTTTTGGTTAGTGTTACAAGGCCAGATCAGTCAATCATCCAGACTGTTGCCCCTGCAACTACTGAAAAGGCTGCTGCCCCTCTTCAGGACCCACGCGTTTGTCTGGCCTCTCAACAGATACCCCTCCATTGTGGTTGCACCTACGGTACAGCTATCTGTATCGCTAGGGCACGCAAGCCTCCCCACCAACGGCAAGGTCCATGGTTCATGGGGGGAATACCTGTTTATCATCTGCATTTCTTCTTGGTGTAGCAATTTTAATGGCCAGTAGTGTATATGCACCACCTAACATGATACTCCATGTAGGAGCAGCTGTAAGGAATTCTGCCACTGGGGCGTCAAGGTAGACTGCACAGACAGTAGTTGAAATACCATATAAACAGGCAATGGCAACTCTGTTACTTAGCTACAGACATGTAAAACAACAGAATGGATGGCTAAACCATTTTTTCTGAGCTTTTGCGAGTAGTTTGATATGAACAACTGAATAAATAAGCTATATTAAACAAAATTGAAGGACAGATCACATCTGCAGGGAAGACAACTAAATTAGGAGCATAATTTGTCCCTTACTTTTATATTACTTATACAAAAGCCTTAGTTTAAGTTGAAGCATTATCAGCAACTGTTGTTTTATTCATAATCCCTGTTATACTTGATTATCAATATTCTTCTGTATTACTACATATTACTTGTTGAAAGCATGACAAATGCTCACATATCTCAGATGATTATCATAAAAGTGATGTCACTTAGAAAGAGGAGAGGAAGGGTGCTGACAGTACGATTCAAGTAGGCCCCATCCCATACACTGACTCTCACAGTGCGAGGAGCAGTTTGGAGACGGGGCACCTCCCTCACAGTCAAGCACCACCTCCCTCACACAGTGCAGCCCCTCTACTTTGCTCTTCACAGTGACTGACTACAAATACATGTGAGAAACACCATGCTAACAGACATTTAAAAATTTTGTGTATTCCAATATGAAACTGGTATAACATAGCAATGTTCCTGATAACAACATTTCAATAGTCATATTTAATGCTACAAATCACACAATGACTAAATGGAAGTGCTTTCAGCCATGCCCACACTAAAACACTACTATACACCGCACCACTGACAGCTAAAGTTGGAGCCAATCACACAAAAAAACTATTTGTCTGAAGCCTTCTAACCTCTGTCAGTTCGGAACTTGGGAGTTCAAGATAAAGTGTATTCACAGACTTACACTATAATATCCCACTAGTTGAAATACATGCATGTTCTTAAAACAAGCACAGCGTGCTATTTAGCATTATTTTGAAGTAACTTTAAAAGCTGATAATAGTAAACAAGGTTTTTGAAACTGTCACTTACAGAAATAGGTGGGGCACCGTTGTATCACCTCATAGAAAACACATTTACTTTAAATAGACTATCCCAGCCCAAAGGATGATGATCAAGAGTCAACAGTTTCACACTAATAATTATGAAACTAATGAATTATTTGCCAACATTCAACTTACTTTACAGGATAATAACAAAAATGCTCTACATTTTACAAATATTCATTAATATCCTTTAATAAACATGGCAATCAAATTATGTCGAAGTCACGTTTCACGACAAGTTCTGGAATCCTGGGCTCGAACAAGAGACAGACTGTAATCATGGCAGAACCAAAGGGGGTCAGGAGGGGGAGGGGGTGTGAAACCACACCATATTAACTATGGGGAGAGAAATCACACAATAAACCCAGTTTCAATGCTGGCAAAAGTGGGCTAAAACCACTGTTGTTTGAAGTCCCTCTGTAAATCAATCAATCAGCCTCCTTTAGAATTTAATATCAGTTGTCTACTATAATATCAGAAGCACAACACACTGTAGCCATGATCATGAGAAGCTTTCAGTTTGTATTCAATAACAATTAGAACTCTTCTTGAAGATCCAGAATAGTCGCGTGTTACTATCGTTCATTTCATGGTCATGTTACAATCTTTCATACTATATACTGCAGCAATATATTAATTAATGTTTAAGATGATGTAAGAAAGTAAGTTGCACCGACTCATCTTAAAGGATACATTCCGTTTTACCTTGTTGCATTTCGTGCCAAAGACAACTTGTCTGTCGCTCAGCCACTGCGAACAAAACACCTTGTTCATGTTATTAAGAGATACAGAATATTCTTTAAACATTTCATGTGTAAGTATGTGACGTGAAGCATATTCAGCACGCACACATCTGGTGTCATTCCCACCCAGCTCACGTCCTCTCACAAAGTCCACAAAATTGTACGAAGTTCGAAGAATTTCTTTCTCGGCAACAGCGTTATCTTCCTCATCTGAGCCTTCATAGACGACGAAATCCTCTGGCTTGTCCGGTTTACGTGCTCTTTCAAGTCGTATCGTCCGCAGACGAGAATGCCACTCTTCCAAGCGAGTAGGTGTAGCGCATGGTGGTCTGGTTCCATAAATTGGAACTCGCTGAGTATGTGCCATGGCTTGTAGTGCGGCTTTTTGGTTTATGTTTGTGTTTAAACCATTTGTAACCTGCAAACAATAAGTTTGTATTATACTTACGAGGTTCCGTTGACGGATAAGAGCATCAACAAGCCAACAAAGAAATGTTATTACCTAAACAAAGTTCTCCGTCGGCGAATATTAGAATCCGAGGCATTGCATTTCATTCTATGTCTTTGCTGTTATGGATTTCCTTATTTTTAATAAACAGCATTACACAAACTACTACAAAACTATACCAACAAACGTTTCTATGCATCGATACATCGATCTATCGACACGTAGTGCCATCGATGTCGAATCTCACCTGAGGCATCAAATGACATGTGTCAACCCGGGTTTCCACGCATGGTCTTCTTACATACGAGCATTCTCCCACCACCACTCGCGTTAATCAACTTAAACGTTGTGGAAACACTCTACTTGCGCACTGTCATGACAACGTACGTGCAAGCTACGAAAGTTGAAAGATATTTTTGCACGACGTCGCTTCCCCCCATCGCTTCAGCAACAGCTGATAGATGGCTCTGCGCCGTTTAGTCCGACAGCGTAGATTAGAATCGTTTGTTTATGTACGTGGAAAGTTTGCGTCATGCCAGAACAATATGCTTAGTCTTCTACTAAGTAAATAAATACCTTATAAAATTCTGAAACAGTCCGACTGAAATGTTGTTCTAGTATTCAGGAACTCCTTATAATTACTTAATTGCAAAAGGTAGCACACCATCGTTTGAAGTGACGAAATGGATTAACATTAGAACCGCCGGAACTAGTACTATACTTAGAATCGCCGATGTGGTCAAAGTGACCACTTTCTTTGTAAGTACATGCTGTGCTGTTTAATGTAAATGTAAATATTAATGACCTTGATAACAATGTATCACTTTAATTACGTTTAATAACAATATTGTATTTTACAACAACAATGGGAACATAATATTACTACTATTAAAGAACATAGCTCACAATATTTATCTACAACCATACTAATTGTACTGCAGTAGTTTTAAAATTAATAGAAATTAATCTTACTGGAGAAACTAAGTACCCATGAATATGTTAAGAGAAAGACCATTAACAAAAATTATGACCATGTATAGTACCTAATCCTACTTACAAGCATTACAAACTACTGTCTTTATTACTTTATATGTATACGGCCCACAAACATATCTCTTGCATTTACTGCACACTTCATTTGTCTTGTTTCTGCATTTCCTCGTTTGGCATTGTTATCTTACTTTCGCAGGAATTTCCGCCTCTTCTCCATCGTCCTTTTCTTCCTTTTCTTTTCCATCCCTTGGCATCCTTTCCTGATTTCTGGTTTCCATATAGGCTCTACGTAATTATTCTGCTAGATTTAGGATGAAATTCCTCCTACTTATTTTGATCCCTGTCACTAGCTTGAAAATGATCCATGCGTTGATGGCTGCTAAATCAAGGATACTGTGAAATACGTGTACAGGCCATCGACGAGTACCAGAGCGGACAGAATATTTCCTCGTCATCTGGTCCAAGACATCTGCAGCAAATTTTGTGCTACTGTAGAAGCTCACTGTTTCGGGAAGGTGTTTCGAATTATTTCGTATTTCAACATCTGTGTGCATGGTGATATACAGAAGAACATTTTTCTTCTTTTTCCCTTGGTAAACAGTCAGAGTACCACCTTCCCTTTTCAAGAGAACAGACATATAAAGAGAAGTTTTCATTTTTTTTTATAGTGTTTGGAATTTCTTTTCTTGCACGGTTGATAGTGCCGACAAGACTAGTTTTCTCTTTTTCCAGTCTCTCCCCAAGTGTGACCGTAGTGAAAAAATTATCACTAGTCACATTTCGCCCCTTATAGCGATATGGAGCTACCAACTTCATTACTACTTGTTCTGGAAGTTTCCCATTAGGTGCCCTCTGTTCGTTCTTTCCTACGTAAGGGAACCCATTACAAAGATATTTTGTTTCTACATCCGCTAGAAGCCAGGATTTGATTCCGAATTTATCAGGCTTATTCGGCATATACTGCAAATACGGACACCTGGTTCTGCTGGGGAAAAGTTGTTTGTCCACAGTGACATTTGATCCAGGTATGTATTTCAACTGACAGTTTACTATAAAATGGTTCCAAGTAGTTGATATAAGTGCAAATTTGTCACTTTTCAAACGTTCCGACCGTGTATTTTTTTTTCATCAAACCACAGATATTTCAAAATTTCTCGAAACCCGTTTCTGCTCGTTGTGTCAGTGAAAAATGGGGCTCCCCACTTTTTCGACCACAACTCATCTACTTCAATACATCTGGCACCTAGTGCACCACGAACATATAATAAAGCAAGAAATGCATCTAATTCTTCTAAACGCAAACTCCAGGAATCATTTCCAAGAAGCCGTTGTGCCTCTGCTTCTGTGCATTTCAACATTGATTGATCAACTAAAAGGCGCCAGGCACTCGAAACATTATCATTTGAGACGTGCCACTTTACGTGTGGAGTAGGTCCCCATGTTTCTTTCAATATATTCTGTTGACCTATCCTACCTGGAGTAGTAACACTGAAGTCTGCTACAGTCCACTCCTTGATCCTGTCCTTCCCCAGGAGTTTTGAGCCAGGTTCTGGAAGTGAACCCTCACTTCATTCTCCTCTTCTATGTCGATTCTGTATTGGTCCACTTATAGGAGGTGCAGTTCTTTTTTTACCCAGGGTAGGTCCTTCTCTACCATTGTTTATATTACTGCTTGGCCCTGGTTCAGCAACTGCCTGATGAAAGAGACAATTAGAAAGCTACAACTCATTATAAAGATAACATACCACACAATAAAATTGCAGTAACAGAAGTAGCAGTAGAAGTGTCAGCTCAGTTATAATAGTGATCATTATTTATATAGTAATAATAATAATAATAACAATAATAATAATATAAGTGAATGTAAATTACCTTCATCTTCAGTCTTGGAGCTGTCATTCTCCACATTAGTGACGGGTTGGTAATCTTCATCTGCAGAATCTTCCACAAGATCCCCAACTTCAGGATCATTTTCAGCATCCGATTCATACAAAAGTGTGACAATTTCTTCATCTGAAAGTGGCCGTGGCCATGGTTTGTATCACTGTGACATCTGAGCCATGTCTACTGCTCTGAGACCAGTACTCAAATAATCAGTCTTGTTTATGCGAAACCCAATAGCAAAACAATAAATGACATATTGCATTGTTGAGCTTTTAAATTCAAACAATGCGCATAAACTTCAGTAACCAACATATTTAGTACATTCAACAATAATAGCATTGTTGCTAAAAATAAATCCGGGGAGTGACGCACAACAATCTTTAAATAATATGTTTTCAAATATACATGTAATGTGGTCAAAGTGACCACTCAGCGGTTTTAAGTATAAGTGGTCATTCATAGAAACCTAATGAAGATAAAATAAATATTGGACTATTTATATGATTACATAAACGTCTAGGAAAAGTCATGAGCTCACAACAGCATAGATTAGAAATTGACCGAATAATAACATATTAAAATATAAAAAGTGGTCAAATTGACCACTCGGCGGTCCCAGTGTTAAGACGAATTGAAATGTATAGTATTATCTTTCTGATGTTTGCATTTCAGCAGAACAGACAATACTATGAAAGTATTTTTTATTTCAGTGTAATGATAAAAACTGTTTGTTTAGAATGGTAGAGAAGTAGCTTACAGGGTGGTTCGATGAGCTCTCTGCCACACTTCATTCTGAACTGCAGAGTAATCATGTAGATATAGTATTTTAGAGAAAATATTAAAGTGAAATGGAAATTTATTTGTGGCTTTGGGGATTTAAAGTTACTGTTGCCCTTCTTAAATTCCTACATAAATATAACAGAGTTTGTTTTGTCACTATCATTCCACATGGGACACACCATTTCGTAAACTATTAGGGAGTTCAATATTCCAAAATGCACAGTGTCAAGAGTGTGCGAGAATACCAAACATCAGCCGTTACCTCTCACCACAGACAACACAGTGATCAATGGCGTTCACTTAACGAGCGAGAGCAGCAGCTTTTGTGTAGCATTTTCAATACTTACAGACAACACTGGGTGAAATAACCGCAGAAATCAATGTTGAATGTACGATGAACATATCTGTTAGGACAGTGCGGCGTTAATGGGCTATGGTAGGAGATGACCAACATGGGTGCCTTTGCTGACAGCACGACATCATCTGCAATGCCTCCTCTGTTCTTGTGACCATATCAGTTGGAGCATAGTGATTAGAGGACCTTGGTGTGGTTAGATGAGTCTCGATTTCAGTTTGTAAGAGCTGACCCCACGAATCTATGGACCCAGGTTGTCAACAAGATACTATGCAAGCTGGTGGTTGGTCCATAATTGTGTGGGCTGTGTTTATACAGAATGGACTGGGTCCTCTTGTCCACATGAACGGATCATTGACTGGAATGGTTATGTTCAGCTGCATAGAGGCCATTCGCAGCCATTCATGGACTTTGTGTTTCCAAACAACAACGGGATTTTTATGAATGACAGTGCACCATGCCAATGGGCCACAGTTGTTTGCGACTGGTTTCAAGAACATTCTGGACAATCCAAGCACCCAACATGACAGCCATCGAACATTTATAGAACATAACCATGATGTCAGTTCAGGCATAAAATTCTGCACCAGCAATACTTTCGGAATTATGGGTGGTTATAGAGGAAGCATGGTTCAATATTTCTGCAGGGGCTTCCAACAACTTGCAGAGTACATGCCACGTCAAGTTGCTGTACTACACCACACAAGTCGAGATCCGACACAGTATTGTCTGCCTCCATAGCTGAGTGGCCAGCATGGCAGAATGCCATGCCCAGGTTTGATTCCTGGCAGGGTCGGAGATTGTCTCTGCTCGGGGACCGGGTGTTGTGTTGCCTTCATCATCATTTCATCCTCATCGACACGCAAGTCGGCGAAGTGGCGTCAACTCAAAAGACTTACACCAGACGACTGGCCTGCCTGACAGGAGATCCTAGCCACACGACATTTCATTTTATTTCAACACAGTATTAGGAGGTATCCCATGAATTTTGTAACCTCAGTGTTTCTCACTGTAAACTGTAATTTAATGCGAGCTGCCATGGCATCCTGCATACTTGCATTATACACTGAGGTAACAAAAGTCATGAGCTACCTCCTAATATCATGTCGGACCTCCTTTTGCCACCACAGGTCTGCAACTCGACCTGTCATGGACGCAGCAAGTCATTGGATGTCCCATGCATAAATATTGAGCCATTCTGCCTCTACATCCGTTCATAACTGCAAAAGTGTTGCTAGTGCAGGATTATGTGTATGAATTGACCTGTCGAATATGTCCCATAAATATTCGATAGTATTCATGGGGTGTCTGTTCTTTTGCATATGTGTGAAACAACGATACCACAAATTCATATAACTGTTTTATAGTTCTAAGTGTCTTATTTACCGTTACATCTTCAGTGTCAATGTTTTCGCTGTCACAGTGAGTGTGGCTCTCCATCCTCCAGAGATGTTGTTACATTGCTTATAGGCATGTCTGTTACATCGTGTCTGCAGGTGTTGTTGTTTTTGAAATACTGTTTTTTAATGCATTTAATTGTGCCCATTCTTCTTTGTCTCTTATTTCTGCGTATGTTTGTTTCTATGTATTGATCTGATGGAATTACATTTTCCTGGAGACATACGAGTCTCAACTTTATCTTCAATGACAATACGAGCTGAAGCAATAAATTAAAAATTATGCTATTGCCAGACTTGAAAGCAGGTGCAGATGTGCTAACCACCACACCACTATATCACTGTGGCTACCACTGTTGCATGGACCACCCCAGTCCAGTGCCCTCCCTAAGACAACTTCAAGTCACACACCTGAGGCACGGGCATGATTTCCCCCTTTTTGTATAAAGCTGGGGTAATATTACAATGTTGCAGAATCTCGGCAATACTGACGATTTCAGGAGGGGAAAATGGGCTGAAGGTATGAACTGAAGTTTATGTTAGGCACGGCACTGGAAGAAGGCAGTCTGCACAGATGTGATAGTCACAACGCTACAGTGCTGTAGTGTTTGGCATGTCTCCCTATTAAGGAGACTGGGGTTTAAGTACTGGCTGTGGAATAGATTTTAATTCGTTGCTTCAGCTTCAATCCTTATTGATGATAAAGATGAGACTCTCACGTCTCTAGGAAGATGTAATTCCATCAAATCAATAGGTCACCTATGCCAGAGATACAGGTAGGATTTTCCCTTTATGTACAAAGCTGGGTGTTACTCTAATGTTGGAGAGCCTCAGCAATACTGACGATGAAACAAGGGGAAAATGGGGTGAAGGTGTGAACTGAAGTTTATGTTCAGGAGGGCAATGGACAGCCACGATGCTATGATGGCGTACTGGTTAGATCATGTGCCTAGTAATTAGCAGACTCGGGTTCAGCTCCTGGTTATGGCACAGATATCAATTCATTCCTTCTATCCTTATGTTTCTGGGTAGTCTTAGCGTAATTCTGTTGTTTGGGTAATGCCTACAGAAGATGACAGTGTGTTCTGGGGAACCATCTTCCATACATGTGCAAGTAGGTGTCTGTGTCAGACTCATGTGGTTTGTGGTTTGAATGTGTGAGGTGAGATCTGTGTCCAGTTAAGAAATGTACCATTCCACCAAATGTGGATTCAGAGGGGGGGGGGGGGCGGAGACATGTGGCCTCCAGACAGTCCCGAAAAGAGAAGAGACTATGAATCTCGGCATAATCAAAATGTTTCTTGCAGGCATCAGGTAATTGTGAGTTCAAAAAACGCAGGAAGCCTGCTATTAACGGGACCAGGTGTGACTTGTTGTGTCATGCGTTCTTGTTTCTTTTTTTCTGACTGCTATAAAAACAATACGATTTGCATGTCCAAAGGAATACGCCCTGTGGTGACTGCAGCCGTTACGAAACATGGTAGACGCATGGTTGACGACATATGGAAGTTTGAGTGTGACCCTGAGTCGTGCACAGAGAGCCAAAAGGCCTAATAGGAGAAAAGTTCACCGAAATTGTCAATGAAGTCTTTCAGGGAAATCCAGTGCCTGCAAAAATCGTGTTGATCCCTAAGAACAGAGGCTGCAAAAAAAGAAACAACCTACTGCCGATTTCACTTTTAAATTCGGATTATAAAGTAATTAATAATTGCTTTACACCATGCATTGCTGTCATCATAGGCCAACAGCAGACTTGTGCTTTTAGAAGGACGATTGTGCAACCTGCGGTTTTGTATTGTGATGTCATTGCACTAACAAAGGCAAGTAATATAAAATGTGGACTGCTTTTCGTAGACTTCCATAAGGCATTTGACCAAATTAATCACAAATACCTGAGAGAGACAATGCGCCGAATGGACTTCCTGCCAAAAACCATCAACCTCATCAAGAACATGGCAATGGGTGTTACTGCACAAATCTCCGTTAACTGTCACTAACAATACAAATTGAAATAAAAAGGGATGTTACCCAAGGAAGCCCCTTATCTATGCTCCTGTTCGTTATATCGCTGGAACCTTTCCTGAGACAGCTGCAGCACAGGCTGACAGGCATTATCATTCAAGGAACAAAGACCATAGTAGGTGCTTATGTGGACGATGTAGGCGTAATCATCAGAGACCAAGCAGATGTGACACAACTAGACATTGTACTTGCAAAATATTGTTCTGTATCAGGTGCGTGGGTAAATGAAAACAAAAGTAAATTTCTAAATATAAAGCGGCTTCCTAACTTGCGCAGTGGGTGGGTGAACCATGTTAATGATCACAAGGCTCTTGGAATAGCATTGACAACTTCCCTTTTAAAAATGATAGCAATAAATTGGTGGGAGGTGGCAAGAAAAATCAAGGGAGCTTTGATTGAAAACTGTCAACGTAGCATAAATTAGTTCCAGAGAATACTGTTTATCAACATGTATATTTTATCCAAGGCCTACTACATAGCACAGTTTTCCCCATCCCATCATTGGTGACGAAGACGATGATGTCCATCTTAGCAAAGTTTTTGTGGAAAGGGGAATTGTTCCGAGTGCCAGTGAAAACAGCAGCGTTGGATCCAAGCAATGGAGGAATGGGACTAACCGACATCAAGTCTAAAGCGAAGGCATTGTATGTCAAACGAACATGGAGCATAATGTGTAACGATCCAGGGTGCATTACAGCAAAACTATACGACATTGCCAGGCCAGAAAGTGTAGAAACGCCGATAAATACACAAAAATAAGTTTTAAACTAAAACATAGGGAATTTTATCTTGAACTAAGCTATCTGAGCAAAAAGCTTTTAAACTTCAAAAACGTTACAGCAAAGGCAATTTTAGCTGAAAGACAGAAACATGAAAGGAAAAATAAAATAGAAAATAAATATGCTGGCCTAGCATGAAATGTGGCCTGGAAAAACATCAGTAGTGATGGTCTTTCGTCTGATGTAGAACAGCGTGGTACAATGTAATCAATAACATCATCAGCACTAATCAGAGTCTCTTTGCCATCGGTTTAAGTGACACTAACCTGTACAGCAAATGCAACCTCGTTGATAGTGTGCCTCATCGGTACACATGTGGAGATAGGATTATCAACTGGAGGTGGACCAGGAAGAAAACTGCTCAAATAACAAGAACTTCAGCAAATAATGTGCCGATTAACATTTTCTCCAGAGCAGAAGAAAGTTACTATCCTCAGGCAAAAAATAACACAGTGATTTGGTTAATGGGCAAATATACAAGTTACATTTTTAACCATACTGGGAGCAATGAACATATTGAATACAAGATGCATCTGGAAAATGAATTCGAGAAAACACTTCAGTATCAGAATCACAATTATAAATATGGTAACATGCTCCGAATTGTCTTCAACAGAATGGGTATAGGGTAGGAACACGTGGATTCCTCGTGGAGAGGTGATGGGTTGGGTCATGTCCCCGACCCTTACCTCAAGTGCAAGTCACACATGAAAAATAAATCAGTAGTACAGCAGATACAAGAATATGAAGGCAAACATCTGGTGTCTGTTATAAAGGAAGATCTTGAACTGCCTAAGGATGCGCTTAGAAGGCTGAAACTGACAAAAAATAACAAGACAGCGAAGGACTGCTCTTGTGTCCATGTAATTTACCCTGGAAGGAACACACATCAGGGATTTACTGGATGATTAGTTTGGGTCTGGGAAATGATGATGAGGAACCTTAGGCTGCAAATGAAGAAAATGAGCATGCTGAACTGCCACCAGTTGAAGGTTACATTGAAGGAGTAAATGTGTGCTACTGCTAAAAACTGAATATCATTCCTCATTCTATGAATGCTGTAATTTATGACTGCAATTATCTGCCATCTAATTTACGTCATTTCATTGTCAGATAGTTTTTGTTACTGTTTTTGTGGAATAATAAAAAAAAGTGAGGCGACCGCCCTTGGTAAGCGGGAAATCCAGGTTCGAGTCCCTGTGTGGCACAAATTTTCACTGTCGTAATTTCATTCTATAGCTGTCGGTAGTACTTATGCACAGTTGCTAATTTTTACGATATCGTTCATCGTATCGTAATTGTGTAGCAGATAAATGAGCTATTGTGTCGGTTTTACTCGCTATGGAAGTACAGTTAAATATTTTACTTTGTGCATTGAGGCTCACACATTCAGATATTTTCGGTAAATATTTGATCTGTCGGGATTCTTTTCCTGGTTAGTAAGAAATAGTACTGCCACGAGTTACTATTATAAGCACACGTTTCGATTTTCCATTGTAGTCAGACTTCTTACAATCAGTACGTTAGTTATTCTATGCGCCTTGACATATCGCCAAAGTTGATTGCTCGGTTGATTTTGGGATGAGGACCAAACAGCGAGATCATCGGTCCCATCTGATTAGGGACGGATGGAGAAGGAAGTCGGCCGTGACCTTTTAAAAGAACAATCCCAGCATTTGCCAGAGGCGATTTAGGAAAATCACGGGAAACCTAAACCAGAATGGATGGATACGCGTTCGAACAGTCGTCCTCCGAAATGTGAGTCCAGTGTACTAACCACTGCTTCACCATGCTCGGTTTCGCCAATGTTCTCTGATTGGTAAATAGTGCCTTGTGTCCTGTTTGACGTTTTTATCAGGAACTAGCGTATTTCAGTCATGACTGGCACTTCAAGTTTTGTTGAAAGGCAAAATAAGTAATCCATAAGACACCAATATTATAAATGTGAAAGTAACTCATCTGTCACCTTTTCAAGGCAGAACCACTGAATCGAATTTATTACGTAACTGAATTTGGAGGGCGGAGAAAGGAAAGGAAAGGTAAGGTACTAATGATATGAGCTGCGTTGAGACTTTATGTAGACTCAGCGACGACGAGTGAAAATATGGACTCAAACCCGGAATCTCCTATCAATTAGGCAGTTGCTCTTCCAAACGAAATGACACCGCACGTTCATATATTTAATTCGCCTCGATGAGCGACTGCTAGCGGGAATCTTAAATTAGCGAACATGGAGGAATGGACGGGGATTGTGAATACGTAACACTACATGGGAACGTGGATCAACCGGCGAGCGTACCGAGATAGTCTGCGTATGTGCAATCACTGATGTGACTGGGTGGCTCAACGCTTGCCGGCACGGTAACTCAGCGTGTCGCCGGCACGGTAGCTCAGCGTGTTCGGTCAGAGAGCCGGTTGGCCTCTGTAATAAAAAACTGAGTGGAACGATCAACCACCCAATTTGAACAGGATGCCTTGCGACGTCCGCAACGACCAAACACAACGATCAATAACGAACAAAAAAAAAAAAGCGTGTTCGGTCAAAGAGGGTTAGCTGCCCTCTGTAATAAAAGAACTGAGTTAATGGATCAACAACGAACTGACACAGGTGTCATGCGACGTCCGCTCCGAGCAGATACAACGAACGAAAAAAAAAAGCTTAACGCAACTGCCTAGTAAGTAGGGGTTCCTGGCTTCGAGACTCAGTCCAGCACACGATTTGACTAGTCGCAACTCATTCGGCATAAAGTCCCGATGCAATTAACATCATTAGTTCCTTTCCTTTCTCCCCCATCACTCTTCAATTACATTATATGTATCACAGCTGCGAATTGTACCTGGTGTCCCTTTTTCGCCCGGAACAGACACCACACATTCATATAAATGAACTGAATTTGATTAAGTTTGGTATGGAGATACTTTGAACCCTGAGAAAGAACATAGGCTACTTTTAAAAAAATTAAATCAGTAGGCAGAGTTGATAATAGTCGATAACAGTGAATCAAGGCTGAAAAATCTTTGTTGTCAATGCACTCATTTATAATACGTTGCGCAGGCAATAAGAGCTACGTCAAATTGGCATGTATGAAACTGTAGATTTCAAAAATGTCTACACGACAGTTCACGAGAGCTATGCTTAGCTTTTGTGGTTCACCCCCAATATTTTTTGTCTTTTGATTACACCTGGTGTAGCGAAACCGAAAGACATCACAAAAATGGTGATTATGGTGAAAAATAAAAGATAAACATATGTTCTCATGGAACTTCGTTAGAGATTTTTGTGATCCATATTGTAGTATGACATCAAATTCTGTACCACGTGTTAATTTGGCAGCTTGTTGCTGCCGACAAACTTCTTTGAATAGCAGCTTATCTTTAAACGGCTGAACAAACTTTCATCAGACACATGTCACGACAGTTCTGATTAAAGTAGCCTTCAAATAAATAAAAAATCTGCATTGACATCGATGCATTCGTGTCGGTGCCGTGATGCAATAGACATGCAAAAACTTCTAACACCTGTCTTCCTGCGATGGGGCAGTGTAGGGGAGGCGCACATCGCGAGCTGTGCTTCTCAATTACTTACTCATCACAATAATACTACTGATACGCGAACAAAGCTGCAGGTAAAAACTAACTGAATATATAGATAAACAGACACTATTCTTAATCAACTGCTAACTTTCGGAAATGCTTATGTTTACGAAGCAGTGTACAGCTCTGCTTCGAAGAGACCACCAGATTCAGTTTTCAAACACGGCTTGTAGAAGAGTATTACCGTCTGGCAGGGTTCATACCCTTTCTTGATCATTTGTTAAACGAAATGTCAGTAATACTCCCTACAAGTCAGCTACAAAGAATCGAACATCTACTAAAATGGCTGTCGCAAAACTTTAGTGATAAAGATACAGAGCATGTTTTACGAAGTATTGAACCATACAAAGACAATCTGCCTTGTTTTGTAGCTCTGAAGGACGAGCGACAAATTTGGCAACAAGTGACGAAAATATTAAATAGTCTCCAGTACTTTGTAGAGGCCTGTAAAAGAGCAACGATCCTGCTAAGTATTAGTTTTGTGTCAGTTATTGTGCATATTTTCTGTAACAGCCAGCACTGCAGAGAGATCTTTCTCAATCTTTCACCGTCTGAAGACATTTCTTTTCAGCAGGGTGACAGAAGATCGTTTAAATAAAAAACATGGACGTAGTATCTACGATGAACACTGAGGAAGTGCTGGATGTCTTCTGTAGGGAACACAAGAGGAAGCTTTCATCGGATCATATGTAATAGTGATTGTGATAAAATTATATTTCTAATGCGTGACAATGACTGCAGTAAAATTAATTTCACGCAATGTATAACACCCCTTTTATTTTGTGTACGGTTACGCATATCGGAACGCGGTTTTCGGCAAATGTTTTAGAGCGTCGAGGGGCGCGTATGTTTTTGTCTGGTTAACGTTTTTAGCTCTGGTACCAGCTGAGATGTTGAAGTAAGTCCGTCTTTTTAAATGGAACCGTATACCTTTTTACAACTGCATTCAACATCTCTTGAGAAGACAATTACAGTGATACAACATTTGTTGATGTTGACGGTGAAACCTGTCATAAAAAATTGAACAAATGACCCAGAACGTGAGAGCACAATGGTCGGTAACAGTATGTCGGTGTAAATACTGCCAAGCAGGCGTCTTGGACCAGGCTGCGTAGGGGTATACCGTTAAGGTAGGCCTGCTCTCCGAGAATAAAGCATTATTTCCCCTTGAATCGATTTACGACCTAGATGCAGGCTCACCTCCGAATGTTGTATATGGTAATACAATCTAGACTAGAGTCTAGCGTATCACAAAGGGCTTAGGAAAAGCATTTCACATTTTTATCTCCTCCCAGATTTGAGCAAGCTGAAACAGAGAAATCAACTGCTGATTCTTATACGCTGCAGAAAGCAACTACTATATCGAATATCTAAACGTTAGAAGGAAGATCTGACTTATCTTTCCCTGTACGTGCCTGTGTGCTTCTTAGAGGTAAAATACGTGCTGTCAGACAACTGTCTCTACCTACACTGATCTAAATTATAACATATGTGATACATTCGTTGAAAGAAACATTTTATTAAAAATACTTTGGTGATCATCTATACACCGCAACATAAATATTGTTCTTAACGAAACGTTGTTTCATACTGAAGGTAAGGGCGTAACGGCAGTGTTACCAGCTACATGCAGTACACGCTGTTGATTTATGTGACATTAAAATACAATTTAGTACACACGTAAATGAAAGAAACAATTTACTAACAATGACTTGGTAACCATCCAATTCACATAACAGAAATTTTGTCGTCCAAAAAGTAACTTTATCCTTTATTTAAGCATGTGTTCCAACTGTTGACCATGAACTGAAAGGCACATTTGCAGTCACCGTTCGAAAGAAAGATGAACAGATGTAATTACAGTGGATGATATGGTGCAGCACATATCGTCTGGCGTAGTTGGGGCTTAGTCATAGATTGTATCTTTGAGTGCTCCCCAAAGGAAGAAATCAAGAGAAGTCAAATCGCGGAACCTCGCAAGCCATTTGACAAGAGAATTTCGTTTTATCCGCCCTCAGGGACTCAGCATTCGTTTGCTGAGTACAGACATGGCGACCGCAGGATTCCTGAGCTGGAGATTGGTAAGTGCGGCCAGTCTCCTGTTACTGTAAGCTCTGGGAATGCTTCAACGACCACTGTATGACGCGGCAGTGGAGGGCTGTGTTCCGCAAGGAATGGTGATCTTGGCTTGACCACCCGGATCGCGAGGATGGTAAAAGCCTCTATAAAAACCTTTCAATCTCAAGGTGTGCTGCACATTGATGAGATGCTTGGCTGTTCAGGTGGGACAGTCATTAGCGGGCAACCTCTGGGGAACCTGTCGCACCTCAGTTGTATAAGGCTTACTCAGGCATGCAGGGCTCTGTCTGAGTAGACCTTTGTTTCCCTAGCTGCTCTTGGGACAGAGATGGAACCCTCGAAATCTTCTTCTTCTCCCAGTGGGAAGGATGTACCGCTTGGGAGTATTCACACACCCTATCCTCCAAACGAATGAGAGAGGCTAGCCCTCCTGGAAATCTGCGTCAGTTGAATTATGGTGACAGGGCTCAAAATGTGTTTTTGGTCATGAAGAGGAAGGAGGGGACATTTGAAAAAGTGTCTTCCTTCTGTTACATAAAGGCTTGGAAGGACTTGCTGGAAGCCTGAAGACTATTAAGCAGCTGCGGAATGGTTCTCTACTGATAGAGACTAACAGGCAAAGCAGGTGGAACTACTTATGAAGACCGAAAAATTGTATGAATATGATGTAACTGTTGAACTGCATAACTCCCTTAACTCTAGCAAGAGTGTGGTTGCATGCCATGACATTATGGACATCGACATAGCTGAACTTAAATAGCAATGGACCTTAAAAGAGACAGTGGATGTAGAGCAAAGGATGCATAGGGATAATGGAGAAATCTAGAAGGCTGCCACCTCCATTGTGACGTTTAATTCTCCAGCGTTGCCTGACCACATCATGGCAGGTATCCTCTGACTTAGGCTGAGGCCTTATGTACCTAACCCTATGCCGTGCTACAAAAGCCAGCGCTTTGGTCACACAGCGCTGAGTTGCGGGAGTGAAGCGATGTCTATCTCCAGCAGTCTGTGTTAACTGCTCTGGGAGTCACCAAGTCTGGAGCTGACACTGCCCTGTTTTTGCAGAGGAGCGAAAAATTCAGGAGCTAAAAGTCAGCAAGCGGATTCCCTAAGTTGAAACCAAAAAGGAATATAAGGTGACGAAACCTTCCGTCTTTACCACTTCTTATGCTTCCATGGTGCATAAACTTGTTCCTAAGGTCGAGGCCTCAACGCAGACGTCGTCCAGTGTACAACCATCCACCACCAGCACCTGTACTTGCATGTGTACATGCCAAGACAAAACGAGTAAGAATAAATCAATCCAAACAGCCGCCACAGAAAAGACCAGAAATAGTTCCGTAGTGGGTGTCAAGAAGGCACACGATAAGCCCACTTTCCCCCTCATCCTGGAAGGGACCGAGTGCAGGGAAAGGTTCAAGTTTTATTACGTTTGGGTCAAAAGCTGTCCTGAGCGCCGTCAGACCTCATTCTTTCACGTCTGACTGATGAAGAGAAGATCATGGAGTTATATGCCTTGGATCCAGGCAGCCCTCCAGTCCCCCTCACTCTACAAGTGCTTCACCTTTGCAGTGCAAAGATAGGGGTAAATTAAAACGACGTCGGTGAAATGGCTCCCATCCTACAGTGGAATTTACAGGGGTTCAGGACGCATGTGGAGGAACTCCGTCTCTTATCTCAGGGTAGACCAATGTGTCTGTGTCTCCAGCAGACTCATCTCCATCAATCCTACAACCCTGAGCTACGAGGCTATGTACACCACAAAAAGGATGACCTGAGTGGAAAGACAGCTAGAGAAGGCCTAGGTATTTTCGTCAGTACCGACTACCACTCCTCGCCTCTCTCACGACTTTGCAAGCAGTTGCTGTATCAGTGCATGTGCATCATCCATTGACAATATGTTCCCTTTACTTGTCCCACATGATACACTTGATGAACAGGCCCTAACCGACCTTATTAGACAGCTCCCCCGCCCCTTCATCCTCTGTGGTGATTTAAATGCACACAATGTACTTTGGGCCTCTGCAACTACCTGCCCCAGGGGTACAGCAATTCAGAGGCTTCTCGTGTCATCATATGCATACTTGCTAAATGCGAGACAAAACACTCACTTCTGCATGGCAACTGGGTCGTTCTCTGCCAGTGATCTCTCGCTTTGCTCTCCAGCTCTTGCTCACACTGCTCAACGGGAAGTGCTCGATGATTTGCATGGAAGTGATCACTTCTCGATCTGGATTTACCTGCCCAATGGGGTGGAACCTGAAAGGAAACTGCCATGATGGGTGCTCAGTAGAGCCGACTGGCCACTTTATAGCCAGTTGGCCAAATCTGATCATTATGCGAATGTCAAGCCATAGGTGGATCGTATTACCAAAATGAGCCACCACACCGCTGCAACATCCATTCCATAGACCATGGGAGAACATAATAGGCAGCCTGTCCCTTGGTGGAGTGCCGAATGCCACTCTAAAATTAGGACCAAGCGTACAGCTCTGCGTAGTTTCAAGTGTCGGCCAACTGCAGAGAATCTTGCAGCCTTTCGGGTGGTGAGGGCAAAATGTCTGCTGGGCGGCCTCATCCAAGATGTGGAGGCGGCCTTGCCTGCGGCTATCGAGCGTACGGGGTGCAGTCGTCTGCAAGTAGTTGCTCACGTCGGCACCAATGATGCCTGTCGCTTGGTTTCTGAGGTGATCCTCAGTTCGTACAGGCAGCTGGCGGATTTGGTGAAGACCGCTGGCCTCGCACGCGGGGTGCAAGCAGAGCTCTCTATTTGCAGCATCGTTCCCAGAGTGGATTGGGGTCCTTTGGTTTGGAGCCGAGTGGAGGGTCTCAACCAGAGGCTTCGTCGACTCTGTGACGGTCGTGGCTGCAGATTTCTAGACTTGCGCTATTGAGTGGGGAATTGTAGGACGCCCCTAGATAGGCCAGGGCTGCACTACACAAAGGAAGCAGCTACTCGGGTAGCAGAGTACTTGTGGGGTGCACATGGGTTTTTTTTAGGCTAGGCAGTAGTGCAAGGTGTCCTGATGAACACTCACCAGTCAGCGTGCAGGCAGGGAAATCAGGATGCGCTCAGTGTAAAGACACTTGAGCTATCAAGATATTAGCAGTAAATTTTCAGAATGTTCGGAATAAAGTTCCTGAATTTACTGCCCTCCAGGAAGCGTGTGGCGCGCAAATTATTCTTGGGACAGAGACCTGGCTGAACCCTGAGATAGGAAGTTCGGAAATATTTAGTGAGGGTTGGAACGTGTATCGGAAAGAAAGACTAGACACCCCAGGCGTTGGTGTCTTCATTGCAGTTGACAAAAATATTGTGCCTACTGAGGTCGAAGTAGAGTGTGATTGTGAAGTTAAATGGACACGTTTAACAGGGCTAGGGGAAATAAAGTTAATTATGGGGTGTTATTACCGGCCACCAGGTTCCACTGTGACAGTTCTAGAATCATTCAAAGGGAGTCTACATTCTGTATCGCAGAAGTATCCGGATCATGCTATATTAGTCAGAGGCGACTTCAACCTACCTAGTATAGACTGGGAAGTCTATGGATTCATTACAGGTGGTACAGACAAGCCGTCGTGTGAATTACTTTTGAACACATTATCCGAAAACTGTCTTGAGCAGCTAAATCGACAGCCAAAGCGTAATGGAAATATTTTAGATCTGGTAGCCACGAACAGACCAGACCTCATCGAAAGTGTCAGTGGTGAGACAGGATTTAGTGATCATGATGTTGTCATTACGACTATGGTTACGAAAGTTAAAAGGTCGGCATGAAGGCTAGGAGAGTATTCTTACAAGAAAGAGCAGATAAGCAGTTGTTAGCATCCCACTTAGTAAATGAATCGACTTCATTTACTTCCGGTACGATGGACGTGGAAGGATTATGGGCTAATTTTAAACACATTGTAAATCACGCATTGGACAAGTATATGCCGAAAAAGTGGGTTACAGACGGAAAAGACCCACCGTGGCTGAACAGCGCAATTCGGAGAATGCTCAGGAAGCAAAGGCAGTTGCACTCGCGGTACAAGAAAGGTCGGGAGAATGAGGACAGGCAAAAGTTACTAGAGATTCGTGCTGCTGTAAAAAGAGCGACGAGCGAAGCATACAACCACTACCACAATCATACCTTACAAAAAGATCTTGCTGAAAACCCAAGAAAATTCTGGTCTTACGTCAAATCGGTAAGCAGGTCGAAGGCTTCCATCCAGTCACTCACTGATCAGCCTGGCCTGGCAATGGAAGACAGCAAAACGAAAGCTGAAATTTTAAATTTAGCATTTGAGAAATCTTTCAAGCAGGAGGATCGTACAAACATACCGGGAAAATAGGCCAATTGTGCTATGTCCACTAACCTAAGCCTACAGAAGAAAAAAAAGGCGGCAAAGACCGTACTTGTCTTTTTATTACTACTGATTATCATTCATTAACATTCATTATTATTTATTATTATTTATTATCATTTATTATTATTTATTATTATTGACCTGCGTCCACTAGAAAATTCCCTCCAGATTCAAATTCCAACATGATAATGGCTGCAAAACCTTACTTTTGTTTATTATTCATTGTCATTCATTATCATTTATTAACATTCATTATCATTTATTGTCATTTATTATCATTCATTATCATTTATTATCATTCATTACCATTTATTATCGTTCATTATCATTTATTATTATAGGCCTACCTTCACTAGAAAATTGCGCCAAATTCAAATTCCAACACGATATTCTCTCGAAAACTGTACTTCTATGTATTATTATTATTTATTTTTTATTCAAGATGTCCGATTTTCTCGATGAGAAAGCCATTCTCTTTACATCCATAACAAAAATCGATCACTAGTTCAAATCCCAACACCATAATTGATCACATGTACGAGCTTTCTCCCTCACTTATCTTTTTTTTCGCTGGTAGCCTATCATAATCGCGTCAAATAATAAACTGCACTTATAGTAACGTAATTCACATCCTTTGATTTTGCAGGGGGGAAGGGACTGAAGACTTTATTTCAAGCAGTACGGTGATCACTTGTTCTCCAACACAGTCAACACACACATCTTTGATATCGCAGTGCAGTCACCACGACGTCTGTGCTCCAACTGAATTAGTTCAAATCCTCGCCACCCCCTGGCCAGCGCGCGGAGACTCTGCCTACGCCTGTCACGTGAGGCGGCCGGCCACTAGCGTGGGGGGCGAGCCCAGCGATCGCTCCCACGTCGTAAACATGTTTTCGCTGGACACGCTGGAACTTGTCGAGTTTGACGTGACAGCTGCCCCTTGTCCGCTCACCACGTGCATTCGTCGCCTCCGCACGTTTCCCGCCATTCTGGAAACATCCCCCAGGCTGTGGCTAAGCCATGTCTCCGCTATATCCTTTCTTTCAGGAGTGCTAGTTCTGCAAGGTTCGCAGGAGAGCTTCTGTAAAGTTTGGAAGGTAGGAGACGAGATACTGGCAGAAGTAAGGCTGTGAGTACCGGGCGTGAGTCGTGCTTCGGTAGCTCAGATGGTAGAGCACTTGCCCGCGAAAGGCAAAGGTCCCGAGTTCGAGTCTTGGTCGGGCACACAGTTTTAATCTGCCAGGAAGTTTCATATCAGCGCACACTCTGCTGCAGAGTGAAAATCTCATTCTGGAGATGTCATGTTGTTGGGTGCCAGGACATGTAGGGATATGGGCAAATGAACAGGCTGATCAGGCAGCCAAGGAGGCCTGCAGAGGACAGAATGCGGCACAGTGACCTATTCCCTTGCAGGCTGTCGTTTCTGCACAACACAGACAGTGCATGCCGTTGTGGGATGAGGTATGGCTGGTGGTGACGGCCAATAAGCTGCGGTTGGCGAAGTTAACAACCTGGCCGTGGCCTTCCTCCAGCCAGTTGCTCAGATGGGATGAAGTGACCCTCACTTGTCTTAGAACTGGGCACTGCCCTCTCACACATAGCTTTTTACAACGGCGAGAGGATCCCCCGTTTTGTGATGCTTGTGGCGTGTACATCTCTATCCGCCATATTTTAACAGATTGCATTTTATATCGTGATGAAAAGGCAGAACCAAATATGGTGGGGATCTGCCCTGTATTTTAATGAGACAAGTGTGATTAAGGTTTTAAAGTTTTGTGATGTGTGTGGACTCTGGCCTAAACTTTTAGGCTGGAGGTTTTAGTGTGTTGTGGACAGGCTGGCTTCTCAATTTTTTATTCTTGTGGTCAGCCTGCCGTGTCCATCTGCTATATTGTTTTAGCTCCTTATACAATTTTCTTCCTGTGTCGTTAATGTTTTACTACTGACGCAATACTTCGTTCCAGGGTTCTGTGCGGGTACGCACATAGTGTTCCAACTTTTGTTACTTGTGTTTTACATACTGTTTTATCTTCCCTTTTTGTGTATTTTGCTCACACTCGTCTCTATCTGTTTTCGCACGGTTGCTAGATACCTTCCTGTCGTGCGCCTGTACAAACATGTCCAAAATTAAGGTCGTCGAGAGCCTGATGCTGTGACAGATGATAGGGATAGAAATTCTGTCGATGCAGGATGCGAATGACACTCGTCTGGCTAATTCCACGTTCCTTGGCAATATGTCTCCTACCATTGTGCAGATTCATTAGCTTCGTAGCCAGAACAACTTCTTCGTGTTTGTAACCTCCCCCTCACTTATCAACCTTAATGACAGTGAAAAATTAAACCATGTGCACCTAATGGAAATTTGGGAAAAGCAATCGTCACCGAAGTTAATTTGTTGGTAAAGAGGGAGGAAAGGGTTACATCTAAATGAAAGGAAAAATGCAAATGAAATTGGTGGAAATTAATTTTGAGAAAAGGGTAAAATTAATAAAGAAAGTAAATGTGCAGTCGTTATGCTAACAATTAATTGGCGTTAATTAGATATTTGAGATTTGGGGAAAATTATGGTCGCCAGTCCTATGGACAACTACTGCAAGTTTCGCAGGAGAGCTTCTGTAAAGTTTGGAAGGTAGGAGACGAGATACTGGCAGAAGTAAAGCTGTGAGTACCGGGCGTGAGTCGTGCGTCGGTAGCTCAATTGGTAGAGCACTTGCCCGCGAAAGGCAAAGGTCCCGAGTTCGAGTCTCGGTCGGGCACACAGTTGTAATCTGCCAGGAAGTTTCATATCAGTGCACACTCCGCTGCAGAGTGAAAATCTCATTCTGGATACTATAATAACTGTTTGAAGGTTGACACATGTTGTGTGGAAACTGAATGTTTGCCGGAAGTAATAAATTTCGCTGCACTCTGACTTAATTTAGCAAAAGAATTAATAAAACTGGAAAATTGAAAGTTAATTTAGTGACTGAAATTAATAGTGAACTTTGTTTCTGAAGCACTACGAAATTCAATAAAATAAGGTTAGTCTTGGGCTACCCCAACAATCATTTCAAAAGCTACTTGAATCTACACAATTTAGAAATAAGGGATTTAACCTTGAACTTGAATTAAATGATTCTGAACAATTAACAATAGTAAAATTTAGTACGTACCAAGCTGAGCTGCAGTCACAGGTAAGCCAAAATATGGTAACAAAACTCGCACTCTTAATTTGTGCTTGTGTAATCTAAATATTGTAGCTAGCTATAAATACTTTAACTGAACTTTGAAATTAAAGCTGTGAAATGGAATGATATTACTTTAATGCTGGCGTTTGAATTTCGACGACACTCGGGTTCATTCCAGAAAAGGAAGGGACCCTGCTTGGTAATGCAATTGGGGCAATGAGCAATAAAGGTTCATGCTGAGTTGCTGAATTTTTGTGATGCAACAGTTTTAAAAGCTGAGGTCTGCTATACAGTTCTAAGACTTTACGTGCTTTTAGTCTTCCTTGTTGGTTGATTGAAGGTTTGCAGTCGTCCATCGGGGAGGGGGCGACAGTCACTCATTGTCAGCCGTCACTGTTGCAGAAGCTGGATGTTGGCGCGCCTTCTTCTCGATACGGTCACCAGGCGAAACGGGCTCTTGATGTGCGCCAGCTAATGCTTCCCGTGCGTGACACCGTATCAGAAACTATCATAGCAAGTCGAGCGCAATTACATGCTGCCAAACCCCGAAAGCGCGGCAACTCGCGGGAGCGTCACACAACACACCTGCTCCACCGCCCTACTCCAGCCAGACTCTCTCTGCCCACACTCCATGCGGCAGAGTTAACACTACCAAAGTTCCTAAACACTATGGTTCTCCACACGACCTATCGATGTAATCGTTCAATAGCATAGTTTTCCCTAGACAAGACCCAGCGTAAAAATACAAATAGTATTTACAAAACAAACCAATTATAAATCGACATAAATGCATAAATACATATATACAAATAGTAAAACAATTACAATATATAAAGACACAGAAATGTCATATCTTCAGGTAACAAAATAAGGAAAAGATTTATAGTACAATAGATGGAAATAGGAGGATATGCATTTCCGGCGTTACATGTTCTCTGTCAGTTGCAGTTTTCTTTCTTGCTCTTTATAGACGTTCAAGCAGTCTGTCTGCACTAGCGTCTTGATAATTGGTGCAACTACCTGGGATCCGTATAGATTTCCCTATACCACTGTACTGTTTTTACGGCATTTCTTTTATGTTCACCATATACACCGAAGCGTCAAAGAAACTGGAATAGGCAAGCGTATTCATACACAGAGATATGTAAAACGGCAGAATATGGCGCTACGGTCGGCAGCGCATATATATGACAAGTATCTAGCGCAGTTCTTAGATCGGTTACTGCTGCTACAATGGTAGGTTATCAAGATTTAAGCGAGTTTGAATGGGTCACAGCATTTCCAAGGTAGCGATGAAGTGGGGATTTTCCTGTACGGCCATTTCACAAGTGTACCGTGAATATCAGGAATCCGATAAAACATCAAATCTCCGATATCGCTGCTGCCAGAAAAGGATCCTGAAAGAAAGGGACCAACGACGACTGATGAGAATCGTTGAACGTGTCAGAAGTGCAACCCTCCGCAAATTGCTGTGGCTTTCAACGCTAGGCCATCAGCAAGTGTCGGCGTGCGAACCATTCAACAAAACATCGATATGGGCTTTCGGGACTGAAGGCCCACTTGTGTGCCCTTGATGACTGCACGACACAAAGCTTTATTCCTCGCGTGGGCCCATTTACACCGATATTGGACTATTGCAGCTCCCAGCTAGACCCTTTACTATTAGGTACGTGAAACATATGGCTGCGTTATCTATCAGCTGTTTTACAGTCTGCTATTTAGCACCAATAGCGTCCGAAATCTTGCAGTTTTGTGCGGGTAAAGTTGGTATACATTTTTTGTCACTGAGCTTATCATAAAAGTTGCTACTCATAACATTCTTCATAACTCCAGCATCAGTTACTAGGACATTGGAAAATCCTTCTATGTTTGCATTCGGAGCTGTGTGTACCAGATCTTTCGTTTTTTCCTTGCCTGTGTCATCACACGATTCATTTCGAATATTCTGATCATCGCTAAACCACAGCATTTTTATTTTGTCGTCTTGTATAAATCACTCACACCATTCCTCTGAAAGTACTGGAAGGCTACGCTGTGCCGTCTTTGGATTGTCGATTCTCCTTGGTTTAGTGAAGGCTGCTGATCTTACTGAATGGTTTTGTCGTGATACCCAGTCCAGATTATTTTGCTGTGACCATTTCGGGTAATTGGTTTTGTTGTGATAGCCCATCTGGATTACTTTGCTGTGACTAGTTCGGGCTGCTGTTTTGCCTACTTCTGTCGTTATTTGTTGGATTCCCATGGGGAGAAGCATTACCTATTTGTCTGTTCTGTTCCCAGGCGCTCCCTCGCTGATTTTGCCAGTTTTGATTACTATTTCCCTGTGGATTCCCATTACCATTTATAACGATATGTTTACGTAATGTGTATACATAAACATATAGTTATAAATGTCCCCGTTCGTAGTCGCTAATTATAACAATATGTTTACTTTTGTGCTGTAACATCTAGCTATAATCAGCGGCTGTTTCTAGTTGGATCGTCTGATCAGTCGAAAGTTGCATTGCAGAGAGTAAATGCCTATTCAAAATATAATTATTTTTGGATAGCTCAACATGAATTTCCTAAGGGACCGTAGTTTACCATGCATTTACCAGTAGAATATGGCGCGGAGAAAATATTTCGCTGCATGCAACTTCCGCCCGATCTCGACGAAAGAATTCGTGACTGGAACTCTCTATTTGGCAGAAACATAAAGAAAATTAAATAACTTCATGAAAGAGTGAGACATAGATTCTATAATAAATAAATAGTCCTTACACCAGTTCCATTTAACTCTGAATTTATGGCAATTAATAGATGAACTTACACTGCAATGAAGGATTTAACATGGATGCCGTTTTGACTGGCACTTCTCTTCTCGTAATGAAAATAATTCCTTTGACGTTTTCACATACACGTCACACAATAAATCTACTGCTATGCAGTATTGCACTTTTAGTCTTGCACTTTTACTTTACACTAAAATAATATTATTTTTAACAATAATAATAATAATACGACGGCAAGACATGCACGTCCGACACAAGTTACAAGAGAAAATGAGTAACTGAGTAACTGTTCATCGAGAATATCTCGTACATCAAAAGAATGCGTAAAAGTGTTCTTCTCCTGTCCATTTTTCGCGCCGCGGTTTTCGAAGTCAGTAACTCAGTGCATCTCTGACGGCGCTTCGACAATAAACGCGTTACGTCACAGGTCGTTCACCTTTTACATTTTCACAACATTATTTGCTAACTTTAGCTGTTGCCGAGCGACTGCTCGATTAGTGAATGATTTAAAATGATAAGGCAGTCACATAATGTTACACATTACAACCTTGTTCATAGCTGTTATCATTCGTCTTCCTCTTACTATACAGGTAGTTTTGTTTCTATGCTGTTTAAAGGTTCGACGTGGTATTGCTCACTGAGTCACTGCTGCCTAGAGGTGGCAAAAAATAACGTAACTGATAGAAATAACCGGTTACTGAGAAGTAACGGTTACTGCGATAACCGTTCCTCTGATTCTGGCAGTTATTTCAATAACTGTTTAGTGTCAACAGTGCCTCGCGCCATCTGTTGACCGAAGATCGTACTGCGCATTTGGAAGGCGTTCTATAGACCATGGGAATAACTGTGAGACTGCGCGCCATCTGTTGATAAGAACTGTGTACTATTTCGTGGGCCTTCGTTACTTTTAGCATAAACAATTAAATAAAGTTAATGTTCGAGCCGTGGCTGATAGGAGCTGCAGTACAGGCATTAACAAGTACGGTCGTTCCCTTAAGCCACCGCCTTACGTGTTAATTTAGCTTGGACGGGTAGTAGAAGGAAAGTTACTTAGGAATTCGAGCGACTATGGAAATAACTGTCAGAGACCGGTATTCTCCTCTGGCAGTTATCGTTATTGGCTGGTAGTTCTAGTTCTCTGGTAGTTATCGGGCTACCGCCACAGATAACCTGGAAGCTGGTAATGGAATAACTGTGTGTCTAGACGTTCCTGACTCGGTGACTCCAGTTAAAGGTCGTAGTTCCAGGTGATATTTCCAGAGAGGATAGTAACTGGAGCGAACAAATATTTTCGTACTGCTACGGAAATAGCCGCTGGCCATCGCGAATGACAAATAACATGTCAGAAAGTATAACATAATAGAGTGGAATATAATAATTATTATCCTCATCATTTGGCAGGAGATTGTCAAAATATGTGAATATATCACAGTAACTGCTAATATTTACAGAATTGGTACACTGACAGAATAAAACACAGTTACGTACTTTTAATAAATTTATCGTACACAGAATACCCGATCTTGACTGTTGCAACCAAGTGCTGTCAAAACTGAAATATAGCAGAATTTTTACCTAAGCTGGTCTATCAGTCTCTGTTACGATATTCATCTACAGAGTAGAAGGAGGGGTCAATGGAAGCGTCTGATTCCACCCGTCTGCTTCGACGTAAAGGTGTTGTGGTGTGTGAATGTCATTACGGCACGGTGTTTATGAGTTGGTTTGTGTGTGTGTGTGTGGGGGGGGGGGGGCTGTCGATCTAGGTTGCAGTGCCGGAATTTGCTGGTGGTAATTAAATTTTTTTTCTAGCTGTGATGTTTTGTGTATTTATGATGTATTGAATGTGATTTAATTTATGTAGGGATGATTGATTTGTGAACTTTTGGGATTGTGGTTTTATTTTTCGCAGTTGTAGGTGTTGGTTTTTTGGCATCAGTAGCTGTGGTGGACCTATATAGGTCACCGGAAATGACAGATTTCCATTTTCATAGTTGTGTGTGTTGATGTTTTAGTATCGTCATCTGAGGTTGACCTATATAGGTCAAGGGAAATGTCTGATTCCAATTTTCGTACTTTTAGTTGTGGGTATTGGTGTTTTGGTATGGTCACCTATAGTTGACCTATATTGTTCAAGGGAAGTGTCCGATTCCTGCAGATTTTTGTTTGTGTAGCAGAATGCTGTAATTTTTTTTTCTTTTTGTTCTTCATTTTGTGTTTTGGGATCATGGTGTGTTTTTTTTACTAGGTTGTCCTCACCCTAAAACCCCCAACTTCCCGCAGTTGTCCCATTGGTTTGATTGTATTTTTGGTGGGAAATGTTATTGTATTATTTATATGTATCTTCGTGTTTGTTGCCATGTGTGTGTAGTGACGTCATAGACACACTTAAAATAGCCATTTCCGGCATATTGATGACGTGTGGAATCAGACACTTCTGTATCAAATAGTCTTTCAAACACACTGTAAACCGCGCCTTATCTGAAACCAAGTTTTTAATGGTTGCTGACTTGCAGGCAGTTTATTGAAAATGCATGTTCCTGAATATTGGACCCCTTTTGGACCAAGGTAAGTAATTTTAGGTCTTTATGTAGATTGCTGTTCCCATTTCTAGTACTGATATTATGTATTAAGCTATTGGTTGGAAATACTTGTAACACATTTCATAAAGGAATAAATATACTAGGAAGCAGTGGTTAGAATACAAAGTTCCTTGAACAGGTTCCTACATGATGTTCTTGAATTGATACCACAAACGATTTTTATTACACGCTTTTACATGCGAAAAACTTTTGCTACGTTTGATAAGTTCCCACAGAATATGCTCCCTTATGAAATAACAGAATGAAAAAATGTGGTATGCCCTTCCCAATTGAATTTATTATCGAGTTGTAGTCCCAGAAATGTAACACTGTCAACCTTTTCGATCTGCATGTCTTCATATGTTATAAACATGCTGTCGCTGGAGAAATCGAGCAGTTTGCAACTCTGACATAAAACTTGGATTACCGTACTCACACTTTCCCCAATAGGACTAGCTTTTACAGCACAGGAGTAAACGAATCTGTCACATTACGTATATTTTTTGTTGTATTATAAGGCTGTACACTTTATTCTATTATGTGAGCAGCACAAGAAATTAAGCTTCGAATTTAACCTACAGTACTCAGTTTACATATTACTTCATACTTAAAAACGCACGTTTTTAACATTTTACTTAAACAGTGCTTTGGCGAAGTTCCGCGTACTTTCTGTCGCAGCTGCGAAGATAATATTTCTAATAGCGACCGATAACCTACAAACATATAATATGAAACACTAATAATCGTTCTAACATCAACTAAAATGTACCTGGAGTTAATAAGCTAAGGTTATGACACGATTCATACATTCCTGCTATTTCACACTACTCGCAGTTATACTGCTAACTAAACTGATGGATTCCAACTATGTCGTTATTTAACTGTCGGAGTTATCGGTATTCGCTAGCGAAAAATAACTTGGCAGTTATTAATAACGGTTAACGATAACGGTTACCAAAGAATAACTGGAACTGTGATAACGGTTACTCCAGAATAACCGTTTGGCCCACCTCTACTGCTGCCAGTGCTGCGCTACCGCCCGCTACGACCGTTTTTACCGTTGCTGTTACTAGATGCCGCTAGTGTGCCACCACTGTTGCCAGGCTGTCCTTCGCATCTTCATGTATCTAACGAATCCAGTACTGACATGAATTGTTCCACGTTAACGTCGTGTACGTTTATGAGTTTCTCGTTAATGTGCACTGGCAATTTGGACTTTAACAACTTAAGCACACCTTTATTTGCCATTGGTCGTCCCAGTACCGAGTTTTATTTAAATAGCACTCAAACTATTTATTGATGTTGCCATGTTTTGGATTGCAGGGCTCCAAATCATAGACTTGTTTCCGTATTCTTTCCTGATTTGATGCGGGCCAGGAGTGATTTAGGAAAGCCTTTTCAGATTCAGCATGTTGTGCATTTCTCGGCTGCGCCCGTTGCCCAAAGTGCTCCCGCACTGTGTGCATATACCAAGACAAACTTTATTTTCTGTTGGTCATTCCACTTTTGTGGTAAGACACCTCTGAAGCTTCTTGTAAATACGAATGGGTGGGGTGGGTACTTTTCAAATAAGAATACCTGGAATTGCCTTTGTTCTACTTGATTTTCTTCAAGTAATATTGAAGATAAATTTGGTCCTGACCCCACCTGATCAAATGAATTGACTGTGCATGGGCTAATTGTTCCTGCTTTCACCCTTCCTCTTTCGTTTCAGGGTGCGTTACCTACATGGCCTATTGTTGGTTCGTATTAAATGTTTCTTATGGCGGCTATTTCTTACAGTAAGTAGCTGACTTGTGTTTTGACTTGTTCCAGTTCATGTATCACACGATTACTAGGGGTACTACACTCGCGTACTGTTTCATGATCTACATTTTGTGCTGCCACACGTAGTTCTGTATTAGGGGAATCATTTATATGCTTTTCCTGTGCCTTCAACCATGTGGAAACATCATTTGCGAGTTCCTGACGCTGTCTTTCAAAACTTTCTTTGGTTTTGTTTTCATGTTTCATAGCTAAAGTTCGGAACCGCTTTGTAAGATGCTGTGTTGAAGGTTCCATACTTGTCTGCTCTATTTTCATTATGTCTACTTTACCCAACAATTGCTTTAATGTCTGCGTTATTCAGCGTATGCTTATTGTAATGCATATGCAGGGTGTTACAAAAAGGTACGGCCAAACTTTCAGGAAACATTCCTCACACACAAATAAAGAAAAGATGTTATGTGGACATGTGTACGGAAACGCTTAATTTCCATGTTAGAGCTCATTTTAGTTTCGTCAGTATGTACTGTACTTCCTCGATTCACCGCCATGATTTCATACGGGATACTCTACCTGTGCTGCTAGAACATGTGCCTTTACAAGTACGACACAACATGTGGTTCGTGCACGATGGAGCTCCTGCACGTTTCAGTCGAAGTGTTTGTACGCTTCTCAACAACACATTCGGTGACTGATGGATTGGTAGAGGCGGACCAATTCCATGGCCTCCACGCTCTCCTGACCTCAACCCTCTTGACTTTCATTTATGGGGGCATTTGAAAGTTCTTGTCTATGCAACCCCGGTACCAAATGTAGAGACTCTTCGTGCTCGTATTGTGGATGGCTGTGATACAATACGCCATTCTCCAGGGCTGCATCAGCGCATCAGGGATTCCATGCGACGGGGGTTGGATGCATGTATCCTCGCTAACGGAGGACATTTTGAACATTTCCTGTAACAAAGTGTTTGAAGTCACGCTGGTACGTTCTGTTGCTGTGTGTTTCCATTCGATGATTAATGTGATTTGAAGAGAAGTAATAAAATGAACTCTAACTTGGAAAGTAAGCGTTTCCTGACACATGTCCACATAACATATTTTCTTTCTTTGTGTGTGAGGAAAGTTTCCTGAAAGTTTGGCCGTACCTTTTTGTAACACCCTGTATGTCAGTACTAATTGCTGTGAAATTTGGGGTGATTTGTTCCGACTGTCCTTTTGAGTCGCGGAGAAATGTGGCTCCTTATTTGTTCAGATGGTTCTTTTGTTACTTTCTCAAAATTCTGTTTTATTCGGACTTCTGTTTTATTGTCAAGATTCTGTGCCATAAGCGCGAAATTGTTTTTTATCGTATTTTCTATTTTTTGAAATAACGAAATCAAAGAATCTGGAGCTACAGACGGTTGTTACGGAACTGTTTCTATAGGATCTGCATGAGTTTCTGCCTCGATCTCAATGGTAGCCGCGCCTGCAATTCCGGCGTCCGGTGTGCTGTCAATCTGTCAGCCAGCAATTTCTCCAATATTTTGCCAAATACGTCCAACAAGCAAATCGGCCTGTAAGATTTCACTTCTGCAGGGTCCTTGTCTGGTCCTTTCTTTATAATAACTACGTTCGCCATTTTCCATTTCTTCGGGAATCTCCTCTGTCTGAGGCATTCGTTATATAGATGTGTTAGTGGCGCAATCAGCTGAGGCGCCAGAAACTGCACTACCTCCGCCACAATACCGTCTGGCCCAGGTGCTTTTCCTTTTTTCAGTGATCTTATATGGGTTGCCACCTCCTCCTCTGAGAAGGGGTAGACAGCCGTTTCATTAACGTATTCTTCTTGATCTTCGTCTCTAAGTTGCTTCTGCCCCTCCGTCTCCCCATCCGCATTATCGTCAGGCAACAGGGACCGGAGGAGGACACCCGCAGTCTCCTGCCAGGACTCCGTCATCCCGTCCCCGTACCTGACTGTTGATAGCTCCAGAGGAGAGCGGATTTTTTCCCTTACCAATTTGTATGGAAGCCCCCATGGGTCAGTGACTAGCTGGTTAAGCACAAAATTTTCCCAGCTTCTCATCCTGACTTCGCGCAGTTCCTTTTGGAACTTCCGCTTTTCCTCTCTATATAGCATCTGCCACCTTTGTCGTTCCTGCCAGACGACACTGCGCTGGTAGTGCTTCCTCAGCCTTCTGACAGATTGACGCAGTTCTCCCAGTTCAGCAGTCCATGGTGACGGAGAGGCCGCCATGGCCCTTCTCATTGTAGGTACGGCTGCCCTAGAACTTAGAACTAATTAAACCTAACTAACCTAAGGACATCACACACATCCATGCCCGAGGCAGGAGTCGAACCTGCGACCGTAGCGGTCTCGCAGTTCCAGACTGCAGCGCCAAGAACCGCACGGCCACTTCGGCCGGCTACGAAAACGTACGTGACGGGTATATATGTGACCACTTCAACGGTAGACACCTGTCAAAAACAAGCCAAAAATATAAACTACAAGATTTGCCAGTTACTCGTATTGCGTCTGTTTGGTGAGGACGGTCAAACGAGAGTGATTAAAGGGAAGGAGCTTCTTCCTTGAACAAACTTCTACTGTTCAACAACTGACAGTTTTTTCATATATCGATACCTACCTTTTCATTATCACAGATATATCCATTACGAATTTCCTACATGTATACATAACCATTAAAATATATTTGATACCTTTATTTACTCATGAATATTGCCTCACATCTACGAGATGTTTATGCCATAAATCGTACAAACCATTTATACACTGAAGATGCAAAGAAACTGGTACACCTGCCTAATATAGTGCAGGGCCCCCGCGAGCACGCAGAAGTGCCACAACACGACGTGGCATGGACTGACTAATGTCTGAAGGAGTACTAGAGGGAATTGACACCATGAATCCTGCAGGGCCGCCCATAAATCCGTAAGAATACGAGGGGATGGAGATCTCTTCGGAACAGCACGTTGCAAGATACCCCAGATATGCTCAACAATGTTCATGTCTGAGGAGTTTGGTGGGTAGCTGAAGTGTTTAAACTCAGAAGATTGCCTCTGGAGTCACTCTGTAGCAATTCTGGACGTCTGGAGTGTCGCATTGTCCTGCTGGAATTGCCCAAGCTCGTCGGAATGCACAATGGATGCAAAAGATCAGACACGATGCTTACGTACGAGTCACCTGTCAGGGTCGTATCTAGAAATGTCTGGGGCCCCATATCACTCACACTGCACGCGCCCTACACTATTATAGAGCTTCCAACAGCTTGAACAGTCCCTTGCCGACGTGCAGGATCCATTGATTCATGAGGTTGTACCCATACCCGTACACACCCAACTACTAGATGCAATTTGAAACGAGAGTCGTCCGACCAGACAACACGTTTCCAGTCATCAACAGTCCAATGTCGGTGTTGAAGGGGCCAGGCGAGGCATAAAGCTTTGTGTCATGCAGTCATCCAGGGTACACGTGTGGGGGCCTTCGGTCCCGAAAGCCCATACCGATGATGTTTCGTTGAAAGGTTCGCATGCTGACACTTGTTGAAGGCCCTGCATTGAAATCTGCAGCAATATGCGGTAGGGTTGCGTTTCTGTCACGTTGAACTGTTCTCTTCAGTCGTCGTTGGTCCCGTCCTTGCAGGATCCTTTTCCGGCCGCAGCGATGTCAGAGATTTGATGTTTTACCAGATTCCTGATATTCACGGTACACTCGTGGAACGGTCGTTCGGGAAAATCCCCACTTCATCGCTACCTCACAGATGCTGTGTCGCACCGCTCGTGCGCAAACTACAACAACACTTTCAAACTGACTTAAATTTGATAACCTGCCATTATAGCAACAGTAACAGATCAACAACTGCGCCAGACGTTTGTCTTATATAGGCGTTGCCGACCGGAACACCATATTCTACCTGTTTACATATCTCTGTATTTGAATACGCATGGCTACACCAGTTTCTTTGGCACTTCAGTGTAATAACACGCCTGTATGTGAATGTATTCCGCACTGTTTCATGGAGCTCTAGGATGACTGACTCCACAATTACTCAGTAATACTTCTCTCTCGAAGCCCTTAAATGACTGGCATGATTTCATTCGTGTGAGCAGTATTCCCTATTCTGGGCCATGCTATTGACAGCAATAACCATTCTATGATTTTTTTAGGGCCACCATAGCATTTTTAGTGCAGAGGTCTACTGATCATTCTCTTCTGCTGGATATCGATGCCTTTACCTTCGCTATGTACAGTTTCTAATGTAGGTCAAATAATATTCAAATATTTCATTTCCATCTTCAGTGTTGTTTAGCCTGTGTGAATTAGTTATACGTAATATTTCAGCATATGCTCGTATTTCTTTTAGGAAATACGTTCTAGGATTCGAAATTTTTAAGAATGTCAGACCCACTAAACCAGGCGTTCATTCAAACTCCTTCTCTGCAACATGTATTAAATGCCCTGTTAAGCATATAGGATGCTTTTCCAACAAACACTGTTAATACATCGTAACTCCTAATGATCTATGTATTTTACTAGCTCTGTGATGGCTAATGTAATCGGTAGCAGTATATCCTTCTTTTTCTCCTCCTCTTCCACCTTCATTCTTGTGTGAGACAGTTAAAGACTTCCAGTTACTGGCTAAACGTCACTGAGAGAAAATGACCTCACTCCAACTGTCCTAATTATAACAGTCATAAATTACGACGAATAGCCTTACGTGCCTTGAAGACTGCATTTTGTTGAGGTGCTACTGCGTACTAAACTAACTTCAAGATAGTGCACAACTTCTGTACATGTGAATGCATGGAATTTTTTTTTCATTTATAAAAAACTCATTCAGTCTTTTCAATCTCTGCACTTTATATATTGATTAACATTAGAATAGTTGTAATGCTTTCTTCCTATGCATATCTTTCCTCAACATTTAAACAAGGTATTTTTTATATCCTCTAATGATTTTTCAATTTTGTGGACGTTTACAGTTACCGTTTTGAGGACCTCCCGATGTCTGAATTTCTGTTGTATTACGTTTAAGAGTTGCAGTGATATTTTCAATAGAGGTATTAAGACTTTCGACTTTCTATTGAGATGAAGATGGATGCTTTACCCAAGCATCAAACTCTCGGAATTAGTACATGACATCATTGCAAACTTATCCATAGCAAACAATGTACTGACGTAGCTACGTGCTGGAACAGAATCTTTTAAACAGAAACTCCTGGACGTTTTTTCTGTATCAACTTTCATGTGATGGCCAGAGCACGTATATTTCCAGACGTCATCCTGATTTTCATCTGCAACTTCGTCAAATATGAATACACTGTTTGGCTTTACTTTTCCAGGTAATGGAACATCGCTGCTTTCTCTGAAAGCTTAATGTGGTACACTATCAGTGCCATTTAGAATCTCCTGCAACAGTTGATACTTGGATGAAATAATGTTTTTGAAAATATATGTACATGCTCCAAGCAGACCCCCATAGGATGTGTTAACATTGGTTGAACAATATTAGTCTTCACACAGTCGGAAGGCTCAATAATCAAAGCACATATGTTATCATGAAGCAGTGATCCATTTTTCATCTTTTTGGTATCAGCGTCATTGCAGGACCAGTGAGTTACTGCGAAGTCCTTGTGACAAGGATGTTTCATCCACTCAGCTACGGTGATGACTACAGGTTGACACTAGCATACTGTGGATTTTATACAGAAAGAAAACAGATATCACTCTTACACTTTTATTCCTTTATAAATTCTTACATATGCAAGGATAAATATACATGCTTAAATAGGCTTGTAGTAGGGTTCCCACATCAGGCATGGTTGGTTATACATATTCCTATGTACCGATGCACGGCATGCATCATACTGTTGTGCGGTGATTTCTTCGAACAGATTAGGATTGTGGTGCTCCAACTCAGATTGGTCCACATTTTCTCGTAGAATCTGTACATGTATGACTGTAAGCTTCGCTGCCGGTCTGTAGTATGCTGAATTGTGCTGTACTACTTTTTGTTATAAATTGTAATCATGCATGGGAACTCTCCTGAGCCAGTTGTATAGTCACCTAGTATCACTAAGGAAGCTTGGCCAATGCCATTAAACATAGGGGTAGTCTCCATTGAAGTTCCTGATAGCCAAATCCAGTCATTTATACGTAGATATTTCGACTTTGGTGTCACTGTGTCGAGGATTTTCGAAAGCCAGCACTAGGTAGAACCCACAGTCCGAGGTCATCCTTACACTAAAACATTTGCTATCACTGATGTTTAAACTTCATGTTGTACTATATAACATAATTCTAAAATCTGATGGCTGTCGTGATTGCTTTCCCTGTCCTGCAGGAAAATGAAGAAATGTGTTAGATACACATGTACGGTCACATACTTCCAATAACTACCACTACTAATATTTACTTTCCACTTGCCTTGAGGAGGAGGTGAGATAAGATGTGCAGCTTATTATGTTCATCTTGCAAGTGTTCTTATTCGACTGATACAGAGCTATTTTAAACTGTCGTTAATGTACAGACTATTTAAAAGAGAATGACCTAGTTTTGGATGGGAATAATTACGAAACATGGGATGTGCCTTCAAGGAAATGTGTGTTGTTTGAGTGGACGTGGCCCAGAGCTTCAGAAAATCGCCATCAGATGCCAGTCAATGCGTCTTCTCAATTTGCAGTTAGTCAGAAGTAAGAATGCGTTTTGTTTGCTGCAATTTGCAAAGAGTGAGTCAGCAATTTCGGTCCAGCGTAGTTTTCATCAGCATTTTGGCATTGCGCCCAAAAACATTCGTCATTGGTGTCAGCAATTTGAAGAGACTGGATGCTTGCGCAAAGACAGAGTCTAGGTCGACTCTGCACTTCTGTTGACACAGTGGAAAGAATTCAGCAAACATATGAGTGGAGTCCATTAAATTCTACTTACCATGCAAATACAGAACTGACAGTACCTCATACGATTGTCTGGTGAAAGTTGAGGTATCGTTTGGCCTATAAACCATAGAGACTACAATTAGTGGAAATTGTCGGGTTGGTGATAAAAGGAAACGAGATGATATCAGCAATGCTTTGCTAGAGGACATAGAAGATGAGAAATTTTTGCCACGGTTAATTTACAGTGATAAAGGAACATTACATTTTATGGTGAAGTAAATCGATTAAATCGATATAATGTGCACATATGGAGACTCCAGAACCCTTAGGACATTATTGAGTGCGAAAGAGACTCTCCTAAAGTGAACGTTTTTTTGCTCCATTTCTAATGGTAAAGAGTATGGCCCCCATCCTTTTTTTGTTTTTTTTTTTTTTTTGAGAAAACACAGTGGCTGGAATGAGCTATCTTCAGATGATGCAGAAATAGCTGTGATGGCATTTTCCAACAGATTGGAACTCCCTCCAACTGGCACAACAATATACGAGGGTTGGAACTTAAATATTGGCAACTATTTATTCACAACCGATACTAAAGACTTACATGTTTGCACCTGCTATTGTCGTTCAAAGTAGTCACCTTCGTTGTGTAGAACCCGTTGCCAGCTATGTGGAAGGCAGAGCCTGTTCTGTTGATGGTGCGAATGGAGCAGTCTACTGCCTGTCGAATCTGTGGAACAGTTCTGAAGCGAATGCGAATGCCACGAAGTGGTGCCTTCATCTTCGAAATCAAATCAAAGTAACAAGGACGTAAGTCCGGGGAGCATGGTGGATTGTGCAGTTCTTCCCAGTCCAATCGACCCAACAGAACAGCTACAGCTTGCGCTGTAGACGTCCGCGCATGTCGCGCCACTGTTCTGTACGGCAATGCCGATTCCCCGCACACCTCTTGAAGACCTTGATGACACTGTCGTGCTGCACGACCTCTAGCATATTCAGTCTTGATCCAACTCCGTTGTTCCTGTTTCGAAAACATAGTGACACCGTTACGTTAAACCGCTCGCTCATAAGTGACTGTGTTTCCTTCGACTGTGCGCACGCCGGTAACGTGGGACGGGTGAGTCCATTTGCTCGGAGGTAAGGTAGATATGTCAACAACGTGTGCTATCAGCGACACAGCAGTGTTTCCACTATTTAAGTTTAACCTACGTACATAAGTTTCTCAGTGACGCTCTGCCTCAACGCTGGATAAGGCGCATAGGACCTTGAGTCGCAGCCCTGCATTCTTAGCCGCCCAAGATCGCCAGACATGACCCCACGCGATCTTTTCTTGTGGAGATATGTCCGCCAGCTTAGCTGCGTTGTAACGTGTTTGCCTACCATGCAGCAGTCCCGGATTCGATTCCAGGCCGGACTGGAGATTTTCTCCTCTCGTGGACTGAGTGTTGTGTTGTCCTCATCATTATCTCGTCAGCACCGACACGAAAGTCGCCCAGTGTCGCGTCACCTGAAATAAGACTTGCAACTCGGCGGCTGAACTTCCCCGGATGGGGCCTTCCGGTCGTCAATGCCACACGATCATTTCATTTTTTTTTAGGGAGTGAGGGGTGGACGGATATGCGTAGAAAAGTGTGTTCATCTCCCCTGTGAGTCGTGACGTAGGAGAAGTGAAGAACAGAATAACAGCTGCCATAACTTCTGCAAAAGCAGATACGTTGTGTAAAGTTTACGACGAATTTAGCTCTCGTCTAGAGGTTGTTTGTGCCGCTGGTGGTGGACACTTACAGCATTTGTTATAGCATAGTTAAAACTTTAAAAATGTTGTGCTTATTTTACAATTTATCTCATATTTGTAATATATTGTTATCAATAAAAATGGAGTTTTGAAATTAGGTCATTCTTTTAAAAAAAACCTCTCTGTATAGCACTCGTAGCAGCGTATGCAGGATTCAAAACACGAAGAAAAACTATATGTATATCACCTTTGGTTTCAGATATATATACAGGGTGACCAAAGCTACGCAGACAAGCTCCTAGAGGGATCAGAACTGCCTTGAGGAACAAAATGAAGGTAGCAACCTGTCTCTGGAAACGTGATCCAGTGACACTGCAGAGCGTCTAAGTTACAGTCGCTGGCACCTATCGCTTTGTATGCGAACAGACAGCATGCAAGTTGAGACTTTTCGTTTTTGATATTTATTGGTTACGACTGATTGCCGCACTCACTATTGTAGCAGCTATTTGGTGCACAGACAGCCCTTGTCTACTATGAGTGGAATGCTCTATTGCCATGGTGTTGAGACCTTTCGTTTTTCATATTTATTGATTACGACTGATTGCCGCACTCACTACTGTAGCAGCTATTTGGTGGACAGACAGCCCTTGTCTATTATGAGTGGAATGCTCTATTGCCATGGTGTTGAGACCTTTCGTTTTTCATATTTATTGATTACGACTGATTGCCGCACTCACTACTGTAGCAGCTATTTGGTGCACAGACAGCCCTTGTCTACTATGAGTGGAATGCTCTATTGCCATGGTGTTGAGACCTTTCGTTTTTCATATTTATTGGTTACGACTGATTGCCGCACTCACTACTGTAGCAGCTATTTGGTGGACAGACAGCCCTTGTCTATTATGAGTGGAATGCTCTATTGCCATGGTGGCTGACAGCGTTGGACATGGGCTTCTATCTGCGGTGTACTGTCTCTCGGAATCCTCTATCCAATTTCCAATGTTTTGCGGCATAGTGTACAGGGTGTAACAGGAAGAGAACGACAGCGTCGAAATTACTGGGGCGAATGTCGGCCTCCACGGTCTAACATTCTGCGTGGTGTCTGTCTGTTCTAAGACGTGTCTCCCTACCACTTTCGCGCAACGACGCTTAGCGTGTTTTTTAGGGAATTGACTAGTTTGAACCTGGGACCTGTTGCTGGTAAGGAGACGCCAGACCACACATGACATGTAGAGTTCAGAAGAGTTCAGTGAGACTAGCGATGATATAACCAAATACTTAATGATTTCAGCATCAGCTCCACTGCACTCCCTGTAAAAGAATATTAATACTAGCTAAATTTAGTGGAAGGGGTTCAAGGCTTTCCTATATTTAGTTAGCTGGTAAAATAACGTCGAAAAAGCAGTTAAGTTTACCATTGGAAATTTTATTCTACTCACAAAACATTGTTTATAAATTGCACTATTGATAAAAGGAAATGTTTTAATACAGGATGGTAAAAACCAACTGCGTTCAACAGAACTGTGAACGAATATTCCCTGAATGGGTTTCCAAGTTCTACAATGGGTCGAAGGATGACCTATGCCATATCACATCTATAATCTAGGTTTAAATTAAGTTTCACTAAAGAGAAAACTATCAAAATGGTCTACAGTGACCCTCAATTATCTTTAATTACTTATCTAACTTGTCGTAAATTACAGTGGCTGATGTGGCTTCTCAATAACTATATAACAGAAAAATCATCGTGTTTCAGATTTTTACTTCAAGTGGCAAATGTGAACACCATGAGCTTTAATTGACGATCGACACTAGTATTACGCAAAAAGGGGGTGTAACAGATGAGACTTCTGCAGTTCTGAGTGAAGCTTTATGCATGGGCGGGGGGGTGGTCCTGACGTAACAGAGACGCGAAAAAGTCGCATGCTAAAACGTGCGGCTGGGGTGGCCCTTTTAGTGTTATCGTAAGATCTATACTGTTCTTCTGGAGGGCTCTAGCTTTTGACATGGGCTTGGGGGTGGTCCTAGCGGTTATCTGGCGACGTGGGTGTCCGTCCCTTATCGTAGGGCCTTCTAGCTTAACACGGTTCTGCTCTCGGCTTCTGTTCTCGATTCTCCCCTCGGAACTGCGTCTGTCTCACGGTGGGAAGGTATGACATGCATTTAGGCATTCTTGTGTTAGTCTGTGGTATTCCATTTGCTCACTCGTTACTCGTATTACTTTGGTTAATTTAATGTCACGATTTATTCGGAGCTATGTGACATACTACTGGATTTGCTTATCATGTCAGGGTTTTCATGGAAGGTGTTGGATTTGCCTGACACCTTACAACGGCAACCTTCCCTGTCTTGTCAGTATGTGGGTGTTACGTTGACGAGTTGCGCAACGGATTGATCTGACAAGTACCCTTTGGCTCCTGCAAGAAGCAATTTCCACCACACAATACTACAGAAATCAGACAGACGCTCCTAACGTACCAAAAATGCCTGAAAAACTTTCAGCAATAAATATCTTCTGAAGTCGTCCGCTGTAAGGAAAAGACACAGAAATATTCTATTTTCTTACGTAACTAGTGGGATACTTGGGTACTGGAGTATTGCTAGTTAGTTTGAGAAAAACATTAAACGAACGGAAAATATTATTTATTACAAAATCTGAGAAAATCAAGTGAATATTTTATTTATAAACTGATGCACAAATTACCAGGTTCTTTTCGGAACAGGAGGTTACCTCTTATGGATATGAATTCTGTCAATGAAATTTATATACAAAGTGTGGGAAGCTCTTTTATCCCTTATCTTTAAGAATGTTATTTACTCAGCAGAATGGCTGAGAGCCGCGCCTACTCAATTTGAATAATTATCCGATCGAATTTTTCTACGTACGGTCGAAGCTGTCGCGTGTGAAATGTAATGGAATGACGTGAATGAAGTACGTTAGCCGGCCGCGGTGGTCTAGCGGTTCTAGGCGCTCAGTCCGGAACCGCGCGGCTGCTGCGGTCGCAGGTTCGAATCCTGCCTCGGGCATGGATGTGTGTGATGTCCTTAGGTTAGTTAGGTTTAAGTAGTTCTAAGTTCTAGGGGACTGATGACCAAAGATGTTAAGTCCCATAGTGCTCAGAGCCATTTTGAAGTATGTTATTTCTTATGGAGGAAAGATGGAGCTCGCCTACGCTGTAGCGCACAATACCATGAGCTGCGACGACTGCTGCCTGCGTCGTTTGCCGCTGAAAAATAATAAAACTATCTCTTTCTATCTGGATTGACCTTCGCCAATCGAACTCTCACTAAGCCTTGATGAAGTCAAGGACTCCTATCTGCCCTTAGTCTAACTATTGGCGAGGTACACCGGTCAGATAACCACTCCACCGCAATGCTACTCAATGTTCGCTCGCAGGTACACAAAACGGGTCAGATCGTTGTAGCAGACGGAACGAAAAAAGCATGCCCAATTTAAAAGGACGCAAAATCCCCAAGATTGGCAAAGTTTTACAGACTCCAAATATGACGCCTACTTCAATAATAATTTTCACAACGAAATTCTGTCTCGAAATATGGCAGAAAACCCAAAGAGATTTTGGTCATACATAAAGCACACCAGTGGCAAGACCCAATCAATACCCTCACTGCGCGATAACAACGGTGAAGTCACTGATGACAGTGCCACTAAAGCAGAGTTATTAAACACGGTTTTCCCAAACTCCTTCACCAAAGAAAACGAAGTAATTATTTCTGAATTCCAATCAAGAACAACTGCCAAGATGAGAAACATAGAAGTAGATATCCTCGGAGTAACAAAGCAGTTTAAATCACTTAATAAAGGCAAGGCTTCCGGTCCAGATTGTGTATCAGTCAGGTTCCTCTCAGAGTATGCTGATAAAATAGCTCCATATTTAGCAATTATGGACAACCATTCGCTCACAGAAAGATCCTTACCTAAAGACTAGAAAATTGCTCAAGTCACACCAATACCCAAAAAGGGAAGTAGGAGTAATCCTGTGAAGTACAGGCCTATATCGCTAACGTCGGTTTGCAGTAGGGTTTTGGAACATATACTGTATTCGAACATTATGAAGTACCTCGGGGAAAACGATTTATTGACACATAGTCAGCACGGTTTCAGAAAGTATTGTTCTTGTGAAACACAACTAGCTCTTTATACTCATGATGTAATAAGTGCTATCGACACTGGATGTCAGATTCATTCCATATTTTTAGATTTCCAGAAGGCTTTCGACACCGTTACTCACAAGCGTCTTCTAACCAAACTGCGTGCCTACGGAGTGTCGCCTCAGTGACTGAATTCGTGATTTCCTGTCAGAAAGTTCACAGTTTGTAGTAATAGACGTAAAGTCATCGAGTAAAACAGAAGTAATATCCGGCGTTCCCCCAAGGAAGTGTTATAGGCCCTCTATTGTTCCTGATTGTTTGCAGATCAGATGACCAAAACGACTTGCAAAATGATTTACATAAGATATCGGTATAGTGCGAAAAGTGGCAATTGACCCTGAATAAGGAAAAGTGTGAAGTTATTCACATGAGTACGAAAAGAAATCAGCTAAATTTCGATTTCGCGATAAGTCACACAAATCTGAAGGCTGTAAATTCAACTAAATACTTAGGGATTACAATTACAAACCTAAATTGGAACGATCACATAGATAATATTGTGGGTAGAGCAAACCAAAGACTGCAATTTATTGGCAGAACACTTACAAAGTGCAACAGGTATACTAAAGAGACTGCACCACGCTTGTCCGCCCTATTCTGGAGTATTGCTGTGTGGTGAGGGATCCGCATCAGGCGGGACTGACGGATGACATCGAAAAAGTACAAAGAAGGGCAGCTCGTTTTGTATTATCGCGAAATAGGGGAGATAGTGTCACAGTCACGATACATGAATTGGAGTGGGAATCATTAAAACAAAGGCATTCTTCGTTGCGATGGGATCTTCTCATGAAATTTCAATCACCAGTTTTCTCCTCCAATTGCAGAAACATTCTGTTGGCACCCACCTACTTAGGGAGAATTGATCATCACGATAAAATAAGAGAAATCAGGGCTCGCACAGAAAAATTTAAGTGCTCGTTTTTCCCGTGTGCCTTTCGAGAGTGGAACAGCAGAGAGACAGCTTGAAGGTGGTTCATTGAACCCTCTGTCAGGCACTTTACTGTGAATAGCAGAGTAATCACGTAGATGTAGATGCAGATGAGGTGCTAACTAATACTCTGTCTGTGTTCGCACCGCGCATTAAGTGTCACGGCCAACACAGTGAACAAATGCTTAATCGCAAGCGATTCAATATAGAGTATCACTCCGATTCGCTAGCGACAAAGGTGCTCTCTCAGTGCAGTACTGAGTGTAGACTTTGTTCCTTGCTCTCTGCCTACACGCACGAGCGCACTCGCTCCCACTACATGTTCCCGCTTTAAGAGCATCACCGGAATAACCCCTCTCCACCCAAAAAGCGAAAGGGTATATCATCCGCTGTCTTACCCTCATTCCTCCGGCTCATTGCGTCAGAAACAGTCCGCCAATCAGCTTTACTCTTACAAACGGGAGAATGACGCTCCGTTTAAGCCGACCAATCCGGAAATATATAGCATCTGCGTTAGGCATTTACTGTCCACCTTTGAGAACTCTGAAACTGCGCAGTAGGTCCATCAAAAAACGCGTATGCTGGGGCTATCCCAAACAATACAGCAGGGTTTGCTTTTAAGGTGAACACGCAGGCCATGATCCCTTTTATCTGGCAAAAACTATTTTGGTCCCTGGGCGGTCGGCCGGCCGGCACAGCTGCGTGCTCACTCACCCTCCTAAGGACTTTCCAGCGGGCTTGTTGCCTCCGCCGAACAAAAACTCCTCTAGCCATCGTCTTTGTGTACGTCAGCCTTGACTTTTTAATCTTGGTGAGCACTTGCGATTTATTTATTAGCATATCGGTGAAATGGCAGTATGTAAAACTGACTCTTTCCTATCGAGTTTGGGCTCGAATGAAACGTCTTCATACGCAGAATACGATGGTGAGGTCGGAATATGTAAAAAATGAAGGTCAGGAGACCACGCCACCTTACAGTTTGCTCTACTGGAGTGTGTGGCAATCAGACACATTACATAAATAATGACAGGTGTTCTGAGTTCTTGACATCTTCATTGAGCTTAAATGACAGGGACCATGAATACAAGGACTTGGGGAGCAACCATACATTTAGAGACTGTGGCAGACACCAGGCAACAGGATCCAAGGAATGTACCTTACCATTTATTCCATTAGTACAGGAAATTACAGGGTGACAATTATTGAACTATGTGAAATAATATTGTCATAACTTCTGCACGGTTTGCGTTAGGACATTCAAACTGCACAGTTGGCTGTGTGACATGATGGGAATTAGAATGCGCTGTATGGTTTGGTTTAGTGATGAAGCCCACTTTCATGTGGATGTGTTTGTCAATAAGAAAAAATTGGCCCATTTGGGGGACTGAGAATCAGAATTTTGCAATCGAGAAGTCTCTTTAGCCTCAAAAGATTGCTGTGTGTTGTGCAATGTCCAGTCATGGAATAATCGGTGTGATATTCCTTGATGGCACAGTGACTACCAAATGGTATGTGAAGGTTTTGGAAGATGTATTCATCCCCATTATCCAAAGAGACCCTGATTTCCATAAGATGTGGTTCATGCAAGATGGTTCTCGATCCTATCGAAGCAGGGGGGTGTTTTGTGTCCTGGAGGAACACTTTGGAGACAGCATTCTGGCTCTGTGGTACCCAGAGGCCACTGGCATGGGGCTCGATTGGCCACCATATTCTCCAGATCTGAACACATGCGACTCCTTTTTGTGGGGCTATTTTAAAGACATGGCGTACAACAGTAACCCCCAAATCATTGCTTAGCTGAAAACAGCTGTTCAGGAGGTCATCGACAGCATCAATGTTCCAATAATTCAGTGGGTCATGCAGAATTTTGATATTCGTCTGCGCCACATCATCACCAATGATGTTATCATAACCTAAATCCGAATATCTGTAGTGACGTTTACACGTTGAAAAAAGTGTGTGCCCTTCATAGTTTGTAACTAATTTACGTTCCTTTTCATATAGTTCAATAAGTGCCACCGTGAAAATACATTGTACAATGTAATCAACGAATGAAGCAAATGTTAAAAACCAAATGTTTCATTCCAGTCAAGACTGTTTTCTTCACTTGTGTAAATTAGTTTATTGGTACTCCTCACAACAGTCCTTCATCACTTATGAATTAAATACAAGTACAGTAGGTGCTCTAAATGTCTGCCTCCAGCATTGCAGCATGCCCGACATCTGCTTATCATAGATTGCTGCACTCGCTCAAAGATGCAGGCATGGTGCGAACAATCTCACACATTGCATGTAGACTCACCACTAGATCTTCTGCTTACTCCACTGGTGTTTCATACACCACATTCCCCAGTGGTCTCACAGGAAAATGTCCAGTGGGTTGAAGTGAAGTGACAGAGGCAGCCAAGTTACAGGAACACCTCGACCAACCCAGTAATCTTGAAATATCAGTCTGATCTGGGTTCTGGCAGCTCGACTTAAGTGTGTGGGTGCCCCACTGTGCTGATACCAGATACATAAGTGGAATGCAAGTGGCACTCCTCCAGTAATTCCAGCAGCACTTCCCAGATGAACATGCCTAGCTATCACCTGTGAGTCGAGGGGAAAGGACATAGAGGCCAGTAAAACAGTCATGTACCATGTCAGCCCAAACACTGGTGGTGAAATTTTCCTGCTGACCTCGTTCATGGATGGCGTGGGGTTTCGCTTTCCGTTCACACATGGAATTTGGGGGTGTTGAACACACCCTCATCAATGAAGGACCCTCATATGTGAACAACACATCTACAGTGTAATACAACTGCCTGGAACAGTGCTGCAAGAACCACTGCCTGAACTCCAGATGCAGAGAAAAATCGTGGGCCAACAGTGCCTGTGTCTTCTGAAGATGGAACAGATGCTTTCAGTCCTCATGCAGCACCCAGCAAACCACTGAGTGGGAGCTTTGTACTGCATGTGCCACAGCACTGGTGCTTGCAAGATGAGTCTGTATCGAACTTCTCTAGTATGTCTTCTGCAAATCGTGGTGTGTGTATGCTTCGCACGCAGCTTCTGTTTTGTCGATGTCCATTGAAAGCACCTGTTTCACACAGTCATTGAAGGATGGCCGCAGACATGGAGTGTGTGGCTGAGGCCTACTGGGATATTGTTGTCCATAGTTGGATAATGCTATGTCCATTGCCTCACGCCTCACCATACATGAAATACATGTCATGCTGCTTGGCCCTGGTGAACATCTCCATGACTTGGCACATCAGCATGCGAAGAACTACGACTGAGCACCATGTTTCTACTGCACATATTTGTCGTCCCTTTCCGCCGCTACCACTGTCAGCGGTCTCTACAGTGTTGGTGTGACAGGCATGGCCACGTTCAGTGCCATATAACGTCGAGACTGCTCTCGGGTACATTGTGAGACGTTCTGCCCACTGTCTGTTGACATACAAAGTCATGCCTGCTGCCGAATGCGAGGCCTAGCAGCGGGCGCCGGCGCATACAACGTCGACGCTCTGTAGCATCATTGGATAGCGTTTCCAAACATTTTGTTCCTCAAGACACCTGCTACATCCTTTCGTAGTTTGTCAGTTTACTTCTCAAACATCCTGTACAAGAAGAAGCACAAAGAGAGCGCCACAGTCATTTCATCACATAACACAATGAGTAAGATCATGTTTTCAGATGCTAAATGCAGTAGCGAAAGGATGATGGTATCAGTCACTAATTTACATGCAGGCTACAAGTATATACTGCAAGTTCTTAGCAGTGAAGCATCTTTCAACACTCTGCAGTCGACCATTAAGACGCTGTTAACGGTGGATGACGATTGCAGGACACTGGTGTTTTCAGGGAATCTGCTAAGTCGAGTCATTCTAAATATTCTAAAGCACATTACACGTGGATATGTGATAATGATGCAACTAGAAGGCTATTGATTCGACTATGTGAGGAGCACTGGCGTGTATTAGGTATTCAGATCGCTTGGATCTAAAAATGTATGTACGGTGATTCTTGAAAGTTACAAAAAGCTTATGGACGAGTGTAATATTTTGATTAATAGATTACTATGTGTTTCCTAAGGAACTGATGCCTGCTTGTATAATATTACACACAGATTTCACAAGCTACTACTGGTGTTTCGGAGTGATGAGTTTATTTCCAAGTGTGACAGTTGTGATAAGCATTTTCTGTCAGGTGGAGATGGTGTGGTTGGTGGCCCACTTCCTGTTAAAATGTGCTGTGGAGGCTGTAAAAAAAGATCAGATAAAATAAATCGTTTTTTAATATGTCTTATTTTCACAATTTTAAACATGGGTGACAGCAGCAACTGTAAATAAACTTTCAATAAACTATATATAGAGACGATCTGCTGCATAAAGTTTGTTGTAGTAAGCTTTGACCAGGTTTCAGTACCAATGCAGTGTCTCCTTTAAAAGAAATAGCGTCACATAATTTACATTACATTAAAATTATAAACATACATTATGAGCTAAAACGCTCAAGTCAAACCGCAGAAATCACAGATTAAGTCCTCCTTGAATAACAGCATGAATTGCTCCACAGGTACAGCTTATTATAAGAACAGATACTTAGTTCAAGATTTGTTCTTATAATAAGTTGTAGCTTTGGAGTAATTGTTGCTGGAACATAACTTGTCATCTTTATGATGACAGTTATTACTTCACCCTAAAAGCACTTGGACGCACTGGTAAACGTGAACGTAAGTGCGCTTCTTGGCCGCCAACTTGGCTATAAAGTATAGCATTTATAATGACAGTTATAGATGATTAACTGCAAAAATAATGACAGTTGCTGGTATTGCCCATTAATTACGTCCTAAGCAAAACAAGGGTCCAAGTGAGCAGTTTGTCTGCATAAGGGCAAGTGAATGGTTTATTTACTTTAGGAGAACTATGGGCCCATTGTTGGGGAACTGGTCCAGCCCCCCTACTTGGGCTCACCCACAAGGTGCCAAGATTGTTTAGAGTATGCTGGAGAAGTTTTGCTGGGAAGCCCTTAACACATCCATCACACTTCGCCAATCTCACCCTGTGTGATTTCCATATTTTTGGAGCCGTGAAGAAAGGCATTTGTAGCCGTCGATTTGGTCTGGACAAAGAGGTGCATGGTTGGATAACCTCAAACATTTTTCAATGATGGCATTGACAGTCTTATATCATAGTGGCATAAATATATTAACATTATGGTGATTACTTTCGAAATAATGAACAGTCTTTTCCATCTGTCTCTTTTTCACTTTACTGCCCATTGTATGAATAAAATCTTCTCGGTTTTCAAGCCGCATCAATTCGAATAAAATTCTCGAGCTTTCGATTTCTACCTCCGCCAGTGTCGTTAGGAGTAAAACTACTGACTGCTGGGGCTGCACGATTTTCCGCTTATATAGCGACGATTATGGCCGCAGGTACCAATCGGAGAGAGCCAAAACTACACGTGCGTGAAAGGTGAGTTGGTCAGCTCATAGCAGATCCAGCCCGCCGAAAGACCGAATGGCGTCAACTGGAGCGAGGGCCTGGTGCGACGTTTGAAACTATCTCTTCCGCCTCGCTACAAACGTTAAACATGCGTCGTTGCTTCCTTTCGGCATATAAAGCCCGCCCCCAGGCCCTACTCAGAGTGTACCCCTGGGCTCTGTTAAAATGATTGCTGTTCACTGTTATCTCAGCCACCTCTTTTATAACGGAATCTCAATAAGTTGACGCATGAGTCAAAACTCTCATGTTCTCAAACTGTACTTCGTTTCCCTTTTCCAGACAATGGTCAGCTATGGCTGACTTGTCATGCTCTCTTTGTTTAATATGTCTCTCGTGCTCGCTACAATATACGGCATCTATCCGATTTGTCTGATCCTTATGGATGTTGTCGCACTTGCAAGGGACACCATACACACTGGGCAAACGAAGAGCTATGTCGTCTTTAACAGGATGCATAATATCTTGTAGCTTGGGGCGGGCTGGAGCACTGCTCTCAATCATAGTCTCTGCAGTACACATCCTAACTTGCTGCTCGGTGTCCCACTGTATGACAGGAAAGCCGCCGGCTTGGCTTCTTATGCCAATTCACAAGGAGTCCTTCTTTGGTGGTACCTGAAAGCGTTTGCAATGTGTCTGTTGCTATAACCATTGTCTCTGAACACGTGTCTCAAGTGCTGTCATTGAAGATTGTAGGTGGTCGTCGTCAAAATAACTTTTGCTCCGTGTATTAACGTGTTCAGGACCTCTTTTCTGCCTACAGGCTGGTGAAAACTACCGATGTACAAATGTCGATCAATATGCAACAATGCACACCAAACATCTATCTTCCCTGAGTGGAGAGGTGCTTAATGCAGAAAGTGTTGGTTGTCCTGCGACCAGTATCTGCAATTCTCGGAGTTTACATAACTTGACGTACGGAACTAGGCTACATTTGAAATGAAGTAAAGCGAGGGGTTCAAGCAACTGTTGTTAACAGCCATTTACAACAATTAACTCTTTTCTCCTTATCCTCAAATTTCGACTGTTGCACCATGCTCAAGCGAAAAACTTTGAATGGAATATCTTTTAGCATACACTGACACGATGTACAAGATACACCAACCTGCTGCAGTAACCTCCTTACCGACCTGCAGTGACTTCTCGTAAAGCCCATACGAATTCTGTCTATAGTTTCTGGGGTCCTCACTGTTGATCGCCTATTCTTCTGAACATTCCGGGCGGAACATACAGCTCTTCAGTTTTTGCAGAGACCTGTAATAGTGCTGATTGTCACGAGTTTCAAACCAGGATACTTAGCTTGAAAAATTTCTTTACATTCCTTGATGTATCCTGTCTATATGTAACACTGCACAATATCGATTTTCTATTATAATGCAAACTGCCCCATTTCTGTAACAACTCAACAATATGAGCTTCTCACAACAACTGATACACGGAAACGCAGCAGCACTCAACTTCCTGATAAAATGCAGCGTAGCCAACTTTTGGAATAGTGTTGCCACTTCACAAACAATTCGACTGGAGTTGATTAAGTGCTACTTTTATGTATGACACCCTGTATAACCAAGATGAACTTCTTGTGGGTGACAAAAGTTGGGTATCTTAAGTTGTGCAACTGAAAAATGGGATTTCACACATGCAACTACGGTACGACGCTAGCTGTGGCGTCACTTTTGTTTCATGTGTGAACCTGACTTAAGATCCTGTGTTAGCAGACGATGACACCATCAAAACTCTCTTCTTGAGAAACCATGGCATGATACGATGTGACATGATGGCCAGACTTCAGTGGCCTTAATAGCACTGTTAACTTCGATTCACACCTCACGGAAGAGCATGGGACAAAATGAACCCTCAAAACACTCAAAATGCATGTCAAATGGCGGCATTCACACAGAAAATCAACGGAACGGATTGCATGGGATGGAATAGGAATGTTAAGGTCAAGATTCGTCAGAAAGGAAGTTTTGACTTAAACTTTGATGGAGGAAACAGTTTCATCATCGATTATTGTTGTAAATTAATCTATTTTCGCCATGCTCGCTCATGTAATGGTAGTGAATATCATACTTTTGCGTCCACTTAGCCTTTATTATTTTGCTTTTTTTTTTTGACATACTCATAATGTGCAATGTCCACTTGCATATTTTTTATACCGATGTTTTCCGCAAGAGAGGCCAGATACCTGAAAACGAAAAATAGTTTACATTTTGCAGTAACTGAGCAGAGTTCGTGCCTACTGTATATAATAATAAAAATATGGATATATTCGTAGCAAAACTGGAAAAATTAAAGGATAGTACAATTGCATTATTATTAAATGTTCCACATCTACGAAATTGTGCTACTGTTCATTCACTTTGCCTTGCGTCGTTTCTCTTTTTTTGTGTCAATTACTATATAGATTTTAATTATACATATCATCTTCTGAAAGCTTCTTGTTTATCTTGCGAAAATGTGAATGTGGACTTCCTTTCCTACATTTCAATTGCATATACAGGCAGCCAACTCAAGGAACACCAGTGCCTCTCAAGATGATATAAAACATGAAGGAAACTCCTCCCAACTTGGCTCCACTTCATTTCAATAAAAACACTTTACACTGTTATTAAGTCTTCTCTTATTCAGAATCACGTATAATACTAAACACTCATAGCACTTCATACTCCAAGCAATACATCTTAACCATCCTTCTACATACAAAATCATGTACAAAAAAGTGAATGATTTTTTTGTTCATTGGTCTGTGCCTTATTGCGCATTCATAATTAATGTCTTTGCCGACGCTTACAGTTGGTCTTTTGATTTTGTCATCACCGCTGTTTCATTTTTTAATAAATTTTAACTTTACCATATCTGGGGGTCTTTCACCATGTACCTACACAATTGCCCCCACACTGTATGTTGACATAGTATGGAGACGTACAGTGTTTTTGCATGCACATAACTTATATTTACATTTACCATTATGGGTCGATACCCTTTATTTGTCGGCTTCTCTTTTATTTAATGAAGTGGATATGTTATCTTATCCTATGTATGTTAGATTAATATAAGAAATTAAAATATTATATACATAATATAATAGTTCATTACACTTTTGAATTTAGCGCCCTGACAGTGATGTTCAGTTTACTTCGACCTCGCTGCCGGATTTTGCCTCTGCACACTAGTATGTTTGGCGGCTAAGCACGAACTGCTAACGGTCAACATGCTAGTTACTATCGTCATATGTGCATGTACTCGTTTCTTAGTGTTAATTTCACACTGAGAGTCACACTTTCACCTGAGTATACATTTTACAGAATTGCTGTGGCGTTTGTCTTCACTCTGGGTGCAGTGTCTGTATGTGCTTATTGTTCAAAATCCGACGCTATGGCAGAATATCTTAATTCTTACGCCCTGGGCGTCATTATTACCCATCGTACTCGCATTTTCAGCAGAGAGAACCCTGGCCAACAGCATCTGTGGACGAGGTGAGTACTGCCTCGAACAACTATAGTTCACTTATTAATGTATTAGGGGTGGTGAGACACAATGCTCAGAGATTACTTAGTTGCACACGTATGTCACCACACTTGACCGTCCACTTTGCTGAAAGACTCATATTGCCATCCAAAACATTGTGTAAATTGCTTGACTTTAAAGTTCATTCCTTTACGTGGAGTTTGGTTGCCAATGAAAATTCATACAAGTAGTGAGTTACAACAATATATAACAGGATAGCTTAATCTATGTCTGACATTCCATCCATCGCTTATACTATGAACATAAATTAATAAGGTTTTAAAACGTCATAAATTTTTCATTAACTGGTTTCTGTTACCACAGCTTCTTTATTAGTTCTAACTTATCCCTATTCACATCACAATGTGTCATATACAAATTAATTATATAACACATGATTATGGTACAATACATGCATATGACACATTTATTCTTCATTTTTTAGATAGGCTTTTATCACTTATGGGAGCTCATTTCTTCTTTAGGTAGAGGAGGTAGAGAAACATTCAAAATACGACTAAAACATTACGCTTTGCTGGCCAAACTACACCTGGCGCCGCCTCCTTTGCTTGGATGGAAGGAAGAAAATACTCATCTGCTGGTTCAAGGATTTGTGAGGAAATGTAACTCGTACAATCATGGACTAGTTGCCAAGGAACACTTATTTCAAGGAAATGATGTGTACTGACTAATCATTCATGTGCTATCATGCTTTTTCTTCATGCACTAGTTCAGTTTACTTCAATTCACATGCAGCTTAGTGTTAATTGTGAAGAAGTTTCAGCCATTGTAGACTTATCTTTCTCGAATACATGGAAATGTCGTTATTTATGCTTTCATATGACATGATAAAAATTAACTGGTTTTTGTAAAATCACATGCTTAAATGTTTATGTGTACCTTGCAGTGAATAGATACTGATAAATGTCATGGAGCTATACTGCGTTGATGCATGTTTTCATTTTCCATTTGCCTTACGACCTTTGTATAAATATCCTTATACTAAATTGTTTTTCTCGAGGTGCGGCTCGTTTCTTCATTTGGTACCTGCTACTATCGACGTAATTCTCTTCTTCTGCGCCATGAGGATGCACTGGTCGCTGAAAGAAAAAAACTTAATGCTAATTGCATTACATCTACATCTACATATATACTCCGCTAGCCACCAAGCAGTCTGTTGCGGAGGGCACTATTCGCGCCAAAGTCATATTTCCCCCCCTTTGCTCCACTCACCGATCGCGCTAGGGAAAAACGACTGTCTGAAAGCCTCAGTACGAGCTCTAATTTCCCTTATCTTTGATTGGTGATCATTGCGTGTTTTGAAAGTTGTTGGTAATAACAAATGCTCTACATCCTCGGCGAAGACCGGATTTAGAAATTTAGCAAGCAGCCCCTTCTGTTTAGAGCGTCGTCTATATGCAAGTGTGTCCCTCTTCAAACCTTCTATGAGATTTGTAACTCTCTCATGCTGGCTAAGTATACCAGTCATGAATCTTGCCTTTCTTCTTCGGACCTTCTCAGTCTCTTGAATCAGACCCATCTGGTATGGGTCCCATACAGTACTCTAAGACTGGACGAACTAAAGTATTGTAAGCTATTTCCTTTGTTGAAGGACTGCATCGATTCAGGATTCTACCAATAAACCGCAATCTAGAGTTCGTCTTGCCCATTACTTGTGTAATCTGATCGTTCCATTTGAGATCGTTTCGAATAGTCACACCCAGATACTTCATGGATGTTACTGCTTCCAAAGACTGGGCATTTATTTTGTGCTCATACATTAATGGGGATTTTCGTTTGATATATGCATTAGGTTACACTTACTAATATTGAGAGATAACTGCCTGACATTACACCACACATTTGTTTTTTGCAAAACCTCTTTGATTTGTTCACAACTTTGGCGTGATGCTACTTACCTGTAGACTACAGCATCTTCATCAAACAGTCTAATGCCGCTGTCAGTACCATCAACCAGATCGTTTATGTAAATCTTAAAAAGCAGCGGCCCTATTATGCTGCCCTGGGGCATACCTCATGTTACACTTGTTTCTGTTGAAGTTTTATCATTCAGGACGACATACTGCTCTCTGTCTGTTAGAAAACTTTCTATTCAACCGCATATGTCATCAGATAGACTGTAAGCGCCTACTTTTTGGAGCAAACAACAGTGCAGAACTGAGTAAAAAACATCAATCTGAGAGCCGCTTTCTAGAGCCAGTTGTACATCATGTTTCCTAAAATCGTCATGGTTTCTGCAGATGAGCTTCTCAGAGTCTAGAAAGGTTATTAGGTCTCAACACAAAATTAGTTCCATGATTCTACAACAAATCGATGTCAGTGATAATGGATGGTAATTATGTGCATCCGATTCTCTACCTTTTTTATAGATTGCTATGACCTGGGCCCTCTTCCAGTCCCGTGGAACTTTCCACTGTTCCAATGATCTCTGATAGATGATGGATGAGAATGGTGCTATATTTGTAGCATAGTCAACAAAAAATCTTGTGGGGACACCGTCTGGGCCAGATGCCTTCCTGGCATCCAAGGATCTTAACTGTTTGACAATCCCAGATACACTAAAAACTATATCAGCCATCCTTGCTTTTGCTTGATAATTGAAAGGGGGAATGGTGCTGCAGTCCTCTACCGTAAACGAGTTTTTGAAAGCTAGGTTTAGAATTTCGGTCTTCTGTTTATCAGCAACATTACATTACCCGTACTGTCAGCAAGAGAAGGTATTGAATTATTTGTAGCGTTCATGGATTTTACATATGACCATAATTTTTTGGGTTTATGTTTAGAATCTGCAGATAAAATATTGTTATCAAATTCGTTAAAAGGCTCTCTCATTGACCTTTTGACAGCTGCTTTCATTTCATATAATTTCTATTTGTCAGTGGGGCAGTGACTATGTTTAAAACGAGTGTGCTGAATTCTCTGCTTTCTCAGCAACTTCCTAATATGTTTGTTGAACCAAGGAGTCTTCTTTCCCTCCCCTATATTTTTGCTAGGCACATATTTCTCTAGCATGTGGTGGACAATACCTTTAAATTCCGACCAAAGATGCTCAGTATCTTTGTGTCCTGCAGTGAATGCTTGGAGCTGACTATGAAGATATGCATTACTGACACTTTTATTTGCTTTCCCAAGCAAGAAAGCTCTACACTGTTTCTTTTGCTTTTTTGCAGCTTCCACGGACATAGAAGCAAAAACGACATTATGGTCGCTAATTCCTTCTTCTAGGTAACTTCCTCAAAAAGATCAGGTCTGTTTGTCGTCAAGATATCTAATATGTTCCCATCCCGAGTTGGTTTTCTAACCAATTGCTCAAGGTTGTATGTTGACAGTACTCCTAGAATAACTTCACAAGAGTCTTTGCTTCTGCATCCTGTGATAAATGTGTAATTTTCCCAGACAATGGACGCCAGATTTAAGTCTTTACCTATAACTAATGGATAATTTGAATGTTTATTTCCTATGTACTCAAGACTTTCCCTGGAACGTTCTTCAACATTTGTTGCTGATGCTGGTGGTCTACAAAAACATCCTAATACAATGGTCACTCCTTGTCTGATTGACAGCTTTATCCAGACTATTTCACGACCCAACCAAGTATAGACCTCAACTGTGTTTAAACAGCTTTTAACTGCAATCACCTGCTATATCATCAGTCCTATCCTTCCTAAACATGATCCAATCCGAGTTCAAAATTTCACTGCTACTTATGATGGTTTCAACCAGCTTTCAGTACCTAATACAATATTGGCATTACTACTGTTTATTTATGAGAGTAACTCAGGGGTCTTCCAACAGACACGTCAACAATTAAGTAACATGAGATTTAGCATGTTTAAATCCATTGGAATGACCTGTTCAGGCGAACTAACAATTTTTACAGTTGGTACACACACATCAGTGTAATGAACTGGAAATTTTTCAAGCCAACAGTTTGTTTCCTGTAGGGAGGAACATAATCTAAAAAAAAACCCATGTGCAATCCGCAAGTACTGTGCTATCCATGTAGCTGCTACTTGTGTATAGTGCACCCCTGATCTATCAAGGGGCGTCCTACAACTTTCCACCCGATAGCATAGGTCGAGGAATCTACAGCCATTTTCATCACAGAGTCCACGTAGCCTCTTGTTTAGATTCTCCACTCGACTCCAAACCAGAGGACATGAGTCCATCCTGGGTACAATGCTGTGAATCGTCAGATTCTCCACTCAACTCCAAACCAGAGGACCCCAGTCCCTGGGTACAATGCTGCAAATCGTCAGTTTGGCTTACACTCCTTGAGAGATGGAGGCCACCTTCGCCAATTTAGCCAGCCAACGAATGGATCCAAGGATTTCCTCGGAACCCCAACGACTGGCGTCATTGGTGTCGACATGTGCAACAGTCTGCAGCTGGCTGCACCCTGTATGCTCGATATCTGCCAGAAGAGCCTCTTCCACATCCCGGACAAAGCCCCCCAGCAAGCACACCGAGTGAACATTGGGCCCCTTCCCTACCCTAGCCGCTATGTTCCTGAGGAGTTCCATGACCTGCCTAACATTGGAGCTCCCAATATCTAACAAACCCCCTTCCCCACATGCCTGTCCAGACCTTGCTGAAGGAGCAGCCACTATCCTGGCAGAAGGTGCATTCTGATCCAGCCCAGCATCAGATAGCACACTGAATCCATTAGCAAAGTGTGTGGGATTTGGCAGGAGCCTGCATGATCCATGCAGCCTTTGCCTTGTGGCTCGAAACCTCGACACAGCCTGCCACTCACACTGAAGTGAGAGTGAACCGACTGGCTCAGTTACACCTGAGGTTGGCTCAGTGACAGAGAGCTTTGACATCCCTCTGTGCACATCTAGTACAGCACAGGCTGCTCCAGGCGTCCCATCACCGCCACACCTCAAGGTAGCACTCTTGTTGACTGTAGCCAACAAAGTTTCCAGCTGTGTTTCGACTGTGATCAACTCCTCTTGCATCCGCACACAGCAGACACAGTTAATATGTGATTTACTATAAGAAACGTAAAGAAACCTACTGCCACACAAGGTTAACAGCTACACTTTAGTTGGCAGAAAGGACACTCAACAATGAAAAACAATAAAAACTTATGCTAGAAGCTAGATATGGTGCTTATTTTCCTGCTAGGGGCTGTCTAGTAATACTAAAGATAAAGCAGTGACCTACAGTAAACTGCTAGAGGCTATCTAGAGAATATTATTAAAGAATTAAACAGTAACCTACAGTAAGCTACACCTAATGATTATCCCTGGGATTTATAATGTAAACAAAGATTATGTACACACGAAAATGACCTAATAATACTATAAAAACTGCTACCTTCAATGTATCGAGTCTAAATGAGACTAATAAACGTGAATACTGAGTATTTTACACTGACAGATGCAGGTACAAAACAAAACCTTTAGCTAACATTAAGAGTTCAGAATGTGAAGCACAAATACGAACTCTATTTTATAGGAACAGATGGGCTTACAGTACATGAGCACTAAAGCTCACAACAAGCTAAGGAATTTAAGCGGACAGCTAGGTGAGTTTTAGCTTTCTGCTAACTAAACCATATGTAAGAAGGGATCAGAAGTTGTTTTATAACACTGATTTACTCAGATATTGTAGTGTAACACTAATTTACCACGTATTTTACGTTTTTTTAACTGTTAGCGCTCGCAGGTTGCATAGCTCGATGGCCACTGATACATTTAGTCATTACATATCTGTGTGCAGATATTCCCATACTTTGTTTAAGTTCATAGACATTCGGTTTATTCTGTTACCCTTTACGATAATTTACTATGCAAAGAAAATTATTTGACATTTCTTCTGGTATTTTATTCTTTCTTCTTAGGTTACACATTTAGTATATTTTTACATAATGCTTCCTTTTACTTGTAAATATGTTGTACATAGCTTAGTATTTCATTAAATGTCTGTATAGATATATCAATAGGTGCCTTAGTTCTTAGACAGTAGATGTAAATGATTAGTATTTCCGTTTGCTTTATATTTAAGTTACTTACTTCTTCATATCGCATTTCTATTTGGTTGCCCCTTCTGCCAGTCTGTCACATATCCACACAGGTCAATGCCTCCTCTCCTACTATTGATATCAGTGTATATTGTTCAGTGTGCAGCTGAGCCATAAGCTAATTCGGTTTATACCTTCACTTCACTTGAAGTGATGTATAACTTCTCATTCCTCTAGATTTTATGCTTACATGTACAAATCAAAAGAATTACTAAATTCTACCCTGATAAACGATACACTTAGAGTTATGTACACTATATACATTATTGTGTGATAGAAAGAAAAATGTTACTTTGCTTCATCATTCTAGAAAAGCTTTTATATCTTCATGAGGGTGGAGACCCTTGTCTCTCCCTGTTTTCTCATATACTAATCTGTATGTTTCAGGGTAAGGTATTTTGGAGATTATATATGGTCCTGAATAGAGTAATTGCTACTTCTTATTCAGTTTACCAATTTTTGTTGATTTAGGGTGCACCCATAAGAGGACTCGTTGCTCTTCAAAAAATTGTGTAACATGTTTCAGTTTCTTATTATAAATTTTCTTTCTATACTCAGCATTGTTTTCGAGTGTTATCATGGCTTGTTTGATTTTGTCCTGTATTATCACATCTGTAGTGGATACTTTTGGTATGGGCGACTCCCACTCGTTCATTTGTTTTGTCTGGAACATCAATTCGTTAGGTGTGAAACCTATGGAAGAATGTAAAATATCATATAATGTCACTATGTATCTTACACCTCCCTTACTTCTTGGATATGGACCAGCTATGTCCAGGGATATTATATCTAGAGGGATTTTTGTGAGTAATGGGTGTAGCTCAGTATATTTTGACACATTGGACTGTTTTGATTTCTGACATATTTCTTACTTTCTTAATATCTGTAGGACTCACCTTCTCAAATTTGGAAATAACAGTGTCGCAATTTCTTCAGTAAATTTGCGTACTCCATAATGTCCCCATACTTCATGTGTGTGTCTTACAAATTCGTCGATATAATCTTCAGGAATACACACACACACACCATTCATCAGATTTTTCATGTTTCCTATGAGACAAAAGGCTCTTGTACTCCTGATACCACTTACATATCTTTCCACCTTCACTTACTTAAGGTTTTGCATGACTTTAGCCCCATCTGCGATCTTGCTGTTGTATACAAAACTTTTGGAAATCAGAATGTCATGTCTCTGAATTCCTCTAAACCTTGTGGTAACCTAGACAAGGCTTCTGCAATAACATTTTGTGTTCCTTTAATATAAATGATCTCGAAATTGAATTCTTGTAAATATCGAAACCACCTAGCTAATTTAAGGTGCCTGTTAAAAGAAATGACAGTGACTGATGGCCACAGTAAACTTTGGTGTTCTTACCCCACAAAAAATATTCAGACTTTTTAAATGCCCATACTACTGCTAAACTTCCCAATTCTGACACAGAGTAGGATATTTCTGCTTCTGATAATGTTCAACTAGCAAAAATGATGACCTTGGGTACTTCTTTACCTTCTTCTTCTTGCATCTGGGACAAACATGCCCCTTACCTCTGAGGGAAGGCATCTGTGCTTAGATAAAAATCCTTGGACATGTCAGGGTGGCTAAGAATGTCTGCATTGACTAATGCCTGCTTAATGTTATTAAAGTCCTCCTGACACTTATCAACGCATAACCAAGGCCAATTTTTTCATAGGAAGTTGAGTAATGCATCACTGTTCATCAGTTGCTCTGGTACGAATTTACAGAAAGACGATGCTAATTCTAAATAAGCTTTTAGTTGTTTTTTATTCCTTGGAGCTGTACAGATGCGTATGGCATCAATTTTTTTCGGATTGGGTAATATACCTTATTTTGACACAACATGTCCTAATAATTTGGCTTGTTACTTATCAAATCTAGACTTTTTTTAAACTGTCCATTATTCCATATTCTGCAAATCGTAGAAGTACTTGTTCAATCAGCCTGATATGTTCTAATCACATGGGTGTGGCTATTAACATGTCGTCTACATAAACAGTGACTCTGCTACGCAATTCTGGTCCTAAGACCTTGTCCAGTGCAGATGTAAACATGCCTGCGCTAATGTTCAGTCCAAAAGATAGCACATTGAATTCGAAACTTCTGCCACCACAAACAAATGCTGTATGTTTTCGACTTTCTTCATGGAGAGGACGCCTTGAAATCGAGTATTCTGAAGTATTTTGTATTGTAAAACTTTAAAAGCTGTTCATCCAAGTTGTCTGGTCTTATGTGTACTGGTACTAAAATCTTGTTGATACATCTAGCATTGAGAACTAATCTTACAGATCTGTCTGGTTTACTTACTGGTGATATAGGACAGCAACAGGTTGAAAATGAAGGTTGTGTAATTCCTCCTTTAATCATTTGATTGACCTCTTCCCTTACTGCCTCTAGTTTTGCCTATGGAATAGGATATGACATTACACAAAATGTTTCATGTGGATAAACTTCACATTTATATTTGTGAGTGTTGGAGAAACCAGTTCCTTTATTCCCACATATATTTAGCAATAACTGAACACTACATACATTAATGAATTGTGTAGACATGAACAACACGGAATAACTAACTAAAGCTAAGTCAAAGAATAACTATATCACTGCACGTAAATTAACACTTCATGGAATGTTTATGAAGCACTGTACACTTGTAGGGATCGATTGTCAGAAATAGGTCACTACATGACTCCCCCCTTTAATGGTAACGATACCGCAGATTGAATTTCACACGCCGTCCAACTCTTGTAACTACTTCTTTCTTGAAACCGGGTGGTGCATCACGTGTGCCAGTGGTTGTGTCAGGGAGTGGTGTAGTAGTTCTCGACGTTGGACTTGTTGTTGTAGTGACTGGTGTTCGCTGAGCGTTGTGGTGTTCATGGGGTACATCTTGTAGCTTCTCCTGTCTTCTCTGGTTTGTGTTCATCGGTAGCTGTGGTGTCTGTTGCGTCCAGAAATGCAGGCTTGATATGGTACACTGCAACTGTGGTGGGTGTACCGTTAATCATTATGCGGAAAGTATTGGTATCCCTACTGACTACCAGATATGGTCCGTCATATGGTGGGTGCAGTGGTTTACGCACAGTATCATTGCGTAAGAATACATGCGTGCACTTGTCTAGCTCCGCAAAAACGAACGAGTGTCTTCCAAGCTGGATTCTGGGCATTGTTGATCTCAATTGGCATATATGCTCTCTTTTCTTGTGGCGAATTCTGAGGCTGTGATTGTATCATCTGCCATGCTGTACAGAAATTCTCCAGGTAGGCGTTACGTTTGTCCATACACCAGTTCTGCTACTGTTGCTTCCAGATCACTTTTGAATGACGTTCGTAGACCCAAAAGTACGATAGGTAGTGTTGTAACGCCGGAAATGCATATCCTCCTATTTCCATCTATTGTACTATAAATTTGTTTTCCTTATTTTTGTTACCTGAATATATGACATTTCTGTGTCTTTACATATTGTAATTGTTTTACTGTTTGTATATATATATTTATGCTTTTATGTCGATGTATAATTGGTTTGTTTCGTAAATGTTATTGGTATTTTTACGCTGGGTCTTGCCTAGGGAAAACTGCTATCGAACGAATATGTCGATAGGTCGTGTGGAGAACCAGAGTATTTAGGATCTTTGGGAGTGTTAACTCTGCTGCGTGGGGCGCGGGCTGGGCAGAGGGAGTCTGGCTGGGGTAGGGCAGTGGAGCAGGTGTGTTGTATGAAGCTCCCGCGAGTTGCCGCACTTTCGGGGTTGGGCAGCATGTAATTGTGCTCGACTTGCGATGATAGTTTCTGACATGGTGTCGCGGACGGGAAGCATTAGCTGGCGCACATCAAGAGCCCGTTTCGTCTGGTGACCGTGTCGAGAAGAAGGCGCGCCAACATCCAGCTTCTGCAACAGCGACGGCCGACAATGAGTGACTGTCGCCACCTCCTCGATCGACGGCTTCAAACCTTCAATCAACCAACAAGGAAGACTGGAAGCACGTAAAGTTTTAGAACTGTATGTTAGACCTCAGCTTTTCAAACTTTTAAAATTGTTGCATCACAAAATTACAGCAACTTAGCATGAACGTTTGTTGCTCATTGTCCCAATTGCATTACCAAGCAGGGTCCCTTCCTTTTCCGAAATGAACCCGAGTGTCGTTGAAATTCAGACGCCAGCATTAAAGTACAATCATTCGATGTCACTGCTTTAATTTCAAAGTTCAGTTAAGGTATTCATAGCTGGCCACAATATTTAAATTACACAAGCACAAATTAAGAGTGCAAGTTTTGTTACCGTATTTTAGCTTACCTGTGACTGCAAAAAATGGCTCTGAGCTTTATGGGACTTAACATCTATGGTCATCAGTCCCCTAGAACTTATAACTACTTAAACCTAACTAACCTAAGGACAGCACACAACACCCAGCCGTCACGAGGCAGAGAACCTGTGACTGTAGCTCAGCTTGGTATGTACTAAATTTTACTATTGTTAATTGTTCAGAATCATTTAATTCAAGTTCAAAGTTAAATCTCTTATTTCTACATTGTGTAGATTCAAGTAGCTTTTGAAATGATTGTTGAGGTAGTCCAAGACTAACCGTATTTTACTGAATTTCGATGTGCTTCAGAAAGAAAGCTCACTATTAACTTCAGTCACTAAATTAACTTTCGATTTTCCGGTTTTATTAATCCTTTTGCTAAATTAACTCAGAGTGTAGCGAAATTTATTACTTCTGACAAACTTTCAGTTTTCACACTACACGTGTCAACCCACAGTTGCCACGCTTCTAGTGCTAATTATATGTGTAATAACCTTTCTTTTTCAGTTACTATAGTAATTGTCCTTAGGACTGGCGACCGTAATTTCCCCCAAATCTCAATATCTAATTACCGCTAGTTAATTGTTAACGTAACGGCTGCACATTTACTTTCTTTATTAAATTTACCCTTTTTCAAAATTAATTTCCACCAGTTTCATTAGCATTTTTCCTTTCATTTAGATGTAACCCTTTCCTCCCTCTTTACCGACAAATTAACTTCGGTGACGATTGCTTTTCCCAAATTTCCATTAGGTGCACATGGTTTAATTTTTCCCTGTCATTAAGGTCGATAAGTGAGGGGGAGGTTACAGTGTCTCTGTCCAATTCGGTGTTGCGTGACATCTCAGTGCTGCCTTTAACTGTCGATGAAGACGCTCAACCATGCCATTTGATGCGGGGTGGTATGCCGTGGTGCGTATGCGTTTCGTACCTAGTAACGTAGCCAATGCTTTGAAAACGTAGGCTTCAAATTGTCGTCCTTGATCAGTTGTAATTCTCAGTGGAACACCAAACCGGGCAATCCAACCACGAAAAAATGTTTGAGCTATAGTTTCTGCAGTGATGTCCTTCATTGGAAATGCCTCAGGCCACCTAGTAAATCTGTCAATCACCGTGAGGCAATAACTGTAGCCTTCCGATGCCGAGAGTGGGCCGATGATGTCAACATGCACATGGTCAAAACGCTGATTTGGTGGAAGAAATGTGCCTAATGGTGCCCTGACGTGCTGTGTGATTTTATTCCTCTGGCACGCCAAGCATTGCTTCACAAATTCTTTACAGTCTGTGTGCATACATGGCCATACAAATTTTTGTTTGACCAATCTGAGTGTGGCTCTTACTCCTGGGTGTGACAGATTGTGCATTGATGTAATTGCCTGTGTTCTGAATTGCTGTGGCACAAATGGACGTATCTTTCCTCTTGCTACGTCACAGTACAACTCAATGCTTGCTTCAGGAAATGTCACGAGCTGTAGCTTCAATCCTTTCTCTTGTTGCAATAGATCACGCAACTCACTATCACATTGTTGCGCATGCGCGAGGGCGTCATAATCAATGGCCTTTGTCACTGCTTCCACCTGTGCGATGTCATCTGCTACTGTGTACACTGCTTCTATGCGTGAAAGTGCATCAGCTGAAACATTTAGCTTCCCTTCCACATACACAATGCTGGTCGTGTACTGGCTGATATAATCTAAGCGTCACAGCTGCCTGGGCGATGCTTTCTCTGGCTTTACCTTAAAGGCATAGGTAAGCGTTTTATGATCTATGTAAATCGTGAACTGTCGCCCTTCTAATGCGTGTCTGAATTTTTTTACTGCCGCATAAGCGGCGTACAGCTCACGGTCATATGTTGCCCAACGTTGCTGAGACGGTGACAACTTATGACTATAAAATGCAATGGGCTGCCATAACTGATAAATTTGTTGCTGAAGTACGGCACCAATGGCAGTGGACGAAGCATCAACCATGAGAGCGAGTGGAGCATGCGAGACCGGGTGTGCTAATTGCGCGGCCTCTGCTATAGCTTTTATTATAGCGTGAAACGCGGTGTCCGCTTCGATGGTCCAATGCACTCTGTGGTTAGGTTTAGGTGCGCCTTTAACTAGTTCATTCAATGGTGCAGTTATCAGTGCATGATTGCGAATGAAGCGTTGGTAGAAATTCACTACTCCAATGAATCGTCGTAATTCTCTGACTGTGACAGGGCGGGGGTATTTGTTTATGGCCTCTACTTTACTGTGTGGCGGTCGAATACCCTGTACATTTACCAAATATCCTAGAAAGTGGACCTCTTTCTCACCAAAAACGCACTTGGAAGGATTAATTACTAGTCCATGTGTGCGTAGGCGGTCAAACACTTGTGCCAAATGCTGTAAGTGCTCCTCTTCCGACGCAGACATCACCAATAAATCATCTATATACACATAGCAAAAATCTAAATCTCTTGTAACCTCATCCATAAAACGTTGGAAGGTCTGGGCGGCATTACATAGTCCGAATGGCATTCGGGTGAATTCAAATAGACCATATGGTGTTGTCACCGCTGTTTTAGGAATGTCTTCTGCAGCTATAGGGATCTGATAGTAAGCTCGAACTAGATCAATGGTAGAAAATATAGTCTTACCGTGAAAATTTGCAGAAAAGTCTTCTATATGTGGAACTGGGTACCGGCCTGGAATGGTCCTTGCGTTGAGTTGGCGATAGTCACCGCAGAGGCGCCATCCATTCTTCTTTTTAGGCACGATGTGAATTGGGGGTGCCCAACTGCTACTAGAAACTCTGCAGATACCTTGTGACAGCATGCTGCGAAATTCCTGCTTTACCACTTTTCGCTTTTCGGCCGTTAAACGTCTAGGCCGAGCGTGAGTTGGCGGCCCTGGCATGGTCAAAATGTGGTGGACGGTTGTATGCTTGACTGGTGGGAGAGTAGGCGATTGCTGTGTGATCTCGGGGTATCCTTTCAGTAATCGTATATATGGTGTGTCGCCTGTGACTGTGCGTACCTCTACTGGTGTGATACAACGGGCTTTTCCTGTTATATGCAGACTAGTAGTCAAATCTATTAGTCGCTGGCGTCGCGGATATGGTAGTAAGTCGTAGAAGGACAAAAAATCTGCTCCGATAATAAGCTGTGATATATCTGCCACTGTAAATTGCCATTCAAACACACGGCGTAGCCCCAAATTAAGGAATAATGTTACTCGACTGTGTGTTCTAATTTTGGAGTCATTGGCGGCGTATAGATAACAGTCGTCGCAGCTCCGGCTTGATAGGCGGTTTGCTGGATATACGGACACTTCTGCGCCTGTATCGACGAGAAACTGTAGTTTTGTTTCGCGGTCTGTCACAAAAAGTCGGCGAGTGCTTGCACTGGAAGTTATCGCTGCTACGGTGTCTGCTTCATGTTTCCACTTGCAAGGTGGCGTACACTTTCGTGCATCATTACCAAATGTCTTGTGGTACCAGCATAAGTTCTGTAGTGATGGTGATCGAGTGCGACTTCGTGACCGCCGGCGGCGTGGCCGTTGGCGGTTGTGCGTTGTTTGTAATGCAGCTACCTGTGCGGTCAACTCTGCCAGTTGTGATTGTAGGGAGACTAGCGTCACTGTGGGCGAATTTTCTTGTTGCGGCGTTAATGTTGAGACACTTGTTGTGGGATACATTTCAGTTAACCTGTCGGCCGTTTGTGCCAGTGCGTTTAAATCGCCTGCACATACCGTGAGAACTTTTTGAGTATCTGACGGAAACCGAGACAACCATATATTTCGTAGCACATCATCAGTTACAGTGTTACTTGCCAGTGTGCGCAAACGTCGTAAGAGTTGTGATGGAGTGCGATCTCCGAGTTCTTCAGTGCGCAGTAGCTTCTCTAGCCATTTTGCCTCTGATTGTGACAAACGCGTTATTAATGCGTTTTTAATGGTTGCATAACGATCGGTATCCGGTGGCGCGGCTAGGATATCTTGTACTTCTGCTGCTAGATCTTCTGTAAGTGCTGCAACCACATAGCTGTACTTAAGTTTCGTCCGCTGATATTTGTGCGAGGACGAACTGGCTTTCTAACTGGGCAAACCACAGTAGACGATTATGTAACCAGAATGGTGGAGGTTTTATCGTCACTGTGTTAATTGCACTGCTGACTTCAGGTTGAATTGAGACTGGCGAATCGGTCATTATCGTGCTGAAAAGAGCGCGACGCGGCTGGCGCGGAAGTTACAAACGCGAATGTTGTGGAACTTCGTTAAACGCTGAAGCCGACGCGGATGTTACGTATTACGTCGGGGTCACCAATTGTGGGTGTTGGAGAAAACAGTTCCTTTATTCCCACATATATTTAGCAATAACTGAACACTACACACATGAATGAATTGTGTAGACATGAACAGCATGGACTAACTAACTAAAGCTAAGTCAAAGAATAACTATATCACTGCACGTAAATTAACACTTCACGGAATGTTTATGAAGCACTGTACACTTGTAGGGATCGATTGTCAGAAATAGGTCACTACATATTCATAGTCTTTGATTACTCCTGGCTCCTTAGTGAAAACACTTACACGCTTAAATGACAAATTGGAAAGTTCTTGTCTTTGCATATCATTTAGTATCTGTGATTCATTTAGTTTCTGTTCTAACATTTCGTAACTAACATCAGTGTTTGCTTCTTGTTCAGTATCAAAATTATTTGTGAAATATACAATTGGAAAGGAATATTGTACTATTACATTTGACTCTGGTTTGTTTTTGTTTCTTTTATCAGGTGTTTTGACTAAATCAATGGAAAAAAATCTGATCTTTAACATAAAAGTGGCATTTACCATTACCTATGTAATCTGTGTTTTGTATGTTCTAAACGTGTACATGCCAATACGAAAATTAACTATAAGTTTGTCAATTATAAGAAAATTGTACTTCACTGCAAAATGTTCAGTTTGTAATGGAATAAGTGCCTGATGTTTTACCAGTTTAGTGTTACTGCCTGTAGCAGTTTGTCCCTTGCAATTTTGGACAGGAAATGTTGGAAATATGCCTCTCTTCTTAATTCACAGAAAAATGCATTGGTCATAAGGTTGGTAGTTGGACCTGTATCTATAATTAACTGTGTGTCAATATTAAATATGCTCACCTTAATGATTGCCTGTATTTGTTCTTCCTGGAAATTATTCATTTTGTCTAGCTCATGCTGAAACAGATCATCCTTTACGTCACCTGGTTTGTAGTTTTTCTTTGCCCCCATTTCCTGAGAGGTCAGTAACCTGGGGCTTAACTACGACCAGTTGGAGTTTTCTGACAGCATAATGTGACTTAATTCATTACTTGGAGTAATTTCAGTTAGTTGCTCAGTGTGGGTACTTCGCCAATTTGTGTTGTTGGCTGCTTGTGTCATTCCTTCGCGAGTGCTCATGTTATTAATTAAAGCTGCTGCGCTGTTATTTTGCTGCCCATGCGTTGGCTGCAGTGCAACATAAGGCAGGGTATTGTTGCTGTGCATTGGCAACTGATGCGGCTGACTGTTTTTGTTTATGTTCAGCATATGGCCTTGTGATGGTGGATTGAAATTACTCCTGTTATTTTGAAAATTTCTTTTAAATCATTTGTTTTTTCTGTTCCCGTTCCCGTACTCGTTACTTCTGGGTATGCAACTTTGCTGTTGTGTGGACCATCCCTGCTGTGTGTTTAGATCACGTTTCACTGATTGGTTTACATAACTATGTTGTTGTTGTGCTTGATTTTCTGTTGTTCTATTCGGTACAGGTCTTGCTCATAGATTAACTCGATAGAATCAAGCACTCACAGAAGGTATTCAGTGTCGTAATCTGGCGTTGTGACAAATTTTTCTCTAATGTGTGATGGTAAACGACTTTTCAAAGTCACGTCTACCTGTGATATGGGTTCATCCAATAGCGTGTCTTGTTCAGGTATTTTTCAAAGTATGTGCGTAGACTATCATATTTGCCATTGAATGGTGCAGGGTTGAAAATCTCGCATCTGAGTCTTTCTTGTACTGCCGCCACAGACTGGTAATTGTCGAGGAAAGCACGTTAAAATTGTATATAAGTGTTGCAACATTCGGCCACTTCAGTTGCCCATAAAAGACGTCACCTAGCGCATATCCCACAAATCTGATTTTCTGTGCTACTGTCCAGTTGCATGGAAATAGTTGTCGAAAAGCAATGATAAATACTACTGGGTTCATTCTTTTACCTTCAGTAGTGAATATAGGAAACTGTCGATGTCTCAGCAAGTCCTCGTCTTAAAAAAAATGGTTGATAGACATGTGTCATTTTCTATTGTATTTATGTTGTTATTGGAGTTACCTGTAATTCCGGTTGGTATTTGCTCACGTATTGGAGTTGCGGGTGTGTTTACATTTTGCACTCTACAACTGTCACTGGTACCTACTGGAGGACCCATAACAATTTGTGAATAAATACTTACAGGTTGTGATTTGTTCACTGCAGCCTGTTTATGGTTTACATTCATATTTCGAGATCCGGTAATATTTTCCTCTAAACGATTGCGGATCCTATTTTCCATGGCTTGTAGATTAATGTTTACCTTGTTCACATTTCCTTTTCCTTTTTCTTAATAACTTTTTCTACTACAGCTGTGTATAACTGACAATCGGTTACTAAGTTCTCTGCAATGGTATTACTCTTATCTAATGTACCTGCTTCAGCTTGACTAATGATGTCACTTAGATTTTAATTGAACTTCTGTCTCTCCTTCTTATCACATGATGAGTCAACTTCTAACGTAAGCTCTTCTATAGCCAGAGGTACACCTTCATAGTTTTTGTTTAGTTTGTTAACGACAGTGGTTACCTTTTTTACTGTCGAACACAATTGATTCTGTGAGGCTTCAATGTTTGTGTTCACATCTGTGATTTTCTTTATCTGTTGCTCTGCTAGATCATGATAGTCGTTAAAAGAATCTACCTTCTGTTTTAACTACGTAATGTTACTGTTAACTTCAGAAAGTACTTCATGCTTTGCCTTGTTTTTTTTTCACATCATTAAGTTTTTCGTCAATTGCAGTGCAAAAATTTTTGGCTAAGTCATTGAACTTCGGTGAGACCATGCCTTGCAAATTTTTGAATACTTGTTTTTGTTCCTGTTTCATTGTATTTAGATCTTTTGTAACAGTGTTTTGTTTCTGTTTTACTGTGTTCATATCTTGTGTGATGGTGTTCAGATTCTGTGTCAAATTATCAATTTTAGTATTCATATCTTGTTTCATATCACTGAAATTAGTGTTCATATTTATCTAATTTCGTATTTATGTTAGTTAATAACTGCCATAGCGGTGCATCAGTTGTAATACTGTGGTTTCTGTTAGCTGTACATTCCAAGTTAATGTTTACTTTGTGAACAAGTGGTGTTTGTAACATGTTGTCAAGATTCATATTTGTATCACTCTCCAGTGTTTCACTCATAAGCGGTATACCGTTCTGGGAGATGCATGACTTTGTCTTGTTAATTGTAAACATTGTGTCATCAACATTATTATGCTGTGGCGCATCACTATCATTTGTCACATCTGTGACACTCATCTAACATACTTAAACATTCTGTGGTAGGCATACAATGCGCCTGAACTTCAATTGTTCAATCACGCAGTTCTACATCATTTTGGCTGATGGCGTTTTCGCTATTGCTATCGACAATGGACATATATTTTTCTGCATGTTGCATGAATATGCAAAAATAAAAAATTCAAAAAAATGGAAAAATTTTGTATGCTAATTATTACACTTGATGATTGTAATTTACGCGATGTCAAAGCCTGTTTTACATGTACTATGACACACAGACTATTGTATTGGAATTCTTTGTTTCACTGACAACATGTATCACATTGAAAAATTCCTGCAAAGTTTCTACATTAAAATTCACAGAAGGAATAATGAGAAAAAGGTTTCCATCTACATTAAAAGAGTCACTACGAAGCATAAACAAGCAAGCAGCTTGCGCAGCCATCCTACCTTTGCTGTGTCGAACAAAACAGTTTACTATGGAAAATTTTTACGTAACCTGTGACCAACTCTTATTTCTTTCCCCAAATTTCTCCTCAATTTTGGCCTTTTAGCTTTACTTGCTCCCCATTGTGATTAATGCATATATATAATACAGACAATTAGTTTTTATGACCAACAACAATGTCATAGAAATTTCTTAATATAACAATAGTTAACTAACCCTACTTACAACCAGTGTCCTAAAGTCGTGGCACTTAGGTCGCGAGATGCATTATAATAATAAGAAAATGGAGATATATAATAAAAGTTTCTCTTTTTCCTGTGTCGTCTTCTGAAAGCTTCTCCTTCATGTTTATCTTGCAAAAATATGACTGTGGACTTCCTTTCCTACATTTCAACTATATATGCTGGTAGCTGACTCAGGGAACACCAGTGCCTCTCAAGATGATATGATACATGAAGGAAAATCCTCCCAACTTGGCTCCACTTCACTTCAATAAAAATACAGAATCAAATATAATACAAAACACTCATAGCACGTCATACCCCAAGCAATACATCTTAACCATCCTTCTACATGAGAGAGAGTGAAACGAAATCATGTACAAAAAAGTGAATGATGTTTTTTGTTCATTTGTCTTTGCCTTACTGCGAATTCATAATTAATGTCTTTGCCGACACTTTTAGTCAGTGTTTTGATTCTGTCATTATTGCTGTTTTATTTTTTAATAAATTTTAACTTTACCATATCCGAGGGTCTTTCACCAAATATTTACACACTACACTTTGCGTAAGTGAGAACATAAACTGAAGTGTGAGTTTTCTTTAAATATCCTTTCTTGAAGAGAAAAAGATAGCTCTATTCAAGGAGAAAAATACAGATATTTGTGATATTATTTGGTGCATGCGGAAAACCAGAATGAATAATATACATAGGCTCTATGAATTCCCTTATAAATATTGTTTGATGTTTTTGCATATACATATTTTCGCCATCATAAGAATATCGGTGTTTTGAAATATAGTTTCACTTTCAGCAGATTGCCAAATAAAACTGATCGATAGTGCCTGTTATGAAGTTTGCATCAGTCATTAATAAACTTTATCATAATTACTTTCTTAATTCTGTTTCTGTATTCTGCCTTTTGCATCACAGATACTCTCTCATAATCACTTTCACCCTTCGGTACTGTGTGATGTGATGTGACATTAAGTGTACATTCCATGTAGTGTCAACACTCCAGCATTTGACATTAATGTCATTGAAAGCAAAGTTTCCACGGGCATGAATTTCTTACATGAGCATTCTCCCACCTCCATCTTTAAGCCATGTTCACACAGGCGACTATAGTACATTTAAAATTAGTTGCGACTTTTGACGTTTCGCTGACCAGAGGAGGACATAACACTATTGCCCAGGTAGCACCAATGGTAAGCTAGCTTTTCCTACCACACCACCAGTGGCTCTGCTGGTAAAGCACCCCTGTTGCCACACCATGAATAAGCAGTACCATGTGGTATCACGATTAGATGCAACAACTTTCGTCATCTCTAATTGTAAATTTGCATTTTCTGGCGTTGAAGTGTCTGTAGACGTCAGTTAACACTCTCTGTACCAGGCCTATTTTATGCACCCGTCCCTAGAAACCGGGCAATTTTACCAATATTAAAAAAATTACTGCATCAAATCTACTGTTTGGATTGTGGCAAATTTGGTACCATCTTGAAGCTGCACATTTCTACTTTAATTCTGAGTGAAAGAAACTACTTTACAATGCACAGCTTTAAGGTACAGTTATAGAAATCACTTAGATGTTTTAAGAATTTAGAAAAAGTCATACGAATAAGGGAATACAATTGTGATTTATTTTTAACCAAAATTGTGGCACTACATTACATGTTTCTGATAGTATACAGTATTACATATAAATTTCACACAGAATCATATTGTTTTTTAGTGTGGAAAATTTTAAAGCAAGGTTCCAGGCAGAGTGCAACGCCACACTGTTCACATTCGTATCGTGTCTCTTTGCGAGAAGCCTTGCCACTCTGTTTCTTGCTCCTGGAACTGCACACGTGACACACACGAGCAGCATACTTCTTAGTAGTTGCAGGTATGTGCTGCAAAAAATGTCTCTTTGTTAGCCGACCTACAGTTCCTTCATTTCTTGGAATGAATTCAAGTGTGTCGTCTTCAACAAGCTGAACTGCAAGCACTGTTATAAAGTCTGTTATTGTAATTTTCTTCCTGTGCACTGCATTGTACAGCCAAAATGCATTTGATACTCCCATAAGCAGCAAATGGAAATATAATTTTCGCCACCATTTCACAGTTCTGTGCTGGAACGGATTGTACTGCAGGCGTTGGTCTCCAATATCCACTCCAATTTTATTGAGGTTGTAATCAAGTACCTGAAGTGGTTTCAATACTACAGACCCATTTCTCTTAGTATGCGTACCAAATGTTGCTTGATGCCTTGTAGACAATGTATACACATCTCTCTTATCTTTCCACTTCATTGCCAATACATTATCTTTACGCCGAAAAGACATTTCGCCCTTTTTCAGCTTAGCAGATACTAAATCTTTAGGCAATCCTTTCCTGGATTTGTTCACAGTACCAACAGCTCCAGTGCCTTTCTCTGCCAGTTGCTGAAATAGCTCTGGACTGGAATAAAATCGATCTAAATACACAGTGTGGCCTTTGTTCAGCAAGCTGCTGTCAGACAACAATCGCAAAATAACCGCAGACGAAGAATTGTCAACAATATGCTTACCAGCATAAACTTCAAAATTTACAACATAGCCACTACTGGCTTCAGCAACAGCATATACTTTCAGTCCATACTTATGAGGCTTATTTTGCATGTAAACACGGAAACTCACACGACCTCGAAATGGGCAAATTCCTTCATCAATTGTCACTTTTTCTGAGGGACGATATGCCTGGATACATCGCTCCTTCAAATTATTATAATATGGCAAAACTTTGTAAAGTGGATGAAATCCATCTTCGCCTGGTTTTTTCTGATTTGAATTGTCAACAAGATGCAAGCATGACAGTATCTGAGTGAAACGCAAACGGCTCATGACATGGGGACAAAAGTTACAACTAAGAACAGGATTAGTGCTCCAATGGTCCGCAATTTTGGGCTTTTTCGAAACACACATGTGGAAAATAATACCCAAGAAACGCCTCATCTCACTTATAGTCACTGGCTTCCACGAACTCAAAACTGAATGGGGCTTCAGATTATTTCCTCTTCTTTTCTTCTGTATTGTCTGTGATGCATACAAATTTGTCTGTCTCTTGAGTTCATTTACGTCACTGTCAGTAAGGAACACTTTACTGCAATCCAGTACAGAACTCGACTCATCAATATCCACTAGTATCTGCCTGGGTGTCGTGTTGACAGGCAGAGGTCGGTAGGTGTCAACTGCAGTCCACTCACTGTCTTTCGGATACGGCACAGCTGCTGGATTTGAAGCAACACCTTCAACATCATTCTCGTCTTCATCTGAAGACAAACTGTCATCAATCTCGTCTTCTAAAAAGAATATCACATTATGTGTAACTACATACATCGTTTACACATGTTCAACAGATATGTGCGTACTGCACAATTACGTGGAAAATTCGGAAATACGTACCTTCAAACACACCATTGCATTCAGAATCGTCTGAATCACTCTCTACATTATCCAGAGTGTCGCTATGATTGATCAAATCCGCAATTTCTGCGTCTGATAAACCGCGCCGAAACATGATGACAAACAACTGAATGATATACAGACTGAGAACGCAAAGATAAGTTTTAACATGAATTACAGCGCTGCCGTGACATCTATGGACGCATTTTGTTAATAAACATCTGAAAAACGTATAGCGCTGGCCAAACCCGTAGAAATAACGTTGCAGTGTTTTGAATGAAATTAAATGTAGCGGCCCGTAAATTTTACGGGCTTGGTGATTTTCGCGCGATCCCAGGCCCGTAAATTTTACGGGCTTGGCGCTTAGAGTGTTAATGTGTGCAAGTGTTTTGTGTTGGCACTGCATTAATAATAACAGTGCAATATATCTAAATACTACATTTGCAATACAAGTGTCGTCCAAGAACACGTTCACTGACTGGGAAGATAACTTTATGCTAAAAAACATTTCCTGGAATCCGACAAGACTAATAGATGAAACGTCATACACTCAGTTGTGATGCATAAAGAGTCAACAATGCCATGGAGGAAAGTGGTTATTTGGTTCCAGGAGCAAAGAAATGTTCCATGAGATGAAGCTGAAGGTGAAGTTAATGGAACTTGTAGTGCTGCACAAATCAAAATTTCAAGCTACCATGTCGATGAACTGGATAATGTTTAAGGACATAGTTTAATCAGGTTTCCTCTGTATCACGCGCATTTAAATCCGATCTAGGCTATATGGTGACAAAAAACAACAAGAAGTTTACGCTCACTGAGGCTGATAAGAGAAGCCACATTGACAAAAGAAGCCACTGCTAATGTTACGCGACAGAAATAGTTGTGAGTTGTCAGCCATAAAAAGTAGGTAGTTGGAGGGACATTGATTCATGAAGGAGTGTGACACGCTTTGAGAAATACATAACTTCTTTTACCATGTTAAAATCCGATTCCTTTATCAAAACACAGCAGAGTTTGGAAATATTCATCTCACTAGTGTTCTAATGCAGCTGAAATTTCGACAGAATCCTGAATAGTGTGTTATCAACCTAACAGCTGAGTGCGAGTCAGGTCAAAACACTTTATGAAATGGCTCATTCTTGATATAAAAATAAACATGTAACTTCTTTACTGATATTGTTACAAAACCCACATCTGTTCCCAGTTCACCAGCTATCGATGGGCCTCAATAATTACGTTAATTCGTCGAAAAAAAATCTGTAGGAGCTTGAAAATCGTGGAAGCATGTATGTTTCGCATAATAATCATGTGGCAAAACACTGTCGTCTTTGAGCGCTATCATTTGCCAAAATCTGCTTTCGGTGTCTCAAACCATTTACGAGATACAAGGCATTTATGAATATTTCATTTTAGTTTTTTCATTAATGCACAAGTTCCTTATGGAGTGCTTTATATACATTCCATATTGTCGAGTTTGGAAACAGCGATATCGTTCCAAGTTTAAAGAATAACTCAATATATTATCTATATTTCATATGCAGCAACATGTAAGCTAACATGCACCAAACACAAATTCATAGCGACACTAGTTTTCACTGCATACTAAGAATTTCTTGCAGTAATTTACCTACTATCGAAATATCACAATAACTATGACCATTAACCAAGTAATATGCGATTCATCATGAAGCTGACGGATTAAACTTCAAGATGTTCGAGAGTGAGAGCATATTACCGAATGGTTTTTTCAGAATGGGTTGAGAAAGATCGCAGATTGGCCAGCTTGCTGTTCATGCATTCAGGTGATCCTGGCAGGTTTCACTGAGAGTAGGCCTTGCAGTACATTCTGCTCAAGTGTTGAGGCGCCCAGTACAGTACATGTTCACAACTACGCTCTCCTCCAGTGACTCCGTACTGAAGTGTCAATAGCCGCAACTTATTTTAAACGCACTGTAGTGTGGCTCCACAGCTCGTGGCTTTCTGTAATGGCATTGTGAACTACAGTTCACACAGGGGGCCACAAATTCTACATAGCTGCACAGCATTCAGTATGGCGTCAACTGAAATCCTGTGGGTGAGTATGAATTTTATAGTGCTGGTTATGGCGTTAGAGCTGTTACAAGAGTTAAATACAAGGAAGATGAAACCCAAATTTTGGATCCGAAAATAGATTTCGCACAGGGATAAGTCAGGAGCCACATCACATTTATAAAAGAAAAAACACTCGACGATGAAAACGCTGGTTGCAGTGACAAACTAACCAACTGGCCACGTCACACTAGGGAGCTTTTTCGTGCGTATAATCCACAATTTATAGAATGCTTTGTCTCACAAATCAAGAATTTTATATGACTCGCTTTTTTTGGTTACTTGCAATAGGTTTATTCATTTATTCATCCAAAAATCTTTTAAGATTGTCGGCTATGTCATTGGTTTGCAAATATTGCCCCCCCCCTTTCCCTCACACACTGCTGCAGAAAATCAAACATTGGGCTCTGTACTTGTAGTTACAGAAGCTGCGAAGATGTACCTCCTGACCACTGTTTTCACTTTTACGGTAATAAAATGAAAGCACACTGAGATGGTATGTGTACAGCAACAGTAACTGCGGCAGGATGCTTGTGTTTCGAAATATCGCCACTAGAGAGCAGTGGTGGAACTAAAGAAGCGCAACAAAGGGGTACAGCCAAGCTGAACTTTTTGTGGCATTACAAAATTTGCGTCTCTTAAATTGCGCCGCTAAAAACAGGGAGTTCACACATGCAACTGCATTGCAATTGTAGTATGCTATGAACTGTGGCAACACTTATGTTGCATGTGTGAACCTGACCTAAGAACCTCTCTCTTCGCACTTGAATTACTCTTCTTGAGGAAGGTAAGGAGGAGTCTGTTGTCATTAGACATTTACTGCACTTAGGATGGGTCGACGTATGCTGGGACGTTTGGAACTAAATGGATAGTTGTGTGTAGTAAGTACTGATGATTGCCGGTCAGAGACACGCAGTAGGCTACATGAATAACAGCGACACGTTGGCTAGGGGCCTTTTCTTGACTGGGCATGATGACGCCTAGGACTGCCAGTCAACGATTGACAGGGCGAGTGATTGATGATGATGATGAGATGATGATGGTGATAGGTGTCCATCACAGTAAGGAGGAGAGTCTGCTAAGTCCTCCTGGTGTCTGGGTGCTTGTTCTTGTCCTTCTTCTTCTTCTTGTATGTGTCTACTTGTGACACTTTGGCATCTGTCACGTCCTCCCAGCTGGCGGCTTCGGCGTCTTCAGCGGTCCTCGCCCCTTTTTCTTTGCTTGCATTCTCGCCTTGTTCTATCGAGGCAACGAGAACTTTCCACTCAACAGGAGTGAGCTGAGGGCGGGCGTTGTAGGACCTGAGAGTGTCCAAGTGGATGGACACTATCTTCTGCAGCTGCATCTTGGAGAGGGGGCAAGGAGCTTCCTCCATGATGACCTGGGTTGCCTTGGTCTTCGCCGCAACGGTTGTCTGTACGGTTGCGTCTTGTGTTACCACCCCTGTGGCTTCTATATTACTACAGGCTCCAGGGAGGTGACTGTCTGTGTATTGGCGACCTTCTTCTGTTCTTGATAGGGCTGGCTGGCCAGTGCATCACGGAGACTATGCACCATCTGCCGAGCCTCAGCTAGTTCGGCTTGGAGTGTTGCCCGTTCTTCCGCCATTGCGGCTTTGAGGGCAGCAATTTCTTCGTTGTCGGCGGCGCAGACCCTGGCACACGCCTCGCTGTCTGTGTCCGGAGGATCAGCCGCGTCATCGACCACCCCGGACGCAGCGGCCGCGGTTGTGTACACCTTCTTGCGTCTTCGACTTGTCTTCTCACCGCGACCCCAGCTCTTAATACAACTGCAGCCTCGGTAATTCGGTGCGTGAGCTCCGCCACAGGTGGCGCAGCAGCGTGTGGCGTCCTTCTTTGTACAGTGGCACGAATCGTGTGCTTGCGCACACCGAAGGCACGCCTCTGGATTCCAACAGTACTTGGCAACATGGCCAAGTTTTTGGCAGCGGTAACACTGCTTCTTCCGCTCCGTCGTCTTTTTGCGTCCCACATCAAGCATCATTGGCGGCAGCTTTGCCTCCCTTTCCGAGTCGTCCAAGCATCCTGGGGAGCGACAGCGTGGGTAGCAAGCGAGCGCTTAACGTGCAGCGATCCGACCACCTCCCGGCTTAAGAAATTAATGCTTGTGGGAACGTGGCTTGACGCTCTTTCCCGTTCCGCAGGCGTCTGCTATGAATAGCATACAATGGAAAGTATCTTCTGTCATGGGGTTTAAAGTCTTATGCAGAGTATAGATCTACCTAGGTGTTGATTCAGACATTTTTTTCCCAATCTGGACTGTGTACAATAGTGAGTACTGAAATATTATATTAATCTTGCATTAATACATCTAACATCTTTGAGAAACACAATTTCATCGCAGGATTTTAACATATCTGCCTTGGCGAGTTCTCTGTAATCTGTGTCGTTGTCGGCGTCATTTCGGAAGAGGTGCTGTGAAAGGTAATACAATATATCGAGTGTCTTTAGAACAGATAAGAGTAATGAAATCCGAACCTTCAAGTCCTAAACGAGACCGAGATAGGTAAGTGTTAAGAATGTCGGCTGTACGGTATATTCCTAGTGGAAAAATTTTGAACCGCGCTAAGTTGCTTAAAAATGGCGGCTAAACATGGCTTTCACGAGTATAGTTTTGGCGCGTTATACATGGTGAACCGTGGGTGGCGGCTTAAAATATGTAATTGTTGTTTTACTTTTTGTCGAGGTAAATGGAAATAAGTAGCCAAGTGGATGTTTAGTAAAATTATTTTACATTTTATATTGATTGCTTTGTGGCTAACCGCCCGGCGCGACTCCATTTTCAAACATGACTTGTTTTGTGGAAAAAAGTTGCGGTTTTCGCTGTTTGGTCATCATCATTCTTAACATTTTCGTTGTTTATGTCAATGAGGGCGCAGTCAGTAATTTCTGTTCCGAATATTTTTTTGTTGATCGCGAACAAAGAATTTCGGTACGATCGATCATTTTGAGGCTGTTTGTTGAACGTTAGAAACTCTTGAATTGCAGATAGGCCTACTCAAGTTTGTAATTCAATTTTTTTACGCAATCTCTTTCGTGTTTTGTGGTTATCGCCGAAGTGTGGCCGTCTCTTGTGTGGTTTCTCATTGTTTTGAAATAGATGACCGTTCGTGAAATTAACTTTCGACAATGGTTGACAAAGGTCAATGTTGCTTGTTGTCGAAGAAAAGTGTAGGAATAATAATTGTAATTTAATATTTAATTCGTTTGGCTGAGGTAACATAGTAACATTGAGCGCACAATTTTTCCATCGAGTTCATGTCCTAAGTTTTAATTTTCTGTAATAATGGTGTCTGGAAACATCAGAGTTCGTTGTTGAAATGTGGTTGGTAAATTATCATTAGACTCTGTACACAGTGAATAATCTACTCAAGAGTTCAAAGTTAAATCTGGGATTCATGTCTTAGGTATTAGTGTTGGCTAGTGAACTGTTAATTTGACATTAATTAAAAACAAAATTACAGGTACCGGAAATACTGTTAAAATTGTTTCAAATACCAAATATGTTAAAGCTAATTGTGCTATAAATATTCTGGTTATGTAATGTGATACTGGACAGGTGTGGGAAATTTGTGGAGTTCTCAGAGTAGAAATGTGTAATTTTTGTATTAGAAATTGATTTCAAGTAACCTAGACCTTGAGCTAGGCTACTGATCTGTAGCCAGAGTATTCATTCTGAAAATTACTGCCTGATTTATCCAAGAATGCTTTTAAGTTTGACAGTCAATTCAGTCAGCTATTTTCACTCTGCTGCCTCTAGTCTGTGGGCCTGAAAAAGTCAATATTGGTTAATGACAGTGCATTTCTGATGATTCTGGTGGTCCTGTCAACTAAGTCGCAAAAAATTATGAAACACCCTTATGTACAAGCCCTCTCAAATTCCTTGATTTTGAGTGTGTCATGTAAGTGCGTACTGATTTTAAAGATGGTTGCATGAATCTCACTGCTAGTATCTTCTGTTTATCTGGAGTTACAAATGGAAATCTTTATTAAAAAATATTCATTCATCACGTTTTATGTGAATTCGACTAGGAAAAAGGCTTTTTGTCACTCACCTAAGGTTTTGATGAAACTAGGCATTTTTGGTTTCCTTATAAAGGTTAATAACCATACCAAATTTTAGCATCCTGTTTCCATTTTATTGTGCTTAAAAGTTTTGAAGTTGTCCTTTTTTTATATTGATAGCACACATTTTTTCTAACCCCTCACATGTGCGCACAAGTATGCCCCTTTGCACGCTAGTGCACAGGGCTAATGGGCTATCATACCAAGAAAGGTTAACAGTGAAGTTTCAGCAATTATAGACAATTTTCTAGGAGGGTAGTTATACTGTTGTGTGAATTGAGCAATAAAATTGAAGGAACATTGGCTACAGCTTGCAGAGGAAGAAGACAAACCTGTTGATGGCATTTGTTCCTGATGTTGGTAACAAATCTATGAAGATTTGCAGAGTACTCTGGAAACATAATGTCTGATGGGTGTTTTGCTAGACAACCCATACAATAACATTGTTGGAGTTCTGTTAAGGAAGGCCTTGGACTTTGTAAACTAAGGCTGCCATTGTCAGAGCAAAGGTGTCACACAGATAACAACCAAGTCAGCAGTGGTGGATCACTGCCTCTCTTCAGTGGACATGAATTATAATGGCACCCTGGCTACATGAGCTGGTAAATAGACAGGGTTCCAGTCTAAGAAGGCTTGGGGCCCAAATACAATCTGTACTGAAATATGATCATTTATCCTAGTGAACATACCCCTGTGGTGGCAACACACACTGAGCACTGCAATCTGTTCCCGCAGTCGTGTGGCCTGTTCTTACCAGTGGAGCCACCCATGATAACCATGGGCCTGAGCTTCTACATCTACATCCATACTCCGCAAGCCACCTGACGGTGTGAGGCGGAGGGTACCTTCAGTACCTCTATCGGTTCTCCCTTCTATTCCAGTCTCGTATTGTTCGTGGAAAGAAGGATTGTCGGTATGCCTCTGTGTGGGCTCTAATCTCTCTGATTTTATCCTCATGGTCTCTTCGCGAGATATACGTAGGAGGGAGCAATATACTGCTTGACTCTTCGGTGAAGGTATGTTCTCGAAACTTTGACAAAAGCCCGTACCGAGCTACTGAGCGTCTCTCCTGCAGAGTCTTCCACTGGAGTTTATCTATCATCTCCGTAACGCTTTCGCGATTACTAAATGATCCTGTAACGAAGCGCGCTGCTCTCCGTTGGATCTTCTCTATGTCTTGTATCAACCCTATCTGGTACGGATCCCACATTGCTGAGCAGTATTCAAGCAGTGGGCGAACAAGCGTACTGTAACCTACTTCCTTTGTTTTCGGATTGCATTTCCTTAGGATTCTTCCAATGAATCTGTCTGGCATCTGCTTTACCGACAATCAACATTATATGATCATTCCATTTTAAATCACTCCTAATGCGTAGTCCCAGATAATTTATGGTATTAACTGCTTCCAGTTGCTGACCTGCTATTTTGTAGCTAAATGATAAAGGATCTATCTTTCTGTGTATTCGCAGCACATTACACTTGTCTACATTGAGATTCAGTTGCCATTCCCTGCACCATGCGTCAATTAGCTGCAGATCCTCCTGCATTTCAGTACAATTTTCCATTGTTACAACCTCTCGATACACCACAGCATCATCTGCAAAAAGCCTCAGTGAACTTCCAATGTCATCCACCAGGTCATTTATGTATATTGTGAATAGCAACGGTCTTATGACACTCCCCTGCGGCACACCTGAAATTACTCTTACTTCGGAAGACTTCTCTCCATTGAGAATAACATGCTGCGTCCTGTTATCTAGGAACTCCTCAATCCAATCACACAATTGGTCTGATAGTCCATATGCTCTTACTTTGTTCAATAAACGACTGTGGGGAACTGTATCGAACGCCTTGCGGAAGTCAAGAAACACGGCATCTACCTGTGAACCCGTGTCTATGGCCCTCTGAGTCTCGTGGACGAATAGCGCGAGCTGGGTTTCACATGACCGTCTTTTTCGAAACCCATGCTGATTCCTACAGAGTAGATTTCTAGTCTCCAGAAAAGTCATTATACTCGAACACAATACGTGTTCCAAAATACTACAACTGATCGACGTTAGAGATATAGGTCTATAGTTCTGCACATCTGTTCGACGTCCCTTCTTGAAAACGGGGATGACCTATGCCCTTTTCCAATCCTTTGGAACGCTACTCTCTTCTAGAGACCTACGGTACACCGCTGCAAGAAGGGGGGCAAGTTCCTTCGCGTACTCTGTGTAAAATTGAACTGGTATCCCATCAGGTCCAGAGGCCTTTCCTCTTTTGAGCGATTTTAATTGTTTCTCTATCCCTCTGTCGTCTATTTCGATATCTACCATTTTGTCATCTGTGCGACAATCTAGAGAAGGAACTACAGTGCAATCTTCCTCTGTGAAACAACTTTGGAAAAAGACAGTTAGTATTTCGGCCTTTAGTCTGTCATCCTATGTTTCAGTACCATTTTGGTCACAGTGTCTGGACATTTTGTTTTGATCCACCTACCGCTTTGACATAAGACCAAAATTTCTTAGGATTTTCTGCCAAGTCAGTACATAGAACTTTACTTTCGAATTCATTGAACGCCTCTCGCATAGCTCTCTTCACACTACATTTCGCTTCGCGTAATTTTTGTTTGTCTGCAAGGCTTTGGCTATGTTTATGCTTGCTGTGAAGTTCCCTTTGCTTCCGCAGCAGTTTTCTAACTCGGTTGTTGAACCACGGTGGCTCTTTTCCATCTCTTACGATCTTGCTTGGCACATACTCATCTAACGCATATTGTACGATGGTTTTGAACTTTGTCCACTGATCCTCAACACTATCAGTACTTGAGACAAAACTTTTGTGTTGAGCCAACAGGTACTCTGAAATCTGCTTTTTGTCACTTTTTCTAAACAGAAAAATCTTCCTACCCTTTTTAATATTCCTATTTACGGCTGAAATCATCGATGCCGTAACCATGGTGGGAGGGATGGGGTATGTAAAATTGTGCCTAGTATAAGACAAATGGGTTATCAGGACTGCTGGAAGATGGAAACAAGTCGGATTACTAAAATATTGCATCATTTGGACAATGCCAGCTGGGTTAATGCTTGTTTGTCGGCGGTTGCATCTGGATTAAAGCTTATTTGTCTGAAGTTACCTCTCGATCCTCTACACCAGCATAATTCAGTGAACCCTAATGTGGCAAAATACCTGTAGTCCTAGGATGGTAGTCAGTGCTCCATGACTGGAGGCAAGAATGTGGCCAATACAAACTGTAAGCTGCCTCAAAGGTGACATTTTTCATTATGGTTGGTTAAAACTGCTGGTCAGCTGACTTAATGCAGAAAATGGAAAGTATGGAAAGAAAACATTTTAGACCTTCATAGAGACAAACAAAACTAGGCTCCCCTTGTTATTGAAGTGGGCTCTCACACTTGGAGCTCAATCCTAACTGTGTGTTCCTGTTTGTACAAAAATGTTCAATAAGGGATATAAAAAGTGTTGAAAAATGTTGCTGACAATAAACATGCTTAGGTGTTTGCTGTAGTTCTGCATTGAGCAGAGGTTATTTAGTAATAAAGTTCTGAGAGTGCACTTTCCAAGAGAATTTGGGCAACAGTTGCTGTACTCCCATATATATCTTCCCCATTGACCATTCGAAAATCAGAAATTAAGAGCTTATTCTTCCTTTGTGCGTTCATGAGCGAGTGGAATGGGGGGGGGGGGGATTTTACCCTGATTTGTTAATGCTGTCCAGAAGGAAATGAAGTGGCTGAACACTACTCGAGAGTCTAGAAGCTGCATTATTTCGTTGATGGATGTGCTGCTCAATATAAAATAGAAAAAAGCTATAAGCTTGTGTGAACACAAATTTTTCCATTGATATTGAACGTTCTCTTTTTTGCTGTTAGCCACTATAAATCTGTGTGATGGATTAGAAGGAACTGTAAAACTAATTGCGAAAAGTTTTATTACGAAAATCTAATCAATGAGACGATGATGTACAAATAACAGCATCTGGTGTTTACTACTTCTGCAAGGCTAATATTAACAATTTTTTTTTTCCATTTCATAGAGAAAATCCCACAGAAGAAACTCAAAGAGCAGATTTTTGACAAACTGCACAATACCTGGTACCAGCAATTTTCACAATAACAAACCATTTCCCCGTGATTCATTAGAAAAGGAACTTGTTCTGGAAAGCCTTCCTTGATTTTCTCTTTCAATGAAAATGTGCCGCAGTGGGCATGTACCTCTCAAGAGAGGTGGCAGCTGTCTATTATGACAGGTGGTGTGTGATGCAGATGTTGATCTGATTTTTCTCCACCCACCTGGACTGTCAGTGTCATTCTTGTGATTCTTTTGGCCTGTGAAGGAAGATTTGTTTTGTGCCTAACATTTTATGTACTGTTGGTGTACCTGAATGAAGCACATTAAGAAGAATGTATTACTTTTATGAAAAACCTATAAAGGTAACGGAATCTAAATTCTGACAGTGGATTCAAAACATACAGTTATTAAAACTTTTCATTGGAGAACTGCAAGAATCTTTCGTGCAGACTTTTTCAGTTATAGTTACAACTTTTGGTTTTGTATTTCTATTGTTTTAACAAAACAGACATTAAAGCTTAGCAGTCTACAGAACGTGTGACCTGAACAATGTCACAAATACTTAATACATATAAATAAAAAACTGATCTGATAATTACCAGAAGTTGAGTGGAGTTATTAAATATTTTCTGGTGAAGACACAATCTTTTCCTGGTATCTGGTTAAATGATAGTGATGTTGAAAATTAGCTAAGGACTGTTTTTTTTTTTTTCCCCTCAAAGTAATGCAATTCAAATGGAAAGCTTCAGACACAGTGTGCAAGCTGTTTGAAAACTTTACAGTAGTCTCCTTCAAAAATGTATGAAATACATGAAAGAAATTTTGCATTGGTTATTACTGCCTTGAAGAACTTACTAGGAATTACCTATGTTTTGTGTGTCCATTTAAAGAAAACACATTACTATTTTTATTTTATTAGAATGTCTACGACCTTGAGTATTATTTAAGACCAAAACTGTGTTCTCAGTAGATTGGAGAAACGTGTGTTTTTAATGTCCTTGTAATTTTTGAAGAAAATTTAAAGTGGCCTGCACTATTTTTTAAATTTCTTCTGTAATTTTATGGCTTCAGAAATCCACTCTTGTTAATGGTATGCCTCTCTTAACTTCGGAAAGTGCTTCAGATTGAAAGTTTAATGTGCACTTGAGTCAAGAGTATTTCTGTAAATAAGTACCACTTTGCATGGACCTTCTTAAAGAGTCAAATTATCATAGTCACTATATTGGAAATTCAATATGAAGAAGTTTGTCTGGGGCATAAATAATTTCCAAAGTTCTTACATTATAGGTATAAACAAATTTACAAAGATTTCATGAAATTCTGAGATGGTGAGTGATATGACCTGGGTGATTTGATGATACTGGTACTCCGCACATTGATCCACTGTAGGTGATTAGTTGCATTCTCTTATTTTTTCATATTGCTCCAACCAGGACTTCCCATTATTGTTATACATTGCCCTTTGTAAAAGTTGCTTACATTAGTGGTTTGTGTATTTTTGGCTTACATCTGTGCTAGAATGATTTGCCCCAAGTGCTGATTGACTGAACTTTTACATACTAAACATAAATGTTGATCATTATATGTACAGTGTGGTTTGTTTTTCCAGCTATTGATGTTGTACAGAAACAAATTATCTGCAGCTTCATTTCAGAGGTCAATCAGACTTAGCGAAACTTAAGATAAGTAGAAGTAGCTTGAGTGGTTCTGGACACGCGAGTAGGTGAATAATTGAAAATGGGAAGTCTGTTGAATGTATTTATTATTTATTGAGAGTAAAACAAGACTTGCATATGAAAGTCTTCGATTTCTCACTTCAGTGATGGTGGGAAATCTTAAAAGGGTGCCAAAGTTTTTTTATAGGATATGTAAAATGAGTGTCACATTTTTAAGAATAATAATATTAATTTGAGTTCGCACACGCACATGTGCACTAGGGAGAGGGGTGGCTGCAATTAGCATGTATCTATCTGTATCTATGTATATTTCCTTTCCAGGTCTCCATTTGGGCTAGACATGGACAGGAATGAAGAAAATGACAAAGATCGTAACAAGGAAAGAGATCGTGACAGAGCTCGTCGTGGAGACAGGCCGACCAGATTTGGCCCACGTAGTAGCAGTACAACACGGGACAGAGAACGTGAACGTGGAAGGAAATCCACTTCTGATAGACGAATCTATGTTTCCAACATAGCTTATGAGTACAAATGGCAAGAATTAAAAGATTTATTCAGACAAGAAGGTGAGCCTTAGTTCAGTCCGTAAACAATGCTTTGTAAGTACAGGGCTATTACAAATGATTGAAGCGATTTCATAAATTCACTGTAGCTCCATTCATTGACATATGGTCACGACACACTACAGATACGTAGAAAAACTCATAAAGTTTTGTTCGGCTGTAGCTGCACTTCAGGTTTCTGCCGCCAGAGCGCTCGAGAGTGCAGTGAGACAAAATGGCGACAGGAGCCGAGAAAGCGTGTGTCGTGCTTGAAATGCACTCACATCAGTCAGTCATAACAGTGCAACGACACTTCAGGACGAAGTTCAACAAAGATCCACCAACTGCTAGCTCCATTCGGCGATGGTATGCGCAGTTTAAAGCTTCTGGATGCCTCTGTGAGGGGAAATCAACGGGTTGGCCTGCAGTGAGCGAAGAAACGGTTGAACGCGTGCGGGCAAGTTTCACGCGTAGCCCGTGGAAGTCGACGAATAAAGCAAGCAGGGAGCTAAACGTACCACAGCCGACGGTTTGGAAAATCTTACGGAAAAGGCTAAAGCAGAAGCCTTACCGTTTACAATTGCTACAAGCCCTGACACCCGATGACAAAGACAAACGCTTTGAATTTTCGGCGCGGTTGCAACAGCTCATGGTAGAGGATGCGTTCAGTGCGAAACTTGTTTTCAGTGATTTTGAAGCAACATTTTTACTTAATGGTGAAGTGAACAGACACAATGTGCGAATGTGGGCGGTAGAGAAACCTCACGCATTCGTGCAGCAAATTCGCAATTCACCAAAAGTTAACGTGTTTTGTGTAATCTCACGGTTTAAAGTTTACGGCCCCTTTTTCTTCTGCGAAAAAAACGTTACAGGACATGTGTATCTGGACATGCCGGAAAATTGGCTCATGCCACAACTGGAGACCGACAGCGCCGACTTCATCTTTCAACAGGATGGTGCTCCACCGCACTTCCATCATGATGTTCGGCATTTCTTAAACAGGAGATTGGAAAACCGATGGATCGGTTGTGGTGGAGATCATGATCAGCAATTCATGTCATGGCCTCCACGCTCTCCCGACTTAACCCCATGCGATTTCTTTCTGTGGGGTTACGTGAAAGATTCAGTGTTTAAACCTCCTCTACCAAGAAACGTGCCAGAATTGCTAGCTCGCATCAACGATGCTTTCGAACTCATTGATGGGGACATGCTGCGCCGAGGGTGGGGGGGGAACTTGATTATCGGCTTGATGTCTGCCGAATCACTAAAGGGGCACATATCGAACATTTGTGAATGCCTAAAAAACTTTTTGAGTTTTTGTATGTGTGTGCAAAGCATTGTGAAAATATCTCAAATAATAAAGTTATTGTAGAGCTGTGAAATCGCTTCAGTCATTTGTAATAACCCTGTATCTTTCGTGTGTGTGTGTGTGTGTGTGTGTGTGTGTGTGTGTGTGTGTGTGTCCTGGGGAAGGGCCTCCCATTATTCACTGTTGTCAGTGACATGTTCTTCAATATTTGGTAGTTTATATTTAATGTTGCAGAAAATGTTTAATATTGCAAGAAATGATATTTTGCTGATAATTTTGAGAGTAAATTTTAATGTTGTTAACAGTGTAACTAACCTCAAATCTTATTCAGAACATTTGTTGACATTTTTATTACTAATCATCATTTGCATTTTTATTTACTGTGATAAGTCACAAGTGATAACGCTTGCACAGTCTTGTCAGAAGTACGTAATGGTTAAATGTATGTTGCCTGATCTTGTACTAACTCTACATTGATTTTGCTCACTGTCTGTCATGCGTAGTTACAACTTGTCTCAGTATTCTTGAGCAGTCTTAGAATCCTGCACTTTTTATGTCATAGTAGAGGAAAAGGTATAAACATGGAAACCCATGTTTGTGTCATTAAGGTACCTTCTTTTGTAAAAATTCTACATTTTATATCTTCACGAACAACTATAACAAGTTTAAGAATTAATAAGAGGCAAAATAATTATCCATCATTCCTATTCGAAAACATTTATAAAAAGCTTGTAAAATGGAACATAAAAAAGTGGTGGGTGCAAATATGGGCATCCACAAGAAGGTGCAAGAAATCTTTTGAAATATTTTAATGAAATGGGTTAAAGCAATACAAAGTGGTACACTACTCTACAAAAAGCAACTTTTGTACTTTTATACATGAATTCTGAAATTAACAGTGAACACAAGTAGCTCCTTTAGTGTTTGTACAGTCTTAAGTGTAAGCAGATGGCAGTTACAAGAGTCGAGGGGTATGAAAGGCAAGCAGTCGTTGGGAAGGGAGTGAGACAGGGTTGTAGCCTATCCCCGATGTTATTCAATTTGCATATTGAGCAAGCAATAAAGGAAACAAAAGTAAAGTTCGGAGTAGGTATTAAAATCCATGGAGAAGAAATAAAAACTTTGAGGTTCGCCGATGACATTGTAACTCTGTCAGAGACAGCAAAGGACTTGGAAGAGCAGTTGAACGGAATGGACAGTGTCTTGAAAAGAGGGTAAAAGATGATCATCAACAAAAGCAAAACAAGGATAATGGAATGAAGTCGAATTAAGTCGGGTGATGCTGAGGGAATTAGATTAGGAAATGAGACACTTAAAGTAGTAAAGGAGTTTTGCTATTTGGGGAGCAAAATAACTGATGATGGTCGAAGTAGAGAGGATATAAAATGTAGACTGGCAATGGGAAGGAAAGCGTTTCCGAAGAAGAATAGATTTAAATGTCGGGAAGTCGTTTCTGAAAGTATTTGTATGGAGTGTAGCCATGTATGGAAGTGAAACGTGGACGATAAATAGTTTAGACAAGAAGAGAATAGAAGCTTTTGAAATGTGGTGCTGCAAAAGAATGCTGAAGATTAGATGGGTCGATCACATAACTAATGAGGAGGTATTGAATAGAATTGGGGAAAAGAGGAGCTTGTAGCACAACTTGACTAGAAGGGATCGGTTGGAGGGACATGTTCTGAGATATCGAGGGATCACCAATTTAGTATTGGAGGGCAGTGTGGAGGGTAAAATTTGTAGAGGGAGACCAAGAGATGAATACACTAATCAGATTCAGATCAGGCTGCAGTAGGTACTGGGAGATGAAGCAACTTGCACAGGATAGAGTAGCATGGAGAGCTGCATCAAACCAGTATCAGGACTGAAGACCACAACAACAGCAACAAGTGTGCCCATGTTTGGCACAAAATACATTTAATCCACACCTCTCCTGTCTTGAGAACTTATTAATCAAAGAAGATGCAACTTGCTTCGCTTGAGTCTGGTGTATCGCCATCGTTCACATCAAGGTCGTTATTGCTGTCCACAAGGTGAGGGCTGCAGGAGCCTTTGGATTTTGCACCTCTGTCCACTGGGCTGCCTCTATCCCCAAAGAAATTCAACCGACCTGCTCTTGATAGTACTTCGTCAAGTGACTTTCTCAACTGATCTTTGTATAATAATCCTGTGATGTGGCAGGTGGTTGCTGATGTGGCAGGTGGTTGCTGCTTTTTGTCCCCGCATTGTTTTTCCCTTAATATGTTGAATGGTGAAACTGCATTTGTTGAAGTCCCTCGAACTTCCTGTTTTTGTGGCTTCATCAACTGGCATAGCTAGAGCTTGATTTGACTGTAGATGAGGATAGTTCAAAGAAGTAGATGTCAGTTGATTCAGAGATGAGGAAGTAAAGGAGCATGTGATTCAGAAAATTAGGTTTTTTTTGCAACCAACGTACCTGTTATGAAATCAGTGTTGGCTAAGTTGTAACGGTTCCTAGGGTATAACCCAGTTACTTTGAATCTGTTTATTGCTATTTCAGCAGATTGGGTGTGAAGGTAGGCTTGGCCAAAAACCTCCATGACGTAAGGTGTGGGAAGGTGCCCATTGTGATGCAGCCATACTCAGTGCCTCTCTGTAGTATGTTTTCAGAGGTCCCATGAATGTCTTCGTGCAATGTCAAGGAAGTGAGATAAGTCGTGGTGTTCTTTCACAAAGTTGATCACATCGGGATTTCAAACATTGCTATAATGACCATCCAAAATAAGACCTTTGTTCAGTTGGACATGTTTTCTCAATGAATTGAATGAACCATCTGATGAACAAATTGTTTTGAATGCATCCTGAAGGATGGGCCTTACCAATTGCACCAGGGGGGGGGGGGGCAGCTGCTTATTAGAGCTTGGGACAAGTCGGTTCTAGGGAAAATTATCATTGGCAGAACATAATGTCATGAAGCACTAATGCATGCGATACCTGTGCTTGTAGCCGCTCTTTCTGCAGATGTTAGAGCTAAAATTTGTTTCTTCCCTTTCATCCCTACCACTTTGCAATTTTGCTTTGGGCAGTGGACAGGCCTGTCTTGTCTACATTACACACTCGGTCTGCTGGATACGAGTGTTTGTTGAAAGTGTCTGACAATAAATCAAAGAAAACAATCACATTCTCTTTATTGAAGCCTAAGGGCCTGGCATGTGAAGTCCCACAACATTGTGAATGGACATAAATGTTCTTGGAGCACCTTTCACAGAAGCCTCCTATACTTTCACAGCTGCCATGGCACATACCATTTGAGATTCATACCACTGATGCCTCTGGTTCTTACATTTGTAGTACTCCTTCGTTTTCGGCATGCAAGGGTGAACAAAAGCATTAGGGTCTATTATCACAGTTTGAAGATTCTATTTTGATTGTTGCTGTGTGAGTTGTGTATATGAACTTCAAACAAAATTTGACTAACCACATCCCCATAAAATTATTTAAATGTCCTACGTTGTTTAAGAGAAGAGATGGTGTAATTATGGGATTTCCTTAAATAGGGGCCCATTTTTACACCAACCATTCTTAAGCAGCATGGCCACTATCACGTCTAACCTAAAAGCGTGTGTAATGTAAAATGTGCTTCTAATAGTAGCTTAGGACTCTGTTTCGGATATCACTGAGAAATTGTTTTAAAGTAATCAGAAGGATATAAAAAGAAAAAGATTTCACATACCTACCAAACATTTGCAGTCCTGAACAAATACCAGTTCACAAAATACCTGACACTGTAACTACACTGCTTGAAGTGATTCTTCCAACTGTTCACTGCTACCATCTGTCAACAACAGGCACTGTTTTCAGTCCTTTCTGTCAGACTGCAGTACTTCCCATACTCTTAGTAAAGGGTGCCCATTTTTACACCTTTCCTCTATGTAATGTAGGAACTGAACTTTCTTCAACAACTTTAATGTCATTCAGTAAATGATCGAGCCACACTAATTCACTTCTCTTAACTTGCAGCAACAAATTGGGTTTCTGTTGATGTGTATGCCTTAAATTTTTGTCTGTAACACATTAGCTTTCTAATCATTTCTATAACCCTCAAAGTACAATGTACATATGTATTTTGAGCTCCATTTAGAGATGTCATTCACAACTCTGTAACATAACTCTTCAAATGTTCTTGAGTATTGTCTCCTTGAATTTCACATCTTGGCTGACAATGACTGAAGGCGTTCGTGGAAGGTGAGCACAATAGCCGGACACCAAGGCCAACTACATAACTTCTGCAATGTTCTGCTGGTTCTTTACTGTGATACTGGCTGTTAGCCTGATGCATAACCAAGAATTATTTAATCTTGCTCACCTTATTTCAGCACTCTGTTATTGCTGGAAATTAATCCAACATTGTCTGTAAAATATAACAATGGAAATAATAAATATTATTGGATAGATAAATATACTCTCCAAGTGGTGGCAGGAAAACAAAACATGAAAAAGGTCTTACATATGTAACCTATTAGAGCCAGTGGCTCCTCCTTCCGGCAGAGGAGTAGAGGGGGAAGGAAGAGGGTTGAGGGAAAAGGGCTAGATAGATTTAGGAAAAGGAGTAGAGTTTGGAGAAGTCGCCCAGAACCCCCGGTCAGAGGAGACTTGCTGGAGGGGATGAGAAGGAGAGTGTGATTGGGGAATGCATCAGACAAGGTTTGAAAACCTGAAACCTTAAAGACGGAGCACTGCCTTCAACATCATGCATGAGTTATAGAGTGAATAGCTAAGTGCATTGTGTGTAGCAGAGGTGGGAGTAACTACTACTTTCATAATTTCATGTCAGTTTTCCACATCTCTCATTTTCTGACCTGTCTATTTTTCGCTGTCCTCCCTCACACCTCTGTTTTATACAATGCACTTACATTCTTAACTCTTACTAACTTATGCACGATGTTCTAACAGTAATCTAACATATTACCTGTTTTCCACCTTCAAAGCTCTTGTCCAGTTCAGTCCCCAACATGTCTCTCCTTCTCATTCTATCCTTAAGTCTTCCTGACCTGGGGTTCTGGGGGACTTTTCTAAAGTCTATCCCTTTTCCCAAACTCCTTAACTCCTTGAGTCCTTTCCGTTCGCCCTCTTCCTTTCCCTTAAACCCTTCTGCTGGAACTTCTTCCGAAAGCTTGCAGAAGTAAAACCTTTGTGCGTGTGCTCTGCTGCTGCTGCTGCTTGGTGAGTAGGTTTTTTGTTCGTACAATCACATTATATTGTGAAACAAGTACGATACTTATGATAAAAAGGTGTATTGTATACTGTGCTCGTGTGATTAGGTGATATAAATGTGCTGTATCATGTGGAACACCACATACATTGATGTTGACTAAAAGTGAAAAAGTCTTTTTTACAGATTACAATTGACTTGGAGTATAACAAGTTTTCTCTTGTCCCCATGACATTACAGGCATTGTCACTCTTCCCTATGGTACTCACCATAACTCCCAGGCAGGAACCAATGACACGTACAAATTTCTCGACCAGCAGGTACTGCCGATCTTGTATGATGAGTGTAGTCCTGGCTTCCAGATGTAGTGCATCAATGTTTCATGATACATGTGCATAAATGAAACACATCCAAACCTTAGAGTACCTCAATCCTTACAACTTTGTAGTGCTGACCATGTTCAAAAATGCTTGTCCAACACATCACTTCAAGAATAAAGGAATGTTAACCGTACACTTCCAAACAACTGACATTGAACCAATTCCATTTGTCATGGAATCCATACAGAACATAATCCCAAATACTTCCAGATGATCAAACTTAACTCCTTTAAAAATATTGTTTCTTTGTGTTATACTTAATGGCTCATTTTTGTTAAGAGTATGAATGGTAGCAGGTATAGCTTCAGCTTACAATGCTTCGGGAATGCGTGTTGCTGATGAAGCCATAAACATATCATCTAACAGATAATCCTGTTCTCTCATTCAGAAACTCCATTTAATTTTAGTGGCTGTAGTACAGTGAGAGAATTTTTCTTTTTTTCTACCCAGTGTGTGTGCGTTTACATTGGTTATCTTCTTCGCCATCATGTTTGTAATTCTTCAGTGCTCACTTGTGCCTGAGTTCCCACCAACTCAATAAATATTGGTAACTTCTGTTTAACTCCATGTTTTTACTTTTATGTGTGTCATTCCAAAATCAGAAAAATGGGAAGTAAAAACGAGAAATTACCAATAACCAGCCAAATCTGTTCATTTCATTGGATAGAATTCGTAAGTGAAGACTAATTCACTTGGGATAGTTGGCTTATCAACTCTGTTGTCTAAAGCCAGATGGTAATTACCTAGCATACAACTTGCACAAAATTTGCATTAACCTACACGTAAATGTAGAGCTGTCAAGAACAATTGTACATGGTATTTATTGTAGTGTTCAAATCTTTTGTCACATTTGAAGTGTCGGTAGCTTCTTTTACAGCAAAAGACTTTCCATGTTAAATCAGTGCAATTGCCAGATGATAAAGTTCGTACTTGATTTCAGATAAAGAAACAGCAGTTGGCAAGTTGTCTCCGTAAAACTCGCATTTTACTAACATTTTTGATATGTTGATCAGTACTTCTCTCTCCAGCCTTTTCTAACAGAAAATAAATTACAGGCACCATATGGACAGTACCACCTAACTTCAAAATATCATCTAATCAATCTTTTTCCATAAAAAGTTTCAACATGGGCATGACCACTTCCAAATGCTTCGAAGTGTTCATTATTATTAGCGTTGTCCTACTTCTTCGGTACATGAAAAGGATTGTATGAAACGTGTCAGTCTAGATTATTTGTTACATTGATGTGCAGCATAACTATCAATGTATCACATGTAATACACTAATAAATTCAAAATTGCAATTGAATCAGATCTGTCTTTCTGGAATTACATCTGTCGATGTTTTCACATCTGATAACACTGTACAACCATCACGGTTAGAAGAGGTGTTGAGTATAAATCTGTTTTGCAGTCTTCTGAAATGTACCACAAGAAAAATGTTTCTTCACATTGTGGTTGCTTAACTTTGTCGTTTTTGAGGGTCTATGATTCTGCAGCAGTGTAGAAAATTGAAGCTTCTACATCAATGGAATCAAAAGATCAGCTTTTTGTGTGACATATTTTGATACAAACTTATCAGAGACGATAACAAATGTGAAATTAAACAAAAAAAATTGAACTTAAAATTATAACCTTGGAAATCTTGGAGTTACTTGGTCTGATACTCCGTGTGTATGGACATAAAAAATTGGCAAAATATGTTGACATTCCAGACTCCGGGTTGGGTTAACTATGTATGTGCATAATTAAGTTTGTACGGAATCCTCAGCATGTGAGTCTGACTTGCACTTGGCCAATTTTTCTTCTTCTTGTGGTAGTTCGTATCGAGTCATGTAAATGCGATCAAATTCGTTAGGCAATGTCTGAAGTGAATGTTTACAAACCAGCTTCTATTGTTTTATTGAACATGGACATCTTTGTTTGAACTTCATCAAAGTTTGCCAAATGATCTCCTGCACTGTCTGACCATTCCCACTCCATATTATGAAACTTAATGTTGCAACAAGTCATTATTTTCTGGAGATTGTCTATTGTAAATGCAGTACAACTTTTCCCGTACACCTTATTGCAGTTTCACATGTGGCAGGTTGAAGTAACTGTTTTGTGTCTACTGATAAGATGTTTCTCACTTTTTAATTTGCTTTCATCAAAGTAGGTAGTTGTCAGATACTCAAATTTGCTACTTGTTTGATTAAAATGCCACTTAAGTTATATACTGTCACATTCCAAAGTAACCTTCATGAGGATATACTATCTTGGCCAATTCTCCTCACCAATTTTTGATTTTTCTTCAGTCTCAGTGTTTTTTGTGGTTGGCAAATGTCAGTTGGACTCTACACAAACGTGTTAAATTACTTCATTTGTTGTCCACAACAATGTTATTGTGTCAAAGGCTTCTGTTTGAATTTGTTCCTCAGATCAGTGTTTAGCAGAACCACAGATCTCTGCTACCATGCCGAGAATAAAATATTAATGATTAGGCTGCTTAAACAGATTTATTCAGTGCTTCAAAACACGTTATTCTTAGCAACAAACTCAGCTCTCTTGAGAACTAAGGTGTTCCACAACAACACAGATGTTATGTATATAATAAAATATGAAATTGTGATTTATACAGTCCTTCGCACGTTCATTTCAGTGGGATAACAGTACAAACTTCAAATTTTTATCCTCATTCATCAGTGCTCTAATTTTTGTGTGGGTTCAATTAACAGTAATTACAGGGATGTGCATAATATTAAGAAAGTCAGTCCCCCCCCAGGGGGTCCACATCTCATGTGGATACATGCGTGGTGAGCACGTGGCCCCGAGCTAGTGCAGTTCTCCTTCCTTTCTGGGCTGCCCTTTCCCATTCCTCTTTGCCCCAATCCTTTCCCCTCCCCCTCCTTACCTACCTTCACACTCCCTCTTCTTGGGGTAATGTATCGAGCCTTTGTCCGGAGACAGACTTTTGAACACTCCAGGATCCTGTTTCCTTTGTTTTTTCCCAGGTCTTATGCTTTCTTCCTCTATTGGTCTTTCCCTACGTTCACTCTTCTACTTGCTTTCACGCCCTTACTTCTGTCTCTGCCTCATGCTCATTGCCCTATTCTCCTTGTCTTCTTTTCCTTGTCCTATTCTCCGCTTCGGCGTTTGAGACTTTCCTCTATCCCTCTCTCTTTCCTCTCTTCTCTCCTCCCTGTGCGTGTCTGAAGGTCGAACCACGTGTTCGCATGCATAGCCGGTGACGGGGTAACTCGTATTTCCTCGCCCTGGGTCGACAAGTAAGGCACGCACGCACCCCCTGGTAAACGCCAGGCCCAGGGAGGGGTGATTGCCTGAGCTGTTACCTTCTGAACGTCCCGATTGGTCCCTCCGTTCGTTTCTTGGGAGGTATGACCTGAGGTGTGGACAAACACCTAAGGCGGGAGTGCCCTCTGCCCTCTGAAGGGGGGGGGGGGGGGGGCACAAGGATGGAGCACGCCATCAGAGACGCTGGCAATCATGGGGATTCATCTGAATTCGATTTCTCCTTATCTTCTTCTCCTTCTTCTTCCCTGTCTTTTACCCAGAAAAGAAAGTCAGCTGAAATTCCTGTTCAGAAAATTCTACCACCACCACTTAAGTTTCTTGTTGTCACAAAGTCTGACGGTCACGATTTTTCAACAGTCGACCCTTAACGTCATTCAGAAGGGTGTAGATGCGATTGCAGGACAAGTGAAGCCTTGTACTCAGTTGAGCTACGGTACCTTGCTGTTGGGAACAAAGTGCCCCCTCCTTGGTCCCTCCCTCGCTTGCGACTTTGCTTGCATTTTTCCTGCAGCTCCAAGTCCTCCGTTCCACCTGCCGGTCTTCGTCAACAATTCCTGGCTCTTCTTGCCTTGTTTCACAATGCAGGTGTAGTCTACATCGATGGTTCTGTGGTCAATGGATGCACTGGGTTTGCTTTCATCCATGGCGACTACGTTGAGCAGCATTCCCTGCCTTGTGGGAGCAGTGTTTCCATTGCGGAGCTGGTTGTTCTTTATCGTGCACTCGCTCACCTTTCCTCCTGCCCTGGGGAGTCATTTGTCATATGCAGTGACTCCCTGAGTAGATAGCAAGCACTCGACCAGTGTTTTTCTCTGGACCCTTTGGTGCGCGGTATTCAAGATGCTATTTTTGCTCTCGCCGAGTGTGGTCACTCAGTGACGCTTGTGTGGACCCCAGGCCACATAGACATTCCAGGAAATGAATGTGTCGATTGGTTGGCCAAGCAGGCCACCACTTCGCCGCCCCTGGAGCTTGGTCTCGTGGAAAGAGACTTCCGGTCAGCCCTACATCGCAAGGTCCGCGATGTTTGGAGCTCTGAATGGTCTGTCTTGAACAAGCTCCGCATGGTCAAGTCGTCCACGTTCGTATGGAACTCATCCTTGAGGGGCATGCGTAGGGACTCAGTTCTCTGCCGTCTCTGAATTGGACATACGCGGTTAACCTACAGCTATCTCCTTCATCGTGAGAACCCGTGCAGGGCTGACAGTGGTCCATCTTCTGATTGACTGCCCCCTTTTAGCCCCCTTGCAGCAGTCCTTTAATTTACGAGCTGCACTTCCTTTAATTCTTGGTGATGATGCCTCTATAGCTGACTCAGTTCTACGTTTTATCCGTACAGCTGGGTTTTATCACCCGTTCCGGTGTGGGCGCTCTCGCATGATTTCTCAGGCTACACCCAATCCAGCGACTTTTAATTGTGACATGGATACCAAAATAGTGTCTTCTGTGGTAACAAGTTGTGTTGGTACCTCTTATCAAAGCTTTCCAGCTCGAGGTTCTTTGTTTGTAGTTGAGTGGTTGACCTTTTACCTAATCCATCAACTACTGTAGTCTGTTTACTCTTGTGAAGTATTTGCTCTGCTCCTTCTTTTCAAGTGTACTCTATTTTGTGTTATTGCGGTGTTTTAGCTCTGTACCCCTTGGTGTTCCCTCCCTCTGGATGCAGAGGTTACGCTTTTACTGTATAGGCCTTTTGCAATTATGTCTGTTTGGAACGGGGGACTGATGACCTTGATGTTTAGCCCCCATCAAACCCCAAAACCAACCAACCAACCAACCAACCAACCGAGTGCCCGTTCCAGGCCCAAAAATTACTTAGAGCCACTCTTACACACACTCCCTGTACGGGTGGAGGCCCATTGCACCTTGAATTCGTCGCATGGCGAGGTGTATACCAGGCCACTCGATGGACTAACTGATTAGGAGACCCTGTCTTTTCTCTCTGATCAGGGAGTTGCGGCTGTCCATCGGGTCATGAAAAGGGTCGACAAGGACATCATACCGACCTGAACCATATTCCTGTCATTCGACAACGTGCAATTGCCTTCATTAATTAAAGCGGGTTATGAGACATTCCTGTTCGGCCGTATGTATCTCGCCCTACAAGGTGTTACCAATGTCAGCGGTTTAACCATAGATGGCAGTCTTGTTAAAGTGTGGCTAAATGCGTTACCTGTGGCAGGGACGCTCATGAGGGCGACTGTCCACCTCCGTCCCCTCGTTGCGTCAACTGCATGGGCGACCGTGCTGCCTCCTCTCGCGACTGCCCTGTCTACAAAGATGAGAAAGATGTACAGGAAATAAGAGTGAAAGAGAAGATGGCGACCTCGGCTGCTCGCAAGTTATTCAATAGCAGAAAGCCCACTGTGCTTCCGGCAGGGATATACAGTATCGTTCTCGCCTCTCCTCGGCCTACCAGGGAGGTAGCTACACAGCCATGCGATCTAACGTTTAGCAGATTCGGTCATCTGATCGGCCAGTGCCAAGATCACCCAATCAATGTCTCCTCTTCCTCCCACCTACCCTAAGGCTCAATCATCCTCATCTACTACTGCTAAGACGAGGTCCTCTAAATCAGATGCTTGAACCTTCAAAAAAGAACATACGCAAAGATTTCTTGCGTACCCGAACTTCACAGCTGTCAACTGTTCTTTCGATCAAATGTAATTCTTCAAAGAAGGCTCATAGTAAAAAGAGTTCTCCATCTCCACCGAAGTGCGTTTCTTCTCCTGTGCCGCCCAGCGGTTGCCGTCCCTGGCCATCTTCAGTTTCGCTAGGCCACACCGCTGGTAGCTGATGCATCTGGCCTTTCACCGGCGGAGGAGGCTGCCCCTCCTGAACAGCTCAGGAAGGTGGCAGACACAACTATTGAGTTGATGGACTGTAACTCACCACCTATAGATTGCAGCAGCAGTGCTCCCTCGAAGCCAGGCCCTCAGCGTCAATCGAGGTGACCATTTCTTGTTTCTTTTTTCTTTTTTTTCCTCGTTTTCATAATGGCACTTCTTCAATGGAATATTCGTGGCATTCAGTCCAACTGAGAGTAACTAAAATTGCTCCTCTGAGAGGAACTAAAATTGCTCCTTCGAATGCACTATCCGCTTGTCGTAGGTCTCTAAGAATTGAAGTTACGTCCATGCGATTGTATTGACCTGGCACACTATACCTCTGTGCATTCTGACCTACCCTCTGTGGCAGGTATTCCGGCTCATGGAGGGGTCATATTGCTGGTTCGGGATGATGTCTACTACGATCCAATCATATTGCACACAGATCTGCTGGCAGTTGCCGTCCGAATTACTCTCCCCACTTTCACATTTTCCATTCGTACTGTTTACACTCAATCGTCTGCCTTTACTAGGGCAGACATGATACAACTGATTGCTCAGCTTCCTACACCATTTTTGTTGGTTAGAGACTTTAATGCCCACCATCCCCTTTGGGGCTCTCCAGCATCCTGCCCGAAACGCTCCCTCTTGGCAGACCTTTTCAACCACTTCAATCTAGTCTGCTTAAATACCGGTGCACCTACCTTCCTTTCGGATGCAATGCATACCTATTCCCACTTGGATCTCTCATTATCCACTATCCCATTTGCATGTCGGTTTGAGTGGTGTGCTCTGTCTGACACTTGGGCAACCATTTCCCCTGCGTAATCCATCTCCTGCATCACACCCCTTCTCCACGTTCCACTAGCTGGAACACATCCAAAGCCGACTGGGGGCTTTTCACCTTCCTGGTGACCTTCCACGAACCTGACTTCTCCAGCTGCGATAGTCAGGTCACACACCTCACGGACGTTATTCTCACTGCTGCTGAATATTCCATCACTTGTACTTCATCTTCTTCTCGTCAAGTCCCAGTCCCCTGGTGGACTATGGCATGCAGCGACGCTATTTGTGCTCGGCAACGTGCTTTACACACCTTCCACCGCCACCCTACAATGGCGAACTGTATCAGTTACAAACGACTCTGTGCACAATGTCGTCGTGTTATCAAGAAAGCAAAAAGGCTTGCTGGGTGGATTTCAGCAGCTCATTCAACAGTTTTTCTCCTCCTCTAGTTGTCTGGGGTGGCCTGTGGCGGTTATCTGACACCAAGGTCCACTCCCCAACTTGTGGCCAGACTGTAGTGAATGACGTTCTTGCGGATCCTGAGGATGCCTCAAATGCCTCTAGCCGCTTTTTCGAAGAGGTTTCGAGCTCTGCCCATTACCACCCTGCTTTGCTCCCCCAGAAACAAGCAGTGGTACGGCCACCTTCTTTCCAGTCTTTGAATCGTGCCACCTTCACCGTGCGGGAACTCGAAAGTGCACTCAACCGGTCCCAATCTGCACCGGGGCCCGATGGTATCCATATTCAGATGCTGAAGAACCTTTCTCGTGCAGGTAAAGGCTTTCTTCTTCGTGCCTGTAATCGCATCTGGGCTGAAGGTCATGTTCCCACACACTGGCGTGAAGCAATTGTTGTTCCCATACCCAAACCAGGAAAGGACAAACACCTTCCTTCCAGTTATCACCCCATCTCCCTTACCAGCTGTGTCTGCAAGGTGATGGAGTGCATGGTAAATTTTAGATTGGTTTGGCTCGTTGAATCTCGATGCTTCCTTACCAATGTTGCTTTCGTAGGTGCCGTTCTGCTGTTTGACCACCTAGTTACATTGTCGACCTTCATTATGAACAACTTTTTGCGTAAGGGCCAGACGGTGGCTGTGGTCTTTGATTTGGAGAAGGCTTAAGACACCCCGCACTATGCATGCTTGGGGCCTTCGCAGCTGCCTCCCTCTTTTTGTTAATGCATTTTTAATGGAGCGAATGTTCAGGGTACGTGTGGGTTCTGTTTTGTCAGATGCCTTTTGCCAGGAGAATGGGATGCCCAGGGCTCTGTTTTGAGTGTGGCCCTTTATGCCATAGCTATCAATCCAATAATGGATTGCCTTCCTGTTGACGTTTCAGGCTCCCTTTTCGTGGACGACTTTACGATCTACTGTAGTGCTCAGAGAACATGTCTTTTGGAGTGCAGTCTTCAGCGTTGTCTAGACCGTCTATATTCCTGGAGTGTCGTTAACGGTTTCCGTTTTTCTGGCGAGAAAATGGTCTATATGAACTTCTGGTGTTACAAACCATTTCTTCCACCATCTTTACATCTCGGTCCCGTTGCTCTCCCATTCGTGGAGACAACAAAATTTTTAGGTCTTACATTTGACAGGAAACTTTGCTGGTCTCCACGTCTTACTTGGCTGCTCGTTGTACCCGTTCCCTAAATGTCCTCAGTGTTCTCAGTGAAACGTCATGGGGAGCAGATCGGTCCATTCTCTGATCAAAGCTTCATTATGGGAGCTTTGTCTACTCTTCCGTCCATCTTACGCCGTCTAAACTCAATCCACCATCAGGGGTTACATCTGGTGACTGATGCTTTCTACACCAGCCCTTTTGAGTCTGTATGCCGAAGCTGCCGAATTACCGCTAAACTACCGACGTGATATGTTGGTTTGTCGGTATGCCTGCCGACTGATGTCAATGCCCGACCACCCGTCATATTTCTCTTTCTTTGAAGACTCTCTTGACAGCCAATACGGGCTGTAAGTCTCTGCCCTGTTACCTCCTATAGTTCGCTATCATCGCCTGCTTCAGCAACTTGATTTTACCCTCCCTACGACTTTTCGAGTGGGTGAGAGCCCGACACCACCTTGGCTCCAGGCTCAGGTTCGCGTTCACCTTGAACTCGGCTCGTGACTGCGGATTCGATATACCGCTCGGGGTTTGTCGAATTTCGTTAGAGACTCGCTAATAACGTCTTTATTTACACGGATGGCTCAAAGACTACTGCTGGCGCCGGATGTGCCTGTGTCGTTGGAGATGATACCTTTCAGTATCGGCTCCTTGACCCGTGTTCAAGCTTTACAGCTGAGCTTTTTGTTCTCTATCAGGCTGTTCAGTATATCCGCCACCACAGTCATTCTCTCTATGCCATCTGCTCGGATTCTTTGAGTGCCATTCAGAGTCTGCTTGATCCATATTTGGACCACCCTCTCATGCAACGAATTAAACGGTCCCTTCAGTCGCTAGCTGATACCAGCGCTCGTGTCCTCTTTTTTGTGGATTCCTGGCCACATTCGTGTGCCTGGGAACGAAGCTGCTGATGCTGCAGCCAAGGCTGCTGTCCTCTTGCCCCGGGCAGCTTCCTTTTGTGTCCCATCAACTGCCGCTATCATCGCCTGCTTCAGCAACTTGATTTTACCCTCCCTACGACTTTTTGAGTGGGTGAGAGCCAGACGCCACCTTGGCTCCAGGCTCAGGTTCAGGTTTGTTGGCACGTTTCATCATTGTGGCATGAGGCTTAGTCCTCTCCTTGAAAATAAGCTTAGGGCCATCAAACTGATCCTGACGGCTTGGACGACCTTCCCACACCCATCCCGGCGAGAGTAGGTCATTTTGGCCAGGTTGCGTATTGTGCATTGCCGATTTAGCCACTGCTACCTGTTGTCTGGTGACCCTGCCCCGCAGTGCCCCTGTGGTCATCGATTGACGGTGCACCATGTTTTATTGTCACGGTGCACCATGTTTTATTGTCCTGTCCCTGTTTTATTCACTCTCGTCTAGATCTGCCGTCTACCTTACAGGAACTTTTAGCTGATGACGCTCGAGCAGCTGCTCGTGTCCTTCGTTTTATTACACTGACGGACTTGTCCAAAGAGATCTAACTCTTTTATTTTGTTTCTCTGCGTCCTTGTAAGTACTTTCTGATGTTGCCCCCTTACGTTTTTCTACGGCGTTAGTGCACTAATGTTTGTGATGGGTGCTAATGACCTTAGTAGTTGCTAAACAAAGATCAGTACATGATACAGTTTATAAAATTTGGAGTATGAAACAGTTTCATAGTGTGAATATTGAGAAGATCGGTTGTTAAGGAGAGTCTTTAGTTTTTTAAACACTTCAGTGCTCTCTTGTATTGGTTGTTATGGCAATTTCTTTTATTCAGTGGATGTTAATGGTTTTACAGGAGAGGTGATGGTCTGCTTCAAAAGGTTTTTGTAAAGATTGAATGGTATCAATTTTGTTGTTTGTATCTAAATTAGGTACAGCGAGGGTATTTTACTGTTGTTTTGTCATACAAAGATTAACTGAAGACATTCACTCAAGTATACAGCATTGTTGTTCAGTAAAGGGTAATCATGATATGGTAACCAGGGACATTTACGTTCTCAAGTCATAAGTTAAGTCAAATAAGTTTGACTGTCAGACGGAACCAGTTTTGGGGAGAAACTGATTAGGAAATTAATTTTCCTCTGGATCTTTGTGACATTAAAGAAGCGATAGAAAACTCCTCTGACATTTGGAAACTTGTAAGATCTAATGAGGTACAGACAGCTTGTGATAAGGCATTGTACTAGATGTATTTGGATACCATATTTACTCGAATCCAAGCCACACTTTTTTCCGGTTTTTTGTAATCCAAAAAACCGCCTGCGGCTTAAAATAGTGCAAAGTAAGCGGAAGTTCTGAAAAAATGTTGGTAGGTGGCGCCACAACTAACATTTGCCGTCGAATATATGTAGCGCTGCACAGACATGCTTTACAGGCACAAAGATAAATACCGACGCCAAAACCTCTGCGTCAGTAAACAAATTTTAAAAATAGGTGGAAGACGAGCTTTTTTTTCACCGCCCCGAGTTTTGACCACTGCGTTTTCATACATTATCCAACGAAGTAAATGCAGATTCCGTAATGTTCATCTTCGAATGTAGCAGCATTTCAATGTACTACGAAAATCCGACTGGCAAGACTGTTTGGGATGTTTGTCAATATGGCCAACTCTACGTTCTGAATTTTTTCCTACCTGCGAGAAGAGATAGTTGCTAATAGGTTATGAACTGTGAATCACATGAAGTATTCTCTTCACCATAGGAAAAATACGAATATAAACATTTTGCCGTGTATTCTTTTGTCTTTGCTGCTATCTCATTTCAATCCTGTCTGCCTAATAAACTACGAAACTAAGTGAGACAACAGCAAACGCGGAAGAATATACATATCATGTCATGTTTATATTCGTATTATTCTTATGACTAATAGTGATACAGTCAAAATGAAGCACGGCAATTGACTAGATTTTTAAATCTAAGATGATTCTAATTTCTGTGCAGAATGTTATGTACTAAAGAGGTGTCTGCAAGGATTTTCAAACTGAGAAAAATTTTCACTAAACTCTTGTTCAGAACTTCTATCATATGCAGTATATTATTTAGTTCTTGTTGATCATTATCAAAGTAAGCAGCAGTGTAAGAAACAACAAATAGCAGTTTCTTGCCATTATTTCGCTAATGAGACTTCTTTTTTTTAAAAAAAGAAATTGTAAGAGACGGTAGCATGCACAAAAGCAAGCCATGGCAAGAGCGGCGACAGGCCGTAAACACTCAGTATCAGAATACGACAAACATTGCATGACACAGTATAGTAATGCATTTTCAGCTTAGAGTGACGTAAAAACCTATAACTAAGAGAACGGCGCTTATCATATCAAAGAAAAATAAACAATCAATTCAAACCAGACGAAGTACGTGAAAAAGTAAAGGTACCCATATAAATAAGGATGGAGCGCCTGACGCATAGCAATGGCTACCTGGTAAAGCTTAACTGCGAAGCTTAAGACTCGAACTAAACTACTGTAGCTGTATCGTCATTCATTCGACCTAAATTGTGTCTCATATTACAATGGACCAACTTTGTTTCGATTTGGAGGTGCGGCCTAAAACTTTTCTCTCTCCTTGAATTTAGAGTCTCAAATTTCAGGTGTGGCATAGAATCGGGAAAAATTTTTTTCCTTGATTTCGAGTCTCATTTTCTAGGTGCGGCTTAGATTCGAGTGCGGCTTAGATTCGAGTAAATAACGGTATTTGTTTCCCTGTATACTCTCATTGACTCAAGTGTTCAGTTATGGCATACCACTGGGAAGTGATGGAAAACCCCACTAGGTCTCTTGAAAAACTTACTTACGAAATACGAGCAAAAGTTAGATACTGCACTTCTAATATGTCTAGTGGTCAGTCATGTCTGTGTTCAGCCATCTAAGTGCAAGTGTGTGTGTGTGTGTGTGTGTGTGTGTGTGTGTGTGTGTGTGTGTGTGTGTGTGTGTGTGTGTGTGTGTGTTCAAAGTAACAGTTCTGAAAAACCAAGAAGTGATTTTTGATACTGAAGTTAGTAAGGTATTTGCCACTGTGCAGCTATTTTTTGTAACACTGAGCTGCTTGAATGCTCTGTAAACAGGAGTGGATCATGATGTATTACATGTCATGATTTCTAGAAATTATATGGAATTATATTAATTACTAGAGAAAAAGGTGCTATCCAAATGTAAGTTAATGAGTATTTGTATCTATTTCAGTTGGAGAAGTTTCATACGTTGAACTCTTCATGGATGAAAATGACAAACCGCGGGGCTGTGGAATAGTAGAATTTGAATCGCCAGAGTCTGTGAAAAAAGCTGTGGAAAAAATGCACCGGTTTGATCTTAAAGGCAGAAAGCTGGTTGTTAAAGAGGTATCTCATTCTATACTGTTTAAAGTGGTTGCAAAAAACATATTTTAGATTTAAATCACACTTTTTCTTTAGGAAGTTAATGGACATAGCTGAACCACATTTGCTTCTGTGCTTAAATTTTCTGGGATAGAATGTGTTAAAAATGTGTCAAGTGTGTGAATGTTTCATTGATGTACATTGGCAGTAGTGGCTGTAGTGCATTCTCCATTTTGTCATTATTTCACGTTTCATTTTGGACCAATTCATATCTCTCTCTCTCTCTCTCTCTCTCTCTCTCTCTCTCTCTCTCTCTCTCTCTCTCTCTCTGTTCACTTCATTGCCACTTAACATTCTATACTTCAAACAGGGCTATGTTTTGTGATATTACAGTTAGGGTTAAGTTTTTTCACATTATTCTGTGTTCTAATCTCGTCACATGAACACAGTTGGTTATATCAAATACTGCTTTGATCATTACACAAAAGAAAACATTGGAGACACACATTAAAAGCAGGACTCACGTATAACTTTCCTTAATGTTTCAGGACTTTGGTGTTGACAGAGACAAATATGGTCGTCCAATTAAAGGTGGTGGTGGCGGTGGTGGTGGCGGTGCTGCTGGTGGAGTAGGTGGTGGTGGCACTGCAGGCATGGGCCAGGGAGCAGGTAATTTAGCTCGAGGGAGAGATGATGTCCGTGCCAAGTGGGATCATCCTGCTCCACCACTACCATTGCAGACAGCATTTCCAGCATTGGGGTCTCAGCAGGCTGCAAATGCTGCTGCAGCTGCTGCTGCAAGTAGCAAGTGGGGAAATACATATGGACTTAGTCCGGAATTTCTGGAGTCTCTCTGGATAACTGGCCCTTTGAACACGAGAGTTTTTGTTGCCAATGTAAGTAGCGCAAATAATTTTGTGGCATTAAAATAATGGATTTTGTTGCATTTAATTAAATTTTGTGTGATTAAAATTACTTATTAGAAATTTCACACTTTGAAACTGATTTGTTCCAGTCAGGACTAATACCACATACTTACTCCATGTGACACTAACAAAGAATCAGTTTGCTTTCAATCTGCAAAACCTGCTGCTCTTTGTCCAGGACAAATTTGAAATACCTCCATTTACTCAGATAAGGATACTGTAAAGGTGGTATAATGGATAGTGTGCAGAGACCCTGGTACATCCTCAATCTCTGTGCTCTGCTCATCATAGAGTAAACCTGATGTAAACATTACGCCATGTAATCTTCTGCGTTTGCTTGAATCTCATTGGGTTTCGTTTAATGTGGAGTGGAATCCAAGCTGTGACCAGTACAGTGAAGTATGATCATAAATATAAGTTTTATGTCGCGTTACATGCACATAGACTGCGATAATGTGGGACAACAGCTTTACTGGCGCATTAAATTTGGACAGCACTGGCCAGCCAGCAGTCCAACTAACTCAAATTACGTGAGCAGTTGCAGTTCAGATGTAAAGGGACAAGCAATAAAACAATATGGCTTTGAACGTCATTTAATTTCTAAAGAGAATGAAATAATGTTTGGAGAAATTCCAGTACTACTGACCAGACAGAAAGCATAAAATGCACTTGTTCTCACCTGACACAGTATTCTAATTACAAACTAGAGTGATGAAAATTCCGAACTTAAACATAGGGTAATTTTTCTGAGTTAGCTGTGTGTAATGCCAAAGTGTACTACAGGGATTTTACTGTACTGTTGAACACTGAAGCCACTGAAGGTATTGATTACAGTTCTTGCTTATGCGATTCTGAGAAATACATTTTATTCTGGAAGTGTCACCTGCTACGTTGATAAGGAGCCTATCAACAACAGAATCCATGAAGCCAACCAGGCACTGCGTTTTCTCATCTTTTATGATGAGTCGTTCTATATCCTGCCAGCGTTCAGCAGTGACTTGTGAAAAACCTATTTGCCTTAGTTCCAGTTGGTCTGGCGGCTTAACTTCTCTGGTCAAATCCCACAACTTGGCTCCAGATCGGTTGTGGTGGGTTCATATTGCAATGGTACAATAGCAAATGTTAAAATGCAGCATTTGTATGATGTGCTCGTTGCTGTGGGAAAGATGAAGTTCATGTTTATACAGTACTTACCTACCTCTGTAATAAAAAAGATGGACATAGTCCAAATAACGAGGATTTGTTTCCCATTTTTGCCTTAAAAAATTAAATTGTGTGTTCTCAATCAACACAACTATTATGAACAGTCTTTCGTAAAACATCGATAATTAAGAATGTGTATTTGAAGTGAAAACAGGAATTCCATGTCCAATACATAATTAGAAACAAGAAGTCGTGCATAATTCATAAAAAGTGATGAGTTTTATGATTAAGAGATGTAGATATTTCGAATCGAACAAAAAAAATCATACTGGAGAGTATTGAACCAACGAACTGTTAACTCTTCTTTGTTAACATTACATTATGCTCCCAACTGCACTACACATATGGTGTGGGGTTATGTATCAACTGTGTTTCATGCAGTGGCTGGGAAAACTTCAAAGCCGATTATCTCTGTAAATTTATGAAAAACATTAAGAACAGCCTATTTCTCGGCACTTTTAAAATAAAAACTATGTAGCTAAAGTGTGATTAAGAGAAAATTGATGGCTGTTAACACATTTGAATATTGGTTTCACTTAAGGGAAGTTGGAACGCCCTATCCCGACAATGTTAAATTTGTGATTTGGTTTCCCTGTATTTCAGGAACCACTGTAGCCATTGAAATGAAACTTTTACAGGACATAAAACTGTTTGTTCTGAGTCTGCTGAAGTACAATAATTGCATTTTTTAATTACATGGTTAAAATTTTGTGTACTTTTATGAACATTATCCTAAATGATTTCAATTGTGCACAGACATGTTCTTTTAGTTCAGTAGACTCAGGATATGTATGTTAAAATTTGAATACTATAGTCGAAGTGGTTTCTGAGATTTAAGGAAAAATGAAACAGAAAACGTAAATTTTCAGGAACAGCTTCTGAAGTTTCAAAAGACTGCAACTCACTTAATATGTGCTTACCGTATTTACTCGAATCTAAGCCGCACTTTTTTTCCGGTTTTCGTAATCCGAAAAACCGCCTGCGGCTTAGAATCTAGTGCAAAGCAAGCGGAAGTTATGAAAAATGTTGGTACGTGCCGCCACAACTAACTTCTGCCGTCGAATATATGTAGCGCTACGCAGGCATGCTTTGTAGGGACAAAGATAAATACTGGCGCCAAAACCTCTGCGTCAGTAAATAAATAAAAAAAAAATAGTGGAAGACGAGCTTTTTTCTCCGCCGCGAGTTTCGACCACTGCATTTTCATACATTATCCAACGAAGTAAATACAAATTCCGTATTGTTCATCTTCGAATGTAGCACAATTTCAGTGTACTACGAAAATCTGACTGGCAAGACTGTTTGGGATGTTTGTCAATATGGCCAACTCTACGTTCCGAATTTTTTCCTATCTGTGAGAAGAGATGGTTGCTAATAGGAACCTGATGAAATTTGAATCACATACAGTATTCTCTTCACCATAAGAATAGTATGAATATAAACATTTTGCCATGTATTCTTTCGTGTTTGCTGTTATCTCATTTAAGTCCTGTCTGCCTAAAATTACGAAACTAGAGTGAGACAACAGCAAACGCGGAAGAATATACGTATCGTGTCGTGTTTATATTCGTATTATTCTTATGTCTAATAGTGATAGTCAGAAATGAAGCACGGCAAGTGACTAGATTTTTAAATCTAAGATGACTCTAATTTCTGTGCAGAATTTGATGTAATAAAGAAGCGGCCGCAAAGATTTTCAAACAGAGAAAATTTTTCGCCTAACTCTCGTTCAGAACATGTTCTATCATACGGAGTCTATTATTTGATTCTTGTTGAACATTATCAAAGAAAGCAGCTGTGTAAGTAACAACAAATAGCAGTCTCTTGCCATTGTTTCGCTAATGAGATGATTTCTCTCTCTCTCTCTCTCTCTCTCTCTCTCTCTCTCTCTCTCTCTCTCTCTCTCTCCCTCTCTCTCTTCTTTCTCTCTCTCTCTCTCTCTTTTTTTTTTTAATAATGCGACAAACAATGCATGACACAGTGCAGTAATGCATTTTCATCTTAAGAGTGATGCAAACACCTATAACAAAGAAAACGGCACTTATCAGATCAAAGCAAAATAAGCAATCGATTCAAACCAGACGAAGCACGTGAAAAAGGAAGGGTACCCGTATAAATACGGACAGAGTGCCTGACGCATAGCAATGGCTACGTGGTAAAGCTTAACTGCTAAGCTTACGACTCGAACCAAACTACTGTAGCTGTATCGTCATTCGTTTGACCTAAATTGTGTCTCATATTACAATGGACCAACTTTGTTTCGATTTGGAGGTGCGGCCTAAAACTTTTCTCTCCCCTTGAATTTAGAGTCTCAAGTTTCATGTGCGGCTTAGATTCGGGGAAATTTTTTTTTCCTTTATTTCGAGTCTCATTTTTCAGGTGTGGCTTAGATTCGAGTGCGGCTTAGATTCGAGTAAATACGGTAACTTTTTTTTTAGTCACTCGAAGCACCCAACACCACACTGTACATCTTGATCTTATCCAAGTTTTTTCTTCTTACTGGACTCGTTAGTGGCTAACTATGCTATCTGCTTCATCAATGCAAACCTTGTCCATTCGTTAAAGTTCTCTGATGCAGTTTACTCCAGGATTAATTGCCATATGCTGTAGCACTTTCACCCTACCAGTGTTGCGATCATCAAAAGCATCACTGATGCCCCACTTCAGTGTTTTCATTCCAACAAAAAAAAGAAAAAAATTTGGTGAGTGAGTTCGTATAAAATTATAGAAAGACTCATTGGGATTTTGAGTCTGACCATGCAGACACTTCATTAGTAATTCAGGACACGCCAGGTCTCCCTAAATAGGTTTTATGATACCCATTGTAACACGCCCGGGAGTACAAATGGGTGGGGTGGCTACTTTTAAACTGTTTGTCGTTTCGGATTGCTGCTTTGGTTGACCGTGCGCCCCGTCCACACCATGTACCTGATAATCCCGCAGCGGTCGTATTGTCCTGCTCCACACTGCTGTTGGCTTGCCTGAAATTATCTATCGAAATACGGGTTTAGGGGAGCCACTCGACGTTAAAACACAATACTGTCTGACATCTGGTATGAGCAAATATATTCTGAGACGATAAAAGAAAGTTACAGATTGCAGTGTTTACATTCCAAGTTGTACATGTTTATCCCAATTAACAATCTTGATGATTATCTGTGCACAATATCTCTCAAGACGAGCATACGCGTAACTGACACGACGCGGGTGATTGTTGTGATGATGCTGAAGCCGAATGATCAAATGAAAGTTTTTACGCTCGTCACACATTCAGTTATCTTGGTAATAGTCCTCCTTGACACTAGTAATGATATAACACTGTAAAGTTAACTTTTTAGTCTCTTAGCTTTCACTTGTACAAGTGTGTGCGTAACCATCGCGGCGCGGCTGATTGTTGACAATGCGGAACGCGATGACCGAATGCATGTCCTCACGCTCGCTACAAGACACTGGCACCTGACTGCACTCTTCTATGGTAACTAATTTTTACTGATTCACGTTCTTTAATTACGGGAGACCGAACACTGCGCGGATGGTCGATGCTGTGTGACACGCAACGAGAGGATACATAAATACATTATTGACAGCACTGCTTATTTTCAATTACTTCCTGACGCACTTTTCCTCTGAACCATTTCCATAGATCATCACACAGAGCTACACCCTACACAACATATCAGTTCCGTGTCCCACACTCGACTCTGCAGACACGGCTGCTTGCAAAGATAGTCTCCAACAAAGCCAGCGATATGACAATACGCTTACACCATGACTGCTGCTGGGATGGAATTTTATGGCTGTATGAACTGTATGAGTACTGGGCATTGCGATAATTGCACCATGAATCGGTCCGGGAGGGCAATGGTGGTGTATTGGCTTCTCATCAGTTGACAGTCGGTGGAAGAAGGTAGCCCATACTGCCTGCTGCATTTTCAACAAATCCTCAGTATTATTTCTAACGGCTGTCCCATAATAGTGCTGTAGTTCCATCAATCATTTCGCCTGTCAGCCTGCCTCTTACTACGGTTTTACAATCAGTTTGTTTCTCGAGCTCTGTTTCAACTTCCTCAACCTGGTGCCCATCCTCCTACCAATACAAACATGTAATGTAACCTTTATAACAATACAGCAATGCACTGCCTTCTATATAAAAAATAACCGATTTTATGAGATCTTGAAGTGATGCATGTAGGTGTAGGGTATACTCAAAAACTAAAATACTTTTTATGAAAAAAATTTCCGGTTTTTACTCCCCCTATCGTAACTTAGTAATAATATATCTAATACATAAATAGGACCTACTTCAAAGAGTGTAGCTCCAGTGTATGTGTGCTATGGCTTTTTTGACCATTCATTGTTTTTTATTTACCTCAGGTTTATTCGTATGATAAACGGATTGTAGTTTTATAATCCCTCTCCATACTTCACAGTAGGGCAGACGTAGTCAGCATGATGATATTTTGCCGACATACCCAAATTCAAACATATACATTGGCCAATAATAATGCACTTATTTGTCTCATCACACAACAGTCCTGTTGTTTAATTTGCATCCTCACAGGATCAATTTTGTTGTTCCCAGGCACTGTCTTGTGTAATCAGTGGATTGGAAGTAGACATTTTACTGTAAATGTGTACATGCTGTTGCTGAATAGTTGTTCGTAACCACATCATTTGATCATATATTCATCAGTTGATGTAGTATGTGGGTTGTTTTCTCTAGCTTTGATGAGTTTCAAAACCCTTTCCTCTGTTATCTGACTTTCACCTTTGCTGTGGTAGGTAAACCCCAATTGCACGACACATTCTAAGTAGGAATGAGCAAAGAAAAATGCAGTGGAACTTTAAAAAAAATGCTGTCTGGTGATAAAAATGTTGAATTAAGTTTGGAGTTTTAAATAGGAACATCTCATGCCAGAATTTAAAGTTCAGAATGGTTCCACACACTGAAATGAAGTCTTTCGCTGTACTATCATACAGTGAAAAGTGTACGTGTCTGAAATTCAGTGTTAGATTGTAATTTTAAGTCCTGAGGTATTTACAATGCCCAGAAGTCTACATTCAGAAATGTTTGCACTGACACATGCGTACAGATTGTTACAGGTTCTGTGCTGTTTGTCAGTTGTGCTACTGTACTGGATCACCCCTGGCCTTCTCATCACATTCCAGTCTCTCAAATCGTGACCAGTGAATAAAAAGTTTTAATCTAAAATTTCTAAGTTATTTCAGCTAGTGCTGGTCCATACCTACAAATGTCACTCTACAGCCTTACATTTGTATCTTATCTCTGACAGATATCACTGGACATACAATTTAGTAGATAAATCAAACTTTGAAAGATACATAAATTATACAAAGAAAACTTTGTATTGCAGTAAAAACCATTTTTACCATTTCCAAATGACTTGAAAATAATGGTGTAATACATGGGAAACAAATTTTGTAAGTTGTACAGATTACATACAGTGCCCTCCTTAGAATTTATTAGTTTCATTTAATGTCAATGGGCATCAAAAATACTAACAAAGGCCTTGTTTATTATCTAATAAAAGTTACTGGAGTTTAGTGTTGAAAATCTAAACTGCATCCTGCAAAAGTGACTTGAGCAGGTGTATACAGTAGCCTAGATTTATGTAGCTGTTCTACACTTTGTTAAGAAAACTGTGTGAAATACTGTTAAAGTGCATTAAATATGGCAATACACCACAGATAGATAAGTCACTGCTGTCTTTATAACACTCTCACTGTCTTCGTAAACTAGCAACCAAGTTGCAACTTTCAAATCAACCGAGACGTGCAGGTACGGTACAATTTGGTCTGTATCCCCAGTCAAGATTACAGGGGAGGGTACCATATTAAATTTTAGCCTTTTAACAAACATTTTAGTAAAACAGTAAAAATTGTTTTTATACTGACCTTTAGTTTCGGGTTTTAACATAAATGTGTTATGAATAAATGGGTACAGTAGTTACTACTTTTAACAAAGAAATCCAAAATTGTTCGTTATTTTAATTTTTTAGTGAATTTCCTGTGTGGTTAAGTTCGTAAACACAGTGGAAAGAGTTGTCATAGACATCTGCAGCAGGAATATAATTTCTAAAGTACACACTTTGGAGAAGTCTGTTTTTGCCAGCCTCCTTCAAACCTTCTGCACAATTGATTTCCTGTAGTCTTCGAAGCCATGGGTAAACCCAAATCCAACGGCTGTAAGTTGGTCATGAAGTTTTATCAGCAGAAACTACAATTGCACTTATGTAAACTTAATTTTTTTTAATATGCAGGGCAACTATCTACTAATGAGAAATTTCCTGTTGGGGGTTCAAATTCTTCCATCAAGCCAATGTAATTGCTTCTAGAAAAATTCTGATGTCAACCACACTGGTGCTGTAGTCTGTTGGCAGTGTTCTTACCTCTTTAAAATAATGTTGTTTTTTTGATTTGTCAGTCACAAATGGTTTAATTTTTCTGTGGGCATCAGCATTTCAGCAGTGAACTTTGCCTTTGTGGCAGTTTTCACCTTTGAAGGCAAAAGTTTTGTTTGGCAGGATGCCAAAAGAGATACCAGCATCATTAATTTTATAAATTTTATTAATAATTGATTGTTTCTTTGGTTTATATTGCTTCATTTGCTCTTATAATCTGCCATTCTGCCACTCACTGTTTCCTTTGCCACATAGTTTTGTACATAACATTGTACAGGTTCTTAAACCTACCAGTACACCCATTAGACGTGCTGAAGCGCTTGATCTCGAGCACGTTGGTGGCTTTTAGTGCATTTTTGTGTTAGATCACACTGTTCACTGTAATGTTCAAACGCTGTCTGAAACCAGTTCTTCATAATTCCTTCTAGTTATGCATATTACGACTAACTGGCATATTTCATTGTTTGAAGTTTGGCCCAGTTGTGCTTGTACTTGCCAAAATAATGTGTTTTCAGTGATTTTGTTCAGCTTATACACAGGTATTCCTGTAGTCACTGCTAATGCCATGATGAACTTTAATTTTTATGAAAATTTTTCTTTCTTTCCATTGAAAGTGTCTCTCTTTTGGTAACACCCGTATTTTCTAAATTAAAACAAGGAAAGAAAAAAAAAAACTTAAAAGGAGGAACTAGACACACTTCAGTCACTTAATATAAGGCTACAGACATGCTACACACACTAAATGCATAGCATGTCAGTTAAGGAGGGTAGCTCTGTTGATCAAAATTGACTCACCTCATATGTAGTAGTAGTAGTAGTAGTAGTAGTAGTAGTAGTAGTAGTAGTTTTGTCAGTGCTGCCAATGATGTCCGCCTTAGCTAGCAGACAACACTGTTCAGTGCATATACGAACCATAAAGGAAACTGCCATATATTATCAAGTGACAGATACTGGGAAGTAGATGTCCTCTGCATACAATCATTATCACAGGGTGAAGTTAACACTGATACAATATGGTTACAGTACAGGAGTAGGTTTAATAATGAATAAAAAAAATAGGAGTAAGCTACTACAAACAGCATACTGAACGCATTATTGTGGCCAAGATAGACACAAAGTCCACGCCTACTACAGTAGTACAAGTTCATATGCCAACTAGCTCTGCAGATGATGAATAAATTGATTAAATGTATGGTGAGATAAAAGAAATTATTCAGGTAGTGAAGGGAGACAAAAATTTAAGTCATGGGTGACTGGAATTAGAGAGTAGGAAAAGGGAGAGAAGGTAACATAGTAGGTGAATATGGATTGGGGCTAAGAAATGAGAGGAACCCACCTGATAGTTTTGCACAGAGCATAACTTAATCACTTGCACTCGGTTCAAGAATCATGAAAGAAGGTTGTATACATGGAAGAATCCTGGAGATATTAGAAGGTATCAGATAAATTATATAATCGTAAGACAGAGATTTAGGCACCAGGTTTTAAATTGTAAGACATTTCCAGGGGCAGATGTGGACTCTGACCACAATCTATTGGTTATGAACTGTAGATTAAAACAGAAGAAACTGCAAAAAGGTGGGAATTTAAGAAGATGGGACCTGGACAAACTGAAAGAACCAGAGGTTGTACAGAGTTTCAGGGAGAGCATAAGGGAACAATTGACAGAAATGGGGGAAAGAAGTACAGTAGAAGAATGGGTAGCTCTGAGGGATGAAGTAGTGAAGGCAGCAGAGGATCAAGTAGGTAAAAAGAAGAGGGCTAGAAGAACACCTTGGGTAAAAGAAGAAATATTGAACTTAATTGACGAAAGGAGAAAATATAAAAATGCAGTAAATGAAGCAGGCAAAAAGGAATACAGGCATCTCAAAAATGAGATTGACAGGAAGTGCAAAATGGCTAAGCAGGGATGGCTAGAGGACAGAGGCTTCTCACTATGGGTAAGATAGATACTGCCCACAGGAATATTAGAGACCTTTGGAGAAAAGAGAACCACTTACATGGATATCAAGAGCTCAGATGGAAACCCAGTTCTAAGCAAAGAAGGGAAAGCAGAAAGGTGGAAGGAGTATACAGAGGGTCTATACAAGGGTGGTGTACTTGAGGACAATATTATGGAAATGGAAGAGGATGTAGATGAAGATAAAATGGGAGTTAGAATACTGTGTGAAGAGTTTGACAGAGCACTGAAAAACCTGAGTCGAAACAAGGCCCTGGGAGTAGACAACATTCCATTACAACTACTGATGGCCTTGGGAGAGCCAGTCCTGACAAAACTCTATCAATTGGTGAGTAGGATGTATGAGACAGCTGAAATACCCTCGGACTTCAAGAAGAACATAATAATTCCAATCCCAAAGAAAGCAGGCATTGACAGATGTGAAAATTACCAAACTAAGAGTTTAATAAGTCACGGCTGCAAAATACTAATGCAAATTTTTCACAGATGAATGGGAAAAACTGGTATAAGCATTCCTTGGGGAAGATCAGTTTGGATTCCATAGAAATATGGGAACACGTGAGGCAATACTGGACGCTAAGACTTATCTTAGAAGCTAGATTAAGGAAAGGCAAACCTACATTTCTAGCATTTGTAGACTTGGAGAAGCTTTTGACAATGTTTACTGGAATTCTCTCGTTCAAATTCTGAAGGTGCAGGGGTAAAATACAGGGAGCGAAAGGCTAGTTACAATTTGTACAGAAACCGGATAGCAGTTAAGTGTCGAGGGGCATGAAAAGGGAAGCAGTGGTTGGGAAGGGAGTGAGACAGGGTTGTAGCCTTTCCCCGATGTTATTCGATCTGTATATTGAGCAAGCAGTAAAGGAAACAAAGGAAAAATTTGGAGTAGGTATTAAAATCCACGGAGAAGAGCTAAAAACTTGAAGGTTCGCTGATGACATTGTAATTGTCAGAGACAACAAAGGACTTGGAAGAGCAGTTGAACGGAATGGAGAGTCTTCAAGGGCGAATAAAAGATGAACATAACCAAAAGCAAAATGAGGATAATGGAATGTAGTTGAATTAAGTCGGGTGATGCTGAGGGAATTAGATTAGGAAATGTAAAGGAGTTTTGCTATTTGGGGAGCAAAATAATCGACGGTGGTCGAAGTAGAGAGGATATAAAATGTAGACTGGCAATGGCAAGGAAAGCGTTTCTGAAGAAGAGAAATTTGTTAACATAAGAGTATAGATTTAAGTGTCAGGAAGTCATTTCTGAAAGTATTTGTATGGAGTGTAGCCATGTATGGAAGTGAAACATGGACAATAAATAGTTTAGACAAGAAGAGAATAGGAGCTTTCGAAATGTGGTGCCACAGCAGAATGCTGAAGATTTGATGGGTAGATCATATAACTAATGAGAGGTGGTATTGAATAGGATTGGGAGAAGAGTAGTTTGTGGCACAACTTGACTGGAAGAAGGGATCGCTTGGTAGGACATGTTCTGAGGCATCAAGGGATCACCAATTTAGTATTGGAGGGCAGTGTGGAGGGTAAAAATCATAGAGGGAGAGCAAGAGATGAATACACTAAGCAGATTCAGAAGTATGTAGGCTGCAGTAGGTACTGGGAGATGAAGCTTGCACAGGATAGAGCAGCATGGAGAGCTGCATCAAATGAGTCTCAGGACTGAAGATCACAACAACAGATGCAAGTTGCAGTTGGAAGAGTTGTCGGATTCTTTAGATCTTTAGAAGTTCTTTAGAAATCATTAGACATGCGCTCGGTCTTCAAACTCCTCAGAGGGATGTTCGTTGTGCAACAGAGCAGAGCCAGTTGGTTTTGTTGTAATTTTCACCACATTCAGTGCATATCTTCTTTCTTTTTGAAGTATTTCTCTAACAATTTTTCTCATGTCTTACCATCTGTAACCTCCAAAGGCTACTCACCAATGGCAGGTGGAGGGAAGTTCATGCACTTACTGTAATTACTAAATTGTTGAAATTTTTGACCAGGTAACCAAAGGTAAGTGGATGTCTTAACTAAATTGTGCTTGACCAGTAACGTTTTATTTCCTATGTGACTTAGTTAGCTATGAATCTGAACATAATTTGCCAGTGGCTTTTGTATACGTTCCAAGTGTTGGCACTTCCTTTAGGATGTAGAAGACAGCATCTAGTTGTAATAAAGTCAGTCAGTTATTCCACTAAGAAGATCATTAGAAATTTTTCAGCACTTCCTTAAATCACAAGACAAAGGTTAGAGCAGCAGTTCTGTTTGTGGTACATAAAGGGATCAAAATTACCTCATTTTAATGTGATATTGCAGGATCATATGAATTGCAAGTGCAGAAAACCTCTGTCCGTTTTCAAAAATGTGGTTAGAACATTATTATTTCTTCTGATATTTCAGGAGCCACTTAGACAGTGGCATAAATGTTTTTGGCCTGAATACAGGGGTTGGAACTTTAATAGTGACAACTAATTATTTACAGCTTGGAAAAAATACACACTTCTTTCAAAGTTTTACTGACCTTCAAAGTAGTCACCAGCATTGTGTATAACCTGTTGCAAGCAATGTGGAAATTGTAGGATACTCTTAGCAGTGCTGGTTGTGTTGACAGTTTGAGCAGGGCAGTCTATTGCCTCCTGAATTTGTAGCAGTTCCGAAGTGAATACCGTCAAGTGTTTCCTTCAGTTTAGAAATAGAGTTTAACTCAAGAGGACTTAAGTCAGGGGAGTGCAGTAGGTGGTGTAGCGCTTAAGAGACCCATCAGTCAAACAAATAAGTAACAGGTTCCACTGTACATGATTGAGCATTGTCCTGCAAATGATCAGATCCTGCAGAAAGTGTCATCGCTTCTGTCTTTAAGCTGGTCGTAGGTTGTGTTCCAAAAATGAACAGAATAGAGACAGAAGTAATGCCACTTCCTGCATGACTGGACCATCATTTTGCAGGACAATGCTCAAGCACGTACAGTGGAAGCTGTTACTTGTTTGACTGATGGGGCTACTAAGTGCTATACCATCTACTGCACTCCCCTGACTTACATCCTCATGAATTCAACTCGATTTCTAAACTGAAGGAAACACTTCACGGCATTCGCTTCAGAACTGCTACAAATTCAGTAGGCAATAACTGCGCTGCTCGAACTGTCAACACAACCGGCACTGCTGAGAGTATCCTAAGACTTCCACATTGCTTGCAACAGGTTATACACAATGCTGGTGACTACTTTGGAGTCAGTAAAACTTTGAAACAAGTATCTTATTTTGTATGAGCTGTAAATAAATAGTTGCCAATTTTAAAGTTCCAACCTTGTATTACAAGAAATATGGATATCACAGATGTGCGCTCAAAATTTGATGGATATTTGATCGAAAAGAATCAAGAGCATTTTTTGCTCTTTATTTTAAATGATCAAGAATGAAAGTTACGTTTCATTAAGAAGTCTCAGATATGCCCATATTGGCATAGTATGTGAACAGTTTAGAACTATTTTTGTGTATTCCTGTACTTTGAATGTTACAAGAATTTAATTTTTATTTCTGCTAGAGTCTTTCCCTTGCATTTAAATGTGTTTTTTCCTTTTTCAGCTGGACTACAAAGTAGACGAAAAGAAGCTAAAAGAAGTATTTAAACTGGCCGGAAAAGTGGTCAGTGCAGAAATTAGTACTGATAAAGAAGGCAAGAGTAGGGGATTTGGTGTTGTTGAATATGAACATCCAGTGGAAGCTGTTCAAGCTATTTGTATCCTTCCGTATTTCTATTGTGCCTTTGTGTGTTCATGTATATCTGGACATCAATCTGGTCTTTTGTGCGCTAAATGTTTATTTGGCAACTGTTAGGAAAGCAGGACAAATCTCTAATTTTAGAGGCAGTTACTGTACTGGCTAGAATTATTCTAATAGGATGCCACATCCAGACATTCCATGTATTCACTTTAATTAAATTCATATTTTCTCTGGAGTTTTAAATGTAGAGAAAATGTAAGTGCAAAATATGTAACAGGTGAACATTAAGGAATTAAGACGTTTCTCTCTTGTGCAAGCATCATTAAATTAATAGTGACCTACTCAGCTTTGAAAGAGAGAATAATATAACAGGATTGAATATTTCATCTCTTATGTTTAGATGTGACACATTTACAACATTATGTACAGTGGACAGTTAATGAAATTTCTTTAAATGGCATGCACATACCAGCAGAGTACTTTCAATTATTTGTCAAAGAATGAGCCAGCACAGATGCATGTGGCAAAATTAAAATACTGAAAAAATTAGTATCTCTAAAACACGTAGAATAGTGCACCATTCAGTGAAGATTTTGGAAGGGCTTAGATAGCTTGAAGTCATTGCCAATCTGCTGTTTCTAAATCTCGGTTTAGTTTGTCTTTAATTCATGGTGTATTTCTCATAATAGTTGTATAATTTCCTTAATGATTTCTCCAGCTATGTTGCATAATCAGATGTTGTACGACAGGAAAATCACTGTAAGGATGGATCGCATAGAACACAAACAAGAAGGACCATTGAAACTTCCTGAAGGTTTGAGAGGCCTAGGAATGGGGCTTGGTGCTGGTGGAGCTCCGCTTCAGGATGTTGCAAGTATGGAAAATTGATTATTTTTTTTAATGTGTTACAGATTGAAGTGACAGTGTGTAATTCATGTTACTAATATACATGGAAGTACAAGGTATGCCTTTCCATTTGTCAGTTAGGGACTTAAAAGTGTAGAATCTATTTTGGACAAAAGTTGGACCCACATTTTTGTTTATAAATAATCAAATATAATTATATGAATGTGTGGTGTCGGTTTCAACAAATGATCATTTCTGTTGAGAAATGCATAAACATTTTACCCCATCAGTCAACAAAGTGCTTGTCTGATTAGTGTTTTTTGACACTGTCTCTTTTTCCACTCAGTTCAATAATTACAGAATTTGCAGAATATTAATGTTTTTCGGAGCATTCATAGCCATGCAACCCGTACTTGACAATACAACAGGTTGAACCGACAAGGCACCTATTCATAGAATTAGAAATTAAAATAACTGTTTGGATGTTAGGGGAAGAACTTTGAAGTACTCAATATGTTGACAGGTTTTGTTTTCGTTTTGGTGTGGACACAGTAAATAGTTATGTCATGAGTGTGAATGAACTAGACTTAAGACTGCCAGAGAGGGAGGACTGGTGTGGGGAAATGAGCCTGTGCCTTGTCCAAGCAGGGCAGCAGTCTGCACAAAGCATTTCCGCCACAGCAGAACTAACACATCATAGAGATTGCCATCCCTTCTGGTGTTGAGTTTTAATGAGCTCTGTGATGACTGGGATTGGTCTCTCCAGTTAGTTCAAAGCACAACACAACATTCAGTAACAGCTACCATGCAAGTTGGTAGAGCCGTAAACAGGGTAACTAGACCCAACCTCTACTGTTATTTGACGCAACTACAGTTAAAAAGCTGCTACTGGAAACTACCATGTTAAAAGCAAGTTGGTTGGAATGTAAGTGACTATTGTACCAGCTTTCAAACATAAGCATTCCTTTGTTAATACTAGGTCCTGTTGCAGATTTGTTACATGGTGTATATCTTGGAGGCTATTCTACAGTCAACAATTTGCGTGGCACTTGAACATAGTGCACTGATGCATTGTTGCATTTGTGCACTTTTATTTTGCAAGCATGTTCTCGCGCGTGTTCTTTCCAAATTTGAGTTCGCCAGATGCCCAATATTAGTAGTTGTAAAATTGGTTACATATGCAATATTTGTAGAAGAAAATAAGGCTATTTAAACTGATTAAATGTTCATCTGGATGAAACTTATGATATAGGGTCTGTTAGGTAACACCATTTCTGCATTATGAGACTGAATTTGCATCTGTATTTGCATTGATTGAAATGAAAAGTTTTTTCAGGTTCCTAGTTGTAATAGAACGTACCTTAACATTAATGTCAAGAAGTTTCTTATTCTCAAACTGCAGATTTGTCTATCTTCTTTCCTGGCAGATTGTAGTCAGTCAGTTTGAAATTGTAGCTAAGTGGTATTTTTCATCTTCAAAGATATCAATTTGATTGCGGATCAGTAAAAAAATTGAATTTTGTAGTGTTTTTATACTAATGTAAATTGTCTGTGGCTCGTGGTCTAGTGGCTAGCATTACTGCCTCTGGATCACGGGGTCCCAGTTAGATTCCCGGCTGGGTTGGGGTTTTGTGCCCGGGGACTGTTAGTGTTAAGTGTTGTCCTCGTCATTCCGTCATTTGTGAATGTTGACGAGATTGGTTTGTCAATGTAGGGACTTCGTATGGGCACTGATAACTGCGCAGTTGGGTGCCCCACAAACCAATCATCGTCTAATATAAAGTCTGTTTTTCTGAGTAAGGTTGGTTGTGCTAGAGTGGAGGTAACCGTATACAGATTGTTTATTTTTCTAAGCAAGTCTTCTTTGCAACAAATTGGGTAAAATAGCAAACGGAAAAACACAAACTTATACCCTCTAACTCCTTTCTGGTACATAATTCATTAGGAAACAAATGACTTGTGTGTTGATTACTGAAGAAAGTGCATCCCCTTTTGTAGAATGTTTAAGTGGAGCAGTTACTGTGCCTTTAAGTGGACAGGAGGTAACAATTTAAGAAAGTTTACCTGAGTCCACTTCTTATGGTCATAAGACAAATAATGTATAGTCTTGGTGCTCAAAAAAACTTAAAAATTTTAAGGGAAATGTGATCTACATCTACATCTACATCCATACTCCGCAAGCCATCTGACGGTGTGTGGCGGAGGGTACTTTAAGTACCTCTATCGGTTCTCCCTTCTATTCCAGTCTCGTACTGTTCGTGGAAAGAAAAATTGTCGGTATGCCTCTGTGTGGGCTCCTAATCTCTCTGATTTTATCCTCATGGTCTCCTCACGAGATATATGTAGGAGGGAGCAATATACTGCTTGACTCCCCACCAGACCTTTGATTTGATTTTGGCTGCGGATGTCTTGCAGCACAGCATGGACATTCCTTGGCCATGAAGTTGCAGTGGCTGAAATCTTTCCACGAAAATACAATATATGGCTCAAATTGTATTTATCAAACTTTCCACTTTATTTTTAAAGAGGTTATCCAGATCAGAAAACGTGGAGGAGACTGATTCTTTTTCCAAGAACTTTTCACATTGCGAGAATATGCAAATGACCAATGTTGTGGCTTGTTGCTGTGACCAAGGTCGAAAAGTTGACTATTGTGTTAATTAGGTAGGCTGCACAGTTGTGATGGTAAAGCCCATCTCACACAGTAAGATTCTGTGCAAGTTTGCTAGATGATGCGCATGGCTGCTGGCAAGCAGTTGGGGGTGATGGCCACCTTGCAAGCTGAACCTCTTACACGGTTATGATTTGGTGTGGAAGCTAGCTGGTGGCTTGACACCGTGAAGGGCAGGGGGCATGGGTCGGCCAAACTGTAATCTTTCTCAGTTGATTGTAAAGAAACTACTCAGTATAATAATTTGCATATCTTATAGCTTTGCACATCAGCTTAATGATGAATTGCTTGTAATTTGGTTAATTATCATATTTCTTGTGATATTTTAGGATTAAGTAAATTACTGCAAGAATTTCGTAAGGTTTGCAGTGAAATAGATGCTGCTTTGAAATTACGTTCAGTGCATGTTAGTTCATGTTGCTGCATACCAAATGTAGCTAAATTTTTCTTCAATTTTTGAAGAATATCCCTATTACCAGGCTTGAAAAAATGGATCATATATAACGTACTTCGTCCTGAACTCGTGCATTAGTAAAAAAGTTAGATTAAAGTATTCACAAAATTCCTCCTATCTTGTAAACGGTTTGACATTGTAACAATATTTTGGCAAATACTAATATACAAAGAGGAGAGTATTTAGTCATCTGATTAGTTTGTGGAACTTCCATATTTACCGTTCTATTAAAGTGACCACAGATTTTTCAATTAAATGATTTAATACTTCATAGCACTATCAACAGCTGTTGAAATGAGTTACTATGGGTTTGGAACAACAGACATGAGGAAGTTTAACTTTTTTATGCTAATGATGGGTAATTTCATGAACTACTGACGTGTCTTAAATGATGCTGCAATTTCAACTGAATTAGAATCTTAGTGGCATAAATATTTACAAACTGTGCTGTGTTTTGGCAGGAGAAGCATATTTGAACGTGGCAACAAGGGAACTTAAGTATTACTTACAACTTGCCACTCATAATGTTTCTCTGAAGAAAATTAAAGGCAATAAGAAATCTTGCGAAAATAAATTGATAATTTTGTTGAAACTTGAAAAAACAGGCCCCGAGTAGACTGCTTGCCAATTATACAGGGTTATTACAAATGATTGAAGCGATTTCACAGCTCTACAATAACTTTATTATTTGAGATATTTTCACAATGCTTTGCGCACACACACATACAAAAACTCAGTTTTTTTTAGGCATTCACAAATGTTCGATATGTGCCCCATTAGTGATTCGGCAGACATCAAGCCGATAATCAAGTTCCTCCCACACTCGGCGCAGCATGTCCCCATCAAATGAGTTCGAAAGCATCCTTGATGCGAGCTCGTGGTTCTGGCATGTTTCTTGGTAGAGGAGGTCTAAACACTGAATCTTTCACGTAACCCCACAGAAAGAAATCGCATGGGGTTAAGTCGGGAGAGCGTGGAGGCCATGACATGAATTGCTGATCATGATCTCCACCACGACCGATCCATCGGTTTTCCAATCACCTGTTTAAGAAATGCCGAACATCATGATGGAAGTGCGGTGGAGCACCATCCTGCTGACTGTCGGCTGTGGTACGTTTAGCTCCCTGCTTGCTTTATTCGTCGACTTCCGCGGGCTACGCGTGAAACTTGCCCGCACGCGTTCAACCGTTTCTTCGCTCACTGCAGTCCGACCCGTTGATTTCCCCTTACAGAGGCATCCAGAAGCTTTAAACTGCGCATACCATCGCCGAATGGAGTTAGCAGTTGGTGGATCTTTGTTGAACTTCGTCCTGAAGTGTCGTTGCACTGTTATGACTGATGTGAGTGCATTTCAAGCACGACATACGCTTTCTCGGCTCCTGTCGCCATTTTGTCTCACTGTGCTCTCGAGCGCTCTGGCGGCAGAAACCTGAAGTGCGGCTTCAGCCGAACAAAACTTTGAGTTTTTCTACGTATCTGTAGTGTGTCGTGACCATATGTCAATGAATGGAGCTATAGTGAATTTATGAAATCGCTTCAATCATTTGTAATAGCCCTGTACATGATTTGTTGACCACTACGAGCAGAATAGACACGTAATAATTAGGCAGTAAAGAAATAACTAATCAGCTAATTCAAACTACTACTTTGAAACAATAGATGACGATTGGTTGGCGACATTGAGCAGTCTAGTACTCAGGGATGATTTTTTGTGCACCAGCCTGTACTGCTGAAATAATATTGTAGAAGTTACTGTATTTTCTTTACAAAATGACATCAGACACTACATTATGGGGTGCGGGCTTCATTTGGTTGTAAGTAGGTCTGCCTTCCGTAACAATGAACATGCTATCTTACCTTGGATCAAAAAAGACAGAAAATGACACTCATGTGTGCTGTGCTGGCTTCCTTTGCATGTGGAATAATAGAAAAACTTGCCTTTTTATAAGTATGTCTTCTGCTGTTATCTGAAAAGATGCGTGTATTACATATCATGTAACTTTTATGTAATTTACATAATTATAAAAGACATTGTCATTACCGGTTGTGGACACTTGAATGGAATACGAAAAGAACAGAAGTCCAGAGTTCAAAAAAGGTTCGAAACATCCAGAATGGGCGTGCGCAGCGAATGAAACGAACAGCTTGATACTGAACTAACTATGAGCAGTCAGCAGTGGAACTGCTACGAGTGGCTATGCAAAGGAAGAGTCCGGCTGAGGTAAGACTGAGACAGAGGCAGACGGGAACGGGACCAATGCTGGAATGAGACCGGCCAATGTTGAAGGAACGAGGCAGACTGTTTCCCGTTCGTGGGAACTATAAGTAGAAAGCCACAACCAAAGTGAACTATGAAAGACTGTTCTTAGAATTCGTTCCTTGCTCCTTCCTTTCGGCTTGGTGAACAGTTCCTTTGGACCCTTCAGTTCGTGAACAACCTATCTCTACTGATGAAGCTGTGGTGTATGGGAAGGTGGTGTTGACTGTGGAAGGATAAAATTTGACGTAGACAAAATTTGTTGTTGGTTTGATGAATGGCAGCTAGCCTTACATGTAGAAAAATGTGCAGATAAATTAGAAAAAAAATCCTGATGATTTTCAAATAAAGTGTGCTGCTTGACAGTGTCAGGTAGATTAAATGTCTGGGTTTTTAATGTTGCAGAGCAATATGAAATGGAATGAGCAAAGGATAGTAGCAGGGAAGGTGAATGGTAAACTTTAGTTTGTGGGGTGAATTTTTGAGAGATGTGGGTAATCTGTAAAGGAGACCTCATATGGTTGAATATCTTATTGTGTTTGAAATCTGAACCAGGTTGGATTGAAGGAAGACAACATAGCAACCCTGAGGTTGGCTGTTAGATTTGTTACTGGCAGGTTCGAACAACACACGTGTTAGAGATGCGTTGGGAAATTAAATGGGAATTGCTGGAGTGGAGGTGATGTTCTTTTCATGAGCCCCATAGAGAAAATTTTGAGAACAGACTTCAGAGTGTGATTGTACAGCCACCAATGTACATTTTATGTAGGGACCACGAAGGTAAGAGATACTAGACCTTGTACAGATGCATGTAGACAGTCGTTTTTTCCCTCGCTCTGCAAATGGAACAGGTAAGGAAATAGAGGTACAGGGTACCTTCTGCCACACACCATTCTGTGGTTTGCGGAGCATTTATGTAGATGTAGATTACTGTTGTTTTAAAGTATACCTTACTATTGTTTTAAAGTGTACCTTACATAATATAAAACTTCATAATGCCTATTTATCTTCCACTTTGGAGTGATAATGAAATGCAGAGTTAGACAGTAGTATTGCCCTACATAATACTTCCAGCACTGCCAAGAGAAGTGACACAGGTATTAGTGTTGGTGTTCACGAACAGCTGAAATTGCTAAATTCAACAAAGTTTCAGCACCTGATGGAATGCCTATCAGTCTCTAGCAGATTTTAAGTCTGGGTTAGACCTCTTTCTACCATAATATGTAGCACTGGTCACACTTAACTACCAGAAGTGAACTACAAAACTTGTGTGCAATATCTTTAACATCAATTTCTTATATAAACTTCAAACATATTGTGATCCCAGATGTAATACAGTATATCGCTCATGCTAACCAGCATGGTTTCTAGAAGCATCTATTTGGTGAAATCTGACTTGCAGTTTTTTCAGGTGATGTCCTGAAACCCATGTACCAATGCAGTCAGGTACAGTATTTTTCAATTTCTGAAAGGCGCTCGAGTTAGTACCACATCTGCACTTACTACCAAAAGTGATTGTTTTGGGTATCAAGGAAATTTGTGACTGAATTGATTTTTTGCTAGTGAGGATGCAGCAAGTCAACTTGAATGGTCAGTCATCTACAGATGTAGAATGTACAGTGGGAAGTGCTGCCTGCCATGCACTTACCAGTATTTTTGTTTTGCACAGTATGGGTGTTGATGTAGAATTCTTGTTGCAAAGAAAATTGTTTTTGATTCACGTATGGAGGGAGCAGACATGTAGTGTTAGGAGGGGAGGTAAAACTGTAGATACTACAGTTCTTGTTACAGCCTCTCCAGTCTAGTATGTAAAGTAAGTGTCCCCTTGGTGCTACTAGCTGCTGGTCAGTTCTTGGATCATTCCTCTCCCCCCCCCCCCCCCCCCCCTTTATTTCCTAACATCCTTCTACAAACAGATGTTAAATTTTTAGCATTTTTGTTTCCATGTTGTTTAAATTTTTTGCAAATGTGGGTGACTACAGAACATGAAAACAAAATTATATTCTGTCTCTGTGAAGTGCAGTGTGCTAAAAGTTGAACACTTTTATTAGTCACAAAAGACAAATATAACTTACTTACAGAAATTGCATCTTTGCTAGTCTGTGATTGTAAAAGAGATTAGTTGGTTCCTGAAGAGACATTACCAGCTAAAGTACACAATCTCACGAAGCCTGTGAAAGTTTACTCCTTAGAGCGTGTGGTGTTTATTACTGAGAGTGCAGACGGTATTGTCTGGCAGACCGTACATGTGATAGTCAGACCGAACGTCTATAACTCCGCTATTTGGAAACATTGGTGGAAGCTGGACATGCATTAGATACCTGGCCTAAAACTGCATTCCATAACTCTTGTATCACAAAGGCTATCATTTCCTGGTAGAACATAAATTAAAGTTATAGAGATGAAAATGTCTGGGGCTTCAGTTCTGCCTTTAGGAACATCAAAAGCTATGCCTGCTGCAGACGAAGTTGAAATTCTCTTCTCCATATCCCCTAAACAAAATGTCTATGTAATAATGATAAACACAGCTTGTGATACTTTTACAAAAGTTTGAAGATATCATTATTGATTGAATTTCCAGGAAATTTACCAAGTGTAAGTGACCATGTGGGTGGTCTGGTTGGAGCTGTTGCAGGAGGTGCAGCAGGATTGGGAACTGGAATAGGTAAGTTCCCAGTGTCATTTGCAAAACATACTGTTGATGTGCTGGCTGATAATTGAGCTTAGGGTCGGGTACAAACCATTTATCAGAATGGTGCCGCTTGTCTATAATTTTGCAGTGTTTGCAATGAAAATTGTTTTGTTAATTTTCCAAAAGATAAGCAAACTGATTCCTTAAGACGATAGTGCAAATTGAAATATGAAAATTATATTTAAATTTTGAGTGGTGGTGACAGAGGAGTAGTAGGATGACGACTCATAGGTGCTAGTAGGTACAAAAAGAACACTACACGTGTGTGTGTGTGTGTGTGTGTGTGTGTGTGTGTGTGTGTGTGTGTGTGTGTGTTTCCATGTTTCCATTGATGCTATTCATTACAGTGGCATGGTAGTTCTGCTGCAAGTCCCTATTAGATCTAAAAACTCGGGAACATTTGTAAATTTGCTCCAATGGTGTGTTAGAGTGAAATGTGGTAGATGTCCCTCATCACAAATCCCTGTTTAATGTTTAACTGGCAAAAGTTTGTGTGTCTGTTATTGAGTAGAATGTTGTTGCACAGTTTGAATTTAGAGATGAGAGTTAGAGGAGCAATGAGAATGTGTCACATTTTGTGTGAAACTCAAGAAAACCTTAACAGAGACACACCAAATGATGAAGCAAGCCTACAGTGCCGAGTGATTTAGCTGTAATGTTAAGTGGTTCACACAGTTTAAAAATTGCCAGACACAAGCTAAAAGCAGACACTTGTTCAGGACGCCCTTTGATGCCTACTGACAATGCTCATGTCAGGAACTTCAACAAAATTGTGCATGTCAGTTCAAGGCTGACTGTCTGGGATTGCAGAAGAATGTAACATTTCAGCTGGACCATGTCATTTAATGCTTACATAGCATCTTGGAATGTATCGAGTTGCCACAAAGTTCGTCCCGTGGCTCATGAGTAAAGACCAGAAAGATCTTTGCCTCACAATGTGCGAATAGCTTCCAGATTGCACAAATGAGAATGAGATGTTCCTTAAGAGAATCATAACTGGTGACAAGACACGGCTGTTATGGTTATGATGTTTAGACCAAGGTTGTCTTCACAAAGTCTGAGATTTGGTGAAAGTAGACGGAAAAACGAGCCAAAAGGGTATTATGCCATTCTTCAACAATACACTCAGGTATCTGGTTTGCGTCTGACTGGAAAAGGGATCTTCTTGCAGAAAAACAGCACGAAACATACAGCCAACTTGTCACAGCTGTCACTTCTGTAGAGCTTCAGAAAGTTTTGAATGGCCTCCCCTGTCCCCAATAGTAACCCAATCAAGCTACTGTGGGTGAATTGGACTGGATGATCTGAAAATGGGAATCATGAGAGGGACACACTTGTGGAACTCAAAAATGAAATTTACGTAAGGGCCGTGCAGTTAAGGTGTTACATTGTTTTTGCTACCAGTTGCGGCAGTTCATTATGTGACCTTCAGGCTGCATATGCACCTCAAAAAAATAAGACATTGGCATACTGGGGCCATATGTTTCTGCATGGCCCCAGTAAGCCAATGTCAATTAAGTTTGAGGTGCATAGGGGCCAGAAGATGCAATTATGAATTGCCAAAACTGGTGGTGAACAAAATCACAATTGCATGGCTGTTTGGTGAATTTCATTGTTAAATATTTGACCAGCCTATGTACCATGTCCACAGTGGGTAAACATACACTTCTGGCAGAGGCCCTGCAGCAAGAATGGAGACTAATTTCAACCAAAACCCTAGCGAAATCAACCTATCACAGGCTGAGATTATGCGAGGCAATGGTGAAAGCAGAGTAGCTGTTTTGAGGTAGCTGTTTTGAGGTAGCTGTTTTGAGGTAGCTGTTTTGAGGTAGCTGTTTTGAGGTAGCTGTTTTGAGGTAGCTGTTTTGAGGTAGCTGTTTTGAGGTAGCTGTTTTGAGGTAGCTGTTTTGAGGTAGCTGTTTTGAGGTAGCTGTTTTGAGGTAGCTGTTTTGAGGTAGCTGTTTTGAGGTAGCTGTTTTGAGGTAGCTGTTTTGAGGTAGCTGTTTTGAGGTAGCTGTTTTGAGGTAGCTGTTTTGAGGTAGCTGTTTTGAGGTAGCTGTTTTGAGGTAGCTGTTTTGAGGTAGCTGTTTTGAGGTAGCTGTTTTGAGGTAGCTGTTTTGAGGTAGCGAGTACCCACAGCATGTAAAACCTGACGATTTTCACTAGCCGTAGAGGGGTTTCATGGCATTTTGCAACAATCTTAGAATAGCTGCATGGGCTGGTAGAGGTATCAGAGCTACTTTAAATGCTATGGTCTTTGCAACACCTATGCAGATAGTCCTCCAGTTGAGGCTGCAGCTCTGTATACCATGGCCCCAGTATCTTGGTCTGCTATCAGATCATCAGTAAACTAGTCAGTCATTTCAGTGGTATTATGGTTCTGTATTTCATTGCTCACTACTTCCTATGGTTCTATAGAAAGATTTGTTGAAGAAGCTGGTTGTTATTGTATAGTCAGTTCGCATTTCCCCAAACATTGCTATACTTGTGTTACTGCTGTATTCTGCATATGCTAAATATTTTCAGCTTATGTAACTGTGTACCAGTGCTGCTGCCTCCATTGTAACCGAAAGATATAAGGGGGCACATGTCCAGCATAGTCTCCAACCCTGAAATCTTGAATAAGAACATTGCATTTTTATTGTGGATTGGGAATTATGGAGTAAAAAGTATGAAACTTTGGTGACACTTTCTTTGCTATGCTGCAGGTGGTGCTGTAATTCATGAGTAACATAATTTAATTCCAGAACAGTATAATCTTGTGAAAAATGAATTGGATAAAAAAATCCACAAGTGTTCAGTAATTTTGAAGAAAAATTGAGTTGTTGCCTCTCACTAATTGGTGCTTGTTTGTTACAATTATTTCACAGTAAGTGCTCAAAAATTCTTAGACAATCTTCCTGTATTGTTTGGAGACCTTTACTTGGATTTGTAACAGACAATATGGTTTCCACTTGATGGTTGTCCACACACTCCACACACAATTTGTAGCAGCATGGGAAGTATTAAAGCATTTGCACAATTGTCAGTGGACTGGAGGGCATTTGCACAATTGTCAGTGGACTGGAGAATGCAGTCCAATGTCTTGGCTTGCAAGATTGCAGTATCTTTCTTGCCTGCCTGACTTCAGTTTGTGGGGTTACTTGAAGAATGAAATTTATAATGAAGTGCAACAATGCATGATAATGTGGTTCAGATTACATTGGAAACACGTTTCAGTTGTGTTGAATAATTCCATGTGTGGATAAATAAGTGCATTGAAATGGCTAGTTACTGTGAAATAATTCGTACAAACGAGCAGCCTGTTGGTGAGATTGGAGAGGACACACCTCAAACAAGCCTCTTTCACAATAAAACTGAACACATTTGTTTTTCTTATTTTTATGCAATACATTTTTCTCTAGATATCACCATTTTGGAACTCAAATGCATTATGTCACTTACAGTGCCATCTATCAGAGAACAACAAAAGTGTTACATACAGAAGTTCTGTATTTTTCCAATTGAATCTGAATCTACATTAAAAATGGGATGTTCCTATTTGATGCTGAGGTTGTCCCCAGGGTATTGAGTAGGGTATCAGTGTACATATCGTCAGATAGCATTTTTGAAAATGTTGAACATGTAATTTTCTGTTTCTTAATTGTATGTGTAGTTCTCGGGATATTTTTCTATCTCAACCTGTAATATCTTCACTGTACTATTGGCTTTCATTAGTGCCTCTGGAGTCTGGTATTTCAGGATGATGACCCTCCGTTGTTACGTAAAAAAATCTAATGTTATAAATGTGAATGCAATTTTCCATAACACCCATTGCCTAAGGGGGAGGTACTTCATGCCCACCATAAACAAATAAATATTGTCAATTGTTATTGAATTGTATTAACAACATACTTTTTGGAACTGATGTGTAAGTGCGTGTCTGAACATGAAAATACATTTCAGCACACATAGTAATATCAGTGATTTTCAGTAATGTGTGCTACCAATTTTGAGCACCAAAAAATATTTAAAAAATGAAAATTTTAAGTGTTGTCCTCTCATCTTAACATACATACATGAGAGTGTGTGGAGGGACCTGAAACTGGTAATACAGAATATGACGTTCAGTGGGGAAATATTAAACTATTAACTAGACTTCTAGTTAAGGCAGAATGGTACAATAGCCCCAGTTACGAAATAATTCATTGTTGCACCTAGCACATTTGTGAATTTGTTCTGAAGTGTGGAAATGTGGCTTGTACTATATATTCTAGTTCCTTCAATAATTGACGCTATCAGTCCAAAGACTCGTCTCCCAGGCTGAGGTGACATGTCATTGGGATAGCTCCATATGTGTCAGATCTTGTTTTGCCCTGTGTAATGCAACAACTCAGCATGGCACGGACTCGACAAATTGTTTGAAATCCCCAGCAGAAAAACTGAGCCATGCTGGCTCTCTAGCTGCCCGTAATTTCAAAAGCGTGGCTAGTGCAAGATTTTGTACATGAGCTAACCTCCTGATTGTCACACAAATGTTCAATGGGATTCACGTTGGGCGATTTGGGTAGCCGAACCACTCTCAAATTGTGCAGAAAATTCTTCAAATCAGTTGCAAATAATTGTGACTTGGTGATGTGCATTGTTGCCCTTAAAAATTCCATTGTTTGGGATCATGAAGTCCATGAATGGCAGCAAATGCAAATGATCTCAAAGTAGCTGAACATAGCAATTTCCAGTCAATGATCAGTTCAGGTGGACTAGAGGACCCTGTCCATTCCTTGTACACACAGCTCACACCATTATGGAGCCACCAACTGCTTGCACAGTGTCTTGTTGACAGCTTGGTCCCACAGCTTTGTGGCATGGTGGTGATGCTTTTGGAAAATCTTGAAATTCTCAGGGAATTACATTGTAGCTTGAAAAAGCTGGGAAATTTCAAATATTTCGACAGATTTCATAAAGTCTGTGAATTCTGTTTTTCGAACCTAGCATTAGAATTTAATTTTATTGAATTTTGTGTGTCACAAATTTTGAAATATTTAAGTATTTTAAAGAGAGAATTCTATTAGTATTATTGCATATAAATTATCAATGTTTAAAAACTGCAGTGAAAGTAGAGCTTGTGGCTAGAAAATATCAGCTGAGCAGAAAGAAAAGTCGTTAATTGAGTCCTCCCCTTGCACTTCATTAATCCATCTGGAACTTCTATCATCATCTTGCTATCCATACCTGAAATTCTCAGGGAATTTTTTTTCCCCAAATTTGAGTAGCCACCTTGTGCAGGGTTTGTGCCACAATTAAGTTATCCAACAAAGCTGTGGTTTTGAAGTAGTGTCCAACTGATTTGGTCACAAGCACAGGAGAGGCTGTGCAGGAGAAGTTGTGCATTTAGCAAAGGCACTTGCATTGTTGTCAGCTGTCAGTCCATTAATGCCGTACCAGGTATGGGGAGAAGGCAGGAGCATTATTTTGTGTGTTCAAAATGACGCTCAGAAGCAGTCAAATGGTGTCGGTGCCACCGAACTGTTGACTGAACTACAGCTGCCATTGTTTCCGATGTGATAGGATCATAGGATGGCTTGATAGTTTCTCGTAGCTCATTCAGTGTAGACTGATTCTGTTGGTAAACTTCATTTTTCAGGGTCCCCATAGGCAGAAGTAGAGACGTTTGGGGACCCTGGTGGGTACTCAGCAGCTACTCTTCGATTTGCCCTTTCTCAGGGTAGAGTTTCATCAAAGGATGATCTGACATGGGAGTGAGGCAGAACACTGTTTTGTTGTTGGTGAAAAATCTTTCATTTCCAAAAACCTCTCAGATTGCAGTTAAAGTTCATGTTTGTAGCATATGAAGATACCTCACAAGTTATGGTACATTCAAAGAAGAATGGTTCAATCAAACTGTGTAATGACAGACAGCACCACACATTACTATTCAGTAGATTAACATGTTTGTCCATGTGAACATAACTATTTTCATTTGTGGTGGTTTACAGTACTGTTCAGTCTGAGTTGCGCCTCGTCGCACCAAATAACCATTCCTGCAAACTGTTCCTGCTCGTGAAACACGCCTTCAAACCACTCGCTGTACTACATGCTGTGATTTGGCTCATTCTCATTCAGAGAATTCAGTGATCTTGGAATGTATATTTTTCACATCGGGCCTTCAGAATTAGTCTTACACTCTATTGGCTTATCCCACTTTCACATGCACCCTGCTTCATGGGTATTTTTAGGTGATGTAGTAAAATGTTGCAATGCAGCAGTGCTAGAAGCAGGACTGGTTGAGGTTTTTGGTTGGCCACACCTTCCCTTAAGCACTTGCTGAACAGTACTATTGGCTTCAGATTTATCCTGATTACTGTGTTGTTTGAACATGTTGGTGGCTGAGTTACATAACCATCACGCAATTGTCGTTGCAACTCCTCCATGTTTTTGTACTTCTCGTACCACTTCAATATGGCCTTGGGTTGCTCAGATAAATAATCGTAGTTGATTCATTGCTGCGCTCTCATCTGCTGGCAAACACACACAGAGATCTGTAGAGTGTCCGATGGACTAAGGTACTGTGCAAAATTGCAAGGTTTTTGATACTCTGGAGTCATCCTTAGATGGAACATTGAACACGACATCCTTAGATGGAACATTGAACACGATTGTGGAGTGTTAAAATGTTTTCATACTCAAGAATTTCATAGTGTGCAGAGTTTACAGTAGTGAACAAGTTAGGTACGTGCCACGTTGTCGACACATGCTGTCGAGCATTAAACAGTGTGATGCCTGATAGCTTTTTGCATCACAGGATGAACTCTGCAAACAACATACTGTAATCAGTCTTTGTGTGAGGACACTTGAGTAATTTTAACTTGATGCAGATACTCAAAACTTGATTCTAATTGTTCAGATCTGCTGAGACACTTTGTCTGGGAGGAAATATATTATTTTTTAAATTCTATGTTGACCAGGTTTTAACATTGACTTGTTCTTTGTGGATGTCCTACACTTGCTTCCTTAATTAGTAATAAAGGTTTAAGCAACTGTTACATGTGTGTCCCTTTTTGAAAGCCCCAAAAAATTGTTTTTGAGCCATGATCATCTGTTGTTTCCATTTTGTTTGAAGACAGCTTTAGAAAACAGTTGTAGAATTACTGTTTGCATGAATCTGATCACTGTAGGCCTTAAAATAAATTTAAGAACAAAATTGCGCATCTTCACACATGTAAGCTCAAATTTGTGAAATACATGATTTTCCTCCTTTACATTTAGATCTGGATAATTTGGAGGCCTTGTGTGAATAGTATTGATGGTTGTTTTACGTTCATGTGCATTAAGTGTTAACTCCAAGAAAATTTGTGATCTCTGTGCCAACATGCATGATCTAGCTTGTGCAAAATGAACCAGATGCAGTTGGTTCAAAACAGTCTTAACATGTGGAATTGGCTGAAAAAATTCTAGTATTTGTAATTTGGTCGGGAAAGCACAATTTGAGAACATGAAGGATATTGATATTTACTGATCCTGTAAAACCCGATATTAACAATCCTGTCTGTAAAGAATTCCCACTTTTAATGGATATATTTGTTCCAGTGAAATTGCAAGAATGTCACGGGAGTGTGGTTTAATGGACCTTGCTTTAAGAAAGTCAGTCAGTTGTTAGTTTGCAAACTGATATGGTGATTTCCAGACATGTTTGAAAATTTCCACTATTCTTCATTTCTGATAGTTACATCAAATTGCTGATAAAGTAGTCAGTAATTCATAATCAGTTGTTATTGCCAATAGGTTGTTTTTAGTTGATATTTCTGGACACACATTTTCACATGTAGGTCACCTGATCTGACATAACCAAAAATAATTGTAGAGTGAACAAGTTGATTTGATTGTACATTGTGGAAGTTAGGTTATGAGCAGCAAAAGAAAGAAAGCCAACATTTTTTGGAATGCTAAACTTGCTGACAAAGCAAAGAATGAGATTTGGCTCTTCCTCCTTTGTGTGGTATGTACTCAGGGTGTATACAATCTGGGAAAAACCCGGGAATTTTTAATTGTTTTCAGTTAAATTTTTGTGATTTTGACTGGTAAGAACCGATACTGTAACAAAGAATATTACTGTATCCCGCTACTGCAGAATAATATTTCAGCAATAAAACATGAACAAGTGGAAAAAACGAAAATAAAACTTAAACTGCAAAGTAAATGCGCCTTATACAGCAACAAAACAGTGCTCATACAAGCATCTTTAAACAGCAAAACTTGTCAAAGGCTTTAGGAAGAATATGCAATGATTCATAACAACAGATTGCCTCCGATGAGCGTGACGTCACAACTTTTTACATTAGATTCGTTTTAGCAGTTACAAGTGGAATCATGCGCATTCGCAGTTGAGTAGTAACTCCTCCCGCTTCTGGCTACAGAAGTGTGGCTGTTGGCTGTGTAAGCAGCAGGTTCGAATGTCTTGTTTCTTTTATGACCTAATGTAAGATCTTTTAATGTTTTACACGTACGAACATACGGCTCCCTAGACATCGTAGCTGCGCAAGCGTGGTGATGCCTGTCATCTGGTGCTTTCTGGCAACTGCAGAAACGCACCTATTTCTAACAGGTTGCGGGAAAATATTCAGAATGGTGGTTTGAAAAACGTTACTATCAAAGAAAATTTCCTTTTACTCAAGTTGAACTACGTACGAGAATGTACGTTGAATTTCTTAAATCAAAGAAAGTTTGACTCTCATTTAAAAATAAACTCTTTGATGACGAGCCATTTAGATGAATTTAGAGTCCAGAAGAACAGACATTTATGTCGTTATTAAAAATTTTAATGGCACATTTGTGTGATATATCTTAAATTGTAATACGCGCATAGAACACCCAACATTATATGCGAAAGCTTAGCTTCTCTTCCAGCATATTAATCTTATAGACCAATATTATAAGTGAAAGCTTTACTTTTCTTGTAGCAACACTGTGTGTATTAATTTAAAACATTAACTTTTCTGTTTGTGTGTTCGCACTACTTAACAGTGATGTTGCTATTGGCTGACTTCATCACGTGTCATAAGCTCTCAATACCTGGTATAATCGGCTGGTGAAAATCACGTCACATGAGCTATGACTGGCTTATAAAAGCGCATCGCAATCTCGATTTCAATGCATCGGAAAGTAACATGTGCTGTTTGGAATTTGAATTTATACTTTCATAATACGAAAATATGCAGCGTACATGTTACTGCCCATCAAAGATCTTTCCAAAATGTTCTTTTTCCCCTGTGTTTCGTTTTCTAAAGTGCCGGAAATTCTACGCTCGTGTATAAAACTGTAACCATTCTAAGGATGGATAGGTTAAACAGTTTAGAGAGAAAATTTACTGTCAGGTAACAGGGGAAAAGTACATTTTCACCCAGGAGAAAATGTATTTTTAACTGGGAAATCCGGGAATTTTTTTCTTTGTCCGCGTATACACCCTGGTACTGAAAAATTAAGGGGACATTCCTGAATGCTGAAACTAGTATCCCTGTGGCATTGGAAAGGGAAAAGTTTCAGCTTCATTCATTCAAATTTAATTGCCCATTCACTTCAAAATCCTTGTTACCTGAATTGAGGGTGTGTTCACTGCATTTAGTAATGGCCCCCTCCCCAGTTTCTCTCTGTTGTGGCTTTCTGTGCAGGGTTTGATACTGTGACAATAGGAGGCAGAAAAGAGTTGCAGTTGTTTCTTTAATTTTTCGTGCAGAGGAAGTGAGGTTAATTTTCCTTCACTACACAATCATGAGTCATGTCAGACCCCCAGAAAGTTTATTATATTAATACATTGTAGATGGCTACTTTCTAACATCGTTATGTTCAGATGACAGGTGAAAAGGAGACTGAAAACTGTACAGTTGCCCGAGGGACCTGCCCATAGATGAAATTTGCAGTTATCTCCTATAATAGTACAGTTGAAGCTTAGATATGACATTGCACCGATTGGCTCTGGAGCTAAACTGAGAGACGGTAGGTGCCATACAGAATTGGAGACCACCCTCTTACTAACAAAATGATTTTATGAAATGAGAAATGGAGACATTCCTGTAGGTGAAAATTTATTGACAAAGGTTTCAAAAATTTCCAGAGATTGGGATAGAAGATTCAAGTGCATAGTGGCTGAGAAGACTGACTGGAAAAAGAAAGATGTAACTTCTCCTACCAAAATTTATATAGAGAAAGTAAGGCATTAGACATGAAAAGAATCTAATGTTAAAATTTTGACACAGTTGATAACTATTATGAGCCTAGAAACATTTTTGATGATGGTGGGAGTGGGGTCTTCCATACTTCATTCCCAGAACAACAGGATGCCAAGGAGAATAGATGATTTTAGTGTGTGTTACTAGTGATGCCACTAATAATAAAAAATTGACGTACTGCGGGATATAAAAAAATGCTACTGTGTACCTAAAATTCCGTTAGCAGTACCTCGCTGTCTGCTGAAATAAGTTTCTTAGTTGAAATATGGAGATGGATTCAGTAAGAAGAAAGATAATTCTTATTGTTGACACATCTTCTGCACATGAAAAGGTGATATGTCGGGAACATGTGTGTTGCTTCTTGCTAAATGAACACTCCACCTGCAGCCTGTAGACGTGGGTATAATTCGGTGTGTGAACTCTAAATACAGAACAGATTTTGCATGGAGATCATTATCTTTGGGAAAGGACAGTGAAAATATTCTACAGATGACGCATGTGGAATGTTTTATCCCAGTGTGTGTTAAAAATTCTGGCTGTGGGTCAGTATCAGTTACTGAAGAATAGGAGTATTATTTCCCTGTTCGGCATTTAAGTGCTTTGCTGGGATGACAACCTGACTTCTGCATACATTGGATAGGTGAGACTTCTATCAAAGGGGTGGGGGTGGAGGGTTCCGCTGGACTAAGTTTCATTGTGGATGCTATTTCCTTATTCAGTGCAGATGAGTTGGTTTTAGCCTCAGCTGTGCCAAGTTTCATTGTGGATGCTATAAACTACTTTTCCTTATTCAGTGCAGATGAGTTGGTTGTAGCCAATATCAAACTGCTGGTGTGGTAAAACTTCTCAGTACAATATGCTGGCAGAAAATGTCAAAGCACAAATCCCCCAAAAGGAATGTTTTTTTCCCTTTCTGTGTAACGATAGTTACCTATGGTGTAACTCAAATAACCCAAGTTCCAAATATAAATAATTTGTTATTCATGCTGGATGCTTTATTTAAATTGACACCCATTCGTGGTTTTACATGAGACTACAAATTAATGCTTATTGTGTTCATGGACAGAGAGTGGCAATATGTTGCTGGGGTTGAGTTGTGTGCATTTGTGATACAGCCTGAAAACTTCCAGATTTCTGATTACAGATAACTTTGTTAGCAAATGACCTGAAATCCTATTGAAGGAAAAAATATTTGTCTGTAGACATTGTTATTTTACTGTATTTTGTTGATTGCGAAATATGTACTTCAGAAATTTATTTATTTATTTTTTTTTTTTTTTTACAGGAGCGGCATCAGCACTGTCTAATGTTGTTGGTCCAGCATCTTTGGGTAACTATTTTTCTTAACTTTACCGGAAGAAACTAAACTTAGCAAGACATGTGTACCAGTATAACAACGTGGAATGAAATTTGCCTGTAATGTCAACATTTTTTTTTCCTTGGACATATGTAAAAAGTGAATTTCATTGGTTTTATTACTTTGAAGTATGATACATTGTCTGGGATTCGCTATTGAACTCGGTGAATGAGTTAAAATTCAACCAGGTGTTACCAAGAAGACACGTTCAGTATTTGGAGCACATCTGTGTGTGTCTGTGTGTCTGTGAGTTGAGTTGCATGTGAGTAATTTGGGAAGAGGCCTCTTTGGCCAAAAGCTTAGTTATGGAAGAAACCTACAGGTCTCATATTTACATTGATCTCTGTTCATAAACCTAACTTTCTGATTCAGTGTTTTGGTATCTTCATATTTTGTACAGTTTAGTTTATGGTGAAATAATTACTAGTTTTTGTCATTTGCTCATTACCAAGGCAATTTTCTCTATGTTCTTCTGGAAAGGATTAATACGTTCTTCTCATGAAATTCTTTGAATTTTTAATCTTGTTATTTTTGCTGTTGTCTAAAGTTTGACAATTTTGTTGTTGTTGGACTTGACTCACTCACCTTGCCCACTTCCGTAAATATTGATGTCATTTATTAGATTCTAAAGATTCTCGTTTAGGTCCTCTAAGCCCATTAGAATGTAAATATGTTGAATCATTGATTTAAGTGATTACCATGGAACGTGTAAGAGGTCTGCAGCCCCCTACAAAAAGATAAATGTAGTTTTGCCTCGCACAGCTTGAGGTAGGCTACATATAAGTAGTAAAGCACCAGAGAGATACAGCTGTTGTTAGTGGAATGCAGGCAGTGTGCGGTGCAGAAGTTGCTGAGAGCACTAGTGTGCAGGACGTGGTGTAATGGCAGAAGATCGCCCATAATACATATTGTCGACTCTGTGTCCTTGACTCTGTTAAGCAGTTTACCAGTTGTGACGAAAGTTTATTTTGAAGTGTCGTACCGTGACTACATGTTCTACATCAACCGTGTGGGTCACCTACTTTCGGAATACAGTGAGGATTGTGGGGTGTTTGTGCTAATTAATGCCATAGTGTAAAGATATAAAGAGTGACCTCTGATAAGTATAATCATCATTAAGTTCTAAGGTGAAGGGATTAACTGCCTCACATTTGTGTAAAATTCAAAAATATAACATTTAATTACAGCAGAACGCCGTAGTGACTGTTATGCAGTAGGACTCTATTGATATGTTAATTCATTATTCAGCAGCACCTCCCACAGCAGTATTAGCTTTTCAGCCCCTTATCCTTAGGACACATCAATTTCTTTTATTAGGGTCTCAGTGATTAATAATGCCCAAAGCAGTCGGGAGTGTCTTAAATCTCATTTTGTTGGGAATGTCATTTTTGAAACATCTCATCCTACAGTCATTCATATATATAAAACATTGTTGCAGAACAAAGTTCTCCTTAGTTTCTGTTCTGCTCTGTTCTTCCATTGTGACACACATGCCCTGATTTTAATTAAATTTTGTCTTCCCTTCCTTTCTCCCCCCCCCCCCCCCCCCCCCTCATTTTCTGCTCTTTTGGTGTAAATCATCAGATTTGTTGGTAGTTAACTTGTCTATCTCCACTAACTTGTCTTCAGATCCAAGAGTTCTGCAATTCCCTCAAGTTCATGCAACAAGGTACTTCTGTAGTAGTAGCAGCTAGAAGTGCCCCATGGTTGATTCACTGCTGTATTGCCCTTGATACATCACTGGCAGTATCTAATTCGATGTGAAACCAGTACACCCATGAAATCACGTGTTTCAGTAAGGTTTCTGACAACCCTGCCCATGATACATATCTGTGCCTGGTTTGGGGGGTGATGTGAATATTGTGAAACCTTGGTGGAGGTACTCTCACAGGAGTCTGTCCTGGTTGGAGTGTGTGTAATTGGAGCCTGTAATCAACTTCGCAAGTTCATGTTGCGCATCATCCCAGTATTGTTCATAAAAACATTTTCTTAGACACAGTATGTTAAGTCTGAAAGAGTTGCAGGTATTGCTTCATTACACCACACGCAATATAGGGTGTTCAGCAGCCAGTCCATAATTTTCCCACAAAGAGACACTTCAGGTTCTTTATCTTGTGGCTGCTAAAGTGATGAATTTTGAGTAACACCTGCATTCCTTTTGTTGCTGTGTTAAAATTTGCTTCTTTTGCCAAAACACTTGGTTACATAATGTCACCTTACTGACATGTGCAGGCATAATTGCAACAATCCTGAAACAATGATGTATTTAGTTTACTACATGAGAAACTGAGGACAAGTAAGGTCAGTAGCTTATTTAAAAGCATATCCTCAGTGCAAAAATAGATGTGTAATGTTTTCATTTCCATTGTTCCCAAACCTACAGCAATTCTTGTTTCGCCAGATATCAAAGGCCCTTAAAAAGTACATAGTTTCTTTAAAAACGTCTATTACTTATACGGTAAATAACGAAGTTCTGTGTGTTTACAATATGGCAAAATACTACTCTCTTTGCGTGCTGTTATTTACCGAAATCGCATTTCAGTATATCAAACTGTTAGTGGTAAGTGAGGAATGTTGTGGACATATCATTCTAGCCTTACTGCTGGTGCATGTGATACAAGCAGCGACATATGATGTAATATGCACCAAACGCAAAGTCATAGAAATCCATATTTTTCGTTGCTTTTTTGAAATTTGCATAGTGTCGTAATTAAACAGAAATATCACAATAACTATGATTGTTAATGAAGTGGACACTTCATTGTGAAGCTACTAGGAACACATAAGCAATTCTTTTTAGCAAATAGTTTCAGGAAAATTGTTTCAGAAAGATTGCAGGGCGTGCACCTCAATTCTGTCAAAACAGCACATCACCAACTGGTGGAAAGCTGAAAAACAATAGTGGCCTCCTCCGAACAAACGAATGAACTCACCCAGTGCTTAGTATAAAAAGTTGTTACTGTGCACTAGCCACCATATCCTGCACGGGCTTGCTGCCTGGAGGCAGAATGTTTAATATTGCCAATAGATGTACATCAGTGAATGCACTTCTATTTCTGTGCATTCATACTAAACATTCTGCTTATGTCCACCAACGTAGCTGAATGGACAGCGTGTTGGCATGCCATGCTGGGGACCGAGGTGCAATTACGTCTGGGTTGGATATATTCTCCACTCAGAGAATGGGTGTTTGTGCAGTCTTCATCATTATTTCATCCTCATTGATGCGTAAATCACCGAAGTGGTGTCACGTCAAGACTTGCACTAGGCAATCAGGTCTACCCACTGGGAGGCCCTTGCCATGCCACGCTTCATTTCATTCTGTGTCTTGAAAGCGAGTTCTGGCTAGCAAATGTCGCATAAATAACTACTGTCAGGACAGCATGTCATGTACAATACAATAAAGATAAGTATGCATCTGGAAATAAATGGGAATGGTATACTGCACAGAGCAAAAGTTTTTCATTCGACTTATATATATATTAATTTTTTAATGTGTTCTGTGCTTAATGGGAGTTATTTTTCTTTTACAGGTTTGAGTAACAATGCAGCTTTGCCTGCCAGTTTAACTGGTGTGGGTGGCTTAGGAGCTGCTGCAGCAGGTGGCCTTATGGGAGCTGGAGGTGGTGATATTGGTTTAGGAGGAGGAATTGGGGCAGGTGGTGCATTTGGGGGAAGCAATTTAGGTGCAGGATTAGGTGCTGGGGGAGCAGGACTAGGTGTTGGTTTGGGTGGAGGAGGAGGATCATTTGGAGGAAATATTGGCACTGGAGGTGGCAGTTCATTTATGGGTGGCGGTGCTGGAGGTGCCTTCGGTGGTGGAGCAGCAGGCTTAGTGGGTAATAGTGCATACGGAGGCGGTGGACGTGATTTTGATTCTCTTAACTCTAGTCTTGGGGGTGGTGGAGGAGGAGGTGGTTATGGCTCTGGTTTAGGGGAAAGAGATTTTAGAGGGGCAGCGGATGGTGGATTTGCCAATGGACCATCAAGAGGAATTGGAATGGGAGGTGCAGCAGTTCCAGGTCATAGAGGTTCAGATACTATCCTGATCAAAAATGTGAGTTGACTACTGTTCATTTTATGTGAGTTGACTACTGTTCATTTTATGTGAGTTGACTACTGTTCATTTTATGTGAGTTGACTACTGTTCATTTTATGTGAGTTGACTACTGTTCATTTTATGTGAGTTGACTACTGTTCATTTTATGTGTAATGCAATCCAGAATAATCTTTTGTATTAAAATCAAATCACATCATTGTTGGCTTGGTGGCATCTGTAACATGATTCCACTTTGACTAATTATTGATTACATAATATTGCTTTCCCTCATTCAATAGTGGGAAGTTAACCTTATGATCAAATAAGGTTCAGATCCTTGACTTCCATATTGCTTATGTGATGTATTTGTCAGGTACTGAATTGCATGATCGATTGCATGAGATATGCTTGGCTGTAAATGAGCAGTAACTTAATTAAGAAATTTATAGCAAATGTAAAATGTGTTGTAGGAATTCCCACTCCTACCTGAATTGTCTTCAGTGGACTGGCCAAAGTTCTGACAATTGTTCTCATAAAAATTAAAGTACAAAAACAGTACCTATGAAGATGTACTATCACTTAATGGTTTAGTAGTTACAGTGATGTTGAATTATATTATTGTATTTGTTAGTAACAGGCTTTATGAAAAAGTTCCATATTATTTCATTTTCACACTATTTGTCTTTTCCACCTTTGTTACTAAGTTATTAATGGTCTCTCTTTCCAGCTTCCTCCTTCTGCAACATGGCAGATGCTTCGGGATAAATATGGGGAGATCGGAGATGTCAAATTTGCAGAGATTAGGGGTAAAGAGATTGGCTTAGTGCGTTTCAGCTCTGAATTGGAGGCCGAGCGTGCAGTCCGTATCCTTTATTAACCAATATGACTTACTCGCTGTGGAAATAATTTCTAATAAAAGTTGTGAATGTAATAATTTTGTTGCATGATAATATTAGGCATGCAGTTCCTTAGTTAACAGCAAGGAAAGATATTACCTTTGCTGTGGTTACTTCAGTACTTAAATATTCTGTTCTCGTGTTACACAGAGGGGTAGTTCATTGCCTTTTTAATGTTTCGTTCATGGGTGGTGTGGGAAGAAAGAAAACGTTTAAGTGAAGGTGCCTTTTACTCTCATATGATTGAAATTTAAATTAATCTTTCCCCTACATTTTTACCATACTAATACAAATTTTCAGTTGTAAAGAGGTTCGTATTGTACCTTCGTACATTATATTTAGTGTAATAGAGTTAATTTCTTTTGTAGTTTATCTACATAAAAATATCCCAAGTAAGGATACGGAAAGTACCAACAGTTTGATTTCTTGATGAAATAGAACGGAGAGGCTTGCACAAAAAGTTGATTCCCGACTCGTTACGGGCGGAGCAAAATGGTGAATAAGAAAACAGTTGTGAACTGTGTTTCTTGATGTAGTAAGTAAAAATTGACTTGAAAGAATGAATGGGTTGGGCCAAAAATTGAAACGCTAGAGAAAAGAAACACATCTAGAATGTCATCATACAGTTAAGCTTTCTCAACAAGGGTGAGATAGTAAGATTGAAAGAGTACAGGCTTGGCAGAGTGTCAGTATGAGTGAGAACAGGTTTGTCCACTTCGCATAGATCAGGGATGCACAGACCTCTTGCTGTATCAATTTTTTTAGCTCATCATCTTTCTTCCACTCCTAAAAGGGAGTCTCTTCTTCAGTGAGAGCCCATGAAAGTTCTTGTAGAGTCAGTTATGTAACAGGACAACCATGAAGACATCTGTCAAACATGTCCCATATATGAACAGTGGGGTTTATGTAGGGACTCGAATACGGGCCATTCTGTAACTTCAATTTCAGGCTTTATAAGACATTTCTGCTGAAGTCCACCACTTAGGGCGGTGGTGCCCGTAACGCCACATTGCAGAGATAGCCAGATACTTGTCTTCATGTGGGGTTCCAGTGCATCGACGGACTTTCTCAACTCCCCTTTTGTACTGCCTTGTCTCCCTGTAGTATGTTGACAACGTCTGTATGATACATGGACACTACATTGCATATACTTGGTTGAATACAACATCCACAAATGACAAATGCTGTTTGTGTACCTCACTAGAAAACACTTAAGACACTGGTACTCTCATCCTCCTGATTAGTTACCTGACACTGTAAAGCATAACAGATGACCTCAGCAGTTTGGTCCCATAGGAACTTGCCATAAACTTCCAAAAGAGCCAATAAATGGCAAATGATTTTAACTCTTTTCTGCATCGAACCGGAATATTTAAAATGATGTAATAAGACCATAGGTACCCTTCTATCAAAATAGTCAACATACACGTGTTCCCCTAATTCAACTACTTTTCATATCTAGCGTGTGACTATAATGGACTGACAGTGTTGAGTGCTGCAGTGTGGGCTGTATCACAGGATGCTGAAACATCATAGGTGTGTTCATTAATTGGTGTGCTTGCAGTGTATGCCAAAAAAAGCTCCACTTTCTGCCACAAGGTTAAAATATGGTGCTGTAAGCAGTCAGAATGTGGTGGGAATGTAGGAAAAAGGGGATGACGACGAAACACATGATACTGGTGTTTCTAGCATATTGGTTAGGATATGATCAGAAGTTACATCATCTGTTCAGTGTGTTCTCCCGTGTCGGTAACATGCAGCATACGTAACATGACATGGTAGACAGTTGTTCGCAGCATATAAAGTGTAAGGGGATCGATACGTCATCAAAAGCTACCTTTCAGATTAGAACAATCCTAATACATCCCTGATGCAACACAATCTTTCAGATATCCCCACAGTCTAGTCACATGAATCTGGAAGCCACACCCCTTGAAATTACCTAGAGCTGATGCAGTTTTTACCAAAGGTTTCCAGCGCTAATCTTTCACATGGCAAGTGACGTGTTGCCCTGTCTGGTGTAAAAATATACAGAGGGAGAAATGGAAAGTTGCTACTCACCATATAGCGGAGATGCATAGCTTTCGGCCATTAAGGCCTTTGTCAGCAGTAGACACACACGCATACGCGCTTCTGCAGTCTCTGGATGGGGGTAAGGAGGTGGCTGGGGAGGGGAGGGATAGTATGGTGGGAGTGGCGGACAGTGAAATGTTGCAGTGTAGATGGAGGGTAGGAGAGAAGGTGCGGAGGGGGAGGGGTAAGTAGCGGAAAGGAGAGAAATAAAAAATAAAAGAAATTAAGACTGGGTGTGGCAGTGAAATGATGGCTGTGTAGTGCTGGAATGGGAACAGGGAGGGTGCTGGATGGGTGAGGACAGTGACTAACGAAGGTTGAGGCCAGGAGGGTTATGGGAACGTAGGATTTATTGCAGGGAAAGTTCTCACCTTGACAATTCAGAAAAGTTGGTGTTGGTGGGAAGGATTTATATGGCACAGGCTGTGAAGCAGTCATTAAGATGGGGGTATCATGTTTGGCAGCGTGTTAAGCTACAGGGTGGTCCACTTGTCTTTTGGCCACAGCTTGTTGGTTGTCGCGTCTGCATAGAATGCAGCACAGTGGTTGCAGCTTAGCTTGTAGATCACATGACTGGTTTCACAGGTAGCCCTGCCTTTGATGTGATAGGTAATGTTGGTGACTGGACTGGAGTAGGTGGTGGTAGGATGATGTATGGGACAGGTCTTCCATCTAGGCCTGTTACAGGGGTACGAGCCATGAGGTAAGGGATTGGGAACAGGTTGTGTAAGGATGGACGAGTATATTGTGTACATTCAGTGGACGGCAGAATACCATGGTAGGAAGGGTGGGAAGGATAGCGGGTAGGAAATTTCTCATTTCAGGGCACGACGAGAGGTAATCGAAATCCTGGCGGAGAATGTAATTCAGTTGCTCCAGTCCTGGATGGTGCTGAGTTAAGAGGGGAATGCTCCTATGTGGCCGGACTGTGAGACTTCGGGAGGTGGTAGGAGACTGGAAAGACAAGGCACGGGAGATTTGTTTTTGTACAAGGATGGGAGGATAATTACGGTCAATGAAGGCTTCAGTGAGACCCTCGGTATGTTTAGAGAGGGACTGCTTGTCACTGCAGAGGTGACGACCATGGGTGGTTAGGTTGTATGGAAGGGACTTCAGACAGCTGCCACCCGTTTCATGCAAAGAAGAAAGTGTGTGTGTGTGTGTGTGTGTGTGTGTGTGTGTGTGTGTGTGTGTGTGTGTGTGTGTGTGTGTACTGCTGACAAAGGCCTTAATGGCCGAAAGCTATGTTTGTGTGAATATTGTTATTGTGCCTATTGCGGCCCAGCATCTCAGTTATATGGTGAGTAGCAACTTTCCTTCTCTTGTATTGTTACATTCCATCCTGGATTTTCCATTGTTTGAAAATATACAGTGGTGTAGAGTTGTGTAGATACAATTGCATTCACGGTTCTTACATCAGTGTCACTGTACACTTAACAGACCCAAGATGTGCCGTCATGGAAAGAAACTGGACTGAAAACCGCACCACAGTCACATAAGCTGAGTGCAGTGGATATTCCTCCCAAAGATGTGGTGAAGTTGAAGCCTATATGAGATGGTTCAGTGTATTCATGGCACCATGCAGCCTAAAATGTGTTGTCTGTCAAATGAATATTCCCCAGCTGCACCATCCATTTTTGGGCATCCCAAAAGAACAAAGGGTAAAGTCATAGTGTTGTAGCCTATCTAAGGGCTTCATTTGGTGCACATTCTGAATCTTGTAGGGATACCAGTGTAAGATGCTCCGAAAAATCTTTTGAACTGTTGACCACGCAAGAGGGAATTCCCATGACAGAATTTGAGGCACATGTTGCACTGTGAGCTAGAGTCATTCGCTGTCAGCTATAGCCTCAGCAACTTGACCAACTATTGCCATGGAAATGGGCCACCTTGGTCTCTGGTGCATCACCTAATTCACCCGTTTCCTCATATTGCTTCATCGTATTCTTCGGCCCGTTGACATGGAATATCTTCACAGCTGTTTGTGTCAGCAGTATTCTCACAAGGCATTGCAGCTATTGCTGTCATTCTGATAAAAATACTTCACCAGCATTGCACAGTCTTCCTTCTCAATAGCCATTGTGTGTTGTATGGAAAACTTCAATCCTTTTAACCCTTTACTCAGTCACTTAACAAATTAAAGTAACATACTTTGCTTAGTGACAAACAGCATACTGACATCAAAACAGTAATATTTCACATTTTGGCTGCTTACACATCTATGTTGTCTCCTGGTGACACAAAGTGGAACTGTTCCCTTCCTTTCTCCCCACCCCCACCAGCATGCTCTGTGAGTGCACCAATTAATGATCATACTTAGAATGTTTGAGTCCTACAAAGTGTACACCCTGCACTGCAGCACTTGGAATACTGCCAGTTAAATTGTAACCACTCAGTATAATGCAACAGTTGTGATTCTCACTCATTGTTAAATATGGTTCACAGTTTCATAAGGAACACTTATTGGAGCTTTTGTAAAAGACAACACGTTTTTCGCATCTAAAAATAATGCACAAACACTAGGTAACAACACAAGCCTTTAAAAAATTAAGTATCCTCATTAGTGGGCCTGGTCTCCACATTTTGTCGCTCAAAAGTTACCTGAATGCATTGGCCATAATTTTCCAAGAAGTTCTATAGATTTTGTACAGAACTTTTGTGTGTTAAACTAATATATAATTGTTACTAAGATATTTTATAAATGATTAGACTGTTTGCAGTTGTGATGGACACACTATTATTTTCAGCTGATTGCAATATTGTGGTGGCCGGCTGTTGTGGCCGAGCGGTTCTAGGCGCTTCAGTCTGGAACTGCGCTGCTGATACGGTTGCAGGTTCAAATCCTGCCTGGGGCATGGATGTGTGTGATACTCTTAGGTTATTTAGGTTTAAGTAGTTCTAAGTCTAGGGGACTGATGACCTCAGATGTTTAGTCCCATAGAGCCATTTGAACCATTTGAATTTGAATCTTGGGGTATGAAATAGTATACTAATTGCCAGTCAGAATTTTTTAAAATGATTTAAATTGTTTTCCATCTCAAATTTTTCCCATCTCTGTATTTTCTCTCCCCAAGTTTCCTTAACATTTTTACAGATATGACGGATCGCACTCGTTTGGAAGGCCGTACTATTGATGTATCTCTCTTCTATTAGGTAAAGTGGGAAGAGTTAAAAAAGTCGCTTGTCATGTCTCATTTGCACCTAGAAATATAGAATCCATAGTATATGCATTTTCTTATGTGGTCATTGTAATGGTGTGGAAGTCTTGCTCTACACAGTCTTCGGAGTTCTCGTTTTTATTGTGGCTTCTGCAAAGAAGAATTGTGAAGCTGCTTTTGAACTTTTCTGACTTGAAGATTGTCCATTGTAGTTCGTTGACTTCATGTGTCGCTGTTTATAAATGTATTGTGTGTGAAATTCAGTGGAAGAACCTTTGTGTTAGGATTTTGTACTTTTAAAAGTTGTTTCTCACTACATTGATATATACTGACAGTAAACAAAATTCAGTAGGAACATTGTATTTTAGTTGGACAATTGTATTATTGCAGTCAGTCTTAAATAAATGAATGATTTCGTAAAAGTAAAAGGTGTTTTCGATTTTTGCTGAGGTATCTGCACGATGTGTGTCTGGCATGATTGTTGTGGTTGTTGTACAAACTAGATTCTGTTGCCCTCAATTCAAGAAATGTGTTGTATTCTTGTGGTGCGCGTTGAAAATAGTGTCAGTGAATCTCAGGCATTTGTTTGAAACCTGTTTGTTTTAAGTAAGCAGGTATTTGCAGCAGCTGGATGCAGTGTCATATTGTTTTCACTGCCCGTTTCGCTAGTGGATTCATCGCTGACATTGAACAACAGGCTGTTTTCGGTTTGGTAGTTACAAACCTCATCAGCTTGACAGATGTATTGTTTCCCCTGGGAAGTTGTCTGGTAAGTTCTATAGGCAAAGGATAAATAGAATGGTGGTGATTGCACCTGCTTAATTTTTATTTTACTTTTGGCCAGTTCTTCAAGTAGTGCTCTCTGAATTTTGAGGAGTTTTATCAGTTTCCCTATTTGTGTCGATACATGTGTAATTGTTGTCTTGAGATATTGGTACTTCCATTATAAATTAGTATTAATCCCATTATAAACTAAGTTTTGCCATTACGGTGAAACAGTTGTTTGATTACAAATCTCTGCTGGACTGAAATTGAACGAATGCTACAAGGAAATGGAATGTTGTGTATTACAGTTAACTTTTAACGGCAGTTTCACTGCATTTTTGTTACTTCTCTTCCACTTCAGCCAAAGTATGCTAATCTTGGTGTAACCAATAATTGGTTTAGAGTTGATTACATGTCGGTTGCGTTTACACACACACACACACACACACACACACACACACACACACACACACAGTCACACAGTTTGGGCTGTTAAACCTGAATAGTTAATGACACAGTATGGAGTTCAATTGTTCGAAAATTGGTACAAATGTTTAAAGGTATTCAAAATTTAGTTCAGTTGTAGGGCACAAACTTCTACTGAAGGTGGAATTCTACTGAAGGTGGTAGTCTCGTAGGAAGTATCTTCGTGAGCTTATGTGCTAATTGTGTAAATCTTCATTCAGTTTTTGTGTTTTTGTTTGGATTTTTCTGGAATCTAATCTTCGCATTTATTTTGGTGCATTATTAAATACAATATTCAGCAGCTTTGTAGTATTGTGAGTGAAGAAATGTGACTGATCTTTTCACATACAATAATACATATGGTATTATTTGCAGCTTCTCATTTAAAGAATGTAAAAGTTTGTAAGAAAATTTCACACTCGCAAGAATGAGATTGAATTTAGTGTTGCAAAACAACTGTATCAAAGCTGTTTGTGTTAATGGTTTTGCTGATACTGTTAAATGTGTTGTAAAAGCTTGTGTAATTACTCACTCAAAAGAAGGAAATGAGATGTATGAAGGAATTACTGAATTTGAGTCGGTTTGTCACATAATAGTAAACAGTTTTTCTTTTTGTTGGGGTAATTTGGTAAATGGTGGGAAAAGTGTGTGGCCTGTTTATAGTTACTGTTCTGTGCCTGTTTCTCAGTGTTGCAAATTTGTGAGGTTTCAAGCATTATTTGCCAGTATTTGTGGATCTGGCTTAGAGGACTCAGATAATTGATGCACTAAACTGCAGTGCAGCGTATCATGTTCCAATAATATGGACAACGCTACTTTCCTTGCTTAATGTTGGATCAATTTAAGTTTTATGTATCTGTGTGATGTGGTTAGCAAATGGAGTTGACCAGATACTGGTCTTTTATAGATGTTATACTTTCATTTTAGTCCATTTGGTTTAACCAACAACATATTAGAGCACCTCCACTTGTGGCATCAGAGTTACTGTGCAAGGAGGTAGGTTTTGGAAGCCTACTTTCAGATGACTGCTAATTTAATAGCAACTAAAAGTTCTGTAGAGGATCTACTGAGATATCAGAAGTCATCATTCAGAATATTAAAAAATTTGAAATACGTGGGCACTCAGTTTGTCATCTGTTAACAGAAGTGCCATGTAAACTAAACTCGAATGTTAATTTGAAATTGAAATGTTAACTCTGGACATTGTGCTTTAACACTCTGTGGAACATGGAAGGTATTTTGATTGATATTTTTGGGTGGTGTTAGTTGGCCACATGTTTCATCTCGCTACATTGAGATTGCACAGTTTTAATTTGATTATACTTGTACAGATTCAACATTCCATTTTCTCAGTTTCTATGCCAGTGAATGTATGTAAAGCAATGTATACTTGAATTACTTCACTTTGTGTGTGAAGATTTTAATATATTATGAATGTTCCATGATTTTTGTATAAAGTTGTCAGTGAATTTGTCCTCTTTACAGTCTGAAATTTGGGAAAGTTCTTTGCACCATGTATGTTATTAATGTTGCCATTTGTACTGTTTTCATTTTTCTTGGCTTTTTACAAATTTTTCAGTGAGTGCTTCTGTCTACTTTGATTCCCTGTTACCTGATGATAGAGAAATATTTCTGATTTTTGTGGAATTTATTTTGTGGAACTCAGTAAGCCATGAAAATCCTTCTGATCCTTCTTGTATTAATTGCTATTTTAATTGTTAACCTAGTTGCTGGGTTCAAGGTTGTACATAGCTGGTGACTAGAAAAAGGTGTCACAGTTACTGGAAGTATGTGCAGTATGAAGGAGTAAGAGAGGTGCAGATAGATAAAATTTTGGAATGTTGTGTATAATATACTGTAAAGGCTGAGGTGTTTGTATGTTGCCGAAAAGTAAAATAATAGTTCATCCTAGTTAGGAAGCATTTTACTGCAACAGTTCCATTTCCATGACTTTGAATGATTTAGAGATGTCACTGTTTCAAGGCGATGTGAAAGTTCTATACTTTTCAAGGAAGTGTTTTACTGTATGTGTATTTTAGTGATCCTTCAGAAATGACATTCCTAAGTAGTTCAGTCCATAGTAGTTATAAAACAATGTTCACCTTTCTCATTTATCTTCGTCTTTGTAATGAGTAGAGAATGTTCTTTGAAATCATTGCTTAAGGGTATTGTATAACAAAGGAAACCTTTTGCTTCTATTTGAAAGGTGATTGAAAATTCCACTGCCTTTAGTCAGTTTTTGTAAGAGAGATAAAACTTCATGGCACATAGTGTGTTGCTTACTACACAGTAATGTTGGGCTACGTAAAAAATGTTTGACAATGTTACAATGTCTGCAAGTTTGAAAAAGTTGTCACATTTCTGGCTGTTTCTAAGTAAATAAATTGGCATGTTGTCGCAAATAAGATATGCTTTGTACTATACAAAGGTTGTTGAACTTTGAGGAACTGATGATGTTGCTTCCCTTTTTTTCCACTGGAGAGAAAACTTGGCCCAAAAGTTCTTCCTTTCCCTGCTATTCAGAAGGGGGAGAAATCACATGAAACCAAATATGAAGTGACATTTCAGCAATAAAGTCTGTGACCTTTTAATGAGGTTACTGCAGTGTATCCACTTAACATGCATAGTTAAACAAGTGCCTGGTGCTTGTGTGGTTGTCGGCTATGGCCTAAAATTTTGGAAATTTCTGTTCTACACTTGGGTGCACTGGCACACAGAACTACTTCAGAACATGTAGGGTAGCCAGGTGGAAAATGAGATCACGTGATAAGTTTGAAAGCTGTCCGATACTTATGAATCACACATTTTAAAAGAATTTAGGTTTAATACTTTCATTTCCAGTACAAAACAAATGTAATCCAACCAAGAAATCGCAAGCAAGTGTGATAAATAATAAGTCTTCAAAAAATCATAACTATTATAAAATATTTATGCAATGAAGTAACAAAATCGAAAATACCCTTTCGTCCACAGGTGAAAAGAACTCTAAATGTTTGCGTGTAATATTAATACAGCAATTCAAACAGAATCCAGGATTTTTGAATCAGTGTACATACTGTTCTGTCATGTATGTAGGCTTGGCCTATTTTAATAACTTCTACATCTGTTCCTTGTGCCATGCTTTTTTCCCCCATCAGTTTCTCCTGCTGTTGTACAAGGTGAGTTTGTTCAGAAGGTCTCTTTATCATAATTTCCATTGCTGGCAGCTGTTTTTTCGTCCGGCAGCACCATTTGAATCATCAAATGTTTATTATGTAGAGAATGTGAATTGCAGTGTAGTATCATTTACAGGAATTACCATGTTACAGGCAAGGGTCTTTAATTCACATGGATATTATTTTTAGTACTGCCTATCAGTACCATATATACATGTAATATAATCACCAATTGCTAAAGATCTTGAGTCTATTTACTGGTGTTCGGCCAATACTTCCACCATTTTATGAAGTGGTTTTTAGGAAATATAACAGACCCTTACAGTTCATTCTTTGCAATCAGGCTTTGTGGCTACTGAAAGTAGTATGTCCACTTTCCTAGTTTTGCAGATACATATTTAAAATAGTCCTTGAATGTAATACTATCCTAATGTAATGTATTTCCAGGCTCAAGAGTCTTAGTGTTGGTGAAACTGTTCTAATTATCCATGTAAATTTGAAGACCAGCTTGCTGCTTATTCACTAACCTTTCCCAATATGACCTTTCCTGCTTAAGTCCCATATTATCAAACATATATGTGTACATATCATATTTATAAATAACTGTTCATAATGTTCAGCATGTGCATCATGTTTTACATATATATTTTCTGTCACTCTCTCTCTAAAAGAGTGATTAAACTATTGTGGGTAATACATTTAAGATATTTCCTTACAACTTCTGCCAGATTAAAACTGTGCTGGACCGAGACTTCAACTGGGAACCTTTGTCTTTTGCGGGCAAGTGCTCTTCAAAATGCTCTACTGCCTACGAAAGTCAAAGATTTACAGTTAGTCTTTGTCCAGCATGCAGTTTTAATGTCCCTTGAAGTTTCATATCAGTGCACGTTTGGCTGCAGAGTGAAAATTTCATTCAAGCCATTTTCTTGTTTTGCATTTTGCTGGATTATGGGTTAACATTTGCTACTGCTTTGTCACCACTGTCAAGTTTATGTATTTGGAATCGTCCTCTGGTTTTCCTTATTTTTATTTGTGGTTTGCATTGTTTCATATGAAGTTGGGAGAACTTTCCCGTAAGGCTTCGTCAGGTATTTGGGCAAATACACACACAAAATGTGGACAGTAGACTGAATAATATATTTTTGCAGTGTGTTAAGCAATCCTCCTGTTCTCTTTTGTTTGGATCATCAGAATCATAACACTGGGTAATTGGCACATCTCTGGGTGAAATCAGTGCACCCATATTTTTTCAACAGTTAAAATGTTGATTATTGTTGTTCTACTTTTGTTCAGTGTATCAAGCACCCACTGAGAGAATATGATAACAGGTTTTTTCTGTTTGTGGAGTGTGTGCTAAAGTAGCTTCTGACTGCAAAACTTACAAATGTGAAGAGTTGCAAACAAAAATTTAACTACACCAGACTTTGATCTTCAGTACCTGCCAGCATACAAAACACTTCCGGTTGTAAAGTGATGGATTTTGTGCAGCTGGACTGATTTTTGTTGTACAAACTGTTTTACCTTGAGAATTTTGAGCCATCGGGCTGTGACAATGGAGTGAAAAGATCTCCAAATAAAGATGTAGTAATCTTTCAATTACATGGTTATTGGTTGATATGTGGCACAAGGCAGCGGATGCTTTCTCACCCATTCTAATTGTTGCACATCAGTCGACCAAAGTTAATTTTTATCTTATATTGAAACCCTTTACTGAGACGTACAGACTTGGACGAAATGTTCTGGCACTTTTATTAATGGCTATAGCTTACATTGATTAAAATAAGCCTTCATGATTTTTGAAAACTTTATAGCATATATGTCCACTGTGTACAGTAATGAGACTAGGAAGATAAATTCCAAAAAGATTCTGTACAATTTGAAAGTAGTATTACAAATTCAGGCACCATTTTACTTTAAAGGTAGTGATGTAGGTAGTACTCTGGATTCAGTATATCACTTAATTACCACCACCTATCCAATGCAAATTGTTGTTCTGAGGCTGAAGCATTTTAAATATGCTGCTCTGATCCTGGGGTGTATTTAGTACTCGCAAATGTTGCTGCAGGATATGTTAACTTCAACCCCTTTATACTCTTGAGTTGTGAATATTAAAGTATTTACCAAAAATGTACATCCAGTATCATTCGTCATATATAGTTCACTGTTCAGCAAGTTCGTGCTACATGCTACCACCAGATCTCATACTCATTGCTACAGTGTGATAGATTTTGTCAAGTGCCTGTTGGGGTTTTGTTGGCCCTGTCATTATAAAAAGATAAGTCTCTGCTACCGTGCTGGTTTCCAATTTAGTTGATTGTGGTGTGCATTTTAAAATATGTTGGATGTTCAGATAGAATAAATCTATATGGATCACACATTTTGTGGACAGGTTTTCTTCCATCTCCAGTCATTGTTGTGAATTGCCTTTCAAACACTTGTTCCAGTAACAACTTAAATTTTATTGTTTTGTCACTGTGCACAATGTGTTGTGATGTTCTCGGCAAGGTAGCAATTGCAGATATACCATCAGAAATTTATTTTCAGTTGCCTCTTGACTTGTGTTGAAAAATTCGTAATATTTGAAACAGGTTAATCTGTGATTTAAACATAAGTCATGGTTCATTCCTGTTCATGCACTGTTGTACTATTTCTGATAGTTGTCTGTTAAAATGTCATATATTAAATTAAAAAGCAATCAAATAATCACAGCCTGTGTATAAGTGTATGCAACATAAAGTACTTCTATATTACGATACATCAGCATTTAGCAAGTGAAGTTGTATATCCGGTTACTGAATTGGCAAAGGGACACAAATAAGTCTTCAGTTACATTTGAAACAGTTTAAAAGTTATCTAAGGAAATTACTGCTGTATGCACTCATTTCAAATAGTAAATGTTTACATTCAATGTGGACATCATCTTGAAAAAATGTTGTGCAGGTAGAAAATAAAAACTTAATTCAAAGAGCAGTGAGGAAATGTCTGGGATTAGGATAATGTTGTTGCACATCAGCATACTTTGTGCACAGGTGAAATGGAAAACAGATCATTGCTGCTTTCAGTTTTCTTTGTACTGCAATCTTCATGTTTCTGATACAATTCAGAAACATCGTTTTTAAAATACTTCACTTCAGCCGTTGGCAAGTGTACGTTGGGACATGTTTCTGGTCACGTAACAATTTTTATAATTGCCATTACACTGTCAGTTTTATTGTTGAGTGGACGGAATGTGAATGAAACAATGTATGGAATGTGGAGGAATATTGTATTCAGCCTCAGGAAATTAGTCATCTCTACATTCGAAATGATAAAATTACCATTGAAATAAAGGCAGTTTAAATCCAGATTGTATTGAAAGGAATGTGTGGCTGCTGATTTGTTTTACTGCCTTACGATGCTACCTGTCTTAAGCTGGTTTGTAATTAGTACTTGTCCATTCTCTGCTGAAAGATTAGAGTGGCAGTGTACCAGAAATTAACTGTTATTTGTGGTAATTGTCACTTCATGATGAATTTTACTGTTCTCTGTTTTAATGAATTTTGAATATGGAGTCGGAAAGTCCTGAGCAGCTGTTTCCATTGAAATTGTCAAAAGTTTCTGTACTTAAGATTACAAGTATCAAAATTCTTACGCGATTGTAAGTCGGTCACAATGCTCACACCTTAAAGATGTCACAGAATCCATTTTCAGTAAACCATTGATAACTTAGGTATGAGTGAGGCATTGATTCTTAAACCAGCATTGACAAAAACAATTTTAGTGCACAGGTTGGAACAGTTTATCAGTTTTTTTAGACTGTTTGCTATATTCAGAAATTAACAAAATTCATTTTGCATCAAAGCAGAATAATTCTGCAGTAAGATTTTTCGTGTTTGGTAAGTTATTGTGGGTTTTGCTTGATGTAATTTATGGGCTCGTTTAGATAGTTCATTGTTATGTAATGTAGTTGTTCATATACTGCTGCAGAAGACATGCAAAGTATTTTCAAATTTTTGCTAATGAGTTTTTTCCAGCGTCAAGAGTGCTGTGAATTTCGATGATGGTGTTGTGGCTCTCAAACTGCGTCTGATAATCTTCACTTGATGTCCTGTTCTGTGTGAGGCTGGTCAGAAGTAACTAAGTAATGCCTTTCTTATGAAACATAAATACTCTTTCCTTTTATTTATATTTAAATGTAACTCATGTATAAATGTTTATACAAGTTCTGAAGAATATCCTTAATTGCTCAGGTTTCTCTCTTGTATCTTTGTTGCTCTTTGAGCTCAGTCTTCTTGGTATGCACTTGCAAAGTGCTTATAAATTGTAAATTTCATAACTGTAGCCACCGTTTTAAGTTTTCTTTGGTGTTTTGCATGTTTTTAACAAGTTATTCTTAGAACTGTAAGAAGTGTTTTTTTTTTACATTCAGTATAGTAATAAGTCGCACAAAATAACAGCAGTCGTACGTGTAACATTTTAATAGCATAGCTCCATGTCACTTCTTATGTTTTAAAAAATGCATCATTCAATGTAGCATCTGCATTCACATAGGTGATAATGGTAAATTTTACATACATTTCATAATATTTTCACAAAGTAAAGTGTCCATTTCATATATCGAATTGTAAATTGTCTGTAAAATTTGAGTCTCCACATGCACAAAATATTTACACCTGCGAATTGCACACGAGCTAACAAGATTAGTAGCCAAGCAATTTGTGCAGCATAATACAGTAAAGGCATGACATTACAGCAAATAATCTGATGGAATTTAATTTGAACTGTAATTGGTTATGGCGATACAAAACTGTTCAAATGAAACTTATGCCGATACAGCTTTTATGTAGGATACTTGGGGTGAAATGGAAAATGAGTAATTACTCAACTACAAAAAGAGCAAAATGAAGCTATTCAGAATAGAAGGAAGAATGTTCCTTAGAGATTTTTAAAGTGGAAATTATTGAAGTAGTGTGTTGTTGAAAAACATGACTATATGAAATAAATACTGAAATAATTTTATGCTAAATTTGTTGAGGTAAACACAGATGGTGTTTAAAAAAAGTTTTGCACACTCTAATTTTTTATTTTTTACAGGAGAATGAAATTTTTTGTGAACATACGTGGAACATTGAGCTATACATTGAGCCTACTCAGTGTAGCCTCCTTCAGGTGTGACTCATGTGGCCCAACGTTCTTTCAATGATGTAAATGCACTTGGGTAAAATTCTGGGGATTGACTTTTATAACATTGCTTGACACAGGAAATAAGGTCTTTTCGTCAATATCAAATGTTTTACCATGCAGGTGGCCGGAGGGGTAAAAATTGGGCGAAGCCAAGTCCAGACTGTAGGGAGGATGAGGAACAATTGTCCAACCAATTTTCCTGATTTTCTCCTGCTTCATAAGGGCTGCATTGGGTTTGGCATTGTCATGGTGTAGTCTGATGAGCTGACCTGAAGGTGTGGTCTGTGGGCCTTGAAGGCACGTCGCAGCTTGTCCAATGACAAACCGTAATGGCTCTAGTTAATTGTGGAGCCAGGTTCCAAAAAGTCATTGAAAATTACACCACATTGATCCCTGAAGGAGACTCTCACCTTTCGTGAAAGTCTTGGTTTCTTCTTCCGAGGGGAATGCGGATGATGCCACTCCATGTATTGGATTTGGCTCTCGGGTTTGGACGAAAACAACCATGTTTCATCCTGGGGAATGATGCCATCAAAACACTGTTTCCACTCCTCAGTAACAGTCTTCACGAGACTGTCGCACACATTCCTCTTCATCGTTTTCATTTCTCATGTCAGTAATCTAGGCATCCAATGTGCACAGAATTTTCTGTACCCTGGTGACTGTACCAGTGATACCACATTACCCAGTAACAAGTCATTTCAGCAAGTCTTGTCACACATCTGTCAATTTGGATGATGTGATAAATATGTCTCCTTATCACAGCACTCACTGCCCTCCATGGTCTACTGCATCGTGGATTGTTCAGTAGAAAGGAATCACCTTTAAATCTCTGCAACCACTGCTGGATACTGCTGTGATCTACTGTGTCCTCTCCATAAACAGGGAGCAACTTCCTGTGAATCAAAGTGGCAGTCGTTGCCAGTCTTGAAGAGCAACTCATGGTGGACCATTGTCGCAACCTGATATCTACTTCACAGTCCATTATGGCTCACCTGTAAATAAGAGAAATTACTTTTATATACCAACTTGTAGCTACATGTTCAAAGTATGTTCACAAAAAATTTCATTCTCCTCCTGCAAAAAATAAAAGAAATTAGAAGACCGTGCAAGTCTTCCTGAACACCTTTTGCAGCTCTGCCTAGAATACATAAAGTGATTACTTCCTCATTTTGAATACCAAAATGTAATGCCTAAAAAGAACGATGTATCAAAATATACCTGAAATTATGTGCAAGAAGTTGTGGCATAGTGAATTGAGAAGTTGCACAAAATATTGAATAGCAGTTGCAAGAAGTATAATTAAAGATGTGTCAGCAGTATAAAAAGGTGTCTACTTAGACTTTCATACTTCCGGTATGAAAGACTGAAGTTTCGATAATGTATTACAAAATTTCATGTAAAGGGGCAGTGTGTTAAAATCCTTAGCCACTGTCTTAAGTTTGTTTTCCATAGTGTTCCTAAATCAGTTCAGTGTTCCTAAATCAGTTCAGTGTTCCTAAATCAGTTCAGTGTTCCTAAATCAGTTCAGTGTTCCTAAATCAGTTCAGTGTTCCTAAATCAGTTCAGTGTTCCTAAATCAGTTCAGTGTTCCTAAATCAGTTCAGTGTTCCTAAATCAGTTCAGTGTTCCTAAATCAGTTCAGTGTTCCTAAATCAGTTCAGTGTTCCTAAATCAGTTCAGTGTTCCTAAATCAGTTCAGTGTTCCTAAATCAGTTCAGTGTTCCTAAATCAGTTCAGTGTTCCTAAATCAGTTCAGTGTTCCTAAATCAGTTCAGATGAACGTTATGATGATTTCCTTAAAAAGGCTGTGCAACTTAATGGTGAAGGAATAATCTTCTTCTCATGACTTGTGTGTGAGGTAGCTGGTTAGGGAGCAGATTATTCTGGTAACTGTTCATTTGAGAGCAGTCACAAATGGTAGTATATTGTGATTTCATTGCCATTAGTATGTCTGCACCTTTGAGTAAACATTTGACAATGGCTAGATATACGTGAATACTATTTGTGGGAGTAAAAAGAGCTGTAACTAAATATTACTGCTTCAGTGAACCATGTCACTCTCATTTTGAAACAGAAAGCACAACACAGAATTTGTCTTTAAAGTAAATAGGAAGACTGAAAAATCCAAATGTGGATGGTCAGGCAGTTGGAGGCTTCCTAAATAACATGAAATGATGATTTCCTTTAAGTATCTGGATTTGTGGTGCAATGAATTTTTGAAAGGATACTGTACAATTTTCTGAACTGACATTGTAATAATATTCTGCAGCCAATACTATGACTAATACTTATGTTGATGTGGAAAGAAAGAAAATTAGGTAACAAATTGTGAGTGCTGTAAAATTCTTCACAGGAAGAGACCACCTCTCACTGCCTTTAACATTATACATGTTTTTACTTTATCTTTAAAACAGCTTATTTTCTGGTCTGGAAATCCTGTTAAGTGCACCAATTTATTCATTCTCCACTTGTGTGTGAATCAGATGCTACAGTGATGAAAATTAACGATTTGTTTTATAATAGCAAAATGACTAATCTTAATTTTCAGTCATTGAAAAATTGTTCAGTTTAATGACAACAGTTCTCACACAATTGTAAAAACTGTTCAAAAAGTAATTATGGATGATACTGTAATTTGTCACATACATAATATAGAGTAATTAAGAACAGAATCATAATATTACTAGGAAATAGGTGCTCTCTTGTTGACTAAATACTACTCAAACAAGTATTTGAGAACAGTCTTCAGAAACACTTGATCTTAAAATTGAATGCATGGCAGAATATGACACCGTTAAAAGCTGGTGTCTTAACAAATTCAGTGTAAAGTAATAGTTCGTTAATAACAACAAATTTTGTAAATAGTCATATCAGCTTCATTTGTTTTTTTTTTTTTTTTTTTTTTTTTTTTTTTTTTTTTTCCTGGAGTCTTAAAATGTGGAGGCTTCCCAGGTGTATTGTCTCAGATTTTTGGTTGTTGAATACTTACTTTTAGCTTCATATGCAGACAAAATTTCTGTGCTTTCAGAATCCCACTTGTCATTTGTTTATGAATTTTCCACTCCATTGTAATCCTGTAGTGCGACAGTAGTAGTTCTGTAACATAAGCAGCAGTGGTATATCTACAGTGTATAGGCAAGTTGAGCTGATCCACATTGCCCACTCTTTGTAATAGTGCACTGTCACTGAGAAGATGACATTGCTTTCAGATGTTCTTTCAACCATTCTGCTGATACTTGTTGGTTTGCCTTTGAATTTGAAAATATATTCTCAACACAGACTTAATCACAAAAGGTGCATGGATTAATCATCTATTGGATGTTCTGTTTCTGGTAAGAGATTTCTCTGTGGTAACAAGAGATACCAGTATTTAAAATTTAACAGTAGTCCACAACAGCTCCTTCGAACATACCACTGCGAATTTTATTTGCAGTAAAGATTTTACCTTCCTTCCAAACTCAAAGTTGGTTTTTTAGTATTCTTGTGTTACTTTCATCTTTCATGGGTCAAATATCTTCCAATGTGGTACATAAGTAGTAGGTTTGCTACAATTCCGTAAAAGGCTATTCATGCCATAAAAAACTGCTGGTCTTGGGCTTTGATATTTTGTATATTTCATTCTCCTAGAAATTTCAGCAGTGTTCGTTCCAAAACATCAAAAGAAATACTATTTGTTGACAGACTGCAGTTGCTTATTCTCTCCTTTTCTATTTGGCTGTTATATACATTGACTAATTCTCATGTTTGTATTGAGAAGTTCAGTGGAGGAGAATAATCCATTCCTTTCTACTTTGTCACATCAGATCTACTTAATTCTGCCATGCCTCTCAAGTAAGATTTAGATTGTTTAAGGTTTAGTATAATGATAATTCTGTGAGGTGGGAGACACCTTTTAACATTCTCACGACTTTTACAGGGTGGTTTGAATTGTGGTCATCAGTTGGAGTATGAAAGGCTTCAAAGAAGACTGCTCGGCAAACAAGCTGAACCTTACTTTCTTGGGGTGTAAGTGGGAGTTGCTCCCATGTTTGAGGATACCCTCTGAGAAGCAGTAGCAGGGAAGTTCTCCAAGGAAATTTTAAAACAGCTGATCATTGACAACTGGGGAAAATATTTCATATAATGCATATAATGCAATAATGCATCGTGCACCAGTCTGCATATAAATTGTAGGTAAGTCTGTTTCCTGTTAACACTAGATACCTTGTTTCCCAAGCATGTAAACAATATTTATTGCAAAACAGCTTACTTAAAAAGGTTATACTTCATTTGTTGTGCAAATTTAAATAACAAAAATACTGCCTTATAGAATTTAGGTAACAGTATGATTTATTGAAGATGGTTTAACCAGATCAAACTGTTCCATTAAGGCCCCTAAGGTTTCACAGAGTTGACATGAATCAATATTTGGTTGTGGATGTATATGATGTATATGAAGAGCATTTATCTGTCAGTTATTCTGATTTTGTTCATATACATATATTATTTTTAATTTTGTTTAAAAGTCTGAAACAATGAAAACAAAAGGTTTGTTAATAAATAACTTCCTGATGTCATTCAACATTTTTTTTTTTATTCACATTCTACACGATGAGTTTTGGGAAATGATTCCCATTTTAAAGTGTGTGTTTCTTTGTACCATGACATTTTTATGTAATGGTTTTTGATTCGTGAAGTTTTGCTTTGTTTTGTTGACTTCATCATTATACATAAAAAAACAGATTTTAGTTGGTTACTTATTTTTATATGTTATTAGTGGCAAAATCTGGAAGAACATTGATGTGGTTCCCTTCTGGTCTATTAGTGCAGTGTGTCACAGGTGTTGAACATCACTCACAACTTTCAGTGCCCAGTACACATCGAGAATAATCTCATAAGCATACAGTTACAAAGATGTGTTCAGATGTAGTTGACAGAGAATATTACGACAGAGAATATTACAGGTCCTCCACAGATCTGTGTTTGTATGGAAGATATTTATCTTGACAATATGTATTATAATTTGCTTACATCTACTTTACATTGGTACTTCTGTGTGTTGCTACTTTTATTTAAGTATATTATCAAAGCATCTGAAGAAATTCCCTGATTAACTTTTAAAGTTTTTCATTTAGCATTTTGCATAAATACCCCAGTTTTTCTAACAAATCCATTTTATGCCCTTTATTTTGTCACTGAAGTACTTCGACTTTTGCACTACTTTTCCAAATGGGTGTCCTGTCTTGTGTGCATGTGGGTGTGGTTCAACCCAACATTCACTTCTTGATTTTTGGAAAAATTTGCAATCTTCTGCGATATATTGCCAATGTGTGGGTTGGTAGATATGCATTTGTTTTTTGTTTTTCTTCGGTGGTGCCATCTGTGTTGGGGTCTGTCTTCACCTGTTTAGGACTGTGTCAACCATGGAAGTAGTATAATCATTAACTACTGCAATATGTTTCACTATACTTACTATTGTTGCAAGTTTTCTTGGTTCATAGGTATTAAAGCGTGCGTGCACTCTCTCTCTCTCACACACACACACACACTCACACACACACACACACACACACACTTACACACACACACACACACACACACACACACACACACACACACACACACTCACTCACCTATAGCTACACACATACATAATACAGGACACCTACTTACAAAAGCAGAGCGAAATATCAGAGTACTCCACCAACTAAATAAAGGTCATGGCTTTGTTAGAAGATCTGGAGATGCACACACATTACAGAAAATAGGAAGACGAAATCTTAGCGAAAAATATGATATTGAACTGGTGAGATTCTTCAGAATCCTTGACAGTATACTTACATAAAAGTAGTAACACATAGAAATAACCACCTTTGTGAAATAGATGTAAGCAAAATTATAATCCATATTGTTGACATAAATACCTTCCGTACAAACACCTGTGGAGGCCATGTAACATATCTCTTATCAGCTACATCAAAAAACATCTTCGTAACTGATTGTTTGTGAGTTACGCTCGATGTGTGTTGTCCACCAAAAGTTGAGTGGTGTTCAACACGTGACACTCTGCGCAAATGGACAATAAGAAAACTGTAAGTACAAGCTCTTCCAAATTTCACCACCAACTACATATAAAAATCAATAACTAAAAATTGCATATTGTGTATATATTGCAGTAAAGTCAACAAATCAAAGTGGAACCTCAAACGCATTATGTAAAAATGTTGCAGTACAAAGAAATACACATTTGAAAAGGGTATAATTTCCCTAAACATGTCTTGTAAAATAAGAATAAAGGAAAATCGTGGCTAACAGCAGAGAAGTTATTTATAAACAAACCCATCATCGCTTGGCGTATATGTTCAAGAATATTATTTGCTTCCCACTGTGATTTGAGACACTTAATTTCTTCTCTGTTGTTTAGTGTTTCTCAGCTGGTGGCAGGTTCTGAAGTGTATTCTTAGAACCTATTTTATTTTGTTTATGTGTTTTTAGATGGAAATTTATAGCCTGCAGGTCATAATGTATCATTCATTATTGCCTGTGTCGTGCATTAGGCTCCTCCCACTGATGTTCACTTTGTAGGCTGTTGGTGCAATTGTATCTACTGCATTACCAATAATATAAAGTTAATAATCAGTTTTGTAATTTGAGGCTTTGAGATTCAGGAGCTCATTGACCCTGTACCCATTTCTGTGGTGCTAAAATTCCCTTTTCATCTTGATTGTATCTTATAAACATTGGTGCTAATGTTTATCATTTCCAGTTGTATCCACTGCTGTGTGGGTGTTTTTTGCCTTCTGTATAGATCTTTCACAATTTGGTGATTACCCTCCCCTCCCCTGTATTGCGACGGTCAGATCAATCAGTGTGAAAGTTTCTGTAGAAACAACTTTATTCTGTAAGTGTGCGTGCGTGCGTGTGTGTGTTTGTGACAGGTCTGTCATAGGAATTGTGCAATGAGTGGTTGGGCCAAACCATGATGGATTCATATGACAAGTACTTCACTTTTTTTCCCTTTGGTGTAGAATACTCTCATTGTTTGTGTTAGTAGGAAGGTAGCTGATGCTGGCATGCTGTAGGTCTAGGAAGGTGCAGTGCAGTGACTGGTTCTATTTAGTACATGACAGTCAATGCTCTTGCCTGATGAATTGACTCTGCCATGATGTAATTTTTCATACAATGAAAAGTCCAAGTTAGAATATTGCCAATGCTATGAAACTGTGCCACTACAGCCAAAATCCAACTGTTGTGTTCAACAAAAGCAGCAGATTGGAGTGGGGTGAGGAAGGGGAAGTATAGCAGGTGGGGCATGCTAGGTTCCAGGTGCGTCATTGTGAGGATATGGGGAGAGGGAAATTGGGAGTGGAAAATCAGAGTAACAGAAGGGTAAAAGACAGTTAGAGGTGTGTTGATGAGAGTGGCACACAATGAGGGTGAGGGAGAGCAGTTAGGAAGAGATGATTGGACCAAGGGGGCAGGAATTATTGCGTGGACAGTGTTGGGACAGTAGGTTACCATACATTGAGGTTGAGATGATTTTGGGAGTGAGGGATGTGTTTCAAGGATAACTCCAATCTATGCAGTTCAGAAAATCTGGTGGTGGAGGGGAGGATCCAGATGGCCCAGCTTGTGAAGCAGCCATAGAAATCGAGCATGTTATGTTCAGCTGCATGATGTGCCACTGGGCCACCATGCTCTAGGCCACAGTTTGGCTGTGGCCATTTAGCCTGTACAGGTGGTTGCTAGTTAAACCAACCTAAAAAGCTGTAAAATCATTGCAGTAGAGCTGATATGACATGATTAAATTCACAGATGGCCCGGCCTCTGATAAAGTTTTATAAGGCTGTGACAGGGTTGGAATATGCAGTCCTGGGTCAGTTCATAAGGCAGATCTTGCTCCTGGTTATTCCACAAAAATGTGACTGCTGATCCAAGAGTTTGGGATTGGGAGTGGCATAGGGGATGATCGAATATGTTACAGAATTTGTGGCCAGCCTTTAGCCCTACACTCAAATTTAACCATTTTGGCCTTTTCAGATATCAACTCTCCATCTCCTGATACCTGCAGTGAAAAAACTTCGCCACACCACTCTCTCCATCCACAGCCAACCTAATTAAGACATTGAATCCTGCCTCTCCCAGTTCATACCACCATCCAACCATCACCTCCACCCCCTCCTACCTAACTGCCGCTTGGGACCTTCCAGGATTTCTTTACCTCCAACTTCACATCACTGTCCTTGCCCATGTTCCTTCCTAAGGACACCATCTGGTCAGGAGAAGACAGGACAACCATACACATCCTCAAGGCAGATCCTGACATAATCATCATACCGTCAAACTTTACACACTGTCGTCGATGGGTCACAATTACTACCTGATAGAAGGCGTCTGCCAATTGTCTGACTCCTCCATCTGTAAACTCTTGACAGTGATCCCATATGAAAAGTGCTACATAACCTCAAATCCCTGTCTAAAGCCTTAGGTGTTTCCCAGAATCTCTCCCATAAATCCATTTCCCTGCTCACCCATATGACAACTCACATCCCCATCTTGCACATGTTCACCAAAACCGACAAACCCAACAATCCTGAAGACCACATTGTAGCTGGTTATTGTGCTCCCAGTGAAGGAATTTCAGCCTTCATTGACAAACACCTCCAACCAGTCACCTGAAATCTAGCCTCCCACGTTGCATGTACCAACTAATTCAGTCACCACCATCCCCACCCCCTTCACTTACTGGATGCCTACTTGTCACTGTTGACACCACTTCCTTACACACTAGCATTTGTCTTGCCCATAGTCCCCAAAACAATTACCTCATTCCACATACAACTTCATCCTACCACCACCACCACCACCACTACTACTACTACTACTACTACTACTACTACTATTGAAGGGAAAGTATAAAAAATTCAGCGAGACAGCCATGGGCACCCTCATATCCAACTTTTTATGGGCCATCTAGACAAAAAACCAGCCTCCAAAAACTGCAAACTCCTGGCCTGGTTCATGTTCATTGACATAACTTCATGATCTGGACTCAGGGGCAAGACACTTTGTCTTAATTCTCTCACAACTTCTACACCTATTCTCCCACCCTCTTCAACCAAATGTGCCTCCATCCACACCTCTGTCTACATTAAATCCACCAACCAAACATATCTACATTTAGATAGTTGCCACTCTTTACTCATCCATACAGCTTGGTCTCTGTGGGACAGCATACCTGCAGTAACAATAACTCCCTTGCCCAATATTCAGAAGATCTCACAAAGTTCTTCACAGACTGGAACTACCCCCAGACCTAGTCCACAGACAGATTTTGTGTGCCATATCCTCACACACCCCAATCCTATCCCCCCCCCCCCCCCCCCGAACCAGCTAGACAGGAATGCCCCCCTACCTCCTTCCTCACCCAGTACCACCCCTGACTGCACCAACTGAAACATATAATTTGTCAGGGCTTTTATCATCATGCCCTGTAATGAGGGACGTCCTACCCAAGAACACCACGTAAAGGGGTGTTCTGTCACCCGACCCACCTCCACAACATCCTAGTACATTCCTATGTAATTCCTAATCCCTACCCATTGCTACAGTGATCACATTCTTGTGGAAGACTCAGGTGTGCAACTGTGGCACAACATGCAGTTCAACATCACATGCTTAATTTCTAAGGTTGGCTCACAACTTGGGCTATCTGGATCCTCCCCTCCACCACCATCTTTTCTGTACTGCATAGACTGGTGTTATCCTTGCGACACATTCTTCACTCATGAAATCATCTCAACCTCAACTTAACAGTAACATACTGTCCCAACACCCTCCAACCAAATGTTTCCAGCTTCTTTGTTCTATTACTACTTTCCAGTCCATGTCTCCTCACTGTCATTATGCGTCTTATCAAATGTGATGCACCTTTCATGCATGCACACACGCAATGGGGGAGGGAATCCTGATGCTGTGCCTGGGAGCCTTGCCTTGCACCGTCTAGCCTCTCCCAGGAGGCAATAGTGGCCATGTGTGCAGGTGGTGTGCTTGCATGTATGAATGTTGCATCTTTTCCTTTCTGAAGGAGGTTTGATTGAAAGGTCGATGCGTAACAGTGTTCCTGTTGTGCCAGCCTACGGGTCATCTTTACGTTGAGTAGCAATCTGCCTTTTTCCTAATATTGATGCAATTTACATTTAAAAGTATGTAATCCCAGTCAGTTGCTTCACTAGTTTCATCGTCTTAAGATCAGTCTTTGCTTAAACAATGGAAGTTCCTTTTATGGACCCATCAACAATGTGGTTGATTTTCATTTACAGAAAAACGTTACTGTCATAGGTAGTTCTGCTGTGGTAGGGCCACGCCATTCAGTGGATGTTCGGGCTTTTAAGATGACACATAGTAGGGAAGGTTAGATCTAGGGCCTAAGGCAATCACATGAAATTTATTAATCCATGGATGTATGCATAGATGTACCCAAGAAGTTCATACATTCCCTCAAGTGGCTTTCTGGAAAAGCTAATGCGGAGGATTCCTTGAAAGATACCAGTGCTGACCACTTTTTAAAAAAGTATCATTTTTTGATCGTTTTGGTTTGTGGCATTCGCTCGGGGCAGACGTCGCAAGACACACGTTTTAGGTCGTTTGTTGAGCCTTTTTTTTGCAGAGGGCAGCTAACCCTCTGGGCGAACATGCTGAGCTATCGTGCCGGCGCCACTCAGCTCCTGGAGGCGGGCAAACGTTAGCAGCTGCCATCCAGCATGGTTGTCGTAGTTAGTCCACCAGGAAGCTGAAACATGCACTTCAATGAAAAAAAGTAGGGATCGGTATTAAAAAAATAAAAATATCAAGTTCTACATAAAAGCGTATGTTCCAGAGTACTTCCAACATTACCTTTGTCTCCTCATACAGGCTGGTTGATCTTCATACAATTTTAGTCTCTGTTCCAAGTAAAACACTTGCCTCCATAAGTAGTGTATATCCCTCACAGTTTCCTAACAAAATGTGTGTTCTGAACAATGTAATGTAAAAATAAAGTGCCAGGTTTGCCATTCTGTAAACCTGCACAACTTCTTTAGACAAAGCTTATTAAATGAATTTTTTTGGTGTATTTACTCTCACAGTTTCTTTAAAATGTAAAGATTTATATACATGCCAAAATGCAGTTGCCTACATTATTCCAGGCAATAATGAAAAGTGTCCGGATGGAAACAAGCGTGATGGTAAATTACCCTCACAAAGTTTCCTGATACAGTGAAATCCCGCTTTCACACTTTTCAAGGGACTTCAGAAAAATGATGTAAAATGTGGGAAATAGCATTTCAAACTGTAAAAGTTACATATAGGATACCCCCTTGCATTTTCCCACTATATGTATGAGATATGTACATAACAGCCTTCAAAAGACTTGTCAGGGACTTTATTATCTAATAAGGGTTTATTATCTAAAAAAAAAACTGCTGATGTAACTGGAACTGATAACTGTCTGGGAAGTGGAAACGTTTGACTTGATTTCAAACCCCGTAATTGATGTTTTTGGAGATCCTGCAACTGTCCTTAATTATTTAAATAATGAAATATTGCACTAGTCACAAATTTTTTCACGCTTAATGATGCGTTTTGGGAATTATTCTCATTGTGAAGTGCAAATATGTATATCAGTATTCTGTGTGGTGTTCGAATACGTGTTATTCTGCCTCTCGTGCACTGTAGTCGTCTTTTAGAGGTTATCAAGTGCTGTGCCTCCTCAGTTACGTAGGACACACACACACACACACACACACACACACACACACACACACACACACACACACACACACACACATTCCAGATGTGGAATAGACATAATTGTACTTTGGCATGCATCATTGTTGGCGGGCCACTTGACTGAAACTTGTACTAGGTTTTGTCTTGGTATCCTGTTTAACGTGGTCCTCCAGACCGTGGTGTACCCTCAAACCACTGCCTCTCGCACATTCGTGTGTCTGAAAGGTCCCAAGCTCTCACAAAAATCCTAAAAGGGTGTGAAATGCTGTGCGAAGGGGTTGGTGTCAATCAGGGTACTTTGGTATAGCCCTGTTGCTTCTCAACCATTTTCATCTGCTGGGCCATCCATGAACACCATCTCAGATTGCTCCCGACTTGAATACTGGACCATTCTGCTGCTCTCAGTACACTGCATCAATCACACAGCTTGCAACACCCAAGGAATACATGGTGCGTGGTCAGTGGAACTGTCATTTGTCAATGCCAGCTACCGTGGCAATGATGTGTTCCTGGACACATATTCATAGGAGTTTTTTCCTCCATCCAGTTGACAATCCATCCCGGCAGTTTTGACGGTTTCATTAATGTTCACCCTGTATAGATGAAATTACTTATAATTAATTTTTGTAGATTTGTTCCAGAACTTTCATTCCTCTGGTGTCTGTAATTATATAAGAATGTGGAATTACGACAGTGAAATTTTTTATTCTGTACTTAATTGCTTGCAGGGATTGATAAGATATACTGTATAAATTGGAATTGATTACACCAGATTCTGGAAGTGATGAATGAAATAATTGCTCAGGCTAAACTCAGCTGGAAAAGTTATCTGCAATTTCTGAAATTGGGCTAGAAGTCACACTTAAATAATTTGGACAATCCCAATGACTTCAATCATGTGGTAGCTCTTGCTGTAATGTGAAGTTTTGGGGCCAAAGGTATGTAAAGTATCTTACTATTATTAGTAGCACCTTCACTCTCATTTTCAGCATTTGCAATTTGGTAATGCTACATTAATTGGCTTCCATAATTTAACACCAGTAAACATCTGGAGATGTAAGAGGGCATACTGAAATGCAATCCCTCCAAATTTTTATGCGAAAAGTCTTAAAAGCCTTCTGAATAAAAAAAAGCATTATTTACAACATAAATCTTCATATCCATGTAGTCATTTCGTACACAATGGAAAATTGATGTTGAAATATAAACAGCATTATGAAAAGGATAAATATCTATTTACTGTACAGATAATTCATTGAGTTGCATAGAACATTCACGAATCAAGCACACTTCATGTGCACATGACACCAGGAGCAGAAAAGGAGAGAAACAAGAAGGGGAAAAGACAGATGGGTACATCGGCAGATAGCAGTCCATGAAGGTGAAGGTGCTGAGAGGTGAAATCTGTGGAGGGGAGAGGTTGTGGAAACTGTTGGGTAGGGGGTTTGGGACAGTAAGTTACTGTACAGTTGAGGCCGAAATGATTTCAGGAGGGAGAATGTTGTAAAGATGACTCCCATATGCATAGTTAAGAAAAGGTGGTGGTGGTGGTGGTGGTGGTGGATTTGGTGGTTGTGGTGGACAACCCAATTTCTTCCAAGTTGTGAAGAGACATTGAAATGAAGCTTTTTTTTATGTTTCCCTGCATGCTGTTCAGTGTGGTCTATTTTGTTCTCAGGCACAGTTCGGGAGTGGCCAGTCATGGTGGACAGCCACTTCGTAGTAATACCAATATAAAAAGCTGTGCAATGATTGCAGCAGAGCTGGTATGACATAGGCACTTTTACAGGTGAACCATCCTTCGATGGGGTAAGATAAGCCTGGGACACTACTGGAATAAGAAATGCTGCGTGGTTGGATTGGGCAGGTCTCGCATCTGTTTTTCCCACAGATACGATTGCTGTGGCAACGATTTGAATTTGAAGTAGGATGTTGTGGTTGGGTGTGCAAAGGAACAACACTTCAGGAGGGGTGGGGAGGATGCCCCTCATTTCAGTGCATGATCAAGCCCTGACGAAGGATGTGGTTCAGTTGTCCCTTTTCTGGTGTGGTATTGGACGTAGAGGCAACTCCAATCCTTCGTAGTTTGTTCGTGGTGGTTTGGAGGAGTGTAGGAACATGGTATGGGATGTTTTGTGATCTAGGTCAGCAGGATAGTGCCTGTGTGAGAAAGGCTTTGTGACAGCTTCAGTATATGGGCAAGGAAGTTGTCACTGCAGATATGCCATCTCTGGGTGGCTGAGACATAAGTGAACATAACCATGCAGTATACAGCTCTGCTGCAATCATTTTACAGCTTTTTATATTGGTATGATTACCAACCAGCTGTCCACCAGAAGAAAGACTACTGCCGAACTATGGAGAAGAGTAAAGTAGACCACGCTGTAGCACAATATGCAGCTGAACATAATGTGCTAGATTTAAATAATGCTTCACAACCTAGACGATCTGGATCCTCCCCCATCATCACCAGCTTTCCTGGACTGCACAGGTAGAAGTTATCCTTGCAACAAATTCCCTGCTTTCAAAATTATTCTAGCTTCAACTTAAAATACCTACAGTTCCCATACCCTTCGTCCAAGTTTCCTGCCCCCTTTTCTGCTGCTCCCGTTTTCCACTTGCCATTTCTCCCCCCTTCTGCCTATACCATAGCCTCAGGCACTACACTTGGTAGCTTTGTGTTCTTCCCCTCCCTACTCTGCTGCCATCTAGCCCTTGCACACTATGGAAGATAGTGCTTTTACGTCCCCACGTGTACTGTGCTATTGCTCCACCTTCTCTGCCCCACTTTGAAAACGGCTGCTTTCGTACAGTGTGAAACCTGCATTCTGGTCGTTGCAGCCAGAAAAAGGTCATGTATGTCTGGGATGTGCTTACTAGTGTGGATCCATGTTTTCTTTTCCTGAAGAAGGCTTCGGCCAGAAGTAAAGTCTTTGATTGTGCCGGACAGCAAGTCAGTGTGTCATTTTTACAGTGAGCAGCAATCTTGCTTCCACATAGTTACTTATCAACTTAGTCATCCTGGTGAAGAACACATCACTCCCAACAAGAGACCAGTTCGTTTATACCATCGCTGTAGAATATTTTACTTTGTTGTCAGTCACAACCTCACTTCAGCCTGCACTGCTTCATCATTGTCAAAGCGAAGTCATTCAAGATGTTATTTCAGTTGGGAAACAGATGAAAATCAGATGGGGCAATTCGGGACATGGAGATCAGTGACAGTGAATCCAACGAGTCAGATGGTTGCAGATGTTGCGGCACTTGTATGTTTACATTGTCATGCTGAAGAAGGGGTTGTACCATGTGTGGATGAATTCTTTGAATTTGAAACTAGATTACAGCGGGCTGTTCATTGTCTACTGAAATTTGAACGTTTTTCAGAAAGTAAGATCTGAATTTCTGTTGCTAATAAAGTGTCGTGCAAACATTCTAACGCACATGCGAAGAGACTTTGGCATTCCTTGCTCGTCACATGATGCTGTTTGCATCAGTATTATGCTGCTAGCAGTGTAACTTGAAAATATTAAAACATTGTTGATGAGCCCGCTGACAGATATGGTCAGTGCTCCGGTTTCTGAAAACCGGCGAGTTCCAGCAGCAAAAATTCATAAACATGTAAGTTAGGTGTATAGCCCTAATGCGATGAGAGGGAGCATAGTGTGTGTGTGTGTGTGTGTGTGTGTGTGAGTGCTTTCAAGACTGGACAGGAAAATGGCCATAATGATCCGCAGTCAGCTGACCGTCATTGGTCTCAGAAAATTTGGTCAAATCCATGGCTGAAAATTCGTGAAGATGGATGATTCACAATTTCAGAATGAGAGTTGAACAACTCTACACAAAATTGTCTGAAAAGTTGCAGTTCCACAAATTGTGCGCACATTGGTTTTCCTGGCTGCTTACTGGGAAACACAAAATGAAAATAATGGCTCGTGCTTTTGATTTTTCTCGTCGAATACCATTATGAAGGCGATCAATTTTTAGAGAACATCGTCACAGGATGAGGCATGGGTTTCTCACAAGAGTCTAAATGTCAGTGGAATAGTGTCCACAACATCCATTTACTCAAGGCCAAGCAGGCAGTCAGACATGCAAGATAATAGCAATTGTGTTTTGATATAGACATCGAATTTTGCTAGAGTTCATGCAGCAAGGAATAGCAATAAATGCAGTGGCTTACTGTGATACCTAAACTTTGACATGCACTAGTGATGTGGCCTTCTGATGCCTGGAGTTTTGTTTCTGCATGACAATGCTAGATGCCATTCTGCCATTCACATCCAAGATCTGATCACATATTTTGTGGTGGGAACAGATTGTTCTTTCGGCTTACAGTTGCTTACAAGGCTGAGCAATTTTAACATTTTTTCGCTACCTAAAGGTGGTGACATGTGCTTCTCAATAGATGACTAAGTGAAAGATGCAGTTAGACTGGATATTTTCACAGGCGGCACATGTCTGTGACTATATAAAAGAGTATAGAATGTTATGACAAATAATTCTACATCACACAATTCAGAACCACCTGTTAATAAGAGGGCTGCAAATATGCAGTTGTGAAGAATAAAGATGTAGAATAGTAATGGAATTTGTTTTATTTGGAAGGCTTTCACATAACAAGTTTAAGATGTTACTTTCAGTGTGCCTCATACTAAGTTACGGAATTGATTTTAGCTGCACTAGGCCTTCACTAGAACTATGAGTAATACCGTATTTACTCGAATCTAAGCCGCACTTTTTTTTCCGGTTTTTGTAATCCAAAAAACCGCCTGCGGCTTAGAATAGAGTGCAAAGCAAGCGGAGGTTCTGAAAAATGTTGGTAGGTGCCGCCACATCTAACTTCTGCCGTCGAATATATGTAGCGCCACACAAGCATGCTTTGTGGGCACAAAGATAAATACTGGCACCAAAACTTTTTTTCTCCGCCCCTTGTTTCGGCCACTGCATTTTCTTACATTATCCAACGAAGTAAATACAAATTCCGTATTGTTCATCTTCGAATGTAGCAGAATTTCAATGTACTACGAAACTCTGACGGGCAAGACTGTTAGGGATGTTTGTCAATATGGCCAACTCTACGTTCAGAGTTTTTTCCTACCTGTGAGAAGAGATGGTTGCTAATAGGAACCTGATGAAATGTGAATCACATGCAGTATTCTCTTCACCATAAGAATAATACGAAAATAAACATTTTGCCATGTATTCTTTCGTGTTTGCTGCTATCTCATTTAAATCCTGCATGCCTAATAAACTACGAAACTAGAATGAAACAACAGCAAACGCGGAAGAATATACGTAGCGTATCATGTTTATATTCGTATTATTCTTATGCCTAATAGTGATATAGTCAGAAATGAAGCACGGCAACTGACTCGATTTTAAATGTAAGATGACTAATTTCTGTGCAGAATTTGATGTACTAAATAAGCGGCCGCAAAGATTTTCAAACGGAGAAAAATTTGCGCCCAACTCTCGTTCAGAACATGTTCTATCATACGCAGTCTATTATTTGGTTCTTGTTGGTTATCAAATAAAGCAGCAGTGTAAGTAACAACAGATAGCAGTCTCTTGCCATTGTTTCGCTAATGAGACGATTCCTCTTTTCTTTTTTTTAAGCGGCGGTAGCGCGCATAAAGCAAGTCATGCCGCGAGCGGCGACAGGCCGTAAATATGCACTATCAGAATGCGACAAACAATGCATGACACAGTACAGTATTGCATTTTCAGCTTAGTGACGTAAACACCTATAACAAAGAAAACGGCACTTATCAGATCAAAGCAAAATAAGCAATCGATTCAAACCAGACGAAGCACGTGTAAAAGGAAGGGTACCCGTATAAATACGGACGGAGCGCCTGACGCATAGCAATGGCTACCTGGTAAAGCTTAACTGCTAAGCTTACGACTCGAACCAAACTACTGTAGCTGTATCGTCTTTCATTCGACCTGAATTGTGTCTCACATTACAATGGACCAACTTTGTTTCGATTTGGAGGTGCGGCCTAAAACTTTTCTCTTCCCTTGAATTTCGAGTCTCAAATTTCAGGTGCGGCTTAGATTTGGGAAATATTTTTTTCCTTTATTTCGAGTCTCATTTTTCAGGTGCGGCTTAGATTCGAGTGCGGCTTAGATTCGAGTAAATACGGTATGTTTCAGTAACTAATTTATATTAAAATCTTTCATCATTGGATAAAATACCCAGAGGCAAATTGTATTTTAATGCATATACATTTTCATTATTGGTGCTCTGTAAATTCCATCTGCCTCCAGCTGTAATAGTCCTTTCTGTACTGTTGGTGGCCATTGATAATCTCTGTATAAGCTGCAAGTTTGCTGATTTTACTGTCATAGGCACCTTGTCAGATGTAATAAGAAGTAATATATTGCTGTGAAACACGCATTTCCTTTCCGTTATTTGTCACTAGTTACGTGAGCCTATGTCATGTTCCTTGTTCTGGGTAAACAAACCCATGAGAAAATACACAATATGTAAATCTTTCCTACTCCCTATAGTTGTTTTGCGTCAATTGTATTACCATATATTGATAAGAAGCTTTCAGTGGCGTTCTTCATTTTGTGTGCTAAATGTGTGGAAGTGGTCCCCCCCCCCCCCCCCCCCCAAGCCCTTTCGCTGCTGCTGTGGTGTATGTTTTCCCCAGATGCTGTGAGGTGTGTACATAGGTGTGTCTTGGTTATTCCTACAGTGCTATGGACAAATGTATGCATCTTGAGCTGCCAACTTACCTCCTCTATGGGGAAGTTACTTTCATATCTTGGTAAATAAAATAGTTTTGTACGTACAATAAAAGATATGTGCAAATGATTTGGGGGGGGGGGGGGATGAAACCGTTTGTTTCGGTCTCTTGAATTATTTGAGATATTAAGATTGCTGTGACCACATGATCAGTGATGCGCAAGGACGTGAATGGGCATGTTGAGCACAACCGTCCATGTTGTATAAAACCTAATAACTCGAACAAAATGACCTGTTCTGCTCTGTTGTAAATACAATTTCTGTATCTTGTCTGTTCTATTCAGTGCAATGTATGAGCTAAAATTGACCCCACACAGTTTACCCCATGCATTTTTACCCCTGCAAAATCTTGAAAATTCAGTGCAGCGTACCACTGCTTATGATGCAGTGCAGGAAGTCTGATGAATAACGTAAAGAAATATTACACTTGTCAAATGAAGGTACCAGATGGTAAGAAGTGCAAAAATTAAATTGTTTTCCATAGTAGTTTTTGAAAAATCTGATAAGAATTTCGGATAAACCAGAACGTCATCTCTCAGCACAGCACCAGAGCATTTGGCAAGCAGTACAGCCATAACAAAAGCTGCCCTCATCACGGATTGCAGAGAGCACATCTGCAGCAGCAAAATAGTTAATCTGTCATTAGCTGTCAACATAACTGAAGTTTGTGTATACTACATTGTAGTTTAATAAGTCTTGCAATTATTTGTGTGTGAATTCAAGTTAAAAGAAATATATCATATGTAACACTGATTTTGAAGCATCTGCAAATACTATTTCTAAAGTAATAGAAAATGACTTTTGTTCCAGGTGCAGTCTTCGAAGTGTGTGTTCCTTCTACAAGGCAATAAATAAGTAAAATTTACACACTGGTAAAGCATTGTATAATGTGGACATAATTTTATAATAGTACAAGTGGAAGATTGATTAAAATCGTAGTGTAAAGACATTAAAAGAGTCACTATGGAATAATGTGTTTTCTTTCATCCAGTGCTTAAGCCCTAACTGTTCACAAGTTTCATTAAATGTGTGCTTCAGCTTTCAACAAAGTCACCACAGGCATTTCTTTATGCAAGTGACCTGGTCAGTGCAGGATTGGCAAAGAATAGACATAAATGTTCACATACTCTGACAGTTTAAAACAGAACACCAAATTTTTACATAGTTAACAGTTAGTTACAGAAACAGTTTTCGCAAATGGTATGTAATAATGTTTAACTCTGTGTCAACAGAGATAGAAACAAGTATAATGGAATGGTGTGCACTTGTTCATGAAGCAGAAAATTATTGTAGTGTTTGTATTCATAGATCAAACTTTTGTGAAAAGTGTGCGACAAATAGTGAAATCAAGGCAAGGCAGGACAGACTCCGCTAATGCATTCTAAACACTGCTCATTAGGTTTCTTGTCAAGTTCCGTTAGATGGAGTGAGAAAGTGGACCAATGTAAATGAGAACTGTTTTACTTACTCTGCACTACATGTTAAAATACAGTGAGAGGGTTATTTTATAAATAGAATAGTAGGCTGACATTAACACACCAGTGGGTTTTTAAGAACATGACACCTGTTTGTGTGTTCTATGTTTAGTGGTAAATTTGTGTGAGAATAGCTGCATTTTTCTCTTAGTTTTTGATATAAACTTAAATTTTGTCTTCCAGCTAATTCCATGTCGCATTCTGTTTTGTGAAAAAGATTGTCATGTGTGATGACCCACAGCAGCACAAATTTCTAAGGGGAGACAGAAGGCAAATATGCTCAAGAAAGGCCTTTTTGGATTTTTGTGTATTTGATGAAGGAAGCAGCTGCAGAAGCACTCAAGGAAAGTGATTACAGTGAAAGTGGTGATATTTGTGCACTTTTTGATGATGGCAGCTGGCAGAAATGTGGACCCACTTCTCTAAATAGTGTGGTGACAGCATCATTTCATTCCAGCAAGGAAATTAATGTAGTAATTCTAAGCAAGTACTGTATAACTTGTGGAAGTGGAAAATAGGATGAAGGCTCCTGTCAGAAGAATTATACTGGCCCAAGTGATGGATGGAGGTAGCAGGAGTTCTCATGGTTTTTTTATCGATCACTAGCAAGTAGAGGTGTTTGTATCCAACACAATATTGAGGGGATGGTGACAGCAAGGCTATGACTAGATATGCGCAGAACCACCATACGGTCCTTGTCAAAAATTACAAATCTGAATGCACTGTGCGTGTGTAGAAGAGAATCGGGTCCAGTTAGGTGGAAGAGGTCACTCTCTGATTGAGGACAGAATTATTATGGCTTGTCCATAAGTAGTAGTGCTGGGAATTTAGAAAACGTGAAGAAAGGTGTACGGTCCATCCTTGTCCATGAGCTTCCGTCAAATGAGAATTGTCAGCATTTTTTGTACTTGAGTGAGACTGTGCAAGTACAGGAAGAGTGCAACACATAACCACAAACATTCTTTACCTGCTGCGGTAATGAATGAAATTAAACCTAAATTTAGAGTTTTTTTAGTTGAAGAAATGTCTTAATGGGGAAAATAAAATTTAAATGAACGTGTAAATTCTGTCATTTGGAACTGGTTACTGAAAATTGTTCAGATTACAACACTCAGATTTGGTGTTGATGATGAAACCTTATGCTGCAATGATGATTTTACTGAATGTTTTGGAAGCATTGGGCATAAAATTATTAGAAATACTGCAAAATCCTCGGTGTTAATAGAGACTCCGCAAAGCAGAAGTTGCTGATTTAAAATGCTGAAAAGAAATGAGACAGAAAAGGAGACAAAGAGAAGGTAAGTCAGTGTGATTCAGATCAGTATGGTACAGGAAAATATTAATTGTAAGTAATTCTCACAATTCACTACACTAAAATTGCAATATTAAACTTCAAATTGATTTTTCTCAAAGTTATATATTACAACTTTCAGGTACCATTACTTTCTTTTCTAAATGGCTGAGAAATAAAAAAAATTGTACTCAGGGTGGTAATAAGTTATTACAAGTGAGTTGAGAAACACTGAGCCAAAAGTTTTATGATGATAGGGGTAAAAAAAGTGACATTTTGCCAGTGAAAGATTAAAAAAAAAAGTTTGAAATCTTAAGAGGTATTTCGTTCATTTTACTTTCAAATGCAGACATACAGAGTTGACAAAACATGGGATAGCGATATGGACATGGCAGTAGTTTTGTGCCCACAATATAGAAGAGGGCAGTGCCTTGGTGGAGCTCTCATTTGTTCTCTGGTGATAGACGTGAAAAGTTTTATGGCATATTATGGGTTCCACAGCATTAATTAAGAGTTCGACTCTGGGATGGTAGTTAGAGCTAGATGTGTGGGACACTCTATTTCGGAAGTTGTTAGGGAATTCAGTATTCTAATATCCACAGAGTCAAGATTGTGCTGAGAATATTTCGGGCATTACCTCTCTCCATGGACAAGGCAATGGCCGATGTTCTTCATTTAAGAGAACAGTGGCATTTGCGTAGAGTTGTCAGTGCTAACAGACAAGTGATACTGCGTGAAATGACAGCGGAAATGAATGTGGGACATACAACAAATATATCAGTTAGCCATTGCAGTGAAATTTGTCGTTAATGGGCTATGGCAGCAGATAACTGGTGTGAGTGCCTTTGCTCACAGCACATCACATCACATCCCATCACATCACATCCCATCACATCCCCTGCATTGCCTCTCATGGGGCTGTGACTATATTGGTTGGACCCTAGGCTGGGAAACATTGGGGTGGAGAGATGAGTTCAGATTTCAGTTGGTTAGAGCTGATGGTATGGCCTAAGGGTGGGGCAGACTCCACAAAGCCATGTACCCAAGTTATCAACAAGGTACTTCGCAGGCTGGTGCTGGCTCAGTAATAGTGTGGGGTGTGTTTACACAGAATGGATTGGGTCCCCTGGTCCAACTAGTCATTAACTGGAAATGGTGAGGTTAGACACCTTGAAGACCTTATGCAGCCATTCAGACTTCATGTTGCCAGACGGATGGAATTTTTGTGGATGACAATGCACCATGTCACCTGGCTTCATTGATTTCAAGAACTTTCTTGAAAATTAGAGTTAATGATTTGGTCACCCAGATCACGTGAAATATCCCATCAAACATTTGAGATATATTTCTGCAGTGGGCTTCCGATGATCTATTGAGTTCGTGTCATGTAAAATTGCTGCACTAAGCCAGGCAAAAGGAAGTTAAACACAATATTTGGAGGTGTTCTGTGACTTTTGTAATGTACATTCATTCAAAATTTCGCTTTCCAAAAACTTATGATTCTTAAGAAAAGTGTACCTATTCAGATAGTGAAATAGCATTGGCAGAATAAGGATAAGTTGTCGGCCATCTCTCCTTAATGTAGTTGGGAAGATTTTGTCAATGAGTCACTGTTCGAATTGGCCAATTTACACCCATGCATTTGTGTAATACTTCTTAGGCATATGAAACGGAGTGATCACAGGTTCAGTTATGTGTAAAGCAGGTGGTACACTTCAGTTTATTGGAAGAGCTTAGAAATAACTTGTGCGACTGGTTCTAGAAGGTTGCTTAAAGAGTGTGGGGACCCATGCCAAATAGGACTAGCAGGGGATAGTTGGCGTGAACAGAGAATGGCAGCTCGAATGGTCAGGTTTGTTTAATGTGTGGGAGAGTGTCACAGAGATGGTGGAGGAACTGAACTGGCAGACCCATGAAGATGGATGTAAACTATCCTGAGAAAGTCTCTTAATAAAGTTTCGAGAACCGGCTTTAAATGATTACTCTAGGAACAGTCTGCAACCCCCTACGTATTGCTTATAAAGGGATCGTGAGGGTAAGACGAGAATGATTACTGCATGCACAGACATTCGGAGAATCATTGTTCCTGCACTCCATGCGTGAATGGAACAGGAAGAAAATTTAGTAACTGGTACAATGGGGTGTACAATCCGCCATGCACCTCATTGTGGTTAGTAGAGAGTAGTTGTAAATACAGATGTTATTAACCTTCGAGCAGGTGCGCTCGTGCGTCAAGTATGCCAGTCGAAAATAAATTGATTTTGTGCGGTTTCATTGTTTCACAACAGCAAACCCATGCATCCAATACTGGTTCAGGTAACACAGCGATAAATGGTGATGTCATATGTCCAAGTGAGCAGCAGTAATATAAAACACAAACTGAGACAGAAGAGAAAAATATACAGTCCATACAGAAAACACTGCTTACGAACGAGCAACATCGAGGCTGTTGTGTATGGGATAATTAGCGTTCGAATGAGCAGTTGGATGGGATCTGATGCAACTGCACTGCACAATATTTCGAGTGGGTCATTACTGTCTCAACACATGTCCTTGACAACAGTGTGTTACAGTGAAAATTTATTTCATCGTTTTTTAATAAAACAGTGGTTAAGCTCATATTATGTAAGTTTCTTTTCCCGTTTAATTATACAAAGAGTAAACTGATTTTGATCATAGATGACTTGATAAGATAAAGAAAGCTATCCTATACATGAGTGCAAAGTGCACTGCACACCTGCTTGTGTTATGAAAAACTTGGGGTTAAATCGAAGATAAAAGTTAAATCTTTTTTTATGAGATAAAATTAGTGGGCATTGCTTACCTTCAGGGAATGAAACTTCAGTATTGCTGATACACCCACAAGTACGTACACTATCTTGGTTTTTGGAACTAATAGATCCTTTTTGAGGGGGAGGGGTGGCAAGTGGGAATATTAAAAAGGGCAGGTTGTCTGAGTCCTAGCAGGAGGGGCTCCACCTGCAGTGATACTTTTATGGTAGTAATACTTTTTATGTTGTAAAAGTTTGAAAAGAAATGGTTGAAAACATGGTTTTAATATACACTCTTCACCAAATAAAACTTTTTGCTAGTGCAAAATTTCTCTTTCTTCAGTAGTTTCATAATCCAATGTTGTTAGCGGTTTCTAAGCTGTCCCTCAGAAACTGAACATGAATCAGCAAATTTTAGAAAGTGTTCGCATAATGGGAGGATGCCACAATGTTTTTTTTTTTTTTTTTTTTTTTTTTTTTTCAAACATCTAATCATTGGTGTTGACAGTTTATCTGGATTGTTGGTACAGTGGGTATGGTACTGGACTTGAATTCAGGTGAGTTTATGAAGGTATGAGTTGGAATACTTGACTACTATCAAGATTCAGGTTTGCCATGATTTCTCCAAATTGTCACGGAAAATAGTGGGAAGTTTGCTCTAATCATTTGAAATGACATGCACTTAGATTGCTGTTGCAAATGATATCATCACAGAAGTAACCTGTCCAATCTTCCCTTCGTTTAGAGAAAGTCAGCTGTAACAAGCTTACCTATTCCAAAATAATGTTGCTCTCCTGCTGCAGTATTGCACCCCCAAAACATTGCTCTACGCTGATTCTGTGATTAAACTCATTGATATTTCAAAGAACCTGACTCTGAGCTCTAAACCTGTCAATAGTTTTTAGTGGAAAGTGTCTAGGTATAGTGTGTAAATGTGCATGTAAAAAGAACCAGTTCCAGCAGAATCTCATGAGACATGAATATGTGAGAAGTAGGTGCCAAAAAGTACTCCTTGTAATCAAGAATAAATAAAAAATGAAGACGAACCAGTGAATAAGGGGAGTAGACAGCAGTACAGAGTGTTAAAATGAAAGAACTACACAATACTAAGGTGACACGTGAGAAAGCTATGTGTAGAAAATGCACAGTGATTATCTCAAAAAAATTCATTGTTAGTGTTGTGGAAAATGTAAGTTCACTGTTCACTTATTTGTTGCTCTGAACAAATGTCACAAATAATAGTTTACTTCAGGACCTTTGCCTTTCCCAGGCAAGTGCTCTACCAAATGAGCTACCCAAGCACGACTCACGTCCCATCCTCACGGCTCTTCTGCCAGTACCTCGTCTCCTACCTCTCGGTCCGGCACACAGTTTTAATCTGCCAGGAAGTTTCATATCAGCGCACACTGTACTGCAGAGTGAAAATCTAATTCTGAATAGTTTTTCAGTTTGAATTTTTTTTCATGAAATCCTTTTGCCATATAAAAATATGTTTAAAGTACAAAAAAAGGCAGCTGTGCCACTAACCAATTTGTCTGCTGTTAACAGTGTAGGTAGAAAGTTTTTACAGTATTTTTTTATTTGTGGTCTCTCTGGCTTCCTCATTGCAATTGGTGTGCTTCCGGGTGGTGAACAGAAGTTGTTTCATTTTATGCATATGACACCAAGCACTCTTCTTTAGGTGATGTCAATTTTGCTGTTTACAACTTATAACAGTTTCCTGAACTCCAGCCAGGCTGTGAACTAATAGTGGTGTCTTGCCACTGTTATAGCAAAGATCGATTGGAGTTGTGATAAAACAAAAGATCTAAGGGCATAGTCAACTTCGAGATTTGGCAGTGTGAAACCAACAGTAGTTGACATCCTGATTGGAGTCCAGCAGCGAGCACACAATAGCAAAACTCTCAGTATCTGAATAAGATAGTTTGGGCAGTTATTGAAATATTTTGCATAAACTACACACTACAACTATGCAACAGTAAATCATAACATATTTTCTTCACTGAAATACTTACTGCAAACAGCTAAAAAAAAGTATTTATAATGCCTGAACATCTGTGAATGCGTTTGGACATAGACTTTGGGGAGAAGGAAATGAATAAAGTGGTATGAAACTAAAAAAAAGAAACTTTAAAGTAAACAACATAAATCCTCAGTCTACATGAAACACATCAGTGAGATCAAAATTGGCTGCTGGAAAATACTGTGCATTTTAACATGCTCAGATTCTCATTGTTGTGCTGTCCATGAAGTGCATAAAAATGTTATCAACATCTCTCCCATTTAAATGGTGGCCACCTGAGGTCATCCAGTTTGTGATCCCCGTCATGATGCATGAAAGCTGCAACTGATCCGAAGTATGCTTAGTAGAATTTGTCAGCTGATTCTGCTGGTCATTCCTCTGAATGGTTCCTGCCTCGTGCAGGAAGGTGCTAATGAAGTGGTTGCATTTTTGAGGAAGACACCCCACAATTAAAAAGTTGACTGTAGGCTTAAGGATCCTATGTTGACACAACACAGCCCTCAAATTACCTTTGTATTTCAGAGAGGGAACGTTCATTTGTATGTGATGTTACCTCAAACGTTGGGTAATGATGTGCAGGCTGTTGAATATTCTCTGTGTTGGCCTTCCAGTTGCCTCTTAAAAAAGCAGTGTGTGTACAAGACATGTTCAGAAAGTAAGTGTATTACATTTTTATATTTATTTGAAAAAATTCCAGGGTATTGTTGATAAACTTGTTAACTATTTTCCTACATAATCACAATCCTGTTCAATGCATGAGGTGAGCCATGGCTCAAGTTTCCTTTGGTATCGTTGATAAACTCCCAGCAGCTCCTTCCCCCACTTAAGAACCACCTCCTGCCCCTGCTCGTTGGTTAAGAATTTAATTTCACTCATCTGGAAATGAAAAGATGACAATCTGTAGGAAAGTCAGAACACGGGGAATGGTTAAAAGTATCACAATCAAATGATTCCAAGAATGGCATGGTGGCAAAGGCTATGTAATGACTAGCTTAGTTGTGCAACAGCATTTCCATCTATTTGTTCTGAATTCTCCTTTTGAGTTTTTTAGGGTCTCTCAATATCATTGTGCATTGGTGGTCTTCCCTGGAACAGAAATTTGACAAAAAATGGTGCCCTTTCGGTCCCAAAACACTGAGGCAATGATTGTTGCCCAAAAACTGTGTTCTTGAATGTCTTGGCAGATTTGGAATTGGTATGACACCACTGAAGTGACTACTGTTCTGTCTGAGATGTATAATAAGCCACCCATGTTTCGTCTCCAGTCACAGTATAGCTTACAAAGAAAGGCGATGAGATACAGTGGTGCGACACTGAACTAGAGATGGTTGATACACTCCTGAACTGATTCAAAGATCTGTGTAAATAGAAACTAGCTCTTCGCATCTGGAATCTCTCTCCCAGTGATGTAAGTGAGCGGAATGAAGATTCCTGTACATGCTGCTCCAACGGGAGCCCAGGCAGTTTGGTGAATTAGTCACTATGGCTTAGCCCATTATAGTAAGCAATGTCTCCCAAGTTGCAGAAAAAATGCACTTTACACAAGCCTATGGCAAGCTTTGGTGATTCACGTATGTCCTTAGTCTCAACAGCTGCCTGATCATGTGATGTGACAGCAGCACTTGTGGTGCATAAAAGCAAAACTACAGCATCCGTGACGTTTGTGGACTAACGCAATGATATGAATAGACCACTTTCCCCACACATCAGACCAACAAATTATAGCTCAAAACGCCCTTTTTAAGAATACATTCAATTTATACTCGCCTGATCTTCATATGTTAAAATTTATTTACATGTCGTGAACATAGTTCCTTTACTTAAAAACATTGTACAGTTGTTGACATAATGGATAAAACACGATCGCCTCTTTTTCCCTATCCTTGATTCATGAGCGAGTGAGCTGCAACAAATTTACTTGCAGGAGTTACATGTCCACTTGTCACACCTTTGCTGCTACTGACTCAGCATGCCTGGGCAGTAGTCCTTTTTCGTTCAACTCTGTCAGCACTATGTAGAAACAAACTGAATCAAGTTTACCACTCACCAGCTGCTGTCCACTCCTCGTTGCTGCAGACTTTGAATGAAACTGATTGGACTAAGACTCTGAAGTCCTAGACTGACCTGATTCCTTCTTTACAGAGTGTCCTCCATTAGAGGTCAGCTCACTATGGATACGGTTTTGTTACAATAGTAACTGTATATCTTATATACATGCTAGTGCAAGTATAGATTTCAGAATACACTGTTCACGCATTTAACAGTGGAATTCTCATTGCACTCCTAAACATTGTTTTGACTTCTCTATATGCTGTGTCAGTCGTTCTAACAATCATTTCTTTAGAATGAGATTTTCACTCTGCAGCGGAGTGTGCGCTGATATGAAACTTCCTGGCAGATACAACTGTGTGCCCGACCGAGACTCGAACTCGGGACCTTTGCCTTTCGCGGGCAAGTGCTCTACCAACTGAGCTACCGAAGCACGACTCACGGCCGGTACTCACAGCTTTACTTCTGCCAGTACCTCGTCTCCTACCTTCCAAACTTTACAGAAGCTCTCCTGCGAACCAGCTTCTGTAAAGTTTGGAAGGTAGGAGACGAGGTACTGGCAGAAGTAAAGCTGTGAGTACCGGCCGTACCAGGTTCGCAGGAGAGCTTCTGTAAAGTTTGGAAGGTAGGAGACGAGGTACTGGCAGAAGTAAAGCTGTGAGTACCGGCCGTGAGTTGTGCTTCGGTAGCTCAGTTGGTAGAGCACTTGCCCGCGAAAGGCAAAGGTCCCGAGTTCGAGTCTCGGTCGGGCACACAGTTTTAATCTGCCAGGAAGTTTCAATCATTTCTTTTCCAATATCTTCACATTTTTCATGCAGCCGTTTTGTCCTAGCTTTCCTGTACTTCTTATTTATTTCATTCATCAGCAACTTGTATTTTGTATTCCTGAATTGCCCTGGCCATTTTTATACTTTCTTCTCTTATTGATCAGCTGAAGTATTTCTTATGGTACCCATGATTTCTTCGCAGTTACCTTCCTTGTATGTATGTTTTTCTTTCCAACTTCTGTGATTGCTCTTTTTAGATATGGCCATTGCATTTAAACTGTACTGCCTATTGAGCTATTTCTTATTGCAGTATCTATAGCCTTAGTGAACTTAAAGAGTATCTTGCCATTTCCTAGTACTTCCCTATCCCTCTCCTTTGCATATTGATTCTCCTGTCGAAATTCGTAAACTTTACCCCACTCTTCATCACTACTACATTGTGAGCTGAATCTATCTGCTCCTGAGTATGCCTAACAGTATGTGATTTCAGAATCTCTGTGTGACCCTGATGGAATCTAACTGAAAGCTTCCCATGCCACTCACCTTTTCCAAGTGATTCTTGAACAGAGTATTCTATATTACTAGCCCCCATGACTATTAGAGTTTTGTGTCCCTTACGTACTGTATTACACTTTCAATATCCATATGTACAGGGTGTTTCAAAAATGACCGGTATATTTGAAACAGCAATAAAAACTAAACGAGCAGCGATAGAAATACGCCGTTTGTTGCAATATGCTTGGGACAACAGTACATTTTCAGGCAGACAAACTTTCGAATTACAGTAGTTACAATTTCAACAACAGATGGCGCTGCGGTCCTGGGAAACACTATAGTACG